>NC_133000.1:73158262-73889138 GCF_048564905.1 Vicugna pacos | reverse complement strand
CCTAACCCTAACCCTAACCCTAACCCTAACCCTAACCCTAACCCTAACCCTAACCCTAACCCTAACCCTAACCCTAACCCTAACCCTAACCCTAACCCTAACCCTAACCCTAACCCTAACCCTAACCCTAACCCTAACCCTAACCCTAACCCTAACCCTAACCCTAACCCTAACCCTAACCCTAACCCTAACCCTAACCCTAACCCTAACCCTAACCCTAACCCTAACCCTAACCCTAACCCTAACCCTAACCCTAACCCTAACCCTAACCCTAACCCTAACCCTAACCCTAACCCTAACCCTAACCCTAACCCTAACCCTAACCCTAACCCTAACCCTAACCCTAACCCTAACCCTAACCCTAACCCTAACCCTAACCCTAACCCTAACCCTAACCCTAACCCTAACCCTAACCCTAACCCTAACCCTAACCCTAACCCTAACCCTAACCCTAACCCTAACCCTAACCCTAACCCTAACCCTAACCCTAACCCTAACCCTAACCCTAACCCTAACCCTAACCCTAACCCTAACCCTAACCCTAACCCTAACCCTAACCCTAACCCTAACCCTAACCCTAACCCTAACCCTAACCCTAACCCTAACCCTAACCCTAACCCTAACCCTAACCCTAACCCTAACCCTAACCCTAACCCTAACCCTAACCCTAACCCTAACCCTAACCCTAACCCTAACCCTAACCCTAACCCTAACCCTAACCCTAACCCTAACCCTAACCCTAACCCTAACCCTAACCCTAACCCTAACCCTAACCCTAACCCTAACCCTAACCCTAACCCTAACCCTAACCCTAACCCTAACCCTAACCCTAACCCTAACCCTAACCCTAACCCTAACCCTAACCCTAACCCTAACCCTAACCCTAACCCTAACCCTAACCCTAACCCTAACCCTAACCCTAACCCTAACCCTAACCCTAACCCTAACCCTAACCCTAACCCTAACCCTAACCCTAACCCTAACCCTAACCCTAACCCTAACCCTAACCCTAACCCTAACCCTAACCCTAACCCTAACCCTAACCCTAACCCTAACCCTAACCCTAACCCTAACCCTAACCCTAACCCTAACCCTAACCCTAACCCTAACCCTAACCCTAACCCTAACCCTAACCCTAACCCTAACCCTAACCCTAACCCTAACCCTAACCCTAACCCTAACCCTAACCCTAACCCTAACCCTAACCCTAACCCTAACCCTAACCCTAACCCTAACCCTAACCCTAACCCTAACCCTAACCCTAACCCTAACCCTAACCCTAACCCTAACCCTAACCCTAACCCTAACCCTAACCCTAACCCTAACCCTAACCCTAACCCTAACCCTAACCCTAACCCTAACCCTAACCCTAACCCTAACCCTAACCCTAACCCTAACCCTAACCCTAACCCTAACCCTAACCCTAACCCTAACCCTAACCCTAACCCTAACCCTAACCCTAACCCTAACCCTAACCCTAACCCTAACCCTAACCCTAACCCTAACCCTAACCCTAACCCTAACCCTAACCCTAACCCTAACCCTAACCCTAACCCTAACCCTAACCCTAACCCTAACCCTAACCCTAACCCTAACCCTAACCCTAACCCTAACCCTAACCCTAACCCTAACCCTAACCCTAACCCTAACCCTAACCCTAACCCTAACCCTAACCCTAACCCTAACCCTAACCCTAACCCTAACCCTAACCCTAACCCTAACCCTAACCCTAACCCTAACCCTAACCCTAACCCTAACCCTAACCCTAACCCTAACCCTAACCCTAACCCTAACCCTAACCCTAACCCTAACCCTAACCCTAACCCTAACCCTAACCCTAACCCTAACCCTAACCCTAACCCTAACCCTAACCCTAACCCTAACCCTAACCCTAACCCTAACCCTAACCCTAACCCTAACCCTAACCCTAACCCTAACCCTAACCCTAACCCTAACCCTAACCCTAACCCTAACCCTAACCCTAACCCTAACCCTAACCCTAACCCTAACCCTAACCCTAACCCTAACCCTAACCCTAACCCTAACCCTAACCCTAACCCTAACCCTAACCCTAACCCCTAACCCTAACCCTAACCCTAACCCTAACCCTAACCCTAACCCTAACCCTAACCCTAACCCTAACCCTAAACCCTAACCCTAACCCTGAGTCTAACCCTAACCCTGAGTCTAACCCTAACCCTGAGTCTAACCCTAACCCTAACCCTAACCCTGAGTCTAACCCTAACCCTGAGTCTAACCCTAACCCTGAGTCTAACCCTAACCCTAACCCTAACCCTGAGTCTAACCCTAACCCTAACCCTAACCCTAACCCTAACCCTAACCCTAACCCTAACCCTGAGTCTAACCCTAACCCTAACCCTAACCCTAACCCTAACCCTAACCCTAACCCTAACCCTAACCCTGAGTCTAACCCTAACCCTAACCCTAACCCTAACCCTAACCCTAACCCCTAACCCTAACCCTAACCCTAACCCTAACCCTAACCCTAACCCTAACCCTAACCCTGAGTCTAACCCTAACCCTAACCCTAACCCTAACCCTAACCCTAACCCTAACCCTAACCCTAACCCTAACCCTAACCCTGAGTCTAACCCTAACCCTGAGTCTAACCCTAACCCTAACCCTAACCCTAACCCTAACCCTAACCCTAACCCTAACCCTAACCCTAACCCTAACCCTAACCCTGAGTCTAACCCTAACCCTAACCCTGAGTCTAACCCTGAGTCTAACCCTGAGTCTAACCCTAACCCTAACCCTGAGTCTAACCCTGAGTCTAACCCTGAGTCTAACCCTGAGTCTAACCCTAACCCTAACCCTGAGTCTAACCCTGAGTCTAACCCTAACCCTAACCCTGAGTCTAACCCTAACCCTAACCCTGAGTCTAACCCTGAGTCTAACCCTAACCCTAACCCTAACCCTAACCCTAACCCTAACCCTAACCCTAACCCTAACCCTAACCCTAACCCTAACCCTAACCCTAACCCTAACCCTAACCCTGAGTCTAACCCTAACCCTAACCCTAACCCTAACCCTAACCCTAACCCTAACCCTAACCCTAACCCTAACCCTGAGTCTAACCCTAACCCTAACCCTAACCCTAACCCTAACCCTAACCCTAACCCTAACCCTAACCCTAACCCTAACCCTAACCCTAACCCTAACCCTAACCCTGAGTCTAACCCTAACCCTAACCCTAACCCTAACCCTAACCCTAACCCTAACCCTAACCCTAACCCTAACCCTAACCCTAACCCTAACCCTGAGTCTAACCCTAACCCTAACCCTAACCCTAACCCTAACCCTAACCCTAACCCCTAACCCTAACCCTAACCCTGAGTCTAACCCTAACCCTAACCCTAACCCTAACCCTAACCCTAACCCTAACCCTGAGTCTAACCCTAACCCTAACCCTAACCCTAACCCTAACCCTGAGTCTAACCCTAACCCTAACCCTAACCCTAACCCTAACCCTAACCCTAACCCTGAGTCTAACCCTAACCCTAACCCTAACCCTAACCCTAACCCTGAGTCTAACCCTAACCCTAACCCTAACCCTAACCCTGAGTCTAACCCTAACCCTGAGTCTAACCCTAACCCTGAGTCTAACCCTAACCCTGAGTCTAACCCTAACCCTAACCCTGAGTCTAACCCTAACCCTGAGTCTAACCCTAACCCTGAGTCTAACCCTAACCCTGAGTCTAACCCTAACCCTAACCCTGAGTCTAACCCTGAGTCTAACCCTAACCCTAACCCTAACCCTGAGTCTAACCCTAACCCTAACCCTAACCCTAACCCTAACCCTGAGTCTAACCCTAACCCTGAGTCTAACCCTAACCCTGAGTCTAACCCTAACCCTAACCCTGAGTCTAACCCTAACCCTAACCCTGAGTCTAACCCTGAGTCTAACCCTGAGTCTAACCCTAACCCTGAGTCTAACCCTAACCCTGAGTCTACCCCTAACCCTAACCCTAACCCTAACCCTAACCCTAACCCTGAGTCTAACCCTAACCCTAACCCTAACCCTAACCCTAACCCTAACCCTAACCCTAGCCCTAGCCCTAGCCCTAGCCCTAGCCTTAGCCCTAGCTCTAGCCCTAACCCTAACCCCTAACCCTAACCCTAACCCTGACCCTGACCCTGTCCCTGACCCTAACCCCTGACCCTGACCCTGACCCTGACCCTAATCCCTAACCCTGACCCTGACCCTGACCCTAGCCCTAACCCTGAGCCTAACCCTAACCCTGGGTCTAACCCTAACCCTGAGTCTAACCGTAAGTCTAACCCTGAGTCTAACCCTGAGTCTAACCCTGAGTCTAACCCTACCCCTGAGTCTAACCTTGAGTCTAACCCTAACCCTGAGTCTAACCCTGAGTCTAACCCTGAGTCTAACCCTAACCCTAACACTAACCCTAACCCTAACCCTAACCCTGAGTCTAACCCTGAGTCTAACCCTGAGTCTAACCCCTAACCCTAACCCTAACCCTAACCCTGAGTCTAACCCTGAGTCTAACCCTGAGTCTAACCCTGAGTCTAACCCTAACCCTGAGTCTAACCCTGAGTCTAACCCTGAGTCTAACCCTAACCCTGAGTCTAACCCTGAGTCTAACCCTGAGTCTAACCCTAACCCCTAACCCTAACCCTAACCCTAACCCTGAGTCTAACCCTGAGTCTAACCCTGAGTCTAACCCTAACCCTAACCCTAACCCTGAGTCTAACCCTGAGTCTAACCCTGAGTCTAACCCTAACCCTAACCCTGAGTCTATCCCTAACCCTAACCCTTACCCTGAGTCTAACCCTGAGTCTAACCCTGAGTCTAACCCTGAGTCTAACCCTAACCCTAATCCTAACCCTAACCCTGAGTCTAACCCTGAGTCTAACCCTAACCCTAACCCTGAGTCTAACCCTAACCCTGAGTCTAACCCTGAGTCTAACCCTGAGTCTAACCCTAACCCTAACCCTAACCCTGAGTCTAACCCTAACCCTAACCCTAACCCTAACCCTAACCCTGAGTCTAACCCTGAGTCTAACCCTAACCCTGAGTCTAACCCTAACCCTGAGTATAACCCTAACCCTAACCCCTAACCCTGAGTCTGACAATAACCCCTAACCCTAACCCTAACCCTGAGTCTAACAATAACCCTAACCCTGATTGTAACGCTGAGTCTAACCCTAACCCTAACTCTGACCCTGACTCTGACCCTGACCCTTACCCTGAGTCTAACCCTGAATCTAACCCTGAGTCTAACAATAACCCTAACACTGAGTCTAACCCTGAGTCTAACCCCTAACCCTAACCCTAGCCTCTATCCTGTCCCGAATCCGGAACCCTGATTCCAACACCAACTCCTAATCCGAATCCTAACTCTGACCCTAAAACCCTTACCCTGACCCTCACTCTGACACTAAAGCCCTAACCCTGATCATGACCCTTTGCTCCTGATCCCTGACCCCTAGCCCTTGACCTTGTTCTGGTTCTAACCCTAGCCCTAATCCTAACCTGTTTCATAACCCATAACCTTACTTGTACCTTAAACCGTACATAACCCATACCCTAAACTTAACCTTTACCCTAATTCCTGCTCTTACCCATACTCTAATCCTATCCTGTACCCTATCCTCACACCTAAGCCATTCCCTAACCCTCACTCATACCCTGACACTGACCCTAACACTAACCCATTCCTTTACCCTACCCCTAATTTTGACCCTGACCCTAATCCTTAATCCCATTTTCTTGTAACAACCTAGTACTATCCTGATGGTCAAATCCCATGAAGACATAAGAAAAACACATCAACTAACCTTAAAATAGAATCCTCCACTTACCTGTATATTACTACTTACCTGAAATTAACAGCACAATAGAAATGTGTGTGCACCTACTGCAAATGTCTCCAAAGCAGATAATCCAATATTTTAACAATGTAAGCCAAGTAATGTCATAAATTATTACATAAAGCTAAGCAATGTGATAAACAGCAATTGTACAATACAGAAAACTCACATCATCCCATCCACTTGATTCACCACAAGCTTTAAACAAATTCCAATCCTACTTCATGGCATAAACACTCGTGAAAATTGGACTAGGAACAAATTATTCAGTTGATACAAAGCATTATAAAAATCACATAGTAAATGTCAATCATCTGGAACAAGGCCCAGAGGATTCCTTTCACCTCTGTTATTCACTATTGTACAGGAAATTCCAGGCAAATCCAGGATGAAAGAGAATAAAGATAAAATTGTTACATATAAAAGGATGTCTATTCACAGACACAGTTGACATCACTTTACATACACATCTTGAAAGCCTGAGCAATTCATTGACTAGCTCAATTTTTAAAATGTGAGCAACTGAAGTACTTCAGCAAGTAGACAATACAAAATATCAATGTATCAAAATTTGTTTACATGGACACATTGACAATGAATAATCTCAAGAATTTAAGAGAATTGTACTTTACATGATGTCAATATTACTAAAATTAAGAATTAATTTAATCCAGGTACAAGACAAATAAATTGAAGTGTAAAAGATATCACTAAAAGAAATGCAATAAAACCTTAAAAAAGGAAGACATCCCATGTTGATAACAAAACTAAACATGGCACAAGTGCCCAAAGCAATTTAGGAGTCAATGTAATTTCTATGACAATTTTGGAATAAACACAGAAGTTGATTTTAGCATTTGTATATCATTTTAGGAACCCCAAAAGACAAAACAAACTTGAAAAAAGAAAACCAAAGATAGAGCTTTGTATTTTCAAATTTCATGTCAGTACAAAGCAATATAAAAAATATGATATTTTCATAAAAATGTATAGATAAATGACAATCCACAATTGGCCCACACATAATCCCATTCACTTAGGATCAATACATTTTTGACAAGCACAAATATTTAGGGTTTTTTTTTAATAGTCTTTTCCACAAATGGTGCTGGGTAACTAGCTAACCACAAGTGTGGGAATAAAACTGGACCCTTACCTCTCACCACATATACAATTAACTCAAACTACATACATTGGGATATGGCTGATGGTTTTATATTACTGATTGTAGTTAAAAAAAATTAAAACCACCAAGAATGAAAAGACACCTACTAAATACATGGAGGGCATGGATAGGTTGGCAGAGTCTCCTACGTGGCCAGATTGCCAGCTAGAGGTGGATATACACATGGTTCAACAAGTGCTGGCACCCACTTCTACTTTTGATGATACGAGTAGGTGTAAGAATGATGGGAGGAATTGTGATAAGCTGCTATCATTCAGTCAGAGCAATGCTGTATTGAATGCCCCAATTATCAGTGGAACAAGTCAGTCTCTGGGTCCTCCAATTGTCCTTAGTATAACTAATAAACACATGCACAGGGTATGCATACTACAAATGCATATGCTGTTATGACTACATCGCAGATTTCCTCATCTCTGAGGAGTGCTCCAGGTCTCTCTGTCTCAGCAGGGATTAATGAACTTACTGTAGTGCCTACTATTCCAGCTCAAATAATAATGTAGTGATATAAAATGCCAATCTTTGTGACTTGTTGAAAGTTGTCAGTGGTTTGTGAATATAGGTGAAGTGGTTGAGCAAGGCTTATACTGTAAATCTAAAGATAGAGGTTTTTCCCCTTTGGGGTCAACCCCCATGGTGACTCAACATATTTAAATGCAAATTCTAAAAAAATCAGCTTCAATTTTGCTACAGCTTCTCCTGCAAAATTTTTCTAGATGGCTGGAGAAATACCTAGAAGCCAATTTACTGGAAGATTTACCTGTTAACTAAAATGTCCTGTGGTGGAAGCCCACCGATCTACTAAGTATTTACCTTAATTAAAGTGTTTCTTTTGCATTCAACAGATGTAGTACAATCTCTTATTATCCATATTTTTAGAAATTAAATTGGACTTCCTTGAACATTTGAAAGCCCTGGGTGTATATTAAGCTGAACTCCTACTCCAGCTCTGATACAATGGGCGTTAAGGACAGTAATGGTGTGACTATCAGGATTAGTGATCATCAGACGGTTGTTTTCTATGTTTAAAATCTCATTTTTTAAATTTATTCATAAAAATAGAGGAAGTGATATGGAGAATTTCAGCCAGATGTACAAATCTATGTTGAACAGCGCTGTGAGGATGGTTAGTGCCGGTGGGTTGATGTTACTGGGTTTTGTTGTATCTCAAATGATTGCTCATTTCAGGAAAAACCCTGATCCTCGTGAGAGGCCTCCTAATAAAATACGATGCCAGGGATGAGGATCATGATGGGAAGGTTTATTCCATGTGTGTGATAACGACAGAGTTGTGGTGCACGAGCAGAGCATGGATAGCAAGACGACACTATGGACTGATATAAGTTAGTACATTCAGGCTTGTCATGGTTGGACTACACACTGGAATAGCTGTCATCCGTCCTCTAGGGATGACTGACGAGCAGGCTATACATGTGGTAGTGGAGTTTTGTTAGTCTGCCTCGGCTGCTGACGATAATTCATAATACGCCTGTGAATAATAGTATGCTTGGGGGGCGGGTGCTGAGATTTGCTGTAACACTTGGGGGTACACATTCATCACATTAATTGCATTGGCCCTGCTGTGGGGGGGATGCCCTGTGTAGCTTCAGTCACTCAGGAAAGACATGTGAGAAGCCCAACTTTGTGACTAGGGCTGTTGTTTAAATTGTGGATCCTGTTGGATAAAAAAATTTTGTACTTGTCCATGGCTGGAGTATATTAGATTAAAAGTAAAATCCCACATGAAGAGTACGGATGTGGTGGGGTTTGTTGGAGAACAGTTGTTGGGTGCTTCTATAACTTGTGCATTCAATTTTCTTATTAGAATGGAAATACTTGTACAATGTCAGCTTGCTAATAAAATCATGGAATGGTCAGTAGAATGATAGTGAAAATAGGGTTTATTAGCATAGTAAGGATATCAAACAACACTGATAGCAGAATGTGGTGTAATGTGGCAGCATGAACACTTTTAAGTTCTTAACGGAACGATCAATTCCTGTGATTCTAGGAATAAGAGTTCTTAAACCTCTTTTATTTACCGTTAAGATAACTCTTTTGTCAAACTTATCAATGTTTTGGTGGGATGACCGATGCACATATGGGTAGTAAAACATACACAGGGCTACTGTTAGTGTTAATTTTTTTTTCATAGGAGATGTATAAGTTGATCATCTCAAAATCGTGGGTAGGCTATTCAAAGTCCTAGGAAGGAGGTTGTTAGGAGGAGTGTTTGAATGACAACATGGGCTGCATGTAATTGGCCTGTATATAATTCTGTTATCTAGGGATTTGAGATGCTCCTAAAAAGATTATGAAAATATTTATTATCATGATATAGACCTAACCTGCTATAAAGGCCAGAGAAAATAGACCTGCTACATACTCTACATTGAAGCTGGATACAACTTTTCAGTCTCCTTCTGTTAAGTCTAATGGAGCTCCTTAGATTTTTGCTACAGTAGAGGTAAATAAAAATCTGACTAGGAGTTGGGAGAGGACAAATCATCAGATATTCTTGAGTAATAACTGAGAGTACAAATGATCTATTTATCAGTAGGAATGATAAACCAATAACTGCTAGTTTACTTCACATGAGATTGTCTGTGCTGCTGCCCACAGAGCTCCGGTGAGTGTGTATTTTTAATATGAAGGTAATGCAGATCAGGGGGTGGAATACATGGCTAGGCTTCATACAGCCAGTATGCGAAGTGTGCCTAGGTTCACATGAGCAGACAGTGGATAAGGAATGGGAAGAGGAGCTCCTAATGTGGAAGCCATGGTTAAGGCCAGCATTGGTGCAACTATATATATACAATGTACATTGATGTATTATATATAATTTAACACTGTGTGTGTGTGTGTGTGTGTGTGTGTATATGATGATTGGGCCTCTCCAAATTTCCAGAACCTAGGACATCCCTTCAAATAATATGAGAAGTGAAACATGGATTAAAACTGTAATCATTAGTAAAGGAATGGAGGTTATAACCCTATTCTAAGGAAGAGGACTTAGACTTCAGGAAATAAAGGTTTTGTTTTCATGCAATTGTGAGATCTGCTACCCTAACAAACCATGTTCTACTGTAGAGTATGTAGAAATTATTTAAATTGTACTGTATCACCAATTAATTTGAAGGTATTTTTGTAAAGCGACCCTTAACTCTCCTGTCCTCTCATACTGGGACAAATGTATAAAACAGAAACCAATCGAGATTACTCCAGTCTGAACTCACATCTCACAGAACTCTAATCATTGAATAAATCATTTACAGCAGTTGCAACATTGGGATATTCCGATCCAGTTCTGAGGCTATAAACCCTATTGCTGAAATGAACTGTAAATTTGGATTGAACGGTTATCCCTAGAGCACCTTGTTCTGTTAATCAATGTACTGGATCAACACATGCCACAGCATTTTCAATAGCTGGTCTAAATGTTAGTCACTTGCAGTTTGGAGTTTGTTTTATTCACTGGGGCCTCCACAACCAAATATTTTAAGCCATTAAAAGCTGTGTTATTCCTTAATATTCAGTTACTTACTTTATAGGTTAAATGCCTAAAGCACCATAGGATCTTCTCATTTTATATGGCTCCCACCTCTTATTGGGAAGGTCAATTTCACTGACGAAAAGAGATACTATAACCTTGTGGGGCCTTCCTCCCAACTCCTTATGTGGAAAACAAATGATCATGCTACCTTGGCAGGGTCGGGGAACCACAGCCACTAACCATGCCCGTGGTCAGGCAGTGCCTCTAAGACCAGAAGTGCTAAAGGATATCTTCCTGGTAAACAGGCAGGACTTGTGATCACCACGTTCCTTTTACTTTTTTTTTAATCTTTCCTAGAGATTCATACCTGTGTTAGATTAAGAATTGCTTTTATAAATAATTAAATATTGATTAGCATTTTTTACTGTAAACTATCAGTAACTTACTCATTCTGATATAAGCTTATGCAAGGAGAAATAGTTCTCACTGCCTATATGAAGAGTATTGCTTTTACTAACTAATAGATTCGTCCAGTATTAAATTATGAGGGGTTTCTCTTTTTTTCTTCTTCTTTTCTTCTTCTTTTCTTCTCTTTTCCTTTTTTTTTTTTTTTTTTTTTTTGCTTTTGGTGTTGTGAATACTTTCTTAATGTGTGGCTGTTCTTAAGCCAGCTGCAACATTGTTTCTACTGATTCTCTAGAGGTTTTATCCTGTAACTAAAAACCTGTATCTTTTAAAAAAAAACATTAAAAATTATATTAAAATTTATATTCTTAATTAATAATTAAAACTGAATTAAAGTCTTTTCTGAACAACCTGCTGTCAGCAGCCTTGTTAGGTTTATTACCTCTACTCATAAATCTTCTATTTTACATATAGATGACTCTGTTCCACTGAACTGTTCATAATTACCTCATCTGGGTTCAAGGTACTTAACTTATTTCATCATTCCCTAGTGGTGCTTTATACAACCAGATTTAAATGTCTATCTTCTATACTTTAGATGTTAAATGAATCTTTAATTTAATTATGACAGTTAAATTTGGTAGGAAGCCTCAGCTAGTTTTAGTTCAAATCTTTCATCAAGTATGGAATTGACTGGGTGTAAATCAGGTGCTTTTCTTTAAACTACACTTTGATGTATCCAAGCACACTTTCCAGTGTGCCCACCTTGTAATGACTCCTCTCCTCTTTAATGTCTACTACTTGTTAATGGGTTATGAAAATTTATCGCTATTTGAGGAGGGTGACAGACTGAGTGTGCCTGCTTCGTGGCCTGACTGTATTAGGCACTCTTAAGTTACAGCTAAGTTCTCCTTTGGTATTTCATCACAATTTTTATATATATTATTTTGTACTCAAGATAGAAAATGAAACACTTATCTTCCCATCCCGTAGGTTACACCTAGAGCTAATGTTTTTATACCTGGTCATTATGATCACTATTCCTCCTTTTGGGGGTTTGCTGAAGATGCTGGTACATAAACATTACAGACTGTGTTCATGAGAGTGGTGAGGTTTATCAGGTTTTGTGGATTATAAACACCATTGGAAGCACCACAAATCCTTTTAGTTTTTTTGGATTATGCTAGTATTCATTTGGCCAACAATTTTGTTATAATCATTGTATTTTGATCTAAAGATATGTATAGTTGGATATCTATCCCCTTACTGACACACAGATACGACTTTGAATCTTTACTGACCTGTAACAAGGAATGTTAAAGTCATTTTAGTAGTTCATTTTCACTTTAGCTATGGCTTTGCACACCGTAGCTAGGACTTACCTTTATTTTGCAATACTCTTTAGCACACGTCACACTGACTTTCTATTATTTGAGGTTCATGTTATGACAGTGGTACCTGGTGTGACAATTTACCAACCCTAATTAGTTATGATAACCTAGTCAAACTTTCATTTATGGCTTAATTTTTATCACTGCCACTTCCCATAGGGGCATGGGTCAGTGAGGCATTGAAAGATACATCCAGGGTGCTTGATAGCTGATTTTACTCTTTTAAAATATTTAGAGGGCATTCTCACGGGAATGCAGAAACTTGCATGTGTAATTTTATTACAAGTTATTAGAAAGGCTGGAATGAAATCTATGTTTATGGAGTTAGTAAATTCATCCAGGCATTTTCACTGCCTTGCTTTAATTATTGAAGCTACATCAACAGGTTGAGTAGGATTTTCGACATGAGATTTCTGTATTTGTCTGAAATCTTGGTATTTGGTATAGTACTCCACATTGTGTTAAAATTAGTATTAAATATATAATATTTCTTTTGGAGACTGCTACAGTGCACTGTGTTTTTAGTTTTGTTCAAAGTAAACAGCAGATCTAGGGGTATGCCTATCGATATAAGCCTTATATATCTAAGCAGTTGATGGATAGAGTTAAAAGGCTACTTTGTAGTTATAGTAACTGGGTGGGTGAAGTAAGGGCAGTATGTTTGTTAGGTGAGTCAGTTGAATCTTACATAGTTACATCCTTTGCCTTGTTTGGAGGGGGTTGGCAAGGTGATAAGGACAGACAAAGTATGAGATTAAGCAGTAAGCAGGGGGTTGATACAGCAAGCTATGTATTGATTTGCATGTGGACGCGGATGTGTAATTTCTGAATGTCCTGTGACCACTGACTCAACACATTATGATGGTCGATGACGTTGGTAAATACTATTCAATTTAAGCTGAGCTACAGGTTACTTGGCTGTGTTAAGGTCTCTGATGATCATAACTGAGTCACAGCTTTCCCCCAACGACTATCACTTGGTTCAGCAACTTCCCTCTTATACATATACATATATGGCAAAAAATTTAACACAGGTGTCCAAACAAAAAATGCTGCACTACACTAATAGTCATGGCAGCATGATTTGAAACAGCTCAAAGGTAGAAACTATTCAAATGTCCATCAATGGATGAAAGGATATGCAAACTACAGTTCATCAATAAACTGTCATATAATTCTGCCATTGAAAGAAATAAAGTAAAATGGTGCAGCCACTGTGGAAAACATCTATCACCTGTTGATTCAACTTCAGAGTATAAACCCAAAAGATTTGAAAGCAGGGACTGAAAAACACATTTCTACAGCCATGTTCATACCAGCCCTATTCACACTGGCCAACAGACATAAGCAACCCAAGTGTCCATGGATGGATGATTCCATACACAAAATGTAGTATATACACATTGAAATAGGATTCAGCCTTTAAAACGAAGGTAATTCTGACACATGCTACAACGTGGATGAACCTTGCAGTCATTCAAGGGAAACAAACCAAATCAAACCAAAAAAGGACAAACGTTCTATGATTCTAAGATGAGGTATCCACATAAGTCTAATTCAATAACAAAACATACAATGTACTTGCCAGGAGATTAGGAATTCATGTCTGATGGATACAGTTTCACTTGGGGAAACTGAAAAAGTAGTGGAGATGAGTGCTGAGAATATTTCTACAACAATGTAAACGTAGTTAATATCCAAAAACAACATGACATGAATGTAATGAAACTATATACTTAAAGCAGTTTAAATGGTACATGTTATGTGGAACAGATTTAATCACAATGAAAAACATGAAGTGCTGATATTTGTTACAACATGGATGAACAATGAAAACATCCTAAGAAAAAGAAGCCACCCAAATCACACTCATCGTGTGCCCTTTAATTCAATCAAAGCTGGGGAAATAAGGGAAAGTCTCGAGAACAGTTCCAGGAAACAAAAAAACACTGGATCGGATTGGGAAAACCCATTGCCATACAGTTGGAGCAGGTGCCGACAGTGGAACTGAGCCTGTGGACTGCATTATGAAGTGAGAACCATAATGAATCCTCATTTGGGTGTTATGTGGTGACACAGAGAGAGTGTCTCTACTCAAGTTTAGAACACACTAGAGACTGTCATGAGAAGTGGCATACGTGCTACATCAGTGATGAGTGAGAAACCTGAGCTTACAGATGAAGAGGACATTGTACTACTTCTGCACATTTTCTGTACGGTTAACATTATCGGAAAGTAAATAATTTTCTAAATCAACCATGTCAAAATCAATACAGGAAAGCAGAGAAAACATCAAACTTCACTGTAGAGCCCAAGCCTTCTCCAGTTCCAGTTGATCCAAAATGGTTCAGCTGATCACCCTTGCAGGAATCTACATATTATTGAGAGACACCATAAGATAATATCATAACCCACTGTGTCTTGGTTGTTGTGAACGACTTGGATGTGATTTAAAAAAAAAAAGCGGCAATTTTGAATTCTACTTTTCCACATCAGAATACAAAAAAAAAAACTGTTAAAAAATAATAAATAACTTTAATAAAGCTACATGATATAATATCTATACACAAAAATTGATTGACTTTCTATACACTAATACAGAAGTTTCAAAAAGAGAAATTAATATAGCAATCCCATTTAACAATTGCACCAAGAGAAGAAAAAAACCTAGGAATAAAATTAACCAAGAATGTGAAAAACCTGCACATGGAAAGTTAGAAAACACTGATAAAGAAATTGAAGAGGACGCACACAAAACAAAAGCTGTACTCGTGCACTAGAAGAACATCACTGTAACATTCACGAAGCCTAAGCAGTGCACACATCAACTGCAAACTCTACCAAACTCAAGTGGCATTTTTTTCACAGAAACAGGAAACAAGAAATCCTACCATTTGTGTAGAACAAAAAAGAACCTGGAATAGCCTGAGCAACCTCGAGAAGGGAGAACTCAGTTGGAGGCGTCTCCCTCCCTGGCTTCACACGACGTTAGGAAGCCACCGTCCCCAGCAGAGATACAGTAAGACATTGGCACAAAAACAGGCACATGGGCCAGAGGAACAGAACAGGGAGCACAGGAATAGACCCGCCTTTAGGCTGCCAGTTAGTCCACGGCAACGGAGCCCAGAACACAAAGTGGGAAAAGGACAGTCCCCTCCATAAAGGTGCCAAGAACATGGGACACCATACCCCCAAAAATGACACCAGACACAAGATCAAGTAAATTTGAAAATTTTCCACATCAAGCCCCTGCTGGATCCTCTGAAAATGGACCTCCTCAGTTGCAATCACACACAGGAGGCCTCCCCCCACTTTTTCCTCACCTTTTACTCCCACAGTGATGCCTCCTGGTGATCCTTGGAGACGTCTGGCTCCTGTCTGGGTGGACTTGGTTGGTCGAGTGTTGTCCTGAAGCTGAGACCACGGAAGGTCCTGAGGAGACCCAGCCTCCACCAGCACTGCAGGAGCCAAGTTCCCACAGGAGCCAACCCCCTCAATGAGACACATGCACCTTGAGGGTCAGAGAACAGTGCCATCCGCTCGCCAGCTGGGAACTGCAGGCCACAACCACTCAGGTTTTACCACTCACACCAAAATGTACTCTAAATTGTCCACAGACAATTATATAATGCACATCTGGAATTATTCTAAAAGAAAACATGTAAGAAAATCTACATAACCTTGCCTAAGAGATGAACTTTTACAAAAATCCCCAAGTCTATCCACAGAAGTAAAATTTATATCATAGAATTTTTAAAAAATTTAAAATTTAAACTCTGTTAATGACCTTATTCAGAAAACCTAAAAACAAGTCACATACTGAGAAGCATTAATTTACAAAACACGTAACTGATTAAGGATTTGGACTCAAATTACACCAAGAAGTTTACAACAAACAGCCCCAATAAAAATAGGTAAAGATCTTAACAAACACCTCTCCAAAGAAAACACACAGATAGTAAATACGCATATGAAAATGTGCTCAAAAATCATACACCAGTAGGAAATTGCAAATTAAAACAACGATGATGTAACACTGCACACTCATTAGAACCACTAAACTCCAAAAAGTGACATTACTTGTGATTGATGGAAGATGAAGAAAAAGAGGAACTCTCCCTCACTGCAGGTGGAATGCGTGTGTGGCTACTTTGAAAGACAGTTTGGTAGTTTTTTCCAAAGCTAGTCAATGCTCACCTGAGAATCCAACATTACGCCTCTAGTATTTAGACAATTGCTTTGAAAAAACATCCAAACAAAAACTAGCACGCAATTATGCACAGCAACTCAACTCATAATGGCTTAAAACTTTAAAATATGAGGATGTCCTTCCATGCATGAATATATAAACAAGTTGGGGTACACCCATGTGAAAGAGGGCAAATGACACCCTAAAATATATCTCTTTGGCAAGAAGATTACAATGGGCAGATTTCTTAAAAAATAAGACACATAAGACTCTATGAAACCCGATTCAAAATTGCCTTTTGTGAGGCAAATTTACATTTATAAGGGAAATCTACATTTGAAAAGTAATCTCCCTTTCTGTACCAGGAATAAAAGAAAGACTAAATCTCAAAAAACTTATCAATAGAAAAGGCTAAGATTTAAATCTATATGATGAACATAACCTTCCTTTCTTTTGGTGTTACAGAAAGACGGTATTTCAGGTGATGTCTTGGCCATTTCAGGGAATTACTCAATTTCCTGGGCATCTTCCATGCTTAAAGTAGGCACACAAGTTCTTGAACTTGTTTGTACAATTATATAAACGTAGTTAATACCACAGAAATGTGTACCTGAAATGATTTCAATTAAAAACTGTCATATGTATTTTTAATCACAGTGAAAATCATGTAGGGATGTAGAACTGATACAACGTACACCATTAACAAACATTGAAAAGATCCCTAGTGAAAAGAGCCGTAAAGAAAAGTTCTCCCAGATCACATGGTCATCGTGTGTGCTTCACATCCATCAAGGTTGTCACAGTGAGAGTCTCAGTAGCAAACCCAGAAACAGAGAACAAGCAGCTGGACCAAGCGGTGGCAGCTGAAGGGGCCGGCGGGTCACACAGTGATGCAGAAGCCACACGGCTTCTTCACTGGTGGGTATGTGATGGCTCCTCAGGAGACTGCCCCTGTTTGGGGTAAAGCACTCTATGGTATTTTGTATAAAGGGACAACTGTGGGTAGTTTTTACCATCATAGAAATTACTGGAAAGTCCACTACTTTTCAAAACAACCATATCAATACCACGGCAGAGAAGCTGATAAGACAGACTTCCAACCTTGTTCTAGAAGCCAAGACTCACCCAGACCGAGGTCAGCCAGAGGTGTGATGCTCATCGCTCTTGTAGGAGTCCACTTGTTATTAAGAGGCACTGTGGGAGGAGTACACCCGTAGCCAGCAAGTCTTGGATCCTGTGCACAACCTGGGATGAGGAGAAACAGTGAGATTTTAACACTACAATTTTCCACAACACTTAACAAACAATTGTTACAATAAATAAATTCAGTAAAGTTCAATTTGAAATCAATGTACAAAAATCAGCTGCATTTCTATACACTAATAATAACCCATCAGAAGGAAAATTTAGGGAAACAATCACATTTATAATTGTATCAAAAAGAACAAAATATCTAGGAACAAATTTAACCAAGGATGTGAAAGACCTGTACTCAGAAAACTATAAACCATTGAAAAAGAAGTTAAAGAAGACACAAATAGACAGAAAAATATTCTGTACGTATAGATTGGAAGAATTACTATTATTAAATTATTGATTCTACCCAAAGCTATCAACAAATTCACTGAAACATCAATATAATATTCAATGATATGTTTCATTGAAATAGAAATAATAATCCTATTATTAATATAGAGCAACTAAGGACCCTGAACAGCCAAAGAAGTTCAGAGAAAGAAGGACACAGCTGGAGGTGTCACCCTCCCTAGCATCAAACTGTATCACAGAGCTGTAGTAACCACAACAGTGAGGAACTGGCACAAACACAGACACACGGATGACAGGAACAGCATAAAGAGCCCAGAAATAAAACCACATGGCTGTGGTCAGTTAATTCATGAAAATGGGGCCAAGAACATACAAAGATGGAGGGACAGTCCCCACAATAAACATTGCTGGGAAAATGGGACACCATGCACCAAAGAACATCACTGGTCACCATCTCCATTGCACACAAAACTAACTAAAACCCCACGGTTTTCCACATCAACCTCTTTCTGAGGTACCTCTGAGGACAGAACTCCCTTGAACAGTCAGCTGCACACAGGAAGCTTCTCCCAACTTGGTCTTTTCTTCCTCTTATGGCCCCTTTTCACAGCGATGCCCAAGAAAACTCAGCCCATGACAGCATGGACACAGCCCCACTGTCTAGAAGACAAAGCCCTGATGATCCTGAAGAGACCAAGCCCCAGACAGGTCCATGGGCAGAATGCACCTGTGCCCTGTGGGTCAGAGGTGGATTTGGCACCCCACTGTGGACCATCAGAAAAGTTCAGGGAACACTGAGCTCTCAAAGCCCAGAGTCCTCATCCTGAATGCAGTTCTGCTCTACGTAGTGTCTTTGGAAATCCAAACTGAAACACAGTCAAATAACTCACTATGTTGTCTCAAAAACTGGCTAAGGAGCAATTAATTTAAAAAATGTATAGAATGAAGAGAACATAGACACAAACTTTACAGCTGATAGCAAAGTTCACTCAAGATTGCCTGTAGACAAATCTAAATGACAAAACTATAAAAATCTTAAAAGGAAAAGTGAGAAAATCTGTAGAACCTTGGGTCTGGTGATGAGTTTTAACTCGTAACAACAAATGCCAGTCTACAAATCAACACAAAATTAATAATGTGGACTTTATAGAACTATAAATTTCTACTCTGTGAAAGGTCTTATTCATAAAGGCAAAAGAGAAACCACACACTAGGAGAAAGTATTTGCAAAATGAGTATCTGATAAAGGATATGTACTCAAGTTATATCAATAAAATCTAGAACAAACAACCCCATTAAAAATGGGTAAAGATAGAAACAAACATCTGGCTAAAAAAGGTATACAGATAGAAAATAACCATACAAACATATACTCAAGATCCTAGTGGAAGACAGGTACGGCCAACTTTGGAAAACAGTTTGGCAGTTTCTTCCAAAGCTAAACACTCTCAGCTTAGAATCCAAAAAAATCATCTCTTGAATTCAGACAACTGCTTTGAAAATCTGTTCAAACGAAAACTAACATCAAGTAATGCACAGGATGTCTATTCATAATGGCTTAGAAACTCAAGTGATCAGTATGCCCTGAATTATTTGAGGCCAAGAGTACAATAAGTAGATAAGTTTCTGGCAGATGTTCTGGGTGACTTCATCAGGTCAAAACTTAGGATTTGATTCAGGCTGAGATGTGATAAGTCACAATTTCCGAATGGGCTCCTGGCTCCACTGGACGGAGCTCTCTTACCAATACCAACTCATGATGATTTTCCTTTGACAAGTGAAAGAATCAGTCTGGAGAGGCAACATATGCACTATGTGACCCAATTTATATGAAATTCTGGGAAAGGGAAAAACTAAGAGATAGTAAACAGGTCATGCTGGAGTTTTGAAATGTTCCATATGATACTTAGTGATGGACATTTGCCATTATGCGTTAGTCTAAACCCATACGTCTGTATGACCCAACAAGTCAATTATGTGATCAAGTAAGTGGTAGTGTCACAGAATGGAATGCAGTATGTAACACAGGGTCTGTATTAGAAATGTATGAAAACACTAAGTGATGCTGGTGGAGCAGAAGTTGCCAGCCTCAGTAACTGCAGGAATGAACAGAACGTGCAGACTAAAGGGAAAACATACTGCACGTAAACAGTGGGGTCTGTAGGATCCATCCCACAGGGGCAGGAGCTAAGCATGCTCAAACCACTCATCTGGAGCAGAATGAAAAATGAATTGAATGGGTGGAAGCTGGTGGGAAACAGTATCCTACTGTCTGACTGGGAGTTACAGATAAGCAGAGGGGGAGATGTACACTGTCCATATGATAACGGATCAAGTTGGAGGCATCAGTATAAACCCGTCTTCTGCTTAATATGAATACAGACATTTCAACATAGAAATCTTTATAATTAGGAGTGTATACTATTGGGGAGGGGGAAATTTCACTCTCTCTCCCTCTTGACCTCTTGTGGCTGGACTAATAATAAAACTAACACAAGACTGAGCCACAGGAGAAAAAGAAATTTTAATTCCGACACACATAATTCTTATAGAAATGAGAAGAAGTAGTGAAAACAGGCAGATTTTATACATCTAGAAAACTATAAATTTCTTAAGAATTGACAGCCCAAAGAAATGTAGCTTTTGGGTATTCAATGAAGAATCTAAACAGAGTTTGGGCTTGGGGTGGTAAATTAAAAAGTTACAAGTTTTGTCTACATGTGCCTCTGAACATTTCATGTGTTAGACTTATTTCCTGCTTTTAGGGAGATAGATCTGGGGTCAGAGTGTCCCTCTTGCTTCAGCCATTTCTAAGTAACTTAAATGTATAACACTATGTGATTGTTGCAGATTGGGGGGCTGGGGGTGCACGGTGCTCCCTGAGCAACAATACACTAAGGTGGGAACACATGCACACACTTCCTTGCACTGTCAGCTGAGAACATTTTCCTTCCATGTGTAAACTCTTAATACCATTCTCAAATTAGTGGAATCAGGACTCTTTGAAGAAACGGCTTATACTAGGACTGAGACAGTCATTATGAGCCAGGATAATCTTGAATCTTGTATCAGAAAGTAAGGAAGTACCGGGGGGGACCCCAAAATATGGAATGACCTCAAAGGAAACAGGAGCCAATGAAAGAGTTCTCAGTAGCCAAATCAGGAATAAACTGAGCAACCAAACCTGTAGTGCTGGATTATAACCAAAAGATTAAAATAAATATCCAGGTGAAGTTAAATGATGACAGTTATTTTTTTTAATTTTAATAAATGGGGTTGAATAGAAATCTATGCAGAAGAAATCCTAATAATCCATGACATCCATCAAGGAGGTGGAGTTGAAGCCCCCTCTCCTGAAGTGTTGGTTCCACATAGCGACCTCCTCCTGTTTAGGTCAAAAGCAAGGAAAGCCTGAGATCCCACTGCTGGGCACATATCCAGAGCAACACTCTAATGTGAAAAGACACATGCACTAATTTTTTTTTTACCACAGTGGGCAACATTAAATTGGGGGAAAATTTGTGTTTTCAACAAATGGTGCCAGGCAATTGTCTATCCAGTGAAACTTTTTTCATTTCCAAGAGAAATGAAATTGGACCCTTGCTTCAAACCACATGCAAAATTACCTCAAGATACATAAAAAGCTTAAATTCAAAGAGTGTTAAAGTGACAATCAGCCCTCATTTGCTGATTCCACATTTGCAGAATCAGTCACCTTTAGATAAAATAATAATAATTTGAGAAAGTTCCATAAAGAAAAACTTGAATTTGTGGCATGCCAGAAACTATTTAAATAACATTAGTTTTAATTAATATTTTTATTATTAATTAAATAATATTATTTTATTATATTATTTTATTATTAATTAAATAATACTGTCTTCACAATTATTTACATATCATTTACATTGTACTATTTATTATAAGTGATCTCGAGATGATTTTAAGTATACAGGAAGATGTGCTTAGATTATTTGCAAATACTATGCCATTTTATATAATGGATTTAAACACCGACAGACATTTAGTATCCACAGGGTGTCCTGGAACCAATACCTCACAGATAGAGAGGAAAGCTGTATAAACTCTCAAAGAAACAATAGGGATAAGTCATCATGACCCTGGATTTAGCAATTTTTTTAGATCTGATAGCAAACACAAGCAAGGAAAGAAAAAAAATAAATTGCCTTTCCTCAAAATTGAAGACTTTTGTACATCAAAGACGCTATCCAGAAACTGAAAAGACAGTACACAAAATCAAAGAAAATATTTGCACATTATGTACTTGAAAAAAATTTTATCAAGAATATATCAAGAACCTTTACAACTCATAAAAAGACAAAACAAACCCATTTTTTAACTTGGTAAAAAGGATTTTTTAAACATTTTTATTGAGTTATAGTCATTTTACAATGTTGTGTCAAATTCCAGTGTAGAGCACAATTTTTCAGTTATACCTGAACATATGTATATTCATTGTCACAATTTTTTTCGTTGTGAGCTACCACAAGATCTTACATATATTTCCCTGTGCTACACAGTATAATCTTGTTTATCTATTCTACATATGCCTGTCAGTATCTACAAATTTTGAACTCCCAGTCTATCCCTTCCCACCCACCCCCTTGGCAACCACAAGTTTGTATTCTATGTCTATGAGTCTAACATGGTAAAAGGACTTAAATAGACCCTTCTCTATATGTAAAGTAAAAGAAAAAAGTCCAGTATATTCTATATATGTATTTACATGCAATATAATGTAAGTCTGCAGTCAAACAGTAATAATTCTACCTAATAAAAATGAAAAATTAAAACACCAATAAATAAATAAATTTAAATAATTTAAAAAAAATAGACCCTTCTCCAGACAAGGCAAGTAGTCTACAAGCACATGAAGGGATGCTCAAAATCAGTCGTGATGGGGATGTAAGTGAATACCATAATGCCATACCCTCTCAAGCACACTAGAAGCCCTACGATCAAGAAAACTGAAAACAACAAATACTGGCAAAAATGTAGAGAAACTGAAACCTTTAAACATTACTTGAAAAATTGGAAAATGGTACAGCCCATGTTTCCAGTTTGTCATTTCCTCAGAAAGATAAAAAATATAGTTACCTTATGGTTCAACAACTTCACTTCTACATATATCCCAAAACATTAAAAATAGGTATTCAAACAAAAAAAAAATGGTGCACAAATATTCATAGCAGCACTATGCGCAATGGCCCCAAAAGTAGAACAATTGAAATGTCCATCAAAGGCCAAATAGATAAACAAATAGGGTGTATCCATAAACTGCCATACTGTTCTGCCATATAAAGGAATACAATGGTGCAGCCACGGTGGAGACCCATAAAGGAGTTCCTCAAGAATTTACACATGGGGCTGACATGTTATCCATCAATTCCCAGTTCAGACACATCTGTCCAACCACTGTGTCCCCCTTTCACCTTGGGGCTGACAGGCCCCTCACAGGACTGTGACCATGCTGCTCCCCACACCCCAGGAGGCAGCCCCACCTTCCCTGGTTGATGAGCCCAGACACGCAGGGCCTCCCAGTCCCCCACTTTCCTTGTGCCCCAGTGACTGTTAGCTCCTCCTCCAGAGTCTATGGCCAGTCCCTACATTAATGCCCCTCTAAGGCCACAGGCCTGATGCTGGACCAATGCGATCTTGTGCCCAGCTCCTTCATCAGGCCCTGACAAATCTCCCGCCCCCACGGTGCATCTCACACCATGTCCCAGCTTTCTGAAGCATCACTGCGATAATGACCCTCTCCCACCTAATCCCCCAAAGTGTCCCCACTCTGGCTGGGCTGTCTGCTGGGAGAGACGTCTGCCGGGGCCCTAAGAGTCCCCAGCACCCCCACTAGGCTGCTGGCTCCCAGGTTCACTGACACTGAGCACCTCAGCAGGCCAGGTGACACGGCCTGAAACCCCAGAACTGCTCGCCTCAGGAAGCGCTGGCACTGCAGCTGCTCCATCAGAGAGAGCAGGGAAGAGCTCCCCAGCTGAGACACAGTCTTTACTCTAAAATCAAATCCCTCTCACAACGTGGGCAAGAAGTTGTCTGTGAACTAAGTCCCCACTTCTCCAGTCTTTGACTACTGAATAAAGCTTGTGCTGCATTCATATCAGCTTGTCTTGTTTTTGGCTTCCAAACCTGAACTAGCATCTATTCCACACTTTCTTTTAATTATTTTAATTCCTGTCCTTTTACTAACAAGCATTATTGAAAATAACCTGCTGAAATGAAGAGTCTTTGTCGTGTATTTATTACCCTGGTCCTGTAAACTGGAAAAGGAGAACATATCTCCCTGAGACTCCACAGTCTTCACCTGCACTCCAGCTCCACCTTCAGCTTCCAAGTTTGAGGTTCCACTTAAACTATTCCCTGAACAGCTTTCTTACCTTGTTCCTTGACTGCTATCTCTAAAGGCTGTGTGACCATGAGAAAATGACATCATTAAAACGAACATCACTGTGTACCTTGTGCGTTACATGCCCTTCCACCCAAAGAAGTGCAGTAAAGATGCTTCATCATAGGTAACACTGATATGTATAATCGGGAATTAATTAGCTAACCCACGTGCATAAGCATGCACACCAGCCTATTGCTATTACAGGACACAGTAAACAGTTCAATCCATATTAGATTCCAGTCCATACAAATATTCACAGGGGTAATTGAACAGATTGATATTACATAGAGCATGTTTATTAATCATAATACCACACTGGGTCCAAACATTTCCTGTCAACATGCTTATGGTAACTGATAACCAGTGCTTAATCATCAAGCCTCGACAAACCTACCTCTCTCCTCATTCTGAGCCCATGATCCATGGGAATTTCTGTGAAAGAACTGTAACTGGCATCTGATTCTTACTTCAGCACCCTCTCACATAAAACTGCCAACTTCCCCCCTTAAGTAAGACATCTCAATGGCATTTTTCACAGAAATAGGGCAAATCACCCTAATATTTGTGTGGAACCACAAAGGACCCCAAATAGCAAAGCGACCCTGAGAAAGGAGAATAAGCTGGAGGAGTCTCCTTCCCTGACTTCACACTACAGCACAAAGCTGCTCACAAAAACAGCGTGGAACTGATACAAAAACAGTGCGGAATGGGAACAAAAACAGGCATATGGACAAGAGGAACAGAACAGAGAGCCCAGAAACAAAGCCACACCGATGATGTCAGTTAAGGTATGACCAAGGAGCTGAGACACACCAAGAGGAAAGGACGGTCCCACAGGAAGCAGTGCTGGGAAAACTGGACACCACATGCCGTCTACACCACACACGAAACTTATAAAACCTGCTTTTCCACACCAAAGCCCTTCCTGGTCATATGAACACCACCACCACCACCACCCGCTCCAAGCCATCAGCCACGCACAGGAAGCGTCTTTCCACTTTTCCTCACCTGTTACTCCCAGCAGTGCCTGGGTCTCAGGAAACCCGGCTCCTGTCTGCATGGACACTGCCCTTTTTGGCACTGAAGCCACAGCCCGGGTGGGTCTCAAGGAGACTAAGCTCCTGCTGCATAGACATTGATCACATCAATACCACGCCAAAAGAGCAGAGAAGACATCAGATTTCCTTATAGAGGCCAACCCTTAACCAGGTCCACTTCAACCAAAGTGCCGATGCTAATCGCCCTTGTAGGAGTCCACATGTAACTCAGAGGCACTGTGGGAAGATTAGGAGCCACTGGGTCTTGGGTGTTGTGAATGACCTGGATGTTGTCCAAACAGGGCAATTTCTGAATTCTAGTTTTCCACAATAAATCATCAAAAAAACTGTTAGAACAAATTAATCATTTCAGTAAATCTACAAGGTAAAAAAAATCAATACACAAAAATCAGTTGTCTTTCTATACATTAATAATGAAACGTCAGAAAAATTTTTTGAAAAATCCCATTTACAATTGCATCCACAAAAAATTCCTAGCAATAAATTGAATCAAAGATGTGAAAGGCCTGCACACTGAAAATTCTAAAACACTGAAGGAAAGAAACTGAATAGACAAAAATAAATGAAGATATCCTGTACTCAAGGATAGAAGAATTAATCTTGCTAAACTGTCCATTTTATACAAAGCAATGTTCAAATTCAAAGCAACCCTGCTCAAACCACTATGCCCTACACTAGAAAATAATGGAACATTGTAAACTGACTACACTTCAATAAAATAAAATAAACTTCAGTGGCATTTTTCACAGAAACAGAACAAACATTCCTAATATTCCTGTGGAAACACAAAGGACCCTGAACAGCCAAAGGGATTCTGCGAAAGAACAGGCTGGAGGCATCTCCTTCCCTGACTTCACACTACGTTATGAAGAAACAGTCACCAAAAAAAAGTGTGGAATTGGCACAAAAACAGGGACATGGAACAGATAGAGAGCCCACAAATAAAACTAGGAATATGTGGTCAATTAATTCCCAAGGAAGGAGCCAGGAACCTGCGCCAGGGAAAGGACAGTCCCCTCAACGAATGGCGCTGGGAAAACTGGACACCACACACCAGAGAAGGACACGGCACACTCTACACCACACACAAAACCTGACTAAAACCTGTGGCTTCCCACATCCAGCCCTTCCTCTCCTGGGGCCTCTGAGCAGGGACTCCCCTCAGCAGTCAGCCCCTCACAGGAAACTTCCCCTCATTTTCCCTCACTTGTCCTTTCTTCTCACCTCTCCCTCAGTGCAGAACCTCCTGCTGGGTCCTGAGAATATTGGGCTCCAGTCAGTGTGAGCATAACCCCCGGCTGTCCTGAAGCCCCAGCAGGTCCAGAGGAGACGCAGCTCCAGTCAGCTGCGCAGGAAGCCAAGTCCTCAGACAGAACACAGGTGCGGGAGGCGGGCCCTGCCAGCCAATGGAAAAGTGCAGACCCAGCCGCCCTCACAGCCAGCGGGGGTGGGGTGGGGGGTGGGCTGCCTAAGGGTGGCTCCGCTCAGTCCTTTAAACTGGAAATTCAAACTGAAATAGAGCCAAATATTCGTAATTTCTCACAAACTTTACAACTTACAACAAATTCTCTCAAATTTATTTTTACCCATTTAAAATCCAAAACTATCAAAATTATAGAGATAAACAAGACATTCTAAATGACCTTGGGTTTGGTCACATAGATTATGCCCTTTGAGTTTTAACACACAACACAAAAAGCCAATCCACAGAAAAGTAATGATAATGGACTTTATAAAATAAAGATCTCTACTCTGAAAGCCCTTATTCAGAAAGCCAAAAGACAAGCCACAAATTGTGAGAAATATTTATGAAACATGTATCTGATAAATGATTTGGATTCATAATAAACAAAGAACTCTAAAATAACCCCATGAAAATGGGTAAAGATCTGAACAGACCCTGGGTCCAAGGAGACATGCAGATAGTACATAAACGCACAAAAATACGCTCAGACTCATACATCGTTCAGGGATTACAAATTAAAATCACAAGGTAACATGGCACACCTGTCAGAACTGCTAAACTGCAAAAACACAATAGCACTGCAGGTGGTGGGAAACGGCAGGGCTTTCCCTCGTTGCTGGTGGGATGTGTGCACAGCCACTTCCTAAGACACTTTGACAGTGTCTACCAAAGCTAAACAAGTCTCACCTTGGGATCCAACAAGCCTGCTTTCCAGTAATTAGGCAACTGCTTTGAAAAACTATGTCAAAACACAAACTGGGATGCAGTTATATGCAGCAGCTCTGCTCATAATGGGTAAAAACTTGACATCAGGATGTGCTTCACTAGATGAAGCATAAGCAAACTGGGGTACATGCATGTCAAGAGGAGCAGAATAAGCCACCTCAAAATAGGCCTCTTTGGCAAAGCATTAGTCTGGTCTAACTATTAAAAAAAAAAATCACAGAAAACTGAGTAGAGGTTGCCCATCTGGGAGCAATATTTACATTTCTTAGGAAAATCTACATTTGTAAGGGTGTGTCCCTCTTTGTACCAGAAATAAAGGGCTGATTAAACCTCAATTAATTCTTGCCAGTCGAGAAGTCCTGACTTAAATCTGCATAACAAACACATCCTTGTTTACTGAGCTTTCATAATAACCTGCCTTAACCGACTTCCTCCCTCCCCAAGGCCTTGCTTCTGTTTTTAGCTGAAGATCCTATTTAAGGTGATACCTTTGGCCATTTCAGAGAGAGACCCAGTTGTCCTGAGTGCCTCCCCTGTACACAGGAGGTACACATGTTATTAAATCTGTTTGTTTTTCTCCCTATAGTCTGTCTTATTGGAGGGGGGGTCTTGTTACGGAAATGACAGGCCAGCCAAGAAACAAGCACCACTCGGAGGGTTGGAGTACTCAGATTTATTATGCCGGCGGGCTCAGAGGGGCTTCTGCTCCGAAGCTCTGAGCACCTCCAAGACGTGCACATGAGGTTTTATAGGGTTAATTACAAGTATGGGGCTATTAGCCAATAAGGTTCAAACAACAAAAAGCAAGGAATCAGTACACTGGAGCTTATCAATTTGGAACAGATCACGTTACTGACACTTGTTGAGCTTGGATTTACGAGTTAGCTTGTTAGCCCAGTAAACTGACACTAAACTTTAGATTTACAAGTTAGCCCGGCAGAACTTATATCAGTAAACCAACACTTATCACACTTAGATTTGTGACTGAGCTCGTTAGCCCAATAGACTGACACTAAACTTCAGATTTATGAGTTAGCCCAGCAGAACTCAGATCAGTAATCCGACACTTGTTGCACTTAGATTTGTGACTTAGCTTGTTAGCCCAGCTGGGCTTTTCCTTCATATTCCCCCCTCTTGATGCTTTCACAACCCTTGTTGGAGTAAGCATCATCATTTACCTGTTGCAGGGGCTCATAATTGGAGGCTAACATCTGAAGTTTTATAGCCTCTATCCGCTCACTGACAAAGCGGGTCAGGAAGTTTAGGACATAGGGCCCAAACAGCAGAACTGCAAAAATCAGGAGTAAGGGACCTATGAACGGTGCCAGCCAGGAGGTCCAGCCCCAGGGGCCTGTCCATGGGCTCTTATCTAAAATATGTTTTCTTTTTTCCACTCGGTCTTGTAACTCTTGAACCATCCCTCTGACAATTCCTGATTGATTGGCATAAAAACAACACTCTTCATTTAGAAAGAGGCATAGTCCCCCCTCTTTGGCCGTGAGTAAGTCCAGACCCCTCCTGTTTTGTAAGACCACCTCGGCGAGAGAGTCAATCTGATTTTGCACAGTTCCCAGGGTTTCTGCTATTTGTTGGAGATCGTGGCTGAATTCACCTGTAAGCTGATAATAGTAATAAGAGGAAGAGGCGATGCCCCCGATTCCTGTGCCTACCCCTGTTGCCACTCCGAGCCCCACTAGCAAGGGGATCAATTGTATAGCTCGTTTTATTCTCCGTGGATGCTGGTGAGTTATGACAGGGATGGGCAGACTTTGATTATTAGGCATAATGTCCATTCGGGGAGTGAGATAAGCCAAAGCACATAACCCTGCCCATCTGGCAGGGAGGCACCGGTAGGCAAATTCACCACATACAAAATAAGTCCCGTTATTAGAACACCATCTTTGTGTGGGTTGGCACCCTAGACCCATACAGTGAGAGGTTTTAATACATTGATTTATAGTTAGATTGCCCTCTAAAGGATTAGTTCCATTGTTGAAATAACATTCTGGTGCCTTGTAGGCGAGCTGTATCCAGTTCAGCCTGGAACTCCTAGTGGTAGAAACGGCATCGCTATGAGTTGTGGTGAAAGTCTTAGTGAGGTTTGTCAGAGGTAAAGCCAGGTGCTGGATGGGGCCAGGACGCAAGCATAGCCAGCAATCTTTAGCCAGGTCTGGATTGGAATGATTGAGAATCCCATGGACTGCGGCTAACAGCCCATTTATTTGTGGATCCAGATCCCGAGGCTCGGCTAAAGATGGAAGTTTTATTGGCTTCCGGGTAGGTAATAACTTCCGGTGTTGCCTCTGGACTGCTTGTTGGACTGCTTGCCGGCGTGCCTGGTCCTGTACGCCCCCTCCATCACTCATCCCATAATGTGTTTGCTTGGTCCAGCACACCAGCTTGCCGGGTGTGCCATAGCATTTGATGCTAGATACATAATAAGCCTTAATTGTGCCAATCCAGTAGGATTTTCCCTGATATGTGCACTCTGAAGCGGAGTCATAGCATTGACTCGGCTGATAAGTATAAGCTGAAAATACAGGCCGGTATATGGACCACCTGTCACCCGGTTCCATGCAGGTGCACTGTACAGCCAAGGAGAGTGAGGACATTAGCATTAGTAACATCAGCCTTATGATTATCTTAGACATGATGCTGCGGTGATGGCACTAATTATAAGAAGATATAAAATAGCTATCAGGATTTTATGGCCTATGTTCCAGTCAGGTGGGGTGGCGCTAGCTAGCCCCACTGCTAGTACGCAGACTGGTATAGAAAACAAGGAAAGAGGCAAGGGAGCACAAAAGAAATATATTTAACAGCTGCGTTGGGCTTTCCTCAAGCTTCGGCCATGCGTTGACTAGCCAGCTTCCGGGTGTGGCTAGAGCAGGGCTCGTTGGTCCTCAGGCTTCGGCCGTGCTTTGACTAGCCAGCTTCCGGGTGTGGCTAGAGCAGGGCTCATCGATCCTTTTCTGGTCCCTCTTGATCTTGATCTTGAGCGGGTCTCCCGGGACACTCTCAATTTTCCAGGGACCCTCTGTCTGAGGTGCAGTTGCTCTCTTGACTCTGGAGTGGTGGATCCAAGGGACGATTCCTGCAACTTTAACAGCTGTAGGAGTAGTTAATACCACTAAATATGGTCCCTTCCATGTTGGTTTGAGAGGTTTCTTTTTCCAATCCTTCACCCATACCTGGTCACCTGGTTTATGGGGATGCACTTGAACCCCTAATGAAATGGGGGTTTTCTCTATCACCCAACCCCAAACTTCTCGTAGTACTTTTCCTAGTCCCAACAGTTGTTGGTGGAGCCCTAGATTTCCTATTTCTGGGGTGGGGTTTCTCATCCTGACTAAAGGTGGCGGTCGCCCATAGAGGATTTCGAAGGGAGAGTACCCAATATTAAATCTTGGGGTGCATCTAATTCGCAACAGAGCCAGGGGTAGAATGTCCACCCAGGGAAGCTGGGTTTCTTGGCTAATTTTAGCTATAATTTGTTTTAGAGTTCTGTTCATTCGTTCTACTTTCCCTGAGCTTTGAGGCCGGTATGCTGTGTGTAGGTTCCAGTGGATGCTCAGTGCCTTTGCCACTTGCTGTACAATTTCTGACACAAAGGCGGGTCCATTGTCAGACCCGATGGAGGTAGGCATTCCAAATCGAGGGATAACATCCCTGAGAAGAGCCTTTGTCACTTCCCTTGCTTTCTCTGTCCTGGTGGGGTAGGCCTCTACCCACCCTGTGAAGGTGCAGACGAAAACCAGCAGGTACTTATATCCCTTACTGGGCCCAAGTTCAGTAAAGTCCACTTCTAAATCTTCAAAGGGAGCCAATCCATATCGTTGTATTCCCATTGGCCCAGTGAGCCCTTGTTTTGGATTGTTTTGTGCACAGAGCAAGCAGCGTTGGGAAACTGATGCACATAGAGTAGGGAGACGAGAAATTAGGAAATATCGCTTTAAGAGGGCCTCTAAAGCTGTTTTTCCCATATGTGTGGCTTCGTGCTGTTGTTGGACTAAACGATAAGCTAGTCGTTCTGGGATGAAAACCCTTCCATCCGTCATGATCCACCATCCGTCCTTTCTTTTCTCTCCTCGTTCAGCCTGTGTCCACTTGTTTTCATCATGACTATATTCTGGGGCAGTGGGTAGCTCTGGCGCTGCCATAACTTTAATTACTGAGTGTTCCCAGGCGGCTGCTTCTCTTGCCTTTTGATCAGCTAGCCTGTTCCCCTGGCTCACAGGGTCATTTTCTCTTTGATGTCCCTTACAGTGAATAACGGCCACTTCCTTTGGATCCCATACTGCCTCCAGTAACTGTAAAATTTCTTCTTTGTTTTTGATTTCTTTTCCCCCAGCAGTCAAAAGTCCTCTCTCCTTATAGATGGCTCCATGTACATGCAAGGTTGCAAATGCATATTTGGAATCAGTGTATATATTGACTCGTTTTCCTTTCCCTTCCCTTAGTGCCTGGACCAGTGCCCAGATCTCTGCTCGCTGAGCAGACCATCCTGGGGGGAGGGACTCTGCCTTTATTACCTCTCGGGTTGTTGTTACAGCGTAACCTGCTCGCCGTTGTCCATCTTGCATGTAACTGCTGCCGTCTGTGAAAAGTTCCAGGTCTGGGTTTTGCAGGGGCTTGTCGGTTAGATCAGGCCTGCTTGCATACACCTCTTCAACGATTTCTTCGCAGTTGTGGTCAGGCTGCCCTTCCCCTTCAGGCAAATATGTGGCTGGGTTTAAGGTTTGCACAGTCTCTAGACGGACTCTTGGATTTTCACATAGAAGCCCCTGGTAGTGGGTCATCCTTGTGTTAGTTATCCATTTGTAACCTGGGCCATTTATCAGGGCCACCACAGAATGGGGCACTTTTACATTTAAAGTCTGTCCCAGTGTGAGTTTGTCTGCCTCATTGACCAGGAGGGCTGTGGCAGCGAGGGCCCGTAAACAGGGTGGCCATCCTGATGCTACAGGGTCCAGTCTTTTAGATAAATAAGCCACAGGGCGCTGCCATGGCCCCACATTTTGAGTTAGGACTCCAAGAGCAGTTTGGTCTCTTTCATGTACAAACAGATTAAACTCTCGTGTTACATCTGGTAAGCCTAGTGCTGGGGCTTGGGTTAGTAGTTCCTTTAATTGCCTAAAGGCATTTTCTTGTTTAGTTTCCCATTTGAGGGTTTCTTTTCCTGATCCAGCAGTTGCTTCGTAGAGGGGCTTGGCTATTCTTGAAAACCCGGGGATCCAGATCCGGCAAAACCCAGCTGCGCCCAGGAACTCTCTCAGTTTCCTTTTTGTTTCCGGTCTGGGTATGGCACAAATAACTTGTTTTCGTTCTGGTCCTAGGGCTCGGTGTCCCTCTGAGATAATAAATCCCAAGTATTTGACTGTCTTTTTGCAGATCTGGGCCTTTTTCCATGAGACCTTGTACCCAGTTGTTTGGAGTAACCCTAGGAGGGCTCGAGTTCCTTTCCAACAGTCCTCTTCACTGGGGCTGGCTAACAGCAAGTCATCCACATACTGGAGCAGAGTACAGTTCAATGTTTCCCCAGGGAATTTTACAAGGTCTGCGGCTAGTGCCTCTCTGAACAAGGTGGGTGAGTTCTTAAAGCCTTGGGGGAGACGTGTCCATGTCAGTCGAGTTTTTTCTCCTGTATGGGGATCCTCCCATTCAAATGCGAATATGGGCTGGCTCACAGGTGAGAGTCGAAGACAGAAGAAAACATCTTTAAGGTCTAGGCATGTAAACCATTTGGCATCTGCCGGAATGAGGCCCAGAAGAGTGTATGGATTTGGCACTGCTGAATGTATTGTAGTGACTACTTTATTTACTTTTTGTAAGTCCTGCACTGGCCTATAATCTGTTTCTTTTGCTTTTTTTCACTGGGAGCAACGGTGTGTTCCAGGGAGATCTGCACTCAGTTAGGATTCCCTCTTGTCTGAGGCGCTGTATATGCTTCTGGATTCCTAGGTGGGCCTCTCGAGGCATGGGATATTGCTTTTGTCTGACTGGGCTGGCTCCAGGTTTGAGGTCAATCACCAGTGGTGCCTGATTATGTGCCAAGCCTGGTGGTCCATTTTCAGCCCAGACTAATGGAAACTCTTCCAGGAGTTTGCAAGGATTTTCCTGGAGTTTTCTGCTCTCATACAGATGCCACTCTTCTTCTCGGGGAACTGAGATGGCTAGAATCATAGACTCTCCCTGTAGGGTCAGATGTGCCTGTTTCCCGGGGACAAAGGTAATTTGTGCCCCCAATTTAGACAGAAGGTCTCTTCCAAGCAATGGTATTGGGCATTCAGGCAAATATAAAAATTCATGTGTCACTAGATGGCCCCCTACTTGACAGGATCGTGGTTGGCAGAAATGGCGGGCAGTTGAGTCCCCAGTAGCCCCAATAATAGTCGCCTTTTTTTTGGTCAGGGGGGCTACAGGTTGGGTCACCACAGAATACTCTGCTCCTGTGTCTACCATAAAAGTCATTGGTTGGCCCCCTATAAACATTTTGACCTTGGGCTCCCGGGGGCCCAGGGGCAGGGAGCCCGGTCTCTCCTATTTTGAGTTAACCCCAGCCAGTCCGATGTGATTACTGGCTGGTGGCTCCAGCTGATAAGTAGGTCTTTTAGGGAGTGCTCTCTTTCCATCCTTTCTGTTTGGGCACTCGCTCTTCCAGTGCCCAGTCTCCCGGCAGTATGCACATTGGTCTCGGCCCAGGGGCATCCATGGTTGGGGTCCCCTCTTCCGGGGTGGTGCAGGGTTCTGGCTGAAGCCTGTTTTCCCCAGGGCTGCTGCAAGGAGCGCGGCTTTCTGCTTCATTCGCTGGTCTGCTTCTCGTTGGGCTTCCCGTTCTCGGTTTACAAAAACTTTGTTTGCTACTTCCAGCAGCTGTGTAGCGTTTATCCCTGCGAATCCATCCAGTTTTTGGAGTTTCCGGCGTATATCTGGGTATGATTGGGCTACGAAGGCAGCGTTGACCATCCGTTGGTTTTCTTGGGCCTCAGGATCAAAAGGAGTGTAGACTCGGAATGCTTCACACAGTCTCTCATAGAAGTCAGTGGGGGTTTCGTCTGGCCTCTGGGTCACTGTGGTCGTTTTAGACATGTTAGTTGGCTTCTTGGCTCCTGCTTTTAGCCCTTGTAGGATGGCCTCCCGGTACTCACGTAGTGCTTCTCTTCCTTCTTGAGTGTTAAAGTCCCAATCTGGTCTGGTGTCAGGGGCACGTGTCATGGCCCACGCCTCAACATCTATTGTGTCCCCAGGGGCTCGGCCCTGCAGCCATTTTCGTGCTTCAGTGAGAATGCGTCTCCTCTCCTCTGTATTGAAAAGAGTCAGAAGCAGCTGGCGGACATCTTCCCAGGTGGGCCGGTGAGAATGGAAGATAGACTCTATGAGGTCAATCATAGCCTGTGGCTTTTCAGAGTAGGAAGGAGTGTGATGGCGCCAATTGAGAAGGTCTGTGGTGCTAAAGGGTTGGTACTAGAGTACGGGGTGCCCAGGCTGAACAGTCCCGTCTTCCCCAACTTGCTGTGGCCCTTGTGTCTCCCGCAGCGGCATTTGGAGGGCCGGTGGTGCTGGCTTCATGGCTTGTGCTGAGCGGAGTCTCCTTCCTACCGGCTCAGGCTGGGGGCTGAGTTCTGCCTCTGGGTCCTCAGGTTGGGGAGGTGGTGACACAGAGGGTGGTGGTGTCTCCAATGGGACTGGAGGTGTTTGTGCCTTGGGGGCATATGGAGGGGGCAGGCATATCTCGTCTTCTGCGTCTCCCTGGAAAATCGGTTTTTTTTCTGTCTTTTTGGCTTGGACTGGCTGAGCTGCTAATATCTTGCATTGCCCAGGTCCATTCGAGCAAAACCGAATCCATGGGGGTAGAGTCTGGGCGATATTCAGCCAGGAGTCAATGTAAGGGAATTGATCTGGGTGGCCTGGGGTTCCAGTGATTATTTGATAGACTGCTCGCACTGTTGCTAGGTCCAGAGTTCCTCCTGAGGGCCACCCGACTCCAAAGGCAGTCCATTCAAGCTCACACAAAGTGCGCAGCCTGCCAGGGGTCATTCGAATTCCATAGTCTCCTGAGAACCCCTTTTTGAAATTCTTAATCATGCAGTCTAGAGTGGTGGGTTTTGACTTAGAGCCTCCCATTCTTTTAGATATTTAAGGATAATAGTTCTGTTGCTTTAGATGTTTGGGAAGGTAGCCTTTATATCTTTTTCTTCTTCACTCTTTAAAACACCGGAGTTCCCAGAGAGACTGCTCTCTTGCTGGGTCTATGAGTTGTTTTAAGGCTAACTTGGTCAGGGACTCTGGGTTCCAGTCTCAGCTGATGTCTCTGGATCTCAAGGCCTCAAGCAGTTTCAGGGACTTTCTTCATTAAATCCTCTCTATATTCTGAACTAACGTATCAGGGGCGTGGGACTGACGGCAGATGACAAAACAAATGGACTAGAAAAGGGACCTCCAGGGCTGGGCAAGCCCGGTCCTGAAGGAATTCGTCTTCTAAACTTACATCCTGGGTGTCTGGGGCTAGGCAAAAGGGGCACTACTTGGGTCAGTTCAGTAGGGGAACAATAAGTCTTGGGTGTTCTGTGACAGAGTCAGGTAGGAGACTTTCTCAAAGAAATAGCATCCTAGCCTCCAAGGGCACAGGGGCGTTGACTCATTGGCTATGTCCTTTTCCCTCCCAGTGTAGCCACCCTGTGCCGGTGTCTCAGACAAGACAAGGGAGGGTTTTCGTTGCGTCCGCCTGGCCGCTCCCCTCGCGGGGACGAAGGTGCCTCTTAGCTTTGGCGGGTCAGTATAAGCCGCTGACTCCGATCGGGACCCTGAGGGACCGATACCGCCCTGAGCCGTATGAGGTCACCACGGAACCGCAGGTTGGGACTCACTCGAACTCCGTAGCAGAATGCCGTGGAGCTACAAACTCGAGCCTGATTGTATGCTTCACAGGCCGCTCATTCACTCACACACACACACAGAGGTTAACAACATTCCTCCCACCAATACCAATATCCTGTTTCCTGTAGGAGGGGATCAGCCTCCTCTTTTGTCCACTGGGACAGGACCTGATTCCTGACCTGATTCCTGATTTCCCCGTCTGAGTTACCATCAGACGGAGAGCCTGTAGGAGGGGATCAGCCTCCTCTTCTGTCCAATGGGACAGGACCTGATTCCTCCCGGGGGATCCTACCTTGTCCGGACGGCCACCTGGTGAGTTTGTCCGTCCCTCCACGGAGTCTGGCTCTGGTTGTAGCCCAGCCACCCGGGGGGCCGAGTTGCCGTCACGAAAGAGAACCTGGAATACCGTCGGGTGGCGCCACCTCGTTCGCTGCCGGAGTCCCGTCCCCCGGTCGGCCGGAGCCACCAGTCCAGCGGCTCAAGGGGCCGGCGTGGTTGTATCTCGCTGGGGCCTCCAGAAATGTTACGGAAATGACAGGCCAGCCAAGAAACAAGCACCACTCGGAGGGTTGGAGTACTCAGATTTATTACGCCGGCGGGCTCAGAGGGGCTTCTGCTCCGAAGCTCTGAGCACCTCCAAGACGTGCACATGAGGTTTTATAGGGTTAATTACAAGTATGGGGCTATTAGCCAATAAGGTTCAAACAACAAAAAGCAAGGAATCAGTACACTGGAGCTTATCAATTTGGAACAGATCACGTTACTGACACTTGTTGAGCTTGGATTTACGAGTTAGCTTGTTAGCCCAGTAAACTGACACTAAACTTTAGATTTACAAGTTAGCCCAGCAGAACTTATATCAGTAAACCGACACTTATCACACTTAGATTTGTGACTGAGCTCGTTAGCCCAATAGACTGACACTAAACTTCAGATTTATGAGTTAGCCCAGCAGAACTCAGATCAGTAATCCGACACTTGTTGCACTTAGATTTGTGACTTAGCTTGTTAGCCCAGCTGGGCTTTTCCTTCATAGTCTCATCCAAGAACATAGAAGGGGAGAGGGAAAACTGGTTTCCCTCCCACACACACGCAATGGAATGCTCCTCAGCAACAGACATGAAACCATCAACCCACGGAAAGACACGGGTAAATCTCACTTGTATGTTACAAAGGGAAAGAACCCAGTCTGAGGAGGCTGCACACAGTAGGACCCCATTTATGACAGTTATGGAAAAGGCAAAACTGTACTTGAGCTGATCATGGAGTGGGGGTGGGGGTAAAGTATTCCATGTGATATTTTAGGATGGACACCTGTCACTATGTGTATGTCGAAGCCCAAAGGTCAATCATAATCTATTCAAATTTAGTTGTTTAGGGTGCAGGAGTGTCACAGGATGGAACACAAACTGTGACAGAATCTAACTGCATTGGAAAAAGGTGGAAAAATCTCAGTCGGTGGTGGGGCAAAAGGTGCTGATCTAAGTTAACTTTGGAAATGAACAGACTTATTCTACAAAGGCAAAATGGACCATTGATAAACTGTGGACTTTGTATTATACAATTCTTTCTGGGGTGTAGTAGCTAACAATTCTGAAAGCACTGTGCATGTAACCTGCAAAAGAGAAATGAGTTGACAAAGGGCAGATGGTGGGAGCCAGGCTCCTCGCTGTGGGACTGGGGAGTCACAGATAAGCAAGGGGAGAGCCTCACACTCCTGGATATGAGCTTCCTGGGCAGATGGTGTGGGGAATAGACTGGGATAGGGGAAGGCACAGGTACTTACTCTTGGAAGACCCTGCAGATTTAAGAACTTCACACCCTTTCCTTCCCCCTATACCTGCTGGAAACACTCAGACTTCCAAAATCAGCCGGTTGCAGGTTTTAAAGACACTGTCACCCCCAGAAAGGTAAAGGAGCATGAGGATCTTGCACTACCCAGAAGCTGTCCCAGAATCCAGGCCCTAGAGGGTGGAGCCAGGACGGGGTACCTGGATCTCTGACCAGCAGGTAAGAGCAAGGAGACCAGTCCTGAGGGCAAGGGTCTCCTGAAGTCTGTGAGCCTGATGCCCTGATGGGGTTCAGTCCCTGTTGGGACATGGGTGGGGCCTGCCGTGGTTCTGTTTTCCACCTGAGCCTCTTGGATGAAGCCTGAGCAGCACTGGGCTCAGGTGTCTCCTGGTAGTGTTTCAAACTCTGACACAGCAGCTTTACAAAGGAACAGGAGAGTGAAGCTGAGCACCTGACAGCAACCCCTCTCTGGCTCTCAGCTGCTTCCATCAGGACCACAGTCCCCTGCACAAGATCTGCTATAACCCACCTGCCCTGACCCAGCCTCTCCCCTTCCACCCTGGACCCCTCTCCCATGCCAGATGCTTCTGCCCAACCACTGTATCCCCCTCTCACCTTGGGGCTAACAGGCCCCTCAGAGGACTGTGATCCTGTTGGCCCCACACCCCAGGAGGCAGCCCCACCTTCCCTGGTTGCTGAGCTCAGACACCCCAGGCCTCCTAGTGCCCGCCCATGTGAACCCCGTGTGCTGCTGGGTTTCTGGCCAGGTGAGCTCCATATCCTGGGAGGAGCCTGCGAACAAGCATCCTCACTTTGCTGCTGGCACAGTTGTTTAACTACTCACCCATGGGCAGTGCTGGGATGAGATGAGGACCAGGAGATGTTCCAGGTCTCTGAGCCCTGCCCAGGCCCATCCAGACTGACCAGGTCAGTAGGTGGGGTGCTGGCTGCTGTGCTGTATGAGGGTGGCCCCATAAGTACCTCCTGTTTCTTCTACCCTACACAGCAGAGGCTTCCAGAGGGCAGAGCAGACAGCCTGCTTCAGTGGGTAGAAGCTCCTGGTGACCCTATAGGGGACCTGGAAGGGAGGGACCAGGCAGGAGGGGAGCAGGGACCCAGGCAGAGCCATGGGGCTTGGGGCCTGAGGGGCCTTTCTGGGTCTGAGCTTGGAGTGGACAAGCAGGAGTGTGAACGAGGAAAGCTGCCCTGGTGAATGAGGCAGAACCCACTTTAGGGTGAAAAGCCTCCTGGATGACCCTAAAAACAGGATTATTAGATGAATCCTATTAAAGGAAGATTTTGTAACATGAGTCCTGCTGAAGAGAAGGTTCTGCAAAGCGAATCCTCCTAAAAGGAGGCTCTGTGAGCTGGCACCCCTCAGAAGGAGGATGTAGAACTTGCTGGGGGCCACCCTGGGCAGGTGGTGGGCACAGACTCCACTCCGTGGCCCCACATCTGTGCTTCTGGGTGGTCACTTGGCTCCTCAAAGCCTCAGCTTCCCAGTCTGCTCAGGGAGGGACGGCAGTGTGGATTGACCAGTATTTTGCTCAGAATAGGGTAGAAAGGAGTCTTGTGGAAACTTTGCAGAACACTGTCTTTAGGGGAATCGCAGGCTGTTTCCTGCAGGTGTTAGTTTAGGGTCAGGAGGGCAAATCTGAGTGGACTTGCAACAGATCCTGGGGATGGGCTCATTTCAGTGGGTCCTCTTATTTCCTGAATCTCAGAAGGGGGAGGCTCCGGTGGGCAGTGGCAAGTTCATCCCGTACCTGGAAGCATCCAGACCTCAAGGCCCAGTGGCCCCCAGGAGGCGGGCAGGACAGGCCAGCCTCCCCCTCAGTCTCCTCCTTCTCAGGACATGCAGGGTCCAGACTGTCATCAGGGAGAAGGATGGAGGGAGGTGGGTGTCCTATGTGGGAAGCAGCTTGTGTAAGAGAAACAGTCCTTAATTTATGTCTCAATCATTTTTATATTTCTTGAAATGCATATTAATGCACTAGTTTGAATTGAAAAATTGCCTTTTTTCTGCCAGAAGTCAGTCTGATTTTGGCCACTTCATTTAACAATGTGCAATGGGTGTGCCATTGTGATTCTGTGCAGATTTGGAGTATGTGCAGAGGCTCAATGCTGTTACTCTATGTACACATATGACAAAGCCCAATGCCACTTCAGTGGTGTTTGGGGTCCTGCTCCACAAAGGCTGTTTAGACTGTCACTTCCTGCTGCAATTGTAGCTCACTTGCTTCCACCCATTCACTCCCTTCTTCAGGTTTGGCACCTGGAATCCACCGTAAGTTGAGAAAACACCCAAATTAGTTGTTAAGAAACGTGTTAAATAAAAACCTTAAACTAGACCTAGTTTGAAAGCCTGTAAGGCCTCATTTTACTGGGTTTTGTGAGTTATTTCTGCTTTCTTTGGTTGCTTTCAAGTACTGAGAAGCTTTAAAAGGGCATGATTTCAATAATTGAGAGTTTGTTTGCATTATTCACCTTTAAGTATTTACATATTCTATTACTACAATAGCTTTGCTTACGTAATTTCGATTCAAAATAATGGAAGAAGGTCTTTCGGTGTTTTGTTATTTTGTTGTATATTTATAAAGAAAACACCCATGAAAAAGATCCAGAATTACTGCCCCATCACAATCTAGATTTTGGCCCCCAAAAGTTGCACAGTGCTACAGGTTTGTTCAGAGTTCAGTTGGGATAATCAACTCATTTGAACACTTAAGAAAACAAAGTAAAGGACCAGTTCAAATTACAGCCTGCATCCACAGCAAGCCTTATCTCTAACAGTGAATTTCACAACAGAAGGTAAAAAGGCCCCAGAGGCATCATAAAGAAAAGGAACCCAGAGGTATCCACACACTCCACAACCACCTCTAGACTGAAGGGTCCCCCTTCTGCAGATAAAGCAAAGGAACAAGTACATGTTTGTACACTCATGTTTCCCTGACAGATTCCTCCAAGACATCTCATCTTCACCAAATACAGAAATAAAAACAGGTATCTTGCTACCAGTCTTGGGCTCTAACCTGTTCTTTAACTGGAAATTGTGTGATAGGAATGATAAATTAAACTGCCTTCCAGGAAGTGGCCTCACGAATAACAACATTAAAGGGTTGCAAGTTATTCTGGTGATGCTGATACAACAGCAACACTTTCAATAAAATTATTACAAGACCTTCAAATACAAACTACAGAACTCCATATATGCCCAAACTTAATTTCACAACATAACTTCATATTATAGTTAATGATCTCACAAGTTCTTTTAAAAGAAAAACCTGATGTTCAAAGTAAAGATCTCAAATATCTGCAAATGATGCAACTGACAAGGGCTTAATTTCCAGAATACACAAACACCTCAAATAACTGAGTAACAACAACAACAACAACAAAACAGCAACAACAACTCAATCAAGCAATGGGCAGAAAACCTAAACAGACATTTCTCCAATGCAGACATACAGATGGCCAATAGGCACATGAAAACATGCTCAATATCAATAATTAACTGAAAAATGCAAATCAAAACTACAATGAGGTATCCCTTTACATTGGTCAGAATGGCCATCATTAAAAAGTCCACAAATAATAAATGCTAGAGATGGTGTGTGGAGTAAAGAGAACCCTCCTACACCACTGATGGGAATGTAATTAGGTGCAGCCATTGTGGAAAATAGTATGGAGATTCCTCAAAAACTAAAACAGACTTACCCTATGATCCAACAATCCCACTCCTGGGCATATATCTGGAGGAAACTCTAATTCGAAAAGACACATGCACCCCAATGCTCATAGCAGCACTACTTACAATAGCCAAGACATGGAAACAACCCAAATGTCCATCGACAGATGACTGGATAAAGATGTGACATATATATAATATATATATATATTATATATATATTATACATATATGGCATATATACACAATGGAATATCACACAGCAATAAAAAGAATAAAATAATACCATTTGAAACAAAAATGAACTTATTTACAAAACAGAAACATACAGACAGAAAACAAACACAGTTAGCACGGGGAAAGGGCGGGGGAAAGGATAAATTAGGAGTTTGGGATTTGCAGATACTACTATATATAAAACAGGCAACAAGGTCCTACTGAGACAGGAAGGAAGAGGGCAGGGCACAGCCACTCAAGGAATGACAGCAACCAAAATGGTGGAAGATTCACCTCCTAGTTGGCCTTGAGGATTAAGAGGTTTGATTTCTAATAGACCTTGAGCTTCATTATACGCTCATTGTAACAGCATGATCAAATAACATGCCCGCAGGTGCCATGACAGACCCAAGGCTAGCCGCAAAAGGCCAAAGAATGCACGGTAGCCCAATCCCTGGGAATCCCAGCCCCTTCCCCAGGGCTGTTAGATTGATTGCACCCGAAGGCTTGTGAAGCTACTGAGACCATAAAAAGTGACAACACCACGCCTAGTGTTCCTTTGCCCTTTCTATCCCCTTTGGAGAGGGCCTGCCCTCGGTCTATGGAGTGTGTACCTACTTTTACTTTAACCTGCACACCCAATTCCCACAACTCTTTCCTTGCCTGCCTCTTGCCTTATACTCTATGCAGTATGTATCTCTCTAAATAAATCTACCTTAACTCAACAGTGGCTTGCACTTGAATTCTTTCCTGCACAAAGCCAAGGACCCACACTTGGCAGGGCACATCCCAGGGGCTCAACCGAGACCTGGGACTCAGCCCTCCTCATGCCCCACATCCTGCATCACTACTGTAAAGCACAGGGAACTATATAATCAGCATCTTGTAGTAACCTACCATAATACAGAATATGAAAAAGAATGTTTCTGTGTATAACTGAATCAATATGCTGTACACCAGAAATTAACACAACAGTGCAAATCAATCATACTTCAATTTTTAAAAATCTCATGTCTACGTTCAAACCTGCCACTTAAATCGTGTTTTTATTTGCATTTTTCTTATTATTAAAGCTGAAGGTTTTCCTGTTTATTGGACATGTGGGTCTTCTTTTGTAAATACGCTGTTTGTGTCTTTCCCCTGTATTTCTCAACAGGGTTTCAGCATTTCTTTTTTTAACAAATTTTCAGCCAGGAGATAAGAGTTCATTTCAGAGTTGTGCCCTGGAGGACGGGAAGCATTTGCCTGGGTAAGGTGAATGGTGTTCATTTATCTGCAGTCCCGTCACCCACTCCCCTCCCGTCCCAGTGAGTTTACCGTGAACCTGGGCAGGTACGCCCTTCAATTCCAGGCAGGTGCCTCCATCGGGGAGGAGTCCACGGAGCTCAGGTAAAAGATAATAGAAAATTTTTAAGCCTTTAATTTTAAGTTTTCTTTTAAAGCTGTTAAGTCAAAATTATGGATCACCTTGCTAAAAAACAAAAACTCGCAAATTTCCTAGCATGCACCCGTTACTGTTTAAGACTATTTACAGAAATTAAAAGGATGCAAGATCTTAAACTTGGGTGAAAGTGAGGATAAAACAAAAACCACAGGGAGAGACCGGAGATGCCTGCAACGGAGGCAGAGTGGAGGCCGCTGGCTCACACAGCGACCACGCGCCAGCTGTTCTCCTGGCGCAGCACCGTCTCGGCCGGGCGCTTGGGATCCGCGGAGATGTTAGCCTCAAAGGACCCGAAAAACAAGCAAATCCAAGACCCTGAGCAGCCGAGGGACCGCAGGCTGCGGCTCGGCCCCTCCACCCAGGGGGAGGCACAAGGCCGAGGCCCGCCCAGCCCGCACGGAAGTATCGCGGACCCACACCGAGCCCCAGCGGCTCGCAGGAACTTCCGGGCATGTCCGGGCGGGGGCCGCAAGGCCCGTGGTGGGGCGGGTGGGAGTTGCATCACTTCCGGGGGCCTAGCGGACTGCTTGACCCGCCGACGTTCCCTCCGCAAAGCGACGTCCCCGCGTCCAGAGATCTGATTGGTCCGCGTGGGAGGGCGCGCGGCGCCAAACTCGCTTCCCGTCAGCCTCCGCCCGCCCGCTCTGTGGCCGCGCGCACGTTCGCGCGCCCAGAACCCGCGCCTGCGCCTCGCCGCCATTCGGGAGGCCGCCGCGCCGCAGGGCCTCGCGGAGCCGCCCGGGGCCGCGAGCCCGGCCTCCCGCCGTCCTTCGCCCGCCTGGACGCCGCCCGCTGCCTACCGGTGAGGAGCGTGGGCGGGCGGGAGGGGCGTCATCCGGACTGTAGCCCCGAGGAAGCCGGGGACGGCCTCCGAGGAGGGGCCTGGCCGGGCCGCCTGCCGGCGGAAGGACCGCTCCCCCGGAGGCCAAGGCAGGGTTGGGCCGCCAGACCCGGGGTGGGAGGCCCTCCGTCACCCCGTCAGAGGCAGGAAGCGTTTTGTCTGAAACCCCGCGAGGAGCGGGGACCTCACGCAGCCGGGCGGGCATGTTCTGCGTTCTGGCCCGGAGGCAGTTTTCTCTGCCCCTCGTCTGCGTGGGCTTTTGTCGTCGTTGCTATTTAAAACTCAGCCAGGCATCCCCTGGCGTGGGACGAGTGTGATCGTGTGTGTGATAAGGGGTTAGTGTCCAGAGGATGTAAAGAAATCCTGCAGCTCAACCACAAAAAGTGGTTTTAAAATGGGCAACGGACTTGAGTGGGTATTTCTCCCAAGAAGACGTGCAGATGGCCAGTGAGCACATCAGAGGATGCTCATTAGCCCTCAAAGTCGAAAATGAAAACCAGAATGAGATACCACTTCACAGCCACTGATACGGTTATTATTGAAAACAAGAGTGGACACTCGTTCGTTGCTGGCAGGGTAGTAAAATGGTGCGGCCACCACCTGTGGAAAACAGTGTAGTACTTCCTCAAAATTTGGGCATGGAGTTACCATATGATCCACCAATTCCCCTCCTAGGTGTAGACTCTGAAGAATTGGAAGCAGGGACTCAGATACTTGCACACCAGTGTGCACAGCAGCCTTATTCAGAATAGCTTAAAGGAGGTAACAGTCTAAATGACTATCAACAGATGAATGGAAATAAACTGTGGTATTTTACTCATCCTTAAAAAAGAATTAAATTCTGATGCATGCTGCGGTATAGACATACTCAGTGAGGTAAGCCAGATACAGAAGAACAGGTGTGTGATTCCGCTCAGAGACAGAAAGGCAAACAGGGGTGGAAAGGGGTACTGTTGAATGAGTGTCCAGTTTCTGTTTATGGTGATGAAAGGTTCTGGAAGTGGATAATGGTGGTGGTCATACAACATTGTGAATGTACTTAATGCCACTCAGTTATGCTTTTAAAAATGGCTGGAATGGTCAATATTATATTTTACCACAATTTAGAAAGTGTATACAAAAAGGCAAAACTACAGAGACAGTGGTTGTGAGGAGCACGGGGAATTGTTAGAACAGTGACATTACTTTGTGTGAATCTGTAATGGTAGAGAACATGACACTACATTTGTGAAAACCCTCAGAACTGTACAGCACGTGAGGTGAGCCCTGTATAAAGTGGACTTTAGTTAACAGTAACTATATATTCGTCTCTAACAAGTCTGCCACATTAATACAGGATGTTAATAATAGGAAGGGTGTGCAAGGGAGGAAAGGAGATACATGAGAACAGAGAACTTTCTGTTCAGTTTTTCCTTAAGCCTAAAACTGCTCTAAGAAATAAAGTTTAATTTTAAAAGAAAACCAGCGAGGGTGAAGAGCAATGCTAGTGTGTACATACTAGTGGGACCCAATTAGCTTTCAACATGCTCTGCTAAGCAAATTTTTACATTTAAGAGCTGTGTGTCAAAATGTTTTAGAAGACGACTGGTAGTGCTAGACTTTAAGGAAGAAGTTGAATGGGAGATGGAAATAGGTGTGATATCACCTGCTATCCTCACTGAAAAATACAGGATGATGGAGTAGCAAAACACTCATGATTAAAACATGTTTTTAGAGACAACGTTGTCTGTAGAGGTGAAAAGTAAGATAAGAAATTTTTATTAATCTGAACAATGTAGAGCTATTTTCATAGTTAGGCTTAGGAGCCCTGACACTTAGGAAAAAAACTTCTGTAATCTTGAGGCTGGAAGTAATCTTAGTGTCTCACCTAGCAGTTGAATTCTGGACTCAATTTTCCAGCGTCACCATGGGAGAGACATCGTTGTCTTACAACAGAGATCTGGAAGCAGAAACCAGGGGCTTCTGCAGCTTCCTGTGACCTACTTATTGTGATCTTTGACAGGTTGGTCCCTCTCCCCCAGCATGAGTTTTGTGTTGATTGTAAAATAAGGTTGGACTTAAGTCCTGTGAGGATCCTTCCAGTCCTTTACTGACCATTGGCTTCCAATTGTGGACGGTTCCTACCTAACAAAGCAACTCATTCTAGTCCATGCTTAGATATTTGTAAAACTTTTTAGGTTGACCTGAAGTCTCTTTTCCTGCTGGCTTCCACTTGGACAGCTTATAGGTTAATCTGAAATTCTTCCTCTTTTGAAGTTAAGTCTCTGCTCACAAATGACATCTTCTTAAAGACTGACTACCATTATATTTGCTTTCTTTTGCATATTCCTAGTGCTAAGGACTTTCTTAAAGTATCCTTCCTATTCAGTTGGAGGCAGTAATCCACTGGGATACTCTGCCCAGTGCAGACTCTAGTCTTATAGTCTGCAATTGATATTTGGATTCCAGATGTTTGATAAATTTCATTTAGTTGAATGTGGCCCATTTACTGGCTTTTCAAGATCTTAGTAATCCCATTGTATTCGTTTGGTCAGGATACACAAGTAAGAACCTGGATAGATAGCAGAACGTTTTTCTGGTCCTTCGTCAGGTGCTGATTATCTGCCTGATCTTGAGCAAGGTGGTTAATGTCTAGGTTTGAGTTCCCTTCACTATAAATAGAAGTTTTAAAGTACATGATCTCTGAGGTCTTCTGCCCTACAATCCAGTGACTCAGGCTAGACAATAGTTCAGGTCTTTCCTAATTTTACAATTCTGGGAATCTAAGATCAGTTCCCCAGTCTTCATGAGACATCATGAAGCACTACCATCCCTCCCTTTTGCAGAAGCCTCTTCCCTCTTTGCCCCTTGATCCTATTGGTATGTTGTCCCTTCCTCCACTGTGTGTTAATTTGCTGCTCTGCTGTGCATGGATAATTGACAGAATAGCCTGTAGTCATGGCAGGAGTCTCCTGGATGCCAGTCACATCAGCTGAAGTTAGATGGTGGGTTTGAGAAAGTTTGACTGGGTTAGGGTTAGGTATTACATAGTGGATCATTACCATGGAATTTGATAGTCATGGATAGCATCTACTGTAGCCTTTGGTGTCCTTTCATTGCAGTTAGTGTCCAGGCTTATTGGATTGGACCCCTCTCACTGTTGGAAGGGGCAGGACAGTGAGAGGAAGAGGCAGAAGTCTATTACAGAGGGCACAAATTACCACAGAGAAGTAATTCTGATTACCCTTCTTCTATTTTTTTTCCAGGTTCAACTTCTCATCTTTGTCCTTCTTGATGTACTGCAGGCTATTGTCTGTGGTTTACTCAAAAAGCCATGTAGACTTCTCTGCCCTTGTAAGACTTCTAGTAAGACATCTGGTAAGTCTACTAGGGAAAAGTATGTTGTTTTTTCATTCCCTCCCCATTCTAAAACTACTTGTCCTGGATTTCAGTGATACTCTGCCAGCATTGCTTTGCATATATTTTTGTGTACTTTTATCATTTCTCACTTTCTGATGTTTAAGAGAGTATTTTATGATGAGTATATTTTTGAAAAGTGCTTGGTGGAGTTCTTGAGGAAAAACTCTATAAAGGTATACACACCCATATATGTAATGATGTATGAACATGTGCTAAAAATGTTACTTACAGAATCTGTTTTAGCAGTTGTTGGATTCCCATGCTAAGAACACCCAGATGGAAATGGTGGAGAATAGACTAGAGTCCAGAATGGAATCATACATGAAAGTTAGTCATTGCTAATAGAACATCATAGCTCAGTGTAATCAGTATTGAGACAACTGAACTATCCATTTGAGGTCAAAAACATACTGGATCCCAGATGGATGAAAGATACAAATGTATAAATAAAAGAAGAATGAAGTTATTATCAGGAAAAATATTGAGTGATTTACAAAATAATGGGGTGTGAAAGCATAATTTAAAAGAGTCATAAGGAAAACACTTAAGTTTTTAATTTTTATGTAAACCACCTATACATAGTAAAAAAAAAATTTACAGTCGAGAGACATGGTAAAGTGAGAAGGTATTTTCCATATAGAGGCTGATTTCTTTTATATGCAGGGCTATTACAAATTAGTAAGAATAGGCAAAGCACATCCTGGAAAAATAAATACACATGAATAATAAGGTAAAATGCTTATTAGCCTTTCTCATTAAAGAAAAGTACATTACAACAATAGTGAGACATCAGTTTTCACCTAAGAAGTAGCAAGGATTAGAAGTGTAATGATACTCTGTCGACCAGGGAGTTGGGGAATTGTTCTTCACATATGCACTATTGGTTAGTATATAAAAGTACAGCAACTTTTTGAGAGTTTGGTAAAATACCAGTTTTTTGTTGCGAAAAGCCTTTGAACCATGTAATCCATTTCTGGGTTTTTCCCCCTTCAGGAATACCCTTAAATTCAAAGAAGGAAACTGCTTACTCTGTATGTAAAAATGTCCTAGAAAATGCCTTCTAATTCAGCAGAATTCCTGAACCCTGTATTTGCCCTTACTATAGAAACACGGAAACTTGGCCCAGTTTTGTCTCCAGAATCACCAGAACATGTTCCTCTTGCTTCCCTGGAGCCTGGTCCTGTTGTTTCTCCTAAGCCACAGGCACCTTTTCTTCCTTCAGTGAAAGCGTATTGCAGAACAATATGTTTAATATCTCGTTTGTGTAAAAGTTTGTGCACTTTTGTAAAGATAAACATGTCTTCAGTGACACATAAGTACAGTGGCTTCCCCTGGGTAGTGATACTGTGTGTGTATCTGGTACTGTGTGAGTAAGTGTGTTTTTAACCGTGAGCTTCTGTTACTTTTACCACCTAAGAAGACTCACTTAAAAGGTTAAAAGTCTCATTTTCTGGCAAGCAACTTGCCTTAATTTTCCTCCACCAGAACTGCCCTTTGCTTGGCAAACTCCTTCACATCATTCAAGACCTCTGCTTGAGTGCCTTTCCTTGACAGCCTTCTCTGTGTTGTCCTCTGCAATCTCACCTCCCCAGCTCAAGTAAGCACCATATTGTAAGACACCCCTTTAAACACAAAGTGCTTAGAAAAGCACGGGACACAAAATGATTTATTAAATGGATGGATAAAAATAGGTTAGGATGGATAAAACATTACAAGATACGTTGATTTTTTTTAAGCCATCTTTTCATAGTTAGATTTAGTTTAACAAGTACTTCCTGAAGTGGATCTAAGGTTTCTTACTGAGCCTTAATAGCCTAACTTTAACTTTCATATTTACTCAGCTTTGTGTGCTGACACTTTGTTGATTCAGGGTTTTAGAGTCAAAGTGTAAGGCACATGCAGTAGATAATGCTGGAGTCAGACCTGGGTCACTGGTAGTCCTGTAACCTGGGTAAGTCACTTCTTTGAACATCAGTTTCTTCATCTGTAAATGAAAATACTGTGTGAGTTATATTGTTAGGAGGATTAAATGAGATAATGTTTGTAAAACTAGCAGAGTTCCTGGAACTCAGTAAAAAATTACTGACATTTCTCCTTTCTCTTCAAAATCTTTATAGAGCTATCATCTAATAAATGCATGTGCCATTCTAGGCTTACGATGATACAAGTATAGAAAGGACTAGAACAGTATTTTTATTCAAAATTTTGTTCCCTGAAAATAAGTTATTTCTACTTTATTGCAGCACTGCTTTTAGAGAATATAATCGTGTATGTTAGAAAGAAAAATGGAAGTATTCCAGGACCTTCATAAACCATCAGCACGTTTGGAGTGTGACCACTGCAGTTTCAGAGGCACAGATTATGAAAATGTACAAATCCACATGGGTACCATCCATCCGGAATTTTGTGATGAAATGGATGCTGGTGGGTTAGGTAAAATGATATTCTACCAGAAAAGTGCAAAGCTATTTCACTGCCATAAATGCTTTTTCACCAGCAAGATGTACTCTAATGTATATTATCACATCACATCCAAACATGCAGCCCCAGAGAAATGGAGTGAGAAACCAAAAAATCAGTTAAACAAAGAAGCAGATCCTGTGAAAAGCCCTCTTCTTCCTGAACACCAGAAAATGCCCCCTAATTCAGGAGAACTCCTGAAACCTATACCTGCCCTTTCTGTAGAAACACAGAAATTTGGCCCAGTTACGTCTCCAGAATCACCAAAACCCGCTCTTACTTCCCTGGACTCTCAGAATTCTGGCCGTGTTGTTTCTCCTGAGCCACAGACACCTTCTCTTCCTTCTCCTGAGCCTCCAAAACCTGCTCCTATTTCTTCTCCTGAACTTCCAAAACCAGTCCCTCTAGTTTCTGAATCCCAGAAACCAGTGCCTGTTCCTTCTCCAGAACCACAGAAACTTGCTCCTGTATCTCCTGAGCCAGTAAAGGCTACTCTTATTAATCCCAAACCTCAGAAGCACTCCCATTTCCCAGAAACACTGGGGCCACCTTCAGCCTCATCTCCAGAGTCACCAGTTCTAGCTGCCTCCCCTGAACCTTGGGGACCGTCCCCAACTGCATCTCCAGAGTCTCGGAAGCCAGCCCGGACTGTCTCCCCTGAGCCAAGGAAGCTCTCCCCTTCTGAGTCCCCTGAACCTTGGAAGCCATTCCCTGCTGTCTCCCCAGAGCCTCGGAGACCGGCTCCAGCTGTGTCACCAGGTTCTTGGAAGCCAGGGCCACCTGGGTCCCCACGGTCTTGGAAATCCAGTCCTTCAGCATCATCAGGACCTTGGAAGCCAGCTAAACCTGCTCCATCTGTGTCTCCTGGACCTTGGAAACCAATTCCTTCTATATCACCTGGACCTTGGAAACCAGCCCCCACATCCTGGAAGTCTTCATCAGTCTCACCTGGTTCCTGGAAGTCTCCCCCTGCATCTCCTGAGTCATGGAAGTCTGGCCCACCAGAACTCCGAAAGACAACTCCCACCTTGTCACCTGAACATTGGAAGACAGTTCCCCCAGTGTCTCCTGAGCTCCGTAAAGCAGGACCTCCCTTATCTCCTGAGCTTCGCAAACCGGGCCCACCACTGTCCCCAGAGATCCGAAGTCCAGCAGGATCTCCAGAGCTCAGAAAGCCCTCAGGGTCTCCAGAGCTTTGGAAGCTTTCTCCTGATCAGCGGAAAACTTCTCCTGCTTCACTTGATTTTCCTGAGCCCCAGAAAAGTTCCCGTGGTGGTTCCCCTGATCTATGGAAGTCTTCCTTTTTTATTGAACCTCAGAAACCTGTCTTCCCTGAGGCCCGGAAACCAGGTCCTTCTGGGCCACCTGAGTCCCCTAAAGCGGCCTCTGATATCTGGAAGCCTGTTCTCTCTGTTGATACTGAGCCTAGAAAACCCGCCCTGTTCTCCGAGCCTGCCAAAACAGCCCCTCCTGCTTCTCCTGAACCACGAAAACGTGCTCTTTTTCCAGAGCCCCGGAAACATACCCTTTTCCCCGAACTTCCCAAATCTGCTATCTTCTCAGAATCTCAGAAGGCAGTTGAGCTTGGTGATGAACTACAGACAGATGCCATAGATGATCAAAAGTGTGATGTTCTGGTTCAGGAAGAACTACTAGCTACACCTAAGAAACTCTTAGAAGACACTTTATTTCCTTCCTCAAAGAAGCTCAAGAAAGACAACCAGGAGAACTCGGATGCTGAGCTTAGTAGTAGTGAGTATATAAAGACAGATTTGGATGCGATGGACAGCAAGGGCCAAGAGTCAAGCAGTGACCAAGAGCAGGTGGATGTGGAGTCTATTGATTTTAGTAAAGAGAACAAAATGGGCATGACTAGTCCAGAGCAGTCCAAGAACGTTCTGCAGTTTACTGAAGAAAAAGAAGCTTTTATCTCTGAAGAAGAGATTGCGAAATACATGAAACGTGGAAAAGGAAAGTATTACTGCAAAATTTGTTGCTGTCGTGCTATGAAAAAAGGTGCTGTTTTGCATCATTTGGTTAATAAGCATAATGTCCACAGCCCTTACAAATGCACAATTTGTGGAAAGGCTTTTCTTTTGGAATCTCTCCTTAAGAATCATGTAGCAGCTCATGGGCAAAGTTTACTTAAATGTCCACGTTGTAATTTTGAATCAAATTTCCCAAGAGGCTTTAAGAAACATTTAACTCATTGTCAAAGCCGGCATAATGAAGAGGCAAATAAAAAGCTAATGGAAGCTCTTGAACCTCCACTGGAGGAACAGCAGATTTGATTTTTAAACATAGTGTGAATATGTGCTCCACAGAGTTGTTTATTGAAACCATTTGTTGAAAGTGTAGTTAAATAGCCTAGTTGAATCAGTAGATGTTGATGTGTATAATGTACTGTGTTTAATTGTCTCGGTAGTGTTACAAAGAATGAGCATTTGGGTTTTTTGTTGTTTTGTTTTTTTTTTTGGTCTCTATTTATGTGGCTATCTTGTAAGTCAGTACATTCACATTGTGTATTCCGGATGTGTAAAATTTCTTCAATTTCTTTTCAGTGTATTTGAATTTGAAGAGGTAGGCATTCCATTTAATGATCAAGAGCAAGTCATACTCAATTTCAGACATCTAGGTAAAGTACATCTTTTTTTGTGAAACTAATTTCAGGCAATGGAAATCATTAGTTGGAATGTTTAAGAATTAGGGATGAAAATTTTCAGAAATTTTGTTCTCTTAAATGTATTTTCAGATCATAAAAGTTATTTTAAGATTTTTATTGGATCATGTAAAATTAGTTTATAAAACTTGAACCACTTCTAGATGCTTAATTGCTCTTATGGAAAATTGGATCTCAGGGTTGCTGATTTTCTGCTACAAGGGGGAAGTTGAGTCAGTTAAAAAAATAGTTTGCAGCCTTCTCCTATAGGAAACTGGGAAGCCTGAGTGTGATTTTAGGCCTCACCCTTGGTTGTTTCTTTTGGAGTCTTCCATTCTGTACCTAACCCCAAATTCTGGCCCTTCACTTCCCTGCGAGCTCACGCCAGTAGATGACCCTTACTTGTCAAATGCACACGAGCCATACCTCCTCCTCCAGGGCTTTACGCACCATCTGTTGGGGCTTCAGACCAGGGTGATGAGCAGGAACTGAAAGTCTTCCAGATTCACAACAAAAAATTTTATAAATAGACATTGCTGTTTAAGAATACATCAGTTTTATGTTTTTCAGAGTTGTTACTGTAAATACCTTGTGCCTGTTCATGGGTTATTTTATTCTAAAATTTTTTGTCAAATGTGTATCAACCAAATTAAAAACAAAGACTTTGATGTTAGCAACATCTTCAGGTGTGTGTTTCCTTTTGTGTAATTTTCATTGTATGTTACCAAATCCAATTATTCTTTCCTATTTCCTCTTGGTTTTAGCATATTAATTTTGATATCTGGAGCAGCATTTTCTCAGCTCTGCTTTCTCAGAGTTCTGTGATAGGTAAGTTAGGGTGTTCACAGTCATCCCTTGGTATCCACAGGGAATTAGTTCCAGGACCCCCTGCAGATACCAAACTCTGTGGATGCTTACGTCCCTTACATAAAATCATGTAGTGTTTGTATATAACCTACACACACATCATCCCATATACTTTAAATCATCTCTAGATTACTTACAATGCTTGATACAGTGTAAATGCTATGTAAACAGTTGCTGGCATGGTGGCAAAATCAAGTTTTGTTTTTTGGAACTTTATGGAAATTTTTTTCTAGTATTTTTGATTCATGGTTCTTGAATCCAGGAATGTGGAAACCAAGAATACAGAGGGCTGACTACATTAGGTACTCCTTATGGAACACCTCATCAATTCATATCAGCGTATCAAAGGGTGTTTAATCTTGGTGGTGGTTAGTCCTGACTACCTCATTTAAACAATGTGACGTTTTTAGTGCCATAAGGATTCTGATATTTGGCCACAATTGAGATACTGGCTTTTATTGAGCTGTTCCCAGACATTTGGGAACAAGACATTTGTTCCCATTTTTTCACAGCATCCAAAAGAATACGCACCTTGGGAAGACTTAGGTCGTACTAGGAAGGCCCTACAACCTTCAGACCTGTCACTGGTGAGCATGGTCTGGGAGGGCAAGCGTGTGAGTGGTTGGTGGGATTGTTGGTTACACTGGGTACCTTGAGGACGAGCTTCCAGTTCTGGGGTTTCCTGCTAGGTGTGATGCCAAACAGTAGGACAGATAAGGTATCTTGGACACAGCTGTCTGTTTCTTGTATACTGACTTGATTAAAATTATGAACCGAAAGACAAGGGGCCTGTGGCGCCCCGAAATCCTTTAGAAGCCTGCAGTCTCAGACCAACTGTTAGAGCATGTGACGACATGCAACGGCTTCTTAGGTCTTCACGCTTTTTGATGCAAGCTTACAGAATCCTTCCTAAATTACTCAAGGGGAAGCCAGCTGGATCCCACAACTTGCCAGCTGATGTTTTCTCATGATACTGTCACAAGTGAGAGGGTATACTGCTAGCATAGGTGGTGGTGCGTGAGCAGCTGTGGCAAGGAGGCCTCAACTGTACTTGCTGAACCACTTGTTCATGGCTCCCCGCTTGTTTCTCCGTTTCCCTCTCAGGTCAGGGGCAAGCTGGAGAACTTCTGTTCACCTCTGACAACTGCCTCGTTCACAGTAGCATCCATCACTGATCAGTGTGACCCACTCTGTGCCTTTACATTTTCTTAATTTTCTATGTAATGGACTTTTTAGTGAAGTCTCCAATGATTTCACATAATATGAAAGGGAGTAAAAGTTATTGTACCATCTTTGGCAACATTACTGGTCTTGATGCCATTATATCCTAGGTGGCCAATTTAGTTTTCATTAATTTGACTACATGACTCGTGATGTGTCTGTAGCTGATCCTGCTTTTGTTTTTAATATTGGTGTGGGTTCTATAGCTTTGTCTTGGATGAAGATGATGCTTATCAAATCTGATCTGCAAGCATCAAAATGAAGAGGGGTGTCCCTTTAAGTGGAATTGCATCCTTAAATTAACAACAACCCAAAAGTGTCTCCTTTCTCAGTCTAGCTATTTTTGTATTTCTTTCCCACTGCCGTGACACACTGCATGAAATGTGGCTTCAAACCACGCAGATTTGTTTTCTTACAGTTACAAAGTTCTCTGGGCTAATGTCAAGGTGTCAGCAGGGCTCCATCCTTTCCTGGAGGCTCCAGTAGAGAATCCATTCCCTTCTCTTTTCCAGCTTCTAGAGACCACCTGCATGCTTTCCTCATGGTTCCGCTTCTGCATCTGTGAGCTCGCACAGTGCGTCTTAGACTCTGCTTCTGGTGTCACGTGTTTCCCTCCCTCACACACTTAAGACCCTTGTGATTACATTGGGCCACCCAGATAACCTAACAGGATCTCCCTGTTTTAAAGTCAGCTAATTAGCATCCTTAAATCTCCTCTGAGATGTAAACCTCCACAGTCACAGTTTCTGGCAGTTGGGACTTGCCTACCACACCCGCACTTGAAAATTGGGGTTTTCATCACTCTGCTTAGCCTATAGCAAGCCAGCTGGGGTTTCTTTGCCAACTTATCTGCTGCTGCTACCATACTGCTCTAGGCCCTCATCACTGGTGCAGAAGACTGCTTAGTCCGGGGCCTCCAGTGTCAACCCCAACCCACCCCTTACACACCAAAATAAGGTCTCCACAACACTGACTTTATGTTACATTTGTTAAACAGAACGACCCCTTAAGGTACAGTTGCTTAAGGTCTTCTGTTGGCAAAGCATACCTTTTTCAGTAAACTTCTCAGCCCATCTCACAATTCTTGGTCTGTTTATCCTGTTTAAGTTCTACCCTTATTAAGCCAGGCACGGTTCTCTCCACTTGCAAAGGCTACTCTTGCAAGATGACTTTTTATTTTGTAAATTGGGGGAGGGGGGAACCTATAGGACTGGTTTGGACCTAAATTAGCATCAATTCAGTGCAGGAATGCTACTTTTTTTTTTGGTTACAAATACCCCAGACTGGATGCTACACTCAATCCTAAAACTGAAAATACCGTTGGAGTAAAATATGACATTTCAACACCTTTGATCCTGATCAGTTAGTTGCTTAGTTGTTTTGAGCACACTGTCAATTAACTTTTTGCTTCTAACACCAGCCAGTCTCTTGCAGATGCTTGCCATGGGCCACAAGGGGGATTAGATGAAATGGGTAGGGAGTCTACTGAATTGTTACTTGATTCATATAAATGGAAGAGTTCTAGGTCAAGTGACCCAAATTCCAACTTGAATTATAAAAACAGAGTCATGGCCCCTCAATCATTTCCGAGATGAGCTTGTTTATGGACCTGGAATCCCTTGAATGAAAGGGCGACTGGGTCCCCTAGAGCAAGGACCCCAGTACACTACCAGGAATGTATACTGTTAACTTTTACCCCAACCTTCCCCAAAGGTACCAGGGTGACTGCATTGGGGAAAAGGAAATAACCGACCCTTCAGGAATTCCTGGACAGTGGCTCTGAAATGACACTTGATTCCAGGAGACACCAAGTGTGACTGTGGCCCTCTGGTCAGAGTAGGGGCTTACAGAGGTCAGATAATCAACAAAGGTTCAGCTCAAAACCACCTCACAGTGGGTCCAGTGGGTCCCCAAACCATCCTGTGGTTATTTCCTCAGTTCCAGAATGCAAAATTAGAGTAGACACAGGCAGCATCCACATGTCGATTCCCGACCTGTGAGATGAGGGCTATTACTGTGAAAAGGCCAGTAGAAAGCCTCTAGAATTGCCTCAATCTAGGAAAAATGTAAATGCAGAGCCATCAGGCAAAAGGAGTTCTGGGAAGATGGCAGAACAGGAGCACCAGGAGCCTGTCTCCCCACCACGACAGCAACTGAACTGGCAGAATCTGATAACACTGTTTCGGGACTCAAATCTGTTAAAATCTTCAACTTTCAGGGGAAGAATTGGAGAGTAAGTTGCAGTTAATTTTGGTCAATTTTGGCTCTTCACAGAGTAGCAGCTACTTGTCCCCCACTCACAGCCACGTGAGCATGATGCACACAACTTGCAGGAGCTAGTGTGGGTGAAAAGGACCCTGTCTTGCAAATACAGAGGATCTGTGCTTTGCTTTCTAGTTGCTGCTTTAGATTACAGAAGTGCAGACAGAGACAGGCAACCATTCTTTTTGCACCTCCCCTCCAGCTAAAGTGACTTTCTGTTGATTCAAAGGGCCAGGACTTCCCCGCCCTCACCAAAAAAACCCCGCATACACTTCATTCTTTGTTTTTCTCCTTTGGAGAACCGGACGTTAAAGACTAGGACATTAAAAGACTACTGCATGTACAGGGAAAATCAGAAAGTGACTGTTTGCCCAAGGGAAGGCTCAAAAGAGACATAAAAAGACATTGTTTACACCTCAGACTGATCCTTGGCACAGAGGCAGTCTACAGCAGTTAAGTAAATAAACATATAACCAATAAAACAAATATTGGAGAAATCTGAGGAAGAGGGAGAATCTGATTTCCAGAGTTACACATCAGCACACTCAAATGTCCAGTGTTCAATAACAGCGACAAAAGGTACACAAAGAAACAGGAAAGTGGGCCTGTTCACAGGAAGAAAGTTCAGCAGACTCTCCCTGAAACAGACATAGTGGGCAGATGTATTAGATAGAGGCTTTATCTACAGGGTTATCAATTTCGTTTCTCTTTTAAACCTCAGCACTTAGTTCCCTGGCTCTTTAAATAGACGAGTGTGCTCCTCGTCTGCACTTCCTTTCCTGTGCTCTGATCCGTGTTACCGCTTGCCTTCTGCTAGCTCTGGGCTGTTTGTTGTTCTTTTTCCATCTCGTTCCTTGAGTTGCAAAGTGAGGTTGTTTTTGAGATACTTCTTTTTCCTATTTGTAAAATACTTTAAAAAATTAATTTTGGTTTTTTCTTACTTTGGATTTGGGGGGTAGGGTTAGGGATTTGCTTGTTTATTCATTTGCTTGCTTATTCATTTACTTACTTACTTACTTACTTAATAGAGGCACTGGGGATTGAATCCAGGACCTCATGCATACTAACCCTAAGCATGCACTCTACCCATGAGTTATACCCTCTCCCCTCTTTTTTCTTAATGTAGGCGTTTATCACTGTAAAATTCCTTCTTAGAACTGCTTTTGCCGCATCTCACAAATTTTGGAATGCCAGCTTTCCATTTTCATTTGTCTCAGCTATTTTTTTGATTGCCCTTCTGATTTATTTGACCCATTGGTTTTTCAGAAGCATGTTTGATGTTGTGTGATGCTCCACGTTTGTGAACTTTCCTGTTTTCTTCTAATTGTTTCTAGTTTCATTCCATTGTGGTTGGAAGAGTTGCTTGACACGATTTCAGTTTTCTCAAATTTATTGATTTGTTCTGTGACCAAACATTTGCTCTGTCTTGGAGAATGTTTCACGTGCACTTGAGAATGTATGTTCTGCTGCTATTGGTTGGTACAGTGTGTACATGCCTGTTTGGTCCATCTGGTCTAATGTGTAGGTTAAGTCCAGTGTTTCCTTATTGATCCTCTGTCTGGATGATTGTCCATTGTTGAAAGTGGGCCTTAAAGTCCCCTGCTATTACTTCATTGCTGTCGATTCCTCCCTTCATATCTGTTAATATTTGCTTTATATATCTTATGTGCTCCAATGTAGGGTGCATAAATATTTACAATTGTTAATTCTTGATGAATTAACCCCCTTACGCCTGTATAATGACGTCCTTTGTCTTACTGCAGTTTTTGGCTTAGTATCTTTTTGTCATAAGCATAGCTACCCCTGCTTTCTTTTGGTTTCCATTTGCATGGAATGTCTTATTCATGCCCTCACTTAAAGCTGAAATGAGTCTCTTTAGAACAGCATAGAGGGGGAGGGTGTAGCTCAATGGTAGAGCACATGCCTAACATACACAAGGTCCTGGTTCAATCCCCAGTACCTCCATTAAAATAAATAAATAAGCCTAATTACCTCCCCCTACCAAAAGTCTATAAATAATAAAGCTAATTTTACAAAAAGAACAGCATAGAGATGGATCTTTTCCTTTTTTATCCATTCAGCCACTCTTTGTTTTTTTTTTAAATTGAAGTATAGTTGATGTACAATATTATATAAGTTACAGGTGTACAACATAGTGATTCACAATTTTTAAAGGTTATAGTCCATTTATAGTTACTACAAAATACTGACTATATTTGCTAGCTATATTCCTGTGTCATATAATACATCCTTGTAGCATATTTATTTTATATATAATAACTTGTATCTCTTAATCCCCATCCCTATCTTGCCCCTCCCCACTTCACCCCTCTCCACCGATAACTACTAGTTTGTTCTCTGTGAATCTGTTTCTTTTTTGTTGTATTCACTAGTTTGTTGTATTTTTTTGATTCCACATAGAAGTGATATCATACGGTATTTGTCTTTCTCTGTCTGACTTACTTCATTTCGCATAATCCCCTCCAAGTCCGTCCATGTTGTTTCAAATGGCAAAATTTCATTCTTTCTTATGGCTGAGTAGTATTCCATTGTGTATATACACCACATCTTCTTTATCCATTCTTCTGTTGATGGACACTTTGGTTGCTTCCATTTCTTGGCAATTGTAAATAACACTGCTGTGAACATTGGGGTGCATATATCCTTTCAAATTAGTGTTTTTGTTTTTGTTGATACACAGCCAGAAGTGGAATTGCTGGGCCATATGGTAGTTCTATTTTTAGCATTTTGAGGAAACTCCATACTGTTTTCCACAGTGGCTGCAGAAATTTACATTCCAGTCAACAGTGTATGAGGGTTCCCTTTTCTTCACATCCTTGCCAACATTTGCTATTTGTGCCATTCTGACAGGTGCGAGGTAATACCGCATTGTGGTTTTAATTTGCATTTCTCTGATTATTAACAATGTTGAGCATCTTTTCATGTGCCTATTGACCATCTGAATGTCCTCTTTGGAAAAATGTCTGTCCAAGTCATCTGCCCATTTTTAGAGTGAGGCTTTCGTTTTGTTTTGTTTTGTTTTTTTTTAAGTTGAGTTATATGAACTTTCTGTATATTTTGGATATAAACCCCTTGTCAGTCACATTGTTTGCAAATATTTTCTCTTACTCTTGTCTTTTCCTTTTGTCAATGGTTTCTTTTCTGTGCAAAAACATTTTTAAGTTTAATTAGGTACCATTTGTTTAGTTTTGCTTTTATTTCCTTTGCTTTAGGAGACAAATCCAAAAAATATCGCTAAAATTTATGTCAAAGAGTGTTCTGCCTATTTTTCTTCTAGGAGTCTTAGGGTTTCTAGTCTTACGTTTTCATGTATTAAAATTTATGAAAATGTTCTAATGTCATGGTTTACATGTATCTGTCCAGTTTTCCCAGCATCACTTACTGAAGAGACTCTCTTTTCTCCCCTGTATATTCTTGTCTCTTTTGTTGTAGATTATTGACCGTAAGTGTGTGGGTTTATTTCTGGGCTCTCTATCCTGTTTCATTGATCCATGGGTCTGTTTCTGTGCCAGTACCATACTGTTTTGATTACTGTAGTTCTGCAGTATTGTCTGCAGTCAGGGAGCATGATTCCTCCAGCTCTATTCTTCTTTCTCAAGATTATTTTGGCTATTCAAATTTTAAAATCATTTGTCTTAGTTCTGTGAAAAATGCCCTTGGTTTTTTGATAGAGATTGCACTGGATCTGTAGATTGCCTTGGGTAGTATGGTCACTTTAACAATATTAATTCTTCCAACCCATGAACATAGTATATCTTTCCACATGTTTGTGTCATCTTCAATTTCTTTCATCAGTGTCAAAGTTTTCTGAGTATGGGTCTTTTACCTCCTTAGGTAGGTTTATTACTAGGTATTTTATTCTTTTGGATGTAAGGGTAAGTGGGATTGTTTCCTTAATTTCTCTTTCTCATCGTTTATTGTTAGTGTATAGAAATGCACAGATTTCTGTATACTAATTTTGTATTCAGCAACTTTACCAAATTCATTGATGAGCTCTAGTAATTTTCTGGTAGCATCTTTAGGATTTTCTATGTATAATATCATGCCATCTGCAAACAGTGACAGTTTTACTTCTTCCTTTCCAATTTGAATTCCTTTTATTTCTTTTTATTTTCTGATTTCTGTGGCTAGGATTTCCAATACTGTATTGAATAAAAGAGCCACTTCATCTTTAGAATGGAGAATTTAGTTCATTTACACTTAAAGTAATTATTGATACAGACTTACAATTTTGTTAATTGTTTTCTGACTGTTTTGAAGTTCCTTTCTTCCTCTTTTGCTCTTTTCCTTTCAGATTTGATTATTTTCTTTAGTGGTATGCTTTGATTCCTTTCCGTGTATTTTTTGTGCATCTGTGATAAATTTTTGCCTTGTGGTTACCATGAGGCGTACATAAAACATCTTAAAACAGTTTACTTTTAGCTGATAACTTAACTTAGAATGCATATAAAAGCTCTACATTTTTTACACTCTCCCCTCCCATATTTTGTTCTTGATATCACAATTTACATTTATTTACATCTATTGATATTATATATCCATTAACAAATTATTGTAGTTACAGTTATTTTAATACCTTTGTCTTTTAACCTTTGTACTAGAGTTACAAGTCATTATCCCACCACTATTACAATATTAGGATATGCTGAATTTAACTATATATTTACCTTTACCAGTGAATTGCTTTTCTGTTAGGAATCAGTGGCCTTTTGTTTCAGCTTGAAGAACTTCCATTAACACTTCTTCTAAGGCTGGTCTAGGGGTGGTGAGCTCCTTCAGCATCTGTCTGTTTGGAAAACTTCTTCTATCTTCTTCAGTTCTGAAGGACAAATTTTCTGAGTAGAGTATTCTTGGTTTGTGTATCCCCCCACCCCCCACCTTGTTAATTATAACATCTCACTCCCTTCTGACCTGTAAAGTTTGTGCTGAAAAATCCACTGACAGTCTTGTGGGGGTTCCCTTGTACATAACAAGTTGCTTTTCTATTTCTGTTCTTAAGAATCAGTCTTCAACTTTTGACAATATAATTATGTCTCAGTGTGGGTCTCTTTGGATCCATCTTAATTGGTACTCCTTAGGCTTCCTGTATCTGGGTGTCTGTTTCTTTCTACGGGTTATGTTTCGTTATTATTATTTTTGGAATAAGGCTTTTACCCCTTTCCCTCTCTGTCCTTCTGGGACCTCTGTAATGCATATATTGGTCTGTTTGCTGGTGTCCTATAAGTCTCTAAAGCTATCTTTACTCTTTTTCATTCTTCTTCTTTTTGCTTCTCTAATTGGATGAATTCTACTGCCCTGCCTTTGAGCTTGCTGATCCTTCCCTCCAGCTGATTTAGTCTGCTGTTGACCATCTACTGAATTTTTCAGTTTAGTTATTGTATTCTTCAGCTCTATGATTTCTATTTGGTACTTTTTAATATTTTCTTTCTTTGTTGAAATTCATACTTCATGCAATGCTCTCCTGACCTCAGTGAGTACCTTTGTGACTGTTATTTTGAACTCTAGCAGTTAATTCACTTATCTCTATTTCATTAAGATCAGTTTCTGGATATTTATCTTGTTCTCTTTTTTGGAACATATTCCCCAGGTGTAATTACTCATTAAGGCTAAGACATTACTCACCTTTTTCATTATGAGCATCTCATGAGTGTACAGTGGAGTTTTCCAGAGGCTACATGCTGTGTGGTGATGTTACTACTTTGACAGCCAAATGGACCACGGGTTTATGGATTCTTGAGCTTTAAAACATTTTGTTTTAATTGTGAATACTATAACATCAATAGATATAACCTAGTTATAAACAAAAAGTCATTTGGGGTCGTCAATAATTTTTAAGAATGTAAAGAGTTCCTAAGACCAAAAAGTATGACAACTGTTGTTTTAAACCATTAATTTTGAAAATGAACACTAACAACCTATGGTTTGTTACACAGGCCAAATATGGTCTGCTGCTTGTTTTTATGAATAAAGTTTTATTGTAACACAGCCCTGCTCATTCATTTACTACTGTAAATGTATTATAAGGCTGCTTTCTCACTACAATGGCAGAGTTCAGTAGCTGTGACAGAGACCATGCAGCCTGCAAAGTCTCAAATATTTATCATCTATCCCCTTTCAGCCAGAGTTGGTGTGGCTGGGTCAGCTGGACCTCCCTGGTTCCACAGTAAGTTCTTCTCTCCCCTCCCCCACCAAATTTTTGGGGCTCAGAAGTCAGAGCAAGGGCACAGCAATGCATGAAACTGACTGTATGTCCAACAGTCATAGATGTTTTTTAATAATAAATAAGTCAGTTTTTGGTAAACATTTTATATTTTATAAGGAGTAGACATAACCAGCAAAATAGTCAGATGATTGAAGCTACATTTTTAAAAAGCGGTATTTTGTTACATACAATTCTATGTAGGAAAGGTACCATAACTGGAGTTCACATTCATAGTAACTAAAATTTTTATTTAATAAACTGGCATAGCACCAAAAACACATGAACATTTAAAATATTCACTAGAAGGAAAAAGTACTATGAAATGCACAGTTGCAGAAAGCTACATTACTATTTTAAAATAAACTGCCTCAGACTGCAAAGAGGAAACCCACAGATGCTGCACTTAAGAGTTCCCATCACAGGGGTTACAACACTATGCTGTCAGGGGCCATGACAGAGGTGCGCAGGGGGGATGGGGCACAACGGCTATAGCGGAATGACAGCTGCTCACTTTCCAGAAACCACAGCTCACAGAAAACCAACAAAAAGCACGATGAGATACAGACCCCAACAGAACCCTTGCTTACGAATGTGTGAAACGCAAAGTCCAAGTTATGTTTAAGGTGCTTTAGATACTAGTCTTCTTCCCTGTTTTAGTCATACTTTTCTGCTTCCTAAAGGAGGTTTTTTTTCCTGTATTAGTTGTATTATATATACTAGTCTGTACTAAAAACGGTAAAATCTATGTAAACTATTCAAATTTTTAAAAGATCGCTCCTTAAGAATGGTTTCTAAGCCACATTAATAGTTCTGGTTTCTCATTTCTTTATAAGGGGTAAATTCACCTTGCTCGCTTTATTCAGGGCTAATTTATACACTTCCAAAATGCCTCCTCGAATCCACAGAATGCCGAAGGGATCTCACCACCGTCACAAATGCGCACGTTGCTCAGTCTGCCCCTTCGCTCTTCTGGGGTCCAGCCTCTGTGGAATCTTCCACCTCACCCCTCTTCCTGACATGGCCCTCCTCGAGGGGTCTTCCATCACACTCGCGGGCTCGGACACACGCTCTGGACTGGTACAGCTGCACCGCTGGCCGGTCCTGCCAGGAAAGAAGGTGTGTTACTTTTCCAAGGGCCAGAAACATAGGAAGGGACACAGTTCTATTTCTAAGACCTGATAATCCTAATTATCTAAAGAAAATCAGTCTTGCAGCTAAAAACCAGCTCTTTTCACATATTATCTCAGAAATCAGGCATTTTGAGACCAAAAAAGCCATGAAAAGGAAGACAGTTAATATTTAAAATAAATTGAAAGCAGGTAAAATTAGTATCTGGGTAAGTTACTGTTAAAACCTAGAACACCCTATACAATTAATACAATCATGGCATTCCCCTCCCATTTTGAGAGATGAAAACTCCAACACACACATATCTCAGCCCCTCAAATTCACCAGGGAGGATGCGAAGTCTGAAACAAAATGAGGTGTGGCCCCTCAGAGAGATGGCGTTTTAGAGCTACTAACTAAGCAGTCATTAACATTTGTAATAAGCAATTTCTGTGTAGCTTATTCCTGAACTGTTACCTTTACAGAAAATAAACCTAACCAGTCATCATACTAAACTCTTAGAGATGGTGGGATTAAATATCTGAAATGAAACTAAACTGTTCAGGGAATGAGAGGAAGCCAGCTGGCTCAGCGTGGACCCAGCCCTACGGCCGAGAGAGGGGGCAGCTGACCCAGCTTAGCAGAGCTTCCAGCCCTGAGGGAGCAGAGCAGCCCCACAGCCTCCATGGCCTCCTGGGGGCCCAGGACAGCGTGAGTCAGGTGGGCATGTCCTGGGCTGGGTTTCTCCAGGGCCCACCCTTGGGCTGTGTGTGGAGGCCTCACATCACCACCATGGGGCTTATCGAAACACTCTTCTCCTTGGCCAGGCTGAGAAAGGAAAAGAGTGGGAAAGGGCTTGGCAGTCCCCATGGATCTGAACTCCTGTGTGGCCCGAGAGGCAGGCTCCACACACCACCTCTGCCTGGGGCTCTGCTCTCCCAAGTAACATGTGCACAGAGAGATCCTGAAAGAGCACCATCACTTGCCGAGCCTCGTAAGAAAGGAGCTATTACACACAAACGTGTGCAAATACCCACACCACTCACTGCTGTTAAACAAAAAGGCAGTTAAACACAAGCGTTCGTGTGAACAAACCCCACCAGAAAGCCCCATGGCTGTACCTGGTACCTGAGGTTAAGGTACCTACAGACCCTTTGAGTAAAACAGGCGTGGCCAGTCAAGGGTGACGATGAGAAGACCCTGCTGTCTGGAGTCCTGCCTCGCCTTCACTGGGGACACTTTAAAACCAACATCACTGACACCCACCACACCCTGGACGGATCTGCAGGGAGTTGTGCCAAGTGGAAAAGCCAGTCTCAGAGGCCACACACATGCTCCCCATCACAGAGCTCCCTGAAAAGACAAAACCATGGAGGCAGAGCAGAGGTGGCCACCAGAGTCACGGGCGGGCTGGGAGGTGGGTGTGCCCTGCAGCTCGTGACCAGCACTGGGGCAGGGGCCGGGGCCTGGCAGGGAGACGACCCCAGTTACAGTACTTCTCTGCGACAATGTGACCTGAATAAAACTTAACCTCAAGCCTCTGAAAGAAAAAGCTGTCTGTTGGGCTAAGTTAAGTACACAATCCCAATTCCATGCTGTTTGTGTAGAGCAAACCTATAGTGTTTATGAGCTTTTCGAATATCCAAGAACAATCAGAACACTTTTGGGGGGATCAGGATGGAGAAGGGGAGGACATAGAGCTCACCTCCCCCAGCAAACACATCAAAAATAAATCTACATGTGGAACAATTCTCACAGAAAACTAGCTGGAGACTAGCAGCAGATCTCCTACGCAACGAAAGCTGCAAGAAAGATCTCCATGTAACTGGGCAGGATGGGAAAAAGGCATCTGTGGGGGCCCGTGTCCCTGCTGGGGACTGTAAGGAGGTGAAGATCCGCATGGGTGGTCCCTCATCCTGGGGAGCAAGCAGGTCCAGCCACAACCTGGGCATCCCAGTCCCAGGGTTCTGCTTGGAGGAGATGGACTCCCTTGCCTGCTGGGAAATCTGCTGAGACAGAGAAGGGCTGGAGAAGCTCAGACTCCACTTGTTAGGAGCACAAGTGTGCTGACAATCAGGGTGGAAAGAGAGTCTTGCACTGGCGGCTGCCACCTCACTGCACTTGGGGCAAACATCCTGGCCTGCTCACTCCACACCACAGCCTGGTGTGAGATCTGGGCAGAGACTCAGTCTAGCAGTGCAGAGACAGAGCAGGGCGTGGGGCTGTGGTACAGGTGAGGTGGCAAAGGCCACTGTTGGCATGTGCAGGAGTACACAGCGGTTGTCTCCAGCAAGAGCCCTCAGCTCCGCCCACTCCAGAGCACAACTTAGTGTTGGATCTGGGACAGAGGGTCCTGGGAGAGTCTGCCACAGAGGCAGCCCAGACCCCAGGCAGCAGCACAGTCACCTCAATTCCTGCAGCCACACTGCCCTGACCCCCAGCCCCACGGCCTACTCCACAGCCTTGCATGAGATCTGGGGCAAACACAACAGAGAAAGGGATGCAACTCTGGGCTGCTTCTGAGGGGAACCACAGATGCCCACACAATCAGCACGTATGTCTTCTGTGACTGCACGGGCCACATTTGCTTTAGCAGTCACCTCCTTTGGGGCAGGACACACACTCAAGGGCAATGAAGCTTTACTGAACCCAACCCTCATGGCTTCTACTCCAACAACTGGGGAACAGACCTCACCCCTGACAGGAAGCCCCCACTCATACCCCACATAGGGTCTAGATACTCCAACACCAACCACACCTCCTATCAAGGGGATAATTGCCAGCACACCCTGAGGAAAGACAAGGCTTCCATACCAAACCAGCCCTTACGCCAAAAACACTGGACATACAGAGTTTATACATAAAAACACACTATTAAGACCACAGTAGACAACTGTTTCTCCTAAATTCACAGAGACAGAGAAAGTAAAATAAAAAGGCAGAGGAACCACTCCCAATTAAAAGAACAAGAGAAATCCCCTGAAAGAACAAATAATGAAACAAAGCTCAGTCTACTAACCGACTAGACTCCAAGTTCAAAAAGGAAGTAGTAAAAATGCTAACTGAATTAAGAAAGATTATTGATAGAAATGCAGATCACTGTAAAAAGGAACTAGAAACTATAAAGATGAACCAATCAAAAATAGTTCAACTGCTGGGATAAAAAACAATCTAGAAGCAATTAACAGTGGACTAAGTGACACAGAAGAACAAATCAATGACCTGGAAGAGAGAATAATAAAAATCACGCTATCGGAACAGCTGACAGAAAAACAAAGGAAAGAAATGAAAGCAACATCCGAAATCTATGGGATAATGTAAAATGTACCAACCTGTGTATAATAGGGATTCCAGAAGGAGAAGAGAGAAGGAAAATGAAAATGTATTTGAAGAAATTATGGCTGAAAACTACCCTAACCTAGAGAAGGAAACAGATATCCATGTACAGTAAGCACAGAATCCCAAACAAGATAAACCCAGAGACCCACACCAAGACTTGTCATAATTAAAATGGCAAAAGATAAAGATAAAGAGAGAATTCTAAAGGCAGCAAGAGTCAGTTACAGGGACCCCCCTGAGGCTATCAGCTGATTCCTCTAGAGAAACTCTGCAGCCAGAATGGAGTAGCATGATATATTCCAAGTTCTGAAAGGAAAACACCTGCAACCTAGGATACCCTACCAGCAACATCATCATGTACAACAGAAGGAGATACAAAGAATTTCTCAGGCGAGGAAAAATGAAAAGAATTCAGCAATTCTTAACCTAAAAAGAAACACTGAAGGGTCTTCTGTAAATAGAAAAGAAGAAAGAATCTATAGGAAAGGGAAAGTCACAACAGGAAAGGCTGAAAATCACTTAAATAAACCAGCACGTAGATTAAAAAAACAATAAAAAAAAACCTGTGAAAAACGATTACAACTACAATTAACAGTAAAAGAATATGCATGGAAATATAAAGTAGGACATCTAAATCACAAAACGTACGGGAGAGGGATATCAAAAATGTAGCTATTTCAGAATGTGTTTAAATTTGAATGAGTATCACTCAAATTTAATTTCAAAGAAAGTAGGTACAGTTCTGTGACATTCTTGAACTCCATGGTAACCGCCAATCAAAAATACACAACAGAGTCACAAAAACCAAAAAGAAAGGAACTCAAGCATACCAAAAAGGAAAATCGTCACACCAAAAAAGAAAAACAACAGGGAAGAGATGAACAAAGAACTACAAAAACAACTGAAAAATGACTAAAATGGCAATTAAGTATACACCTATCAACAATTACTTTAAGTGTTAACAGACCAAATGCTCCAATGAAAAGACACTGAGTGGAAGACTGGATAAGAAAATAAGAACCTACAACATGCTGCCTACAAGAGACTTACTTCAGGGCAAAACACAGACAAAGTGAGAGGATGAAAAAGATATTTCATGCAAATGGAAATGCCAGGAAAGCAGGGGTAGCAGTGCTCATATCACATAAAACAGACTTTAAAACAAAGGCCATAAAGAAAAAGAAGGGCATTATATAATGATAAAGGGATCAATGCAAGAAGAAGGTGTTATACCCATTGGTGTATGCACCCAATACAGGAGCACCTAAATATATAAAATAAAGACTGACATAATGGGAGAAGCAGACAATAATGAAACTTTAGCCCACTGACATCAACAGACAGATCATACAGAAAGAAAACCAAAAGGCAACAGAGATACTAAATGACACAATAGACCAACTGGACTTAATTTATACCTACAGGACTGCATCCAAAAACCCCAGAATACACATTCTTTTCCAGGGTGGACCCTCACTGTCAAGTGTGCACCCTGCACCTCAAGACACCACGCAGACTTCCCTCGTTTGGTTAATAAAAGAATTTCTGTTTGGAAAAGCAGCAGGAAGCCTGCAGAAGCAGTTTATATTTTCAGCAGATGGAAATGAAGTGAGAGGTTATCCCAAGTGAGTGAAAGAACCTTGTTTCCCATGCGCTCCTTTCTGGCCACCAGCCAGTCCTCACTCCTCTGCTCCATGGGGGCGCCCCAGTCCTGGCTCCCTGCCCTCCCTCTGTCTGGGGCGAAGCCTTTCCCTGACTTCGTCTCTTCATTGCCTCTTCCTGAAAGCCTGTCCAGCTCGCAGTGAGCTCTCTGCTTCCTGCTGTCGTCCAGGTGGTGTCTCTGTGCTTCAAGTTCTTGTTCCCGGCATCTTCTTTCTGCATCCCTTTGCTCTTTATCACTGTCGTTTTGTGACCTGTGATTAAACACAAATGATCAGCAACCTCTTGCAAACTGCTTGTCAGTTACCCGTCCTCCCTTTCAGACTGGAAGGTCAAAAACAGGCCAGGAATACGTAGGTCTGCTCATCCCCGTGGTGCCAAGTTTGCACATGACAGGTATTCAATAAGAAACTTTTGAAGAGATGAATAAACAACAGTAATAACTATATTTGCTGTTATACCTGAGTGACACATATGTAACAGGCACTATGGGAAGATACCATGTACACATATTTTTATTATTCTCAGTAAATACAACCTCCCCTTTTCTGAAATGAGATTAACAGTGGTCAAGGGACTTTCCTGGGAGCCCAGATACACATCCATCATGACACAGAGCCGGTATCTACAGCTGCGTTTCTGCTCCAAGCAGAGCTAAAGTTAACTGAAGATTAACGTATGCTGTATCAAACTGTTAAATGAATAGAGAGTAAGTAAGTGGCTACTTAGCTCATCTGGTTCTTAAAGTCTTTCTCTCCACGAACCTCACACACTGTCTGGCTCCCCGCACACAAAGGCAGCAGAGCAGACAGGAACAGAAAGATCTACCAGAAAAGCACAAATCTGTGCAAGAAACATGACAAGGGCATTCTGTGTCACAAGCAATAGTAACAGAAATGCCTGTAACATAAACCAGAGCGTTAAAAGATCACAGATTTGATAGTCACACATGAATTAATTTTATAAACAAACCAATTAACCAGAACCCCCCAAAAGAGGATAAAAACTTTATCACAACTCTGTACAAGGAAGGCAGTAAGAAACCATTCAGATTATATTGATTCTGGACAAACAGCAGCCTAATCCCATGACCTCGCCCTGCTCCCTCCAAACTCAAACCTACTTCCAGACACTCTGTGAGCAGAGGGGCCCTGGGCTCCAGGAAGCTCTGCAGGCGTCCAGGTCCAGCCCATGGGTAAGAGCCCCTGGTCAGGGGAAGCAGCAGTCCAGCTGCATGTGGCACCCGACTGTGGGAGGGGATCAAACCCTGAGGACACAGGGCAGGAGGCAGGGGCTCCCTTCTGCCAAGCCCCTGGCTGGTCTTTGGCCCCGCTCAGAGACTGCCACGTCCCGTCCCAGAGAACGCTGCCTGAGCTCCTCTCACCAGCTGCTCATCATGAGCAGACAGAGGACCCCCGCTGGCGGAGGGGGGCTAGCAGAACACCAGTACCCACAGCTGCTGGTCAGATCCCGTGGTGGGACGGAGGGTTGCCCACTCCAGCAAAGGAATGACAGTACTTAGGGTTCTATTTCTGTATCACAAAAGACTCCCAGCACCTAAAAGACTGGGTTTTCAAATCTGTAATTCTGTAGATAAATTGAAGGAGGTCTGGAAGATCAAGTGGGCAAAGTATCTCAAAACAGAGAGGAAAATTACAAACTGATAAAAATCCCAAAGGAAGAGAGATTGGGAAGATCTTGAAACCCAGAAGTGCAGTGACAGGGGCCCAAGAGAAGAGGCAGGAGAGGACAGTTAAGGAGATAACACAAGGACATGCCCCTTCTGAAGGCAAACCGAATGGGTTCACCAAGTACCCACTTGACCAAGGAGGGATAACAATGTGGACAAGCATATCCTGGCAAAATTCCTGAATTCCAAGCATACTGTGATGTGTAAGTACTTGCACTGGCAAAGGAAACACGACCGTGACCCAAAGGCCACCTCAGACAAGCAACATGGTCAAAGAAACAGAAGCACAGGCTCACTTTTCCCTGAGCTCCTCCCGTGAGCTCTCCAAGGGCACAGACTTCACGCCTGCATGGCTGGGACACAGTTCCCGTTTCCCATCTCCAGGGTCAGTTTCCTCTCCTCTTTCTTTTGCTTTCTCAGTGCTTGGTTCTTCCCCCTTTTCTGGTTTCTTGAGAAGCTGAAAAATTATAATGTTAGTAAAATATCACTTTAAGAGCGTATCATGGAGGGTAGGGTGTAGCTCAGTGGTAGACTGAATGCCTAGCACGCATGAGGTCCTGGGTTCAAGCCCCAGTACCTCCATCCAAAAAAAGGAAACCCAATTACCTACCCACAGAAAGTAAATTAAAAAAAAAAAAACCAATTTTTTTTAAGTTTATCATAAAAGAAGTTATTTAATAAATAATTTAAAATACACAACAATACTGAGTCCAAATGTTTGAACAGCAAAAAGAGTAAGCTAAAGGCCCACTGAATGGGTTTTTGGTAAAATACACAGGGGAACATTCAGTCAATGAAATACTTTGTAGCTATAAAAACAATTTAGGATAGTTACTGTGATGAAAACTTACTTATACTAACGAATAAAAGAATGTTACAAAGCAGAATGACTTCTAGCTATATGTTGATTCACACACACAGAAAAATGTCTAAAAGGCTTGCAACACTGTGTTAACAGTGATCATTTTTAGTTGGCAGAACTGAAATGATTTTCCGTCATCTACAGGTTTTAGTTTTTCTAAAATGAAGACGTATCACTTTCGTAATAAGGAAAAGACCTTTTTTTATTTTTAAAAAGACTGCTTTATATTGATGACTTTGAGACTAGTTTAGAGTTTTCAAACACTGTTCTCTTTCTGGAGAGAGACTCAGAGGTTGCTAGGATCCATTTAATTTGGTATGAAACTGGCCTCCCTCCCTGTTCTTACACTGAAATTTAAGTACTGCAGGGAGAAATCAGTTTGTAGAAAATGAACGGAAGGTCTGCTTACAGGAATTCTGTTCTCCCTAGACATATTCTGTATTGCAGCACAGCAAAAGTATACACAGATACATTTAGACTAAACTAGTTCCTTTAAGAATGAAACATGGGCTGACAGGCAAAATGCAGAAAGGTGCTTCTCATGAGAGGTCAACACCGTCACCTGCACATATGCTCTTACTCTGCCTGCGTGGGATCTGCGAATTCTAACACTTCCTTTCAGATAACACTCTATATTTTTTTTACTTAAAAAAGCAATATATGCTGGTAATAAATGCAAACCGCAGGGAGGGGCAACAGCATACACCTCCATCCACCCAACAGACGGTTTTGTGCACCTATGAACCGTTTTTACTCACAGTATTTCTGGAACCAAAGGTTAGGGTTAGACCCCCCTACCACACCACTTCTCCAACACAGGCTGGGTATCCCATGGTTCACCGCAGTCCTGACACCATCTACCTGCAATTAATGTCAGATCCCACGAGACTGTCCCCACTTCAGAGGCCAGTTTAAGTCCCAGGTTGTCTGGGACCAGCACTACTGATGGACTGGCTATAAGCTCAGGGGGGTTCTGAATGAGAGTGACTCACGGAACTGCGGAAAGTGTGTCACTCACTATGAGTGGTTTGTTATAAATGGTACAGTGCAGGGACAGCTAGATGGGAGAGATGCGAGGGCACAGCAGCAGGGAGAGGTCTGAGGCTTCCATGCGCACCTGGGATCCGCCTTCTTGGCAGCCAGATGCACGTGCTCACAAGCTTGGGTGCTCTCCAAACCCCACACTTAGGGGACTTTCAGAGACTCCATTACACAGGGCTCACTGACTAAATCACTGGTGACTGAACTCAACCTCCATCCCTCTCCCCTTCTGGAGGTCGGGGAGTGGGGCTAAAAGTTCCAGTCCTCTAATCATGCCTTGGTCTTTCTTAAGCCCCATCCTGAAGCCATCCAGGGCCCCAGACATTGGTCAGCTCATTAGCATACAGACACTCCTGTCACTCCAGAGACAAGGGTTTTAGGAGCTGTGTGCCATACATTGGGAAAAAGACCCTGTATCAGGTGCTAAGGATACAGTTGGGAATAAGAGACAAGTGCCCACAATTAAGGAACTTACATTTAACATTCTAGCTGAGGCAGTGGTGGCCATGGGGGTGGAAGACTGGTGTACACAGTGACAGAAACAGAAAAGAGTGAACAAGACAATCTCAGGTGGTATGAATGCTACAAACACACAATAAAACAGAATAAAAGGACAGTGAGATGTGCGGTACGGGGAGGAGGAGGAACGGTTTCTCAAGGGGGTCAGGAATGGCATCTCTGCAGGTAAGATGTGAACAGGGACCAGATGGTGAACAGGAGCCACAGATGAGAAGGCGTGAGTCTGGGGAGAAAAGCTCCCTGTGGAAAGGGGAGGAGAGAGGGACAGGACACAGGGGAGGCAGAAGCCAGGGCCACATCCAGGGAGCCCTGCCCAGCCCTCAGTTCTACTTGTTCCACAGGCATCTGCTTTTAAAGAGCTTCGTGAAAGAGATCACACAATTGTCTGGGATAATGCTATTTATAGCCTACAGTTATGTACTCAGGATCTTGTTTGTAACTGTGCTAACCTGACCTACCTCAACTTGAGCTCACTGCTTAGTTTTCAAGTCCTTGGAGGAAATAAAATGCTGAGTTGCTCTCCCTAAATCATATTTTTCTTTACTGTTAAAAACAGCCACGAGAGCCTCTCTCTGCCTCATTACTTTCAGGGTATTAATACAAATTCTTTCGGCATTTCTTTGCAGATTTTATTTTTCAAGTTCTCTTCTTTAAATTAGAATTCTCCAGAAGAATCATAGGTCAGAGACACCCAAATTGAGCACAGATGCTCAATAAAGGCTACGCCTGGAGTCAGACACATACGGTCAGGTCAGACCACACACTGAGGAGGACAGAGCTGTGGACGGCTCATGTCACAGGTCTAACCTACCACCAGGATTCTTTTTTACCAGATTGGAATAAGACTAAGCCTTTCTCTCACTGTGCCCATGTTTTGTTTTCTTTTTTTCTAGATGAAGAGTCCTACAGTTACTTTCACTGACTTAAAATTTTTTATTATTATTATTTTATTTTATTTTTTGGCAGGGAGAGATAATTAGGTTTTATTATTTATTTTTAGAGGAGGTACAGAGGATTGAACCCAGGGCCTCATGCATGCTAAGCATGTGCTCTACTACTTGAGCTATATCCCCACCTAAATTTGTGTTTATTTCTTTGGCTTATTTTGGATGCTAATTCCATACTCAAAAATGTAAAAGTAAAATGCTATACTCCAAATATTTCGTCTTAAAATTATAGTGAAAATTGTGGGCTACAAGTTTCAATGACTCTTCCTGAAAAACTCTAATAGCTGTTGACAAAAGTGCTTCTGAGAATACACAGCCTTAGACTAGCTATCATTCTTTGCTGAGGAAAGTAAAGGAAAAGGTTACACAATATTGGCACACCCGTGACCATAAAATCTGCATTAAACGTGTACCTACTTCCTCGCAGGTCATGACAGAGCGGCCTTTCTACGGTGACAAAGACCTTCCCCATAACATGAAGGTTTCATTTGACTAGTCATCCTTCCAGGGCTGTTAGTTCACACTGCTGAGACTACTTGCATTTGTCACAGCAAGTACGTCTGCTACACTTTCGTTATGAAGAGTCGTGTGTGCTCGCTTAGGCCACACGGACAAGCAGAAAATACCCTCTCCGAGTTACTTCCTGAGGGACCCCGGCCTGGCCTGCTCCCGGTCCATGTTCTGGCAGATGTGGGGAAGGTGATCTTCACTGAATACTGTTGCTGGCTTCCTCTACTTCATCAATGTTATTATCAGATTATGAGACTTTAAAACTACATAGATCTGTGTCCAATTCTCAAAGCCAAGATGAAAGAAATGACTTGGGATGATTTCTTGTGGGGCAAACGGCTCCCTACTCATCTTTGCACACTGGGGTTTCATCTTTGCCACAAACGTGCGTGAGCAACATGGCCTGGCCCGCACCTTCATCAAGCTGAGTTTTTCAGCAACGTCCTTAAACTTAAGAGAGACATTTCAAGAAACAGTCTTCAGAAATAATGTCACTCATTACTGCTGTTCATAAATACTTCAGGTTTTCCTCTGGCACGTCCTCTGTCCCCACTTGAGATTAGCTGGGGATGTGCACCATGTTTTGGCAGGTGAAGTCTGAGCAGGTAGGATGGATGTCACTTCCATGCGGAAGGTTTAGGAACTAGCGTGCAATGTGCTGTGTTACGCATCCCCTTCCCCCGTCACTAAGACTGTGGAAGCCGATGCCAGATGGTGCCTCCGTCAGCTTGGGTCACTGAGTGGCCGTGCTGGGCAATGCACGGTCGACAGCAACGTGGCCCAGAACAGAACCTGAGTTATGTGAAACCAATGAGATTTTGAGACTGTTACTGCAGCATAACCACCAGTCCTGACGGATACAAGTAGTTGTGTGTTTCATAGGAATGTTGTTGAGACATTGTTCCCTCCATTGCTAGTGAACCCCACATGACCACCTATGCGGGAAATTGTTTTAGAAGTCAAAGTCTAGAAAAGGCTTTGCTTCCCTTGAAGAACCGGCATGTTTCCTCTGCATGGATAATGGAAACTGTTTCTGATCAGCTTTTCTGGTTTTGACTGCCAAGCACATCAGACACTGACCAGCAGCTCAGTTAGGTGTTTGCGGCCTCTTTCCCATCCTTCCCTGGCTACCTCTGCTCCTCCAAGTCCTGACCTTTCATATTTTTCAATTTATATTATATGATTTTAATGAATCCCTAAAAGGCACCGTAAACCCTTCATGGAATGGGTAAGATTCACATTAGGCTACAATCCGGGCTCAGTTTAAGTCACCTGAGCGGAGCACTGAGAAGGCGAGGCCGGCCCCAACACGGACAGTAAATTTTACACAGAGGAAAGCTCCCTCTCAGCACTAAGCCACGCTCCTGGGCGAGTGCATCAGCCACGGGAGAAGCCGGGCGATGGGGGCAGAAGCCGTTGCTGCCACAAGAGAAATGGGACAACCCGGTTCTGTGAGTCAGGCTTCATGTAGGAAGGGCAGTGAACACAAAGCCAGCGGGTTTCAAATACGCAGTTTTTCAGTCAAGAAATCCTCCTTCAAAGGCAAATATAAGCAGAAGCCCAACCTATGACATTCAAATGTGGGGCTCCTCTGGGTGCCGTGCTTCTGTCTCCCCAGGAGGCCGGTCCCCTTCCCCACCCACCTACGTGGTCCTCCCAGCACAGCACGCCCAAGGAACCCCGGGGGCTCGGGGAACACAGTGTGAGAAAAGAACTCTGACAGTTAAAGACTACACTCATTGAAAATGTTCTTAAAGTTCTAAAGAGATAAAATACCTAAAAGGTAGAACTACGTTTGGAAAAAGGAAACGAAACATCTCCTCAGAATTACCTGAATCCTTACTTCTTTCTCCGCACTTCTTTTTGGCCTGTCTGCCGCTTTTCTCTTACATCTTTCCTCCTCTCTCCTCCTCTTCCTCTCTTCTTCCCGTAAGCGCTTCTTTTCCAACTCCCTCCTCCTCCGTTCTTCTCGCTTTTCTTCTCGAATTCTCTAGAGATGTGGGAAGTACGTGCATAAACTGTCTGCAGGGACGTGACAGTGACAGGAACGCTGTTCATCAGGTAAGAGGCCAGACCTACCTGCTTCTCTAATCTTCTGTTTTTAATATATTCCAAAAGGGGCGTGGTTCTTCTAGCTGAAACACAAAAATTGCAATGTGGTATTACCCCTAAAAAAAGATTTCTTTCCTTTATTTTAAATACTTGCTTTCAATTCAATCTTTAAAATAATTAGAGGAATTAAAATATACATGAACGTATACTATATTTGAGGGAGTTCTTATTTCATCACTATAAAGTCAAATAATTTGGAGGTACTGACAATTTTACACATGCTAGGCATTTAATTCCAGACTCTTCAGGGAATCTTCTATATTACAAATATGGTATAAAAGCAAAATGAGTACAATACATTAAACTTCCCAAATGTTATGACTATCTTAACATTTTTGCTGATAATTTAAATCAGCACATAACATTTGTAGACACAGTCAGCCCTCCGTACCTGCAGGTTCAACATCCACAGGTTCAACCAACTGTGGATCAAAACTATTTGGGGGGAAAAGTCCAGAAAGTTCTCTAAGGCAAAACTTTGAATTTGCCACTGAGTGGCAACTATTTTCATAGCACTCACAGCAAATCAAGTACTATAAGTCACCTCAAGACGACTGGAAATACCCGGGAGGGTGTAGGTAGGCCACATGCATGCACAGCACCGTGTTTTAGAGAGGACTGAAGCGCCCACAGACTTTGGTATCCGTTGGGGGCAGGGGGAGGGGGGCTGCTGGAAATCCGTGCAGACTCTGCTCTGCACTGTGGAAGTTCTGGCCTTGCCCACCAAGGGCAGGGCTGAGACCCTGGATGGGTGGAGGTTGACATGGAGACTCGACCTGCCTCCCTCCTTTCCTGCAGAATACCTGCCTTGTTACCCCAAAGCAGTGATGTGAATGAGGGGTAAATGAGACCTTGCATGAGAAAGTGCTTTACAAACCATAAAAGTGTCACTGTTAGACCTCCAGAGAGCTGTTACCACAACCTATGAGGAAACCGGGAAGCTGAGGCTCAGGACAAGGTCACGGGGTTGCTAAGTCTCAGAGCTGGGACTGAGCCCAGGTTTGTCTGCTCTGTAGACCCTGATATACACTGAACTAACCTGAACTTCAGAGTGAATTAAAACTTCCATTTAATCCACACTGCTTAGACTTGATCATAAGAATCCACTAAAGGCCAAAATCTAAGAAAAGAAAAAGGCATTTGCCATAAATTGTCTGATTAAGATTAAATTTAAATAGGCAGAAACAGGAGTCACAGAAACAAAGTCCATGGCCTCATCCTGGGCTGGTGGATTTACTCAGTAAGTCATTACGATTCATGTACCATGCACCCAGCACTGGGCGAGGTACTGGGAACCAGAGAGGACAGAACTGCACCCTCCTCTGCAGGAGCACGGCTGGAATCTGCAGGGTGGTGTGTGTTTGACCAGCAAGGGGATATCTAAAAACTGCCCAGAAGTTAAAGACCTCACTACTTTTCTGAAGCTATCCTGTACAAGGGCATTCAAAACAAAGTAGTGAAGAAATGGGTGGGGGAGGGAGGTGAGGTGTGTCAATTTCTTCTTCTTCTTTTAGTTCTTCTTAAATTCAGCATATTTCTACAGTGACATCACGATTTGTCCTCAGAACTGTTTCTTCCCTACTTCAGTAACAGTGCGACGGTCCATGGACCTGCTCAAGTCAAACTCCAGGAGGCCCTGATTCCTTCTGCTTTCTTACTGCACATGCCAGACCTCAGCCCAACCCCCAGAGCGCACACCAACTCGGCCAGCCTGAGTCAAGCGCCTTCCCTGACCACAGCCTCTCTACTAGGGCCCAGCTTCTATCAGCACGCACCGTCCCCAACGCTGGAGCAACCAGAGACCACACCATGCCACTCCCTCAATGGTTTCCAGCATCCCTCCAGTAAAACCCAGCCAACCGTGCTGTGCCCCATCTCCAGCTCATCTGCCCCTTGCAAGCCATGTGCCACCAATGGGCCTGCGCCTACTGCTCCGGGCCCAATATGCCAGCAACCAGCCCTTGCTTCCTTGCCTGACTGGTCTCAGGTCAAATGCGGTCTCAGAGGGGCCTCTCACCAAGCCCTTACTCTATTCCAGTATGTTTGTGGAGCTCATCAGGAATGGAAACACTCTGGTTTGGGCATTTCTGCACGTGTTTGTGGCCATCACCCCAACAAGAGGGCAGCGCGTGAAGGCAGGAGCCAGTGTGCCCCATTCTGGTGCAGTCCCCGGTACCCAGTCAGCACATGCAGGGCATGTGTCCACAAATACTTCAGTGAGTAAGTCTTCTGAGCCACATGTTAAATCATCTCTTATAAAACTCCATTACTACACTAACGAATATTTCAGTAATTAATGTTCACCTTTTTTTGATTAATTTACTCAACAAATATTTACCAAAGACCTAAATTTGTCCAAGCAATGTATTATGTGCTGAGACTAAAAGACAGAAATACAGTTCCGTTGGCTGGTGTGGGGTGGGGGAACAAAAATGAGAAGAGCGTTAAGGCAGAGGGAGACAGACAAATAAGATAAATTATCAACTGTGTCACTGGCCTGGCCTGTAAGTGTCAGTGGGTGAACAGGGTGCAGGCACCAGGAGGGGAGGGCAGAAGGGGAGAGGGGAGGGAGGAGAAGGGGAGGGGAAAGGAAGCGGAGACAGAAAGGGAGACACTACAAGCAGACTGCCTGATAGAAAATAGGGCTTCATGTCTCCAAGTTCTGCGGGACTGCTACCAGGAGATAACGACTTCTACAACGTACCACCTGCAGGTATAGGGTTGAAGGCCTGATTCACACCAGACTCTTGGCTTTGGCTGGGCTTACCCACTGGCTCAGGAGGCTAAACAGTTTTTTGAACAACGGCAAGATGACCTCATACTTAAGCAAAGCATCTCATTTGTGGGACTGCTCTTTGCAAACATGTCTGATTTCAACTTTGAGACATAAGGCTTTTCCCTAATGCAGCCAAGCACACAGCACTCAAATGTCTTCTTTGTTGTTCACACAGAAGCATCATAACTCTGAAACAAAATGACTGTAACTGAAAACTCTGGTGTTCTCCATTGACAGATGCTCAGAAATATTTTCCCAAGTTGCCATCTCGCCATCCTTTTGTCAAAGCTGGGAAATACGTACATTTCTGTCACGTGTCAATTTTTTTATCATATAATGAAAAAGAAATATATCCTCTATAAATACATATCTCAATAAATCAAAGAGAAGAAATGAGCAAAACAGACCAATAAGTTCTCTTGTCTTTGCTTCTATGTCCCCCAGAAGAGTTTCAGGATTGGCACTAGTTTTCTCCTCCTCCACACAGTAAGCTTCTAAAAACTTCTTATATTCTGGATCTGTAAATTAAAATAGACAGAAAGAGAAGAAAAATATTCCTTGCCATATACAGGAGAGGACTCATACTTGATCAGTGTATTTAATTTGGTGGTTTTCCAACCCAGCATCTGAAAAGGACGCACCATCTTCAATGCTTCCAGTTTTAGCATCTTTTTTCTTTAGCTTCTTTTTGGCTATCTTCTGGAATGGAGCAAATTCTACCACTGCAGGATATTCTAGGCCTTTAACAGAAAACAAATTACAAAAATCATTCTGAAATTCTACTGTATTCATTTTGGAAGACAATGCACTAGCTTACTTAAGGACTGAACACAGCATTGACAATATTACTGTTTAAACTATAATTTAATTATACTTTCAAGTAATTGTAATCTTAGCATGCCAAACTCCAGACTTAAACAAAGGATGCACAATTATTTGTTAAATAAAACAAATGTTTTATTTTGTTGTAGTGGTGGTTACAAGATTAAATACACACAAAATTCATTAAACTGTATACCTTAAAATGCTGATTATTAAAGATATGTAACTTATACCTCAATAAACGTTATCACTCTACCACCAAAGAGTTTATCTTAGAATATCTTCAAATAGGTTTCCTAGTCACATTTAAAATTTTTAAGTTTTAAAAGGTTAATTCAATTATCGATCTGTTATGTGAGTTCAAGGAAATGATTCTGCTTAGAAGATACACTCAGCTAAAAGAGAGGGCTTCAAACTGAAAAGTTCACAATGAAAGTCACTTGAAACTGATTTTGTTGTTATGTGAGGGGTAACAAACACACAGAAACTTTCACTCAGAGAATCATCCACTACATGATTACTAAAAAAAAGATGGAACACTTCTACCTTGGCACTAAACTCACTGAGTAATCACTTTTAGATTTGTCAGACGACTATGATATTTTAACTCTCATTTATCTGGAAGACATGTTTGTGCTACCCTCAACTATCCAGAATAAAGTCAAGAACCTGGAGGAGAGCAGGGCTTCAGATAGGCAGGGACAATGTCTGACTCATTTGTATTGCTGTGTCCACAATGCCTAGTACATAGTATTAGGATACAATAATTTAGTTCAGGGACATAAAAAGTTCACTTCTCCAGAAAACTCACTTATATGAAAAACTTGACTCATGATAATACATAAATAGGTTGTCACTACTACACAGAATTGCTGGAATTTCTGGTTTATATATAATTTTAATTTTAAACATAAGCACATAATCACAGTAATAATCAAAATTAATGAGTTTTAGATTAGTATCTAAGAACTTCTTAATTAAAACTCACAAACATGCAGCAAAACTTTTACTTAGAGATTATAATGAAGAGTTTAAAAAGCCAGTGATCCAACCTTTACTGTCAATGAAGATATATCCATCAAAACGATCTCTAAAAAGCAGGATGTCATCAGGGTTTCTAAAGTTAATGTACGCTCTTGAATAGAGATGAGGATAAAGACTGAAATAAGACATAACAATGAAAATGGTTAGTAAAAAACTTAGGACTTCTTTTGGTTTTGTCTTTTTTTCTTTTCTGGATACAACAAACTACTTCAGATACAACCTTCACGCCACAGAACCGTATCTCAGTTAATTACAACAATCTGGATATTCTATAGCAAAAAACCAAAAACAAACAAAATATTAACTGAGATCTTTTTAATGACTTGGGAGAGGCAGTTTAGGTTGGTTTCTCTACTGCACAGAGCCAGGGTTAAAATACTGGTCCTCAGAGGTGGAAAACCAAAGGCAAGGTTATTCAGAGATAATTCCTAATCATGCATCATGACTGCAATGCAACCTGGTCATGATTCATTGAGAAGAAAACATTATACTGTAAAAGAGATCTTTTGCTGATTTAGAGAATATGTTTACGTATCTTAAGAGTATTTATTGTAGCACATGGCATGTGGTCTACAGAAGAACTAAGCCTTTCTCCCCTTTCTCACAGCTACCAATGCCCTTCACAGGCAGGGACTTTCAACCTCAATTCACAGATGAGAACACTGAGGACCAGAGAAATTAGGCACTTGCAGAGGGTGTAGCTAGTTAAAACGTGGGACTGGGATTCCAGTCTGAGTCCCTCTGAGACCAGTGCCTGACCTCCTTTAACTGTACCAGTTTTCCTAAACTTTAGTCATGTGAAAAGTCATCTTTATGTTTTTTTAACCATATTTTATTTACCTGTGATATTTTTCTTTGAACTGACTTTTTTTATTTAAATGCATTTACTCAAAAGGATAGTTTATATGGCTACCATAAATGAGAATACATGATACTAACGATAAAAAGAAGAATAAAGATAATGTGAAAATCACTAAAAATCAATAGTGAAAATCGCTAAATTCTAGCCGAACTGTCACCTGTTGAAGGGCGAATTTGAGGTCTGCTCTCTTTTTGTTAATAAAAAGGAGATCTGGAAGTGTTAAAGTATTGCCAGAATCATCTTACTACCAAGCTGTAAAAGGGAAGTGAAAAAATACAGCTTGGTTGGGGGGGGTTGGGGTGGGGGGTGTCAGTGGTGGAAGGGAGCACTGGGGGGTTTCTGGGGTCTGGAATATTCTGTTTCTTTATCTAGTGTTAGTTACGTGAGTTACGTGGGCGAATTCACTTGTAAAAATTCATTAGGTTATACATCTACTGTTTATTCACTCTTCTTTGTTGTATTTTAATACAATTAGTTTAACAGGCTGTGTGAAATAAGGTTTGATATCCAAAATGAAAAAAATTAAGAAATATGTTGTTAGACTGTTTTTCTTTTTAGACTATGCTGGTGCTACAGAGATATTCAAATTTATTTTAGAGGAATATTCAAATTTATTTTAGAGGAACTGAGTGACCTTCCTACTTAGGAACGACTTGCAGAAATAAAGGTCTGTACTGATTTCCAGGTACATGTGGGAAAGAAGATGGAAACAGATGGTTTCTGTTATCTATATTACTTCACCATCAACTGACAGTGCCTCTCAGCTTGTTAATGTTGGTAAAAGCTTCTCACCTGAGATCAGCAGTAAAGAATTCAAAGTAATCATGTGCGGGCAGAGGGTGTAGCTGCTCCTCCAGCTGCTCCTTGGTGAGACCGGGAGGAAGCCGCCGGATTACCACCTGGGGAAAAAACGCTGTCTGGGTTTTGTTTCACTAGTACTGTATCAAGCTTTAATTACCTGAATGCTTGGTCACCTTTGTTTATGCTCAGGGTAAAATCTAAGCCAAGAGACCAGCAGAAACACGCATTTTAGGAAAGATTCAGAAATACACGCACGGAGAACACGGCTATCAAAAGGGTAATGAGGGCTGAACGGTCAGAAAAGGCTGTGCATAGCAGCTCTTTTTCGTGAAATCATTTCATGAATACCAGACAACGGCTGGCATGTGCCCCCCTACCCTCTTCCTGCACGAGGGGCCATACTGGAATGTAAGATACATGTACGAAACACCAACAGCAACAAAACATCGACGCATCTCTTCTTACTGCCGAGAGAACTCCGCCCGCTGTGGACACCTTCCGCCTGCTGACCGTCCGCAGTGTTCACCCTCGTCCACTATCCAATGCTACCAGGCTGTCGGGTTGTGCCTCTCTCGGCCCACCGTCTTCCCTGGACCGGACCGGACCCTCGCCGAGCCACCCCTCCCTCTCGGGCCCCCTCTGGCCGCGGTCCTCCGCAGCGTGGACGGCTACTGCCCGGCGCTGGTGAGCCCAGCGATTCAGCCCCAACGGACATATCCTCAGGCTGAACTGACTTTTCTTCCTCCAAAGCCAGGAAAGATTGCGTCAAGGAGGTGTAAAGCCGCGTCTCAGGAGGCACCAGCCCCTCAGCCGCCACCCGGACCGCCGCTGGAGCAGCGCAGCCCGGCCGCTGTCCGCGGTGCTGAAGCGTCCGCGGCCCCGCCCCGAACGCGAGCCGGGAGCCTGGCCCCGTCCTTCACCTCGCACCGCCCCAAAGCTAAAACACGTCCTCTTCTCGCGAGGTTTGCCGGCATGGCTCCGCCCCCACCCTGCCCCCTCTCCCCACCCCACCTTGCTCAGGACCGTCCTCTTTTCCTCGCGAGGTTTGTCTACACCGCCCCAACAGCCGGAAAATGAGGCTACTGGCGCTTCGGGCTCTCGCCGCGGAGAATCGTGGAGGAACTGGGCTTCTGCGGGTGACGGCTTCTCCCTCCCGCTCGGGCCCCGCGCAGCAACGGACGCCCCGGGGCCGCCGGCCCCCTCCTCCGAGCGCATCCCGCACCCGCCGCGGAGCCGCTGCCGCCTCCCGTCTGGGCCGAAACCTCGCGAGAACTGGGCCGCCCCCACCCAGCCCGCGCCAGTCGGAGGCCGCACGCCCCTTTATCCGGCCGGTGCGGTGGCCCGGCACGCACCTCTCCCGGCCCAGCCTCCGTCTCCGCTCCCAACCGCAGGGCCCGCGCGTGCGACTCCGGGAGCCGTGGAGCCGGGCCTGCCGCGCTGCCCTGCATCCCGACCTAGGAGGGTCTAGGGGCGCACAGGTCGAAGCCCTCGCCCATGAGCGGGTCAGCGGGAAGTTCTGGTCCGGGGGACTTCGCCTTGAGCGGGGCCCTTTCCCACGGAGAAGAGCTGGCCTTTTGGCCAGAAGTTCCAGAGAATTACATACACGTGCTTAATAAGATATTTACAGCTATTTATTTTTTTTCCCGAGGAATCTGAACCTTTCATCAGAGAACAGCAGTTACATTTAAGAAAAATCAAGCGAGTAACAGCAGAAACCGGTGCATGGCTTTCCTGAACGAAGTAGAATAGACACACCAGTCAGCAGAAATTGGCCGGCAGGGAAAGAAGGTTCACTGGGCTGTCCTTAGGCCTCAGGTGGCAACGCTGACTCCTGTCTGGATTGGTGGTACAGGCTGAATTGGAGCAGCTCAGACCCGCGGCATTCACAAAACAGGGCCTTAATGTTTTCCAAGATAATTTTCACTCAGCTTTTTGAGGTATTCAATAAATGGGACAGCAACCAAACCAGGTTCACATCCCTTTGTATGTTTTTCTTTTGCAAACATTCAGGCAATACTACTTCTGATTAGAATAGTTTATATATGTTACTTTTTAAATGCCACGTTTTTCATATTTTATATTTTCAACTTACGTTGGCTGTATTTTTCATTCATAGCACCTTTCTTCCCAGAACTTCCAAGTACAAAAATAGAAACTAGAGATGGATCAAGTGAGGCAATAATAGGTTGCAGGTCCTGGAAGTAAATCTAGGTTTAACGCAATCCAGTCCTTTATCCTTGAACCACTTACTACCTATGAACACACTTGAAATGTGTCACTTTACATGAGCTGAAAGACTGACAGAGTAGTTCCAAAACTGAGTTCTTTAAAACCCCAAGAAGTGAGGCAGGAGCTGTTACCAATATTTCATAAAGTCTAAACGAATCCTATTAGGAATACACCTATGACGAAGTCACATACTCTAGATCCAGAATTTCTTTTTCTGTCTCCACTCAACTCAGTATTGAAAGTCTAGTCATGCTGATCAAAAGCTCTTACCCATGACAAAGAACAGGAAAATGTTGTTACCAGATAAAATCGTTTATTACATCCTGAGGGTGGAAGGTAAGGGCAGAAGGCGCTGATGGTGAGAAATGTGGGAACCATTCATTTTAAAAATCTGAATGTTTCAGCAGTCTTCAAGAACAGAGCATAAATTTGGAGCATCTTTTTTAAAGAACTGCTCTCAATCTATTTGCAGCTTTTCTCTCTAATTTCTAAATATTATACAGATTAAACAACTGAGTATCTAATTGTAGCTCTTTAGTGATGTTTCTAGATTGAGATAATAAAAAGGATTCTAAATCTGACACCTCACATCTGTTCTTCTTGAAGTGTTCTTGTCCTAAGGGATTTTTTTCGTGACTCAGCCAAAAACCACAAAATGCTTAAATGGAGAAAACTCCTGTCCTAATCACGTCCAACGCCTTGTGCCACTTCTGTCAAGATTTTGCACCCACCACCATGACGCTATGGCTGTGGCCTCTGCCTGAACGTCCTGCCCACTTCGCTGAAGACCTCTCAGCCCAGCTGAACACTGTCCCAGCCATGATGGCTTCACTTGAGATCCCCCAGGACCTTGAGCTCACCTCCACTTACTGGTTACTAAGCTGTATCCAACACTCGAAGGACACTCCCTAAAACCCAGAACTTGACCTCACTCAGGAAGGAACCCTGTCTTTGTTCAGCTGTGTGCCCAGCCCAGGCACTCACATGTTTGCTGGATGTCCATTTCTTGTAGTTTACCCAGAAAAAATGCCAAAATGTTCTTCTTTTCCCCCACTGTAACTGCCACCACTGTCGATTTTTAAAGACTCCCTCTGATTCTTTAATTCCTGTTATTACCAATAAAGTTCTGAGAAATGGTTTCACAAAAATGACAGAACTCTAGAATTCAGGTTTGTCTGATGAAATTATTCTTTAAATAAAGTTGTATAAGACAAATTTCAAGACACAGTAAATGAAATACATTTGTAAAACCTCTTATGATTTCATATGAAAAAAAAAAGTACAGCACAAAGAAAATTGAGCTTCCTACACATTGCCCAACACATCCTGTTTAAAATACTGAGAACTAAATTCAAAACCAAGCAGTGTTAAATAATCTCCAAATGTCAGTGAATGTAGTAGGTAACTTTGCTTTTGCTTAACTGAACACTCCACCCATGACTGTGATCCTGGGGGAAATGCTGGTCATAGGAAGTGTTACGTATTACTCCAGGTAAATTATAACCAGTCTAACTGATGGATGACAGTAGCTTAAAGCAGCTGGTGATTATTACACTCCACTTTTCTTTGAAGATGACAGCATGGTCACTTAAGAAGGTTGCCTTTTTAGGAAACTAGGCATCATTATCAGAGACCAGAGAACTGAGTCATAACAGGAAAACACTTGGCAGTATAATCACACATTACCTTTCTGACACTCTGTGAAGACAACACTGATACTAGACTGCTGCTGATATGAAACAGTTTAGTCACATGTCTTGAAGCTTTTGTCTCTTATGTCTTAAAGCACTGCCAGCAAGGTCATGCTTACTGATCAGGAGTTCACTCTTCCAGAAACCTAAAAAAATCACACCACACGTTCAATGAAAAATCTAAATGAAGTAATATTTTGGTCTGGTGGGCCAAATAAATGTAAAAAAGTATTAATAAAATACCTTCATTTTAACTTATTTTAAAAGTGATTAGGTTCCAACATTTGATTTTCTAGCCCAGCTAAAGAGAGGGGAGGCATAAAAATAGGCACACGTGATGCCTGACAGAAGAGACAGAAGAGCCATTTAAAAACAAAAGTGAAAACTCAGTAACACACTATTTGAGTCTAAATAGCAGGAAGCAACTCATGGCACTAACAAAATAAAATGTAGGAAAGAATTCAAAAGGGACACATCACATCGAGATGGCTTCACAGGTCTTTTTCTAGCCTTCAAAGAACAAGTAACTGCTCTTTTACGTAAGCTGTTCTAGAAGGAAAAATGTCCATGTCACTTTATGAAGATAATCAGCTCAAGAAGGTAATTTATAGTAGATCAGCCTTTGATGATTGATCCTAGTTGCAAACATCCTAAACTAAACAGCAGCTAACAAATTTGTGATGTATTAAAAACAAATACATGAAAATATGAATTTACACCAGAAGTGCAAAGAAAAGCAAGAAATAAAAGACCAAACTTTCTATCTTAAGAAAAAAATCCAAGGTCAACTTTAAATTATTAAGAGTTCATTAAGAGGTTTTTTGCCTCCAATCAACGTGGAAAAATATATACTAAATTTGTCCTCATACACATGAAAACAACTAAAAACCTGGACAACATAATACTGAGTGACAGAAACCAGATACAAATGAGTACATAAGGTGTAAGTCCATTTATATAGCCCTAAAAATCCAGAAGAGGTGAAAATAATCTAATGTGTTAAAAGTCAGAACAGTAGTTAAATCTTGAGATTTTACTTGAGAAGTTACAGCTGACACCACAGAAAAACAAAGGTTCAAAAGAGACTGCTACGAACAACTATATGCCAATAAAGTGGACATTCTACAAGAAACAGACCAACGCTTAGAAAAGTACAATCTAACAAGACTCAACCAGGAAGAAACAGAAAATATGAACAGACCAGTTACCAGTAATGAAATTGAATCAGTAATTTAGAAAACTCCCCACCAAAAAAGTCCAGGACCAGAAGGTGTCACAGGTGAATTCTACTACACATTTAGAGAAGAGTTAACACCTATCCTTCTCAAACTATTCCAAAAAGTCACAGAAGAAGGAACACTTCTGAACCCATTCCACGAGGCCAGCATCACCCTGATACCCAAACCAGACAAAGAGATCACAAAAAAAGAATATTACAGGCCAATATCACTGGTAAACATAGACGGAAAAATCCTCAAGAAAACATTAGCAAACCAAATCCAACATTACATTAAAAGGATCATACACCATGATCAGGTGGGATTTATCCCAGGGATGCAAAGATTTTTCAACATCTGCAAATCAATCAATGTGATACACCACATCAACAAATCGCAGAATAAAAACCATGTGATCATCTCAATAGATGCAGAAAAAGCTTTTGATAAAACTCAACATCCATTTATGACAAAAGCTCTCCAGAAATGGGCACAGATGGAACATACTGCAACATAATAAAGGCCATATATGACAAACCCACAGCTAACATCACACTCAATGGTGAAAAGCTGAAAGCATTTCCTCTAAGATCAGGAATAAGACAAAGATGCCCACTCTTGCTGCTTTTATTCAACATAATTTCCAAAGTCCTAGCCACAGAAATCAGACAAGAAAAAGAAATAAAACAGAATTCAAATTGGAAAGGAAGAAGTAAAACTGTTACTGTTTGCAGATGACATGATACTGTACATAGAAAATCCTAAAGACACTACCAGAAAACTACTAGAGCTCATCAATGAATTTGGTAAAGTTTGGACTATAAATTTAATATACAGAAATCTGTGCATTTCTAAACACTACCAATGAAAGATCAGAAAGAAAAATTAAGGAAACAATCTCACTTACCAGCAGATCAAAAAGAGTAAAATACCTAAGAATAAACCTACCTAATGAGGTAAAAGACCTGTACTTGGAAGAGAATAAGATACTGACAAAAGACACTGAAGATGACACAAACATGTGGAAAGCTATAGTGTGTTCATGGGTTGGAAGAATTAATATTGTTAAAATGCCCATACTACCCAAGGCAATCTACAGATTCAATGCAATCTCTATCAAAATACCAAGGGGATTTTTCATAGAACTAAGACAAATAACTTTAAAATTTGTATGCACACACAAAAGACCCTGAATAGCCAAAATAATCTTAAGAAAGAACAGAGCTGGAGGAATCTTGCTCCCTGACTTCAGACAATACTACATGGCAACAGTAATCAAAACAGTATGGTACTGGCACAAAAACAGACACATGGATCAATGAAACAGGATAGAGCCCAGAAATAAACTCACACACTTGTGGTCAATAATCTACAACAAAGGAGGCAAGAAAATACAATGGAGAGAAGAGAGTCTCTTCAATAAGTGGTGCTGGGAAAACTGGACAGATACATGTGAAACAATGAAATCAGAACATTTTCTAACACCATATGCAAAAAATAAATTTAAAATGTATTAAAGACCTAAATGTAAGACTGGAAACCATAAAACTCCTAGAAGAAAAATAGGCAGAACACTCTTTGACATAAATTTTAGCAATATTTTCTTAGATTCGTCTCCTAGAGCAAAAGAAATGAAAGAAAGAAAAAAAACCCAAAAAACAAATAGGACCTAATTAAACTTAAAAGCTTTTGCACGGCAAAGGAAACCATTGACAAAAATAGACAACCTAAAGAATAGGAGAAAATATTTGCAAATGATGTGACTGATAAGGGGTTAATATCCAAAATATATAAACAGCTCATACAACTTAAAAAAAAAAAATTCAGTAAAAAACAAGCAGAAGACCTGAACAGACATTTCTCCAAAGAGGACATGCAGGTGGCCAACAGGCACATAAAAAGATGCATATGCAAATTGTTAATCATCAGAGAATGCAAATTAAAACCACAATGAGATATCACCTCACACCTGTCAAAAAGAACACAAGTAACAAATGTTGGAAAGGACGTGGAGAAAAGGGAACCCCCATACACTGTCAGTGGGAATATAAATTGGTGCAACAACTATGGAAAAGTATGGAGGTTCCTCAAAAAACTAAAAATAGGACTACTATATGATCCAGCAATTCCACTCCTGGGTAAGTATCCAAAAAAAACACAAAAACAGTAATTCAAGCAGATACATGCACCCCAATGTTCACAGCAGCACTATTCATAGTAGCTAAGATATGGAAGCAACCTAAGTGTCCATCAACAGAAGAATGGATAAAGAAGATGTGTGAGATACATATATATATATAACAGTATTACTCGGCCATTAAAAAGAGTAAAAATTTGCCATTTGCAACAACATGGGTGGACTTCGAGGGTACTATGCTAAGTGAAGTAAGTCAGAGAAAGAAATACCATATGATATCACTTATATGTGGAATCTAAAAAATGCAACAAACTAGTGAATATAACAAATAAGAAACAGATATAGAGAACAAACTAGTAGTTACCAGTGGGGAGAGGGAAGGGGGAGGAGTTAGACAGGGAAGGGGATTAAGAGGTACAAACTACTATGTATAAAATAAATAAGCTACAAGAATGTACTGTACAACACAGGGAATATAGCCAGTATTTTGACTTTAAATGGAATACAATCTTTAAAAATTGTGAATCACCACTGTACACCTGTAACTTATATAATATTGTACATCAACTATACTTTGATTAAAAAATGAAAAAAATGACATGTTACTGATAATCATCTGCTTATTTTACATGGATTCAGAAGCTACAACAAGTATAAACATACATGTATCTAATAAGAGAGCCTGAAAGCTGTCCTTTAAAGATGAGAAATGCCTGTTTGTGCCACTTCTGTTCAGCAAAATACTAGAACTGGCTTAGCCAACAGTTACGCAAGGAAAAGAAACAAAAGGAATCCAAACTGGAAAGGAAGAAGTAAAACTACTTCTTTTTGCAAATGACATGATCCTATTACATAGAAAATTCTGAAGAACACACACACACACACACACACACACACGTACAATTTGTTAAAACTAATAAACACATTCAGGATACAAAGTCTACACACAAAAACCAGTTCTAACTCTATACACTAGAAATGAACAATCCAAAAATAAAATTAAGAAAACAATTCCATTCACAAAAGCATTGAAAAGAATAAAATACTTAGGAATAAACTTAACCAAGGAGGTGAAAGACTTGTACAATGGAGACTGTAAAACACTGCTGAAAGACATTAAAGATAAATAAATGAAAAGACATCCTGTGTTTATGGATCAGACATAATATTAAGAAGACACACAAATTCAATGAAATCCCTATCAAAATCCCAATGGTTTTCTTGTCCCAGAAATGGAAAAAAGAAAGACCCTAAAATTAATATGGAAATTCAAGGAACCCAAAATAGTCAAAAGAACCCTGAAAAATAACAAAGTCGGAGAACTCACACTTCCCAACTTCAAAACTTATTACAGAAATAGTTAACAAAACAGTGTGGCACTAGCATACGGACACACACAGGGACCAAAGGAACAGAGTTCAGAGCCCAGAACCCACCCTCATATTTATCATCAGTTCAACACGGGCACCAAGACCATTCAACAGGACAAGGACAATAGTTTCTTCAAGAAATGGTGCTGGGAAACTGGACATCCACATGTAGAAGAATGAAGCGGGACCTCACACCATATACAAAAATTAACTCAAAATGGATCAAGGACCTAACTGTGAGACCTAAAACTATAAAAATCTCAGAAGAAGACATAGTGAAACTCTGCATAACCTTGGATTTAGCAAGTTTCTTAAATATGACACCAAAAGCACAGTCTACAAAAGTCAAAGATGAAAGAAAATAAATTGGATTTCATTAATTTAAAAACTTTTGTGTATCAAAGTACATAATTAAGGGAGTCAAAAGACAACTCAAAGAATGGGAGAAAATACATGCATACTTTGGACCTAACAATGGTTTAATATCAAAAATCCACAAAGCACTCCGGCAACTCAACAAGATAAACAACTCCATTTAAAAGTGCGCAAAGGATCTGAATAGACATTTCTCCAAAGAAGAAACAGAAATGGCCAATGAGCACAGGAGAAGCTGTTCAACACCACTAGTCACTAGGGTAATGCAAATCAACCAAAATGAGGTGTTACTTCCACCTACTATGATGGCTACAGTCAATACAAAAAAACCAAAAAACCCAGTAAAAACCAGCGGTGAGGATGCGGAGAAACTGAAACCCTCGTGCACTGTTGGTGGGAATGTAAAATAGTGCAGCCACTGTGAAAAAAGTGTGCCACATCCTCAAAAAATTAATATTGCCAGTAGCTAAAAGGTGAAAACAACCCAAATGTCCACCAACAGATAAATGGTAGGTAAGTGGTAAACATACACATACTGGAATAGCATTCAGCCACAACACTATGGAATGAAGTTCTGATAAAAGCTCCAACATGCTAATATTATGCTAAATAAAATGAACGAAACAGAAAAGGACAAATACTGTATGATTCCACTTACATGAAATTATCCAGAACAGGCAAATTCAGAGACAGAAATTAGATTAGAGGTTACCACAGGCTGAAGGCGGGCAAGTGGGGAATTACTGCTTAATGGGGACAAAGTTTCTGTTTGCAGTGATGAAGAAAAGCTGGAAATAAATGCCACTGAATTATACCCTTGAAAACGGTGAAAAAGGCTATCTGTCCACACCGGCACACACGTTGTTTCTCAGCGCATTAGGTGAGCAGAGGCAGAGCCCCGTACGCTAACCTCCCCCCACACCTGTCTTGCACTAAGTGGTGCAGCTGTCACCAACAGCGCTCGCGATTGTTCACTGAAGGCCACAGTTTATGTCCTGTGCACTTCACCAAAAGGAAAGTCACAGGGACACAGAAGCCCAGCTCAGAGAGCTCCAATGGCCAAAGCTGAAACAACTGAAGCCACAAAATAAATAATATTAGTACAGAATTTTAACCTAAAATAGGAAATATATATAACAGCAGTCTACACTGATAAATAAATAAATGGGATAAATAAAACGAATAAATAAATTGGAGAGAAGAGATGAAATTTCATTACAGAAAAATTCCAAATAATATGTGCAGATACCCCCACCCCACAATCCCGAGGATGGAGCTTAAACCCTAGTCCGACGGAGGGTGGGCTGGCCCTAGTGACTGACGTCTAAGAACACAGCACAGCAAGGGAAACGCTGACTACAGTGCAGAGGCCTGGCAGACACCACCGTCACCAGGGACAAGGCCAGCACCTCCTGCGGTGCACCACACTGACCTTGGGCACCCTGACGTGATGTGAGGAGAAAGGTACTTCACAACTGAGGTATTTTCCCCAAAACCCTTAACCCTAGTCTAATCATGAGAAATACTCAAAACTAGTTAACAAAACAATCATGAGACGTACTCAAAACAAACTCAAATTGAGGGACATTCTAGAAAATATCTGACAAGTCCTCCTCAAAACGTTCAGCTCATGACAGACAAGAGGTGCCTGGGGGAAGTGGAGACTGGGCCGCGTGGCCCCTGGACACAGGCACAGAAAGAGGACATCAGTGGGAAAATGGGTGATACTCAAGCGTCTGGAGTTTAGCTGCTGGAAACATACCAACGTGGGTTTCTTAGTCATGATAAAAGTCCCACGGGATGCAAGACGTTATCAACGGGGGACCAGCTGGGGATGTACGGAAGCTCTCTGTACGACCTTTGCAGGTTTTCTGTAAATCTAAAATTAGTCCAAAATAAAAATCTACTGAGAAAGAAAAAAAGACGTAAACGAGGGTTTACCTTCTTTATTTCACTTCATATAGCTATTCTGTAGGGCCAGACAACATGTGCTGCAAAGGTGTGCCATCCAGTCCCTCAGGCCAGGTCTCCACTCCCGAATGCAGACGTGCGGCCGGGGTGCGTGATGAGCGTGATGAGGGACGGGCAACTCTCGAGCCGCAGGAGGATGAAACGCAACCGCTCCGGCGGCGTGGAAGTGGCCCGCATGGAATCACATGCTGTGGTCTGACATGGACGTCTCTAACATCATGTCGCTTTCATTCATTTCGATTTCAAATGCTTCCTCCAAGGAAGGCCTGGAATCTGGAGTCTTCCTTGAGGCTGCCAGCGGCGCAAGCCCTGCTTCCTCCACAGTCTGTTTTTCTGCCTCAAATTCCCTGAAATCCCACGGGGGTGAGATAATGTTTTTTAGCGTCTTCATTGTATGCACGTCAAAGTCGTAGCACTTTAACTTGTCTTTAATGTCCGCTCCTAGAAAGAGAGAAATGCCAGAGTGAGAACAAAGTAAGAGATTCCACTTACCTGCCATTTCCATCGATACGTAACACTACTCCGTCATTTAGGCCGAATGTACTTTCAGGGGCACAAGCACAGCTTCGGAGAAAGATGTTCCAGTCTCTCCCCTGCTCTTCTGATTCTTACTATGAAGGGGGACGGCCGGGAGGACGTTCAGAAGCACAGGCAGGTTCGGCCTAGTGGGGCTCAGCAGCCTCCGCACCTCCGAGGCCATTACCTTTGTGAGGACAGGTAAAATGCCTGTCCCACTCGGCACTGTTTCTCCAGACCTTGCCTAACTTCATAGGACTTCTGCATTTAAGCCTTACAGCTCCTCCTCGGACAAGCGTGGAAACTAAGCCTCACACTGGCCCCAAAGCCACTACTGAGCGGTAAAGCTGAGACTCCAGCCCAAGGTCTTCAGGATGACAGAGTTCAAGTCCTTTCTTTGTTTTTTAAGTTTTAAAACATTGAGCCATGACATACAATCCAAAAAGCGTGCACAGCTAGGTGAATTCTCACCTATGTGCACACCCACATCAGCACCACCAGACCAAAACAGAACACTCCCAGCTCTTAGAAAACCTCCTCAGGCCTCCCTAATGAACACTTCCCTTTTCAATCACTGCTCCAATTCTTCTACCACCAGTTAGTTTTGCTTATTGCTAATCTCTGTAAAAATGGAATTAATCATTTATTCTTTTCTGGTCAAAATCTGTGAGATTCATGCATGCTACAACACGACTCAGTAGCTGGTCCCTGAAGTGCGCAGTGGTCTCCATCTCCTACTGACACACAGTCGGTCATGTGCAGGAGACACTGCCAGGAATGAAGCTGCTGTGTGCAATCTTGCGAGTGAATACCAGCTCACCGAGCCACCTGTTTCTCCTGGGCATAACCCAGGAGCATGACCGCTACATCACAAAGTCGGTGTGGCAGGTCACTCACTGCCCTAATCACCCCCAACGAGCCACACCTCCCATCACCCATGCCCCTGAACCCTATCCCTAACCCTGACTCTCCTGTGTGGACTCTGCACTTAATCGCGTCACCCGTTTTGATGTACAGAATGCGATGAAAGTGATTTTGTGCAACTTCCAGCCCAAGAGGTCTTGAAGGTTTAGATACTGCCCCTCAGGACCCTGAGGCCATGGTGCTCTGAAGAGACTGGGATACAGACCCACGGAGAGCCCAGCTGTTCCGGTGAGAACCCTGCAGACAAGGCCACTCTGGACGTCAGCCCCATCAAGTGAACGAGATCACCAAACAAGCCAGCCAGCCCGCAGGCTGCGAGGAGCAGTGTGTCTCTGTGGTCGGAGCAGCGTCAGGCAGCAACAGGTAACAGATATGACAGGCCTGTTCCACGTCAGTAGCTGTGTTGTTAAACAGTTTTCCAAAGAGGTTTTACCTGCTGGACCCCACCAACAACCAGTAATGCACGCGTCATCACCAACACGAGGTGCTACTGGCACTTCGCACCTTTAGCCACTCTGGCAGGTCCACAGTGCTGCCTCACTGTGATTTCTACTTCACTTTCCTGGTAAGTAATGGTACTGAGCACCTTCATTTGCTTTCTAATTATCTGAATATCCTCTTTGGTGAAGCTCCTGTTCAAGTATTTTGCCCATTTTTGGCTGAACTTTTCCTTACTGTAGGATTTCGTATTCACGACACAAGTTCTCTGATAAGTCTATATATTGTGGTGACTTCTCCTGGTCTATGATATGCCATTTTGCTCTGTTAATAGTGTTTTTGGGTAGACATTAGTTCTTAATTTTATTGAAGCCTAATTTACCATCTTTTCCTCCTAACAGCTTTTACATCCTGTTAAAGAAATCTTTGCCTACCCCAAAGTCCAGGTCTCAAAACTTAACCTCACTGAAACCCTCCTTACCTTAAAATGTTCGTAACTAAATGACGCCCAAGTGCAGCAACTCCATACAAGCTTATCTTATGACTTGCTAATCTTAAAAAAAAAAAAGTTAAAGAACTATATAGCGCTGTAATATGAATGTAAGCCAACTTAATGTTCCACTGAAGTGCAAAGATCAACATGCTACACTTTGCATTGTAAAATACTGAGGCCAAAGCTCTTTCATTTGTTTATTAGAAAAATCTCTCAAGATTTTTTCAGTGTTGCAATTAGACTGATTCCTGTACATCACACTGCTTTATGCGTATTCTGTAACAGTATTTTGCTTATAGTAGTACTCAACTTTAAACTAAATGGACACTTAATGAATCACTAATTCCCACAACATTGTTCAACTGAAATAAATGGAGTTCCTTGATATTAACGCAGTTAGGATGATTAGAAAGATAAACTGAGGACAGTGCATGAGAATTTGAGAAACCTAAACAGAGATAAACGACAGTCTAAACAACGGAATACAACATCAACAAGAATAATTATAATCTCACCGATATAGGCTTCAGAGTCACCAATGTACATTTCAATACAGTGACCAAGCATCGTGACAGAAAAGGTGTCATCTCGCCGAAGACCCAGGGCCTGCCAGGAAAGACGCAGCTTGGTTATTACAGGAAAACTTACTTCCTTCTCTTTGGCTGAAAATAGTCCCACAGGATGCAATTCAACATACGCCAGGGAACCCAGGGTGGGGGTGGAGGAGGTGAGAGTTGTGGGGACACAGCCATCACCAGGGGACACGTCTCGATACTGCTGAAACTGGGTGACAAGACACAGAGGGTCATCACACTGTTCTTTTCCTTTTCTGTGTCTGAAACCCCCTCCTCCAAAAGATGGTAAAGACTCCACCTCCAGAGAGCCCTTTGTTACTAACTAAATCACAGAAGACACGTACAGACATCTGAAAGGTCACATGAACTATAAGGCTGCCAGTCACACTTGTGAGTCGCTCCATGCGTGCTCTAGGTGTCTCAGCAGTACCTCAGGATCATCCTGCCTGAAAGTCTATCACTCACAAATTTCACCTTTAAAACACAGAATTTTCTCATATTTTATCTCTTTCTCCAAATACAGTTATTTCACCACTTTTTTCAAATTCCAGCACTTCTGAACTGGGGAAGTCTTTCAACCGGAGGTTCCTTACTGCTGCGGTCAGCCAGCCACAGCTGTGATCAGGGTACCTGCATCAGCAGCGTGGACTTGGTGGCCTCATTGTGGCATGGACTAGACCACAGACCACGTGAGGAACACTTAAAGAAGACACCTGAGCTGTGGCTGTCATCTAAAAACCTTCTGGTGACCCTTTCTGGCAGAGCCAATGCCACTGGCCGGGAGGAACCTGAAGGAAGAGTGGGGTGTGAGCACTGACACAGGACACAATTTGGGGAAAACAGGAATACTGATTTAGAAGAACCAAACTGAGTGTGAAGAACTGAACACCTTTCATTTCCATCTTCTTTTTTTATGTAGGTATTAGAGTGATCCCTGATAAAAATCTATGTCCTCATATGTCCAGAAGAACACTTTTTCTAAGTACAAAGAAAACCTGAAACAACAGGCTAGAACTGTGTTAAAGTTTAAATGGCAGCGCATTTGTTTCGTGTGATCATCTTGCTTACTGATGGTGTCTCAGACTTGATGAAATACTGTGTATGGATTAAGGAGAGAGTCTTTCCTTGTGATGAATGCAAACAGTTTGTCCATCTACTAACGTGGTCTGAGGGAATTAATCACAGTCATAAATAGGCGAGCTCCCTGAGGGCTCCCACAGACGCACACCCAGCTGAGACTGCGCTGGAGAACACCCCAGACCCGCGTCTCACTGATACTCAGGACGGGTCTCACAACTGTTTCTATTCTGATGAGCACTGTACAACGTGCACAGACTCTTCCCTGCAAAGAAAACAATAAAATACAGGTTGCTTGAAGAATTTTTAAGCATAAACTTAAACTGTACTTTTGTAAAGTAACAAAACACTGCCTAGAAGAGATCTTAAAAAAAAAGTGGTAAATGTAACAAGATTTAAAGTTAGGCACAAACGAGAGACATACTGTGTGGAAATAGTCAACGGCGTTCTCAAAGTTGCCCATCAGACTGTGAATGTACCCGATGGCAGAGTAGGTGGACGCGTTCTGAGGGATGAGCACCAGGGCCTGGCGGTGGTAGTCCAGGGCCTCCGCGTACTTCCTGTGAGGGAGGCAGGAGAGAGGAGGACAGGAGGAGAGAGAACAATCAGTGGGTACCACGTCCGGAAAAGCATGCGCCTACAAGAACACACGAGAAAGAAACTCCTTCCTCTATCAGAGTAACGTCCAGACTGTGACAGCCTCCACCCCACCGGTGTGTCTAACCCCCTCCGTGTGTCCTCCTGCCTTCCCGCCGGGGTGGCACTCCTGCAGGGCTATCAGCTGCCTTCTGTGTGGGGCCTGGTGTGGGGCCTGGCGGGAGACTGAAAGCAGAGCCCCACTCTCGACCATCACCCGGCAGGGTCTTCTGGATGAGAAGACAAGCCCCCACACCAGTGGTGGTTAAAAGCAACCAGACAGCTATGCTTTAAGGTCCACAGGACTTACTGGGAGCAGCATGTCCCAAAACTCTCCGGAATCCTTGCCCTGTAAAACCTTTTGTGAGAAAACGGTTTTGTGCTCAATAATGTTTGGGAAATGCTGCAGTTCATTAATAAATAGTAAAGACTCCAAGAAATCCTGAAAAACCTGCTAAATTCTGAGTAGCCTCAAGTTTCCCAAACTTATTTACCCAAAGAATCTATTTTTCAATTGTCATTGTTTGTCACATCACAAAACTGGTAACCAGAGGAAAACAGAGAGTGAGGGATGGATACGGTTTTAAATGGGGCCTGCTGTCTTAATTCTCCCAATTCTGAACATTAAAAATTTTTAATCTAAGAAAATAAAAGTTATTATAATTCTCAATGTATTTCTAAAATAAAATTATACCAACAGAGATAATAAAAACAATTATTTTGGTCCTTGTTAAATCTGAGTAGCCAAGTACAAGAAAGCTGGAGGATCTTACAAAATGTGGAAAAGGCTACACAAAAGTAAGCAAAGTTTTAGTCACAAAGAATATTTCTAAAAATGCTTTACTTCACTTACTTAAGTTTTCTGCAGACATGCCCCAAGTTGTTCAACAAAGGTTCCCATTTGTCAACTGTCACCTAAAACAGAGCAACATCAGATGCAGGGTTTACACTGTGCTTTTCAGCCCAAGTGTCTGCATCGGGCTGACTCAAGCATCTTCATGAGCAAGGGGCTCCCTCCTGGTGCTCCCACAGCACCAGGCAAGAGTGTCCAGCACCTCCAGCTTCCCTACCAGACGAGACATCCTGAGGACTCCAGTATCCCAACAGTACAACTTGTCAAGGAGCCCTCTGTGCTGAAGAAGTTCAAATTTACCTCCAGGCCAGAGCTTTCCATCTGCCTCCCAAATATCTCTACTCAGAAATCTCACAAGTACTTCAACCCCAACAAGCCACATGCTAAACTCTTACGCTGTCTCTCCTGCCATCCCAGCTCCCCAGTGTCACCCCTGCCCTCAGCACCCACGTCCTCCCTGACCCCTCCAGGGTCACGGAGGCCTGTTCATCAGCCTCTTCATCAGAACTGCACCCCCATTAACAAGCCTTGTGGGCCTCGTGAGTCTGACCGGACTGCCCGTCCTAACCCTCTCACTGTCCCGCCACCTCAGGACAAGGTGCAAACTCTCACGTTGTGTTTAAGGCCCCTGAAGACCTGCACTCAGCCCTCCCACCCTGTTTCTTGACATTCTCTGTGAGCTCAAAATCCGAGCCACACTGACCCAGCTCCAACTTCACACACACCATTCTCTACACCTGAAACGCCCCTTTCCTTATTTCTGCCGCCTGCCGTCCATCCGTCCTTGAGAACTGAGGTGTGTGTCCTCGTGGCCGCAAGGCCTCCTGGACCTGCCCTCAAGTCTGTGAGGCCTCCCTTACTCCATCCACCAGAGCCGCTCCATGCACTGTCATCACTGCCAGTTTACTTGTCCACGCGCCCGACAGACCTGAAGACGGTCAACACCGAACCATTCTCTGTTCCCTCCCAACGCACAGCTCAGAGCCTCGGACACAGCTGACGTGAGCAGTGAGTCAGGACCAGGTGAACAAACAGACCCGGGCAGCACTCTCTGATGCCCTGAGCCTGGCTCTAGGAGGCACTGCCCACGTCAGCAAAACAAATCCTTAATGATTCCTGGGCACAACTGCTTTCCTGTGGCTACTCTGACATTTGCTGCAGTTTATAACTAAGTCACACAGTATCTCCCCCTCTGCATATAACCCTTTAATGGGCATTCTGAAAGTTTAATAGTCTTGTGCTTTCGTAATTAAACCATTACTTTAAATGTCTGTAAGAATCCACAGTGTCTTCTGATCATCAAAGCACACAGTTCAAGTTCAAGTGTGCTTTATGACAATGCAGCCCAAACTTCTCTGTGCCTGAGAACCACCTGGGGACCCCGCTAACCCTGCAGACCCTGGCTCAGTAGGAGTGAGGGTCTGCACCTCTAACGAGCTCCGAGGTCCAGTCTGATGCGCTGGTCCCGTCTTGAGTAGCAAGGTCCTAAGGGATTCAACTCTTTGAAAACTGGCAAGGTGGTAAGTGGCAACCTATACTCCAGAAACATGTATTGCCAAGCCCACCCGAGGCTGAGCTGTGGAAGAGCCTGTTTCACGTACCTCCATGTGCAGACACACAGAAGTACAGTGTTTCTAAGCTCACCTGACAAATAAGAAGACAGCAAAGTAAACGAAGCTCTGTCTCCAGGGACAGGTAAACTGCCACCTGGCAGGGCCCCGGGGAGCTGTGTCTGCCTCAGGAAAGAGGAACTCGCAACGAAGGAAGATGCGGGCTGTGGGCAGGTGTGCCAGCCAGGAACAGAATGAAACTGGGAAGTGATAATCAGACAGAATAAAACGACACAGGCGAGAATAAAAAGAACCAGGAACCAAAGAGTCGCAACAAGCAAGCCCGCAACCCTCAGACACTCACGGTGTCTACAGCCGTTGTCAGTTTAAGTAACAGCAGTGCTGACGCAGCCACGCTGGCTGGAAAGTTTGTCAGCACGAATTCACACATGCTCCACACGACGGACCCTAGTTAAAGATCTAAATACGTATCAAGTACCAGGTAAGGAAGCGCAATGAGAGGTCCGATTTAATGACATCTAACCCTTTTCCGCATCCCAGACTCCTGGAATCAAAGACGAGGCTCTTAAGTTCTCAGAAAGGACATGCTGGATGCCACAGTGCCTACCAGCTTCCACTGATCAGCACGTATTTCCCATATCAAACGTATTCCGTCTAATCCCACAGCCCAAAACTAGAGCCGCTTAAGAAGCAAACAGCCAACACCTGCCCTCTCAATTAGAAGCAAACTCACTTTGCGCCAGGACAGCTCAAACACTGACAAACACCAGCTCGTTACATTCAAGGCAAGACACGCTGTCTAGCAGGATTTTTTTTCATTTAATAGTAAGCACAATTATGAGTGTGTGTGTGTGTGTTTACAGGTATTACATAGAATACCTCATTGCCAATTGCTTTGATTTTTTCCAAAGCATCGAGAAACCATTTTTCCGCTGTTTTCCATCTGAAATAGAGGGGAAAAGGTTGCAGGTTATTCAAAATTAGCATGTACAAACATTTTAAGAAAAATGTATCTCTTTCCAGTAATATTAAGATACGAGGTAAACTTCTGAAAATAGTTTATTAAAATTCAAATTTAAGTGAGATAAATGACTCAACATCACAAGAGGCGAAGATTTTAGGAGATACAGCATATTCTTAACATTCCAGGAAATTATCTTCTACGAAGTCACTGTGAGCCCCACTCCAGCCAGTGCCAAACCCCGGCTCCCAGGGAAAGACTGCAAACTCTGCTCACATCTTCACCCCGTGCTCAGTGTATCTGTTCCGTACCTGCTTCTCTCTGGCAACACCTTACTTAGCGTATGGTGCTGACTCACAGCCCTGAGCCCACGCCAGCAGCACAACCACCCCACCCCCCGCCACCAGGCTCACTGGACATGTGCTCTGCCCAGCACCCGCCTCCATGCTTCGGACACTGCCTGGCGCCTCAGCACTCCATCTGGGAGCACTTTGAACAGTGAAGCAGCCAACAAAAGGCACACAAATCAGGGGGGCACCAAATGCACTGCAGAAAGAACACTTGCTCACAGTATAGGGGTGGAAACAAGAAGGCAGAACAACTTGTTTGACCTCCACTGGGACACACCCTCGTTCGCATATGTGAAAACACTGTCAAGTGCCGACTTCAGGGTGACAAATAAATTGACTACATATTAAATTGTTACTATACATTATTAAAAAGGCTCCAAACTCTTTTATAAATACAAGATAATCCAGTTTTTAGAATACACACGAAAAACACTACAGTAGTACTAATTTACTGTTTTAAAACTTACATAGTTTAGTGCAAAGGACTATAGCTAGTTCTATTTCTAATTGACACTGAACTACTTATTCTATAAATATCCAAAACTACAGTAATGCTTCAGCTACCGACCAGGAAACTCAGAAACTGGGTCATTCTAATTGGTTTCATTTTCAGATTAAACGGTAACTGAAAAAGAAGTACTTCTGTTTCAAAATTGTGGGAAATCTTTCTCAAATGTGTGAACCAAACTCCTAGCCAGCAAAGAGATGACCAAGGATTCCGCAAGGCCTCCAGGCCACCCTGTGGGCTCCAGTGACTTGACAGAGTTGGCAACAACTGTCCCATCCTAGAACTAACAGCTGGTGACAGCCCACAGCAAAGGAGACCAAAACTCAGGCTTAGCATTTCTAAAGAATTCCAAGGTAACACTTGTTATTCTCTTTAACTGTCCACCTCCTTCCCTAAAATAAACATCTGTGAAGAGTCACTCTGATCAGTTAAGCTCTAGTGATGAAGGTTTTGTTCTGTTTACAAAAGAGGAGCAGAAGGGCTCGGGCCTTTCAGTACTTACTCTCCATTCTGAAACGCAACCACGCCAACCTCATGCATAACAAATGGATCTTCTGGTGCGATGCTTAGAGCTTGGCCAAAGAATCTTTCAGCCAGTTTTGAGTTATTGGTCAATCCATATTCTAATCCAATATAAAGCATTGGCAAATGACACCTAAAAATATTGGAAAATTTCACATATTCAACACCAAAAGCTTTGTAACTTAGCAGATGTCAAACCCCACCTGCAAAAATAATTTTAAAACCTTCCCTTTTTTCTAACACTTCATTTACTTATATTTAATGAATGTTTAATGGGCTTTTAGACTAATCAGCTGCCACATCTAGACTCTATCAGCAACCTGTTTACCCTTATTTTTCATTCTTCTGTAGTAAAAAACAAAAACAAAACCCTCTAAAGTAGAAGGGCTGGGCCCCAGCCGACTGTCTTCTTCCTTCTCCTTCCCTGACTCAGCGACGTTCACCCCTCACGACTGCGTTCAAGTTCCACTTTCCTTCGCGAAGCTGCTTCAGACCCTCCACCTAAACAGATCTGCATGCCTTCAGTTGCTATGGGTGTGCGCTGAAGAGCTCAGAACCACGTCGTGCGCACCCTATTTTCATGCCTCTGGAGCAGTCCAGGCCCAGAATAACTAACCTTAACTGAACTTTCATCTCCTCGCCCTGTCAGACCAGGGAGCACAGGAAGATAACCTTTCTTTGAAGACGGATTTGACCCCGTCCACGCGATGTGCACTGGCTCTCATCTGCAATTACGACTGAAGTCAGACTGTCCTGTCTACAGAAGGGTCGTGAAGAACCTCTACATGTGTTTACCTGGAGGAAGTACTTTCGAAATGCATAGTCAGGAGCTCCAAAAGTCTATTCCTCCAACAACTGTCAGAATAAACTCCAGAACTTTGGAAGTTACCCAACAGCTTACAACAGTCTGAGGAGTATTTACTCTAGAAAAAACAGCTGAGTCTCAGAATGGCAAACCCTGTGACACTGAACTTGTCCGATTCTCACCTCCTTTTCCCCAGCTCCACACCAGCTGAGAAAACTAGCAGCCTGGCAGCCACTGGAGGGGACAAAATGCATCTGGGGTCCCTGAAACACTGACAGGACTGTCACAATGTGCCCCATCTGGCAGATCCTTGGAAAGGCCCATTCATGGCTTATCTCTATCTGATCCGACTCAGAGCTCACCCAGAAAAACATCTACCTACCAGGGCATTTGTTGAAAACAACTGGTGGTAACTGTTTAACATGAACCTGAGGCAGCTGTACCAACTGAGACAAACAAGAGGCTGACCAAAAACTTACAGGAAATCTAGGGAACAAATGTCCGTAAGGGGTTTGAAGAACCCCAACATATTCCTAGGGACCCAGAAGGCCACACACAGGGCCATACGCATGCACAGTAAAGGCTGGAGAAGGCCCCAATCTGCCATCTCTGGATGACCCTGGGGCTCAGTGCAAGCAGGAAGTGTAGAGGGCTAGGCAGAAGTACCAGCCAGGGGAACACTGCCGGCATGCCCTTGTACAGAGCAGGGTCCTTCAGAAGAGGGGCAGACTCATTTCAAGCTTGGAAAGAACCTGTCATGTGGCCTCATGTGATGAAGGACACAGACTTCACAGAACTTTTAAGAGTCCAGCAAAGTCATCAGATAAACAGCCACAACAAATAGCAAGAACAACAAACTCTGGGGTGGAGTAGGGTCAACCTGATTTCCAGAACTGCCACATTATAGTGCTTGAAATGTCCAGTTTCAATAAAAAATAAAGAGACACACAAGGAAACAGGCAAGTACGGCAACACACAGGGGGACAAAGGCAGGCCACAGAAACTACTCCGGAGGAAGACCACACCCTGGGTTCACCAGAGAAACACTGTAAGCTGTTTTTAATACCCGAAGAACTAAAGGGAATTATGTCTACAAAACTCAAGTAAGAGAACAAGGTCTCACCAAACAGGACAACAACAGATACAAGTTATAACAAAGAACCAAACAGAAAATCTGGAGCTGAAAAGTAAAATAGCTAAATAAAAAACTTGCTAGGAGAGTTCATCGGTAGTTTGAACAGGCAGAAAAAATCCGTGAACATGAGTAAGATCAAACGATTACCCAGTCTGAGGAGCAGACAAAGGAATGAAAGGAAGGAACAGTCCCACAAGCTTTTGGGACACCATCAAGCACTTCGACACATGCACGATGGCCCCAGAGGGCGAAGGGGGAAAGGAAGGGGTGGGGAAAGAAAGAATACTGAAAGCAAACAACACTCGGGCCAAACACATCCCAAAGCTCAAAAACCTCCCAAGCAACCCCTACCTAGACAAACCACAGTCAAACCACTGAAAAAGACGAAGTAAGTAAGTAAACACTAAACTAATAATCTTTAAAGCAGTAACAAAATGTAACTAATAACAAACAAGAGATACCAGATAAGATTAACACCTGACTTCTAATCAAATACCTGAAGGCCAAGAAGGCAGATGGATGACACTCAAAGGAAGAAAAAGAATGACAATCAAGAATTTTATATTCAGCAAAGCTATCTCTTAAAAATGGAGGTGAAATTAAAACATTCTCAGGAACAGAAACTGAGAAATTCTATTTCAGACTCATTAAGAAACACTAAAGGAAGTTCTTATAGCCTGAAGGAAGTGACCCCAGGCAGTAATTCAAATCCACATGAAAAAACAAGCACCAGTAAAGGTGAATATGTAATTATCACACAGCAAAGTCTATAAATAAACAGCCTTCTGTGTGTGGAAGACGAAGCCTTCCACACACAGAAGCGTGATGCTCCCAGCTGTGTGATGCTCCCAGCAACAGCGCTGGGGCAGGGAGCGCAGAGCTCTGCTGGAGTGAGGAAGCCACCCCGACAGCATCTTCATCCACAGGCACAAAGGAAGACGGCTTGATACTGTAGAAAGGGCTAATAGAACAACAGTGAGAATATATACCTGCTCTCCTTTCCTCTCAAAGCCTCTTTGAAAACACCACCACACACGGAGATAACCCTAACAACGCATTACAGAGAACTCGCTGTCAGCAGACCAGCCCAACGAGAAACAGCGATGAGAGCCCACGGGCCAAAATGAAAGAACACTCGGCAGTAACTCAAATCCACGTACAAGAGTAAAGAGTTCAAAGGGACGACACAGGTAAGCATGCGAAAGTACACAAGTATTCCTGTTTGCAACTCTTCTTCTGATCTGTTGACATTAAGTGGGCGCCCGAAGGTAAGTAAATTTGAATTTTGCCCCTGGTTGCTGGCACAGATTTCCGGAATACCAGGAGCCCCTCTGATCACACCCAAGTTTATCTCAGGCCACCAGGAAGATAAAGGAATGTGAGAGCTGGAACCTCTAGGCCTACGTACAGGCCTCCTGGAAGAGGAAGCTAGAGCCTGAGCTCCGTGAAAACTCTTGGACAATGACACTCGGAGAGCCTCTGGGCTGGCGAGCACATGGAGGTGCTGGGAGGGTGGTGTGTCCCCACCCACACACCCTGCCCTGTGCATCTCTTCCACTGGGCTGCTCCTGAGCTACATCACTTACAATAAGCAAAATGCCTTTCTGAGTTCTGTGAGTTCTTCTGGCATATTATCAAACCTTAGGAGGGGGTTGTGGGAACCTGAGTAGTAGCCGTCAGGCCGAAGTACAAGTGGCCCGGGATTTGCAACTGGCATCTAGAGTGGGGAGGGGCAGTCTTACAGACTGAGCCCTTAACCTACGAGGTCTGCACTACCTCTGGATGGTCAGTGTCAGAACTGAGTGGACCTGTAGGTCCCAGCCTGCGTCTAGAGAATCAGAGAACTGGTTGCTGGTATTGAAAAGCACCCTAGTTGGTATTAATCCAAACTAGATTGCTTTAAGGTGTTAATTATCACCCCCAAGATAAGCACTTTAAAAAAAAACCCTCAAAAAATGTACAACATTAAAAAAACAATTAAAATGGTACATTACAAAATATCTAACCAAAAAAAAAGTAGTGAGGAATAGAAGAAAAAGACTCATGACATAAAAACTGACCAAAATGCCAAATACAGATCTTACCTCATCTGTAACTGTACTACACATAAATGGATAAAATTCCATCAAAAGGCAAGAAACTGGCAGAATCAATAATAAAGCCATTATCCAACTATTTGTTGTCCACAAGAGACATACTTTAGATTCAAAAAACACAAACAAGTTGAAAGTAAAAGGATGGAAAAAGATATACCAAGCAATTAGTAACCAAAATAGAGCAGGAGTGGCTATACTATCAGAGAAAACAGACTTAAGACAAAATTTATCACCAGAAGCAACAAAGGACATTTTATAACAATAAAAGGCCCAATCCATCAAGAATCTAACAACAAAGACCCAAAATACAAGTAGCAAAAACTGCCAGAACTGTAGGGAAAAACAGACAATTCAACCATAATAGTGGGAGACTTCAATACAGGGACCCCCGCTGTTCGAAGGTGTGCTTTATACCACTTCACTTTTGCAAGAGATCTATCTGTCTGGCTAATCAAAGGAAATCTGAAGAGGATTTCTGCCTTTATGACAAAGAAAACTGCTTCCTCACTGTCTGCAATTTCAGCTTACAAAAGATTTCACAGGAACACTTTACTTGCAGAAAGTGGGGAAACCTGTAGCCCACTTGCAATAACGGACAGGATATCGAGGCAGAAGATCGACAAAAAAACAGAAGACTCGGACGACACTACAACCCAGTCAGGCTCCAGGGACAGCGACAGGACGCTGCATCCAGCACAAGCAGAAGTCTCAAGTGCACCTGGAACATCCTCTAGGGCAGACGACGTGAGGTCATAAAATAAGGCCCAATAAATTTAAAGACAGACATCACACAGAGCATGTTCTCCAACCACAACGGAGTTATGTTAGAAGTCATAACTGAAGATCTGGGCAATTCACAAATATGTGAAAATTAGATAACACACTCTTAAATAGCCAGTGGCTCAAAGAATCATAAAGAAAATTTAAAAACATGTATGCAATTCCAAACAATTACCCAAACACAGGGCACGTTAAGAAAATGCAAAGTTGTTCTGGTGTGAAAGTGAAACTGAGAGAGAAATAATGCTTATCCTCATGAGCCAGTTTGAAAGTGTAACTAGAAGAGCGCCAAACTGGAAAGCATTAAAGGTATTAATTACGTCACTGATTATCACTGGTTTTGATTCTTAGCTACTAACTACCTAGTAACTAGTAATAAGTATTCTGGAATTGAACACCCAGGATAGCAAAATAAAATCAGCAGACCTGAACATGTGGTCATAAAAAACACAGTCAGTCACTTTTTTCTGCCAGTTCACCAGCCTGATAGACTAGGGGTGCGTGCAGACACTGGAGTCAAGCTTCAGCAAAGCACTAGGAAGGGCTCATAACCAGCGGGCTCCCGTCCGCACAGGAAGGACTGGGTATGAGCACCACTGAGGTGGAGCAGTACTGAGCTGAACAACTCTAATCTGGAGTAGTCGTCTAGTGATACGCTAGTATTACAGACTTGGGACTGAATGCATGTGTCTTCCCCTAGAGCCACACGTTAAGTCCTAACTCCCAATGACTGTATTTGGAGAGAGGGCCTGTGAAGAAATAATAAAGGTTAAATGAGGGCAGAAGGACAGGGCCCTAACACAAGAGGACTGGTGCCCTTACAAGAGGAAGAGACACCAGCCCTAGTTCTCTGGCATGTGAGACACAGTGAGAAGGCAGCCATCTGCAAGCCCGGAAGAGAGCTCTCTCCAGGAACCAAATCCGCGAGCACCTTGACCTTAGGCTTCCCAGACTCAAGAACTGTGAGAAAATTAATTTCTGTTGTTCAAACTACTGGTCTATGGTATTTTGCTATGGCAGACTGAGCAGCTAGGGAGCTGTACCTTTACAATATTCTCATGGATGGCTAGGTAGATATCAAAGTCATACATATCATATTTAATATAACTAAAAAAGCTGGGGCCACAGGTAATACAGATGCAGAACTGGATGCCAAAATGGGTCTGACAGTCTGGAAAGATATATCAAACCTAGTAAGATGAACTCAATACAGAGAAGCACAGGATCCCCCTCCTGACTCCTACAAGCAAAGAAATGAAGGTAACCAACTTTCACTGAGTACTTTCCACGTGTCAGACACTCACAAAGTCTTTAACTGGTATTATCTCAATTACCCCTCATGGTAAGCCTGGGAGTAAATCATGCTATTATTCCTGTTTTTCCAGAGGCACATCCCTTGCCAAGACCGCCAGGCAGGCACCTTCCCACACCCGGCACCTCTCCATGCGGAGATGGGCAGCGGTGAGCAGAGGCAGCCACACAAACAGCACTGCAGGGTGAAACCAATGGCGACTCTAAAAAGAATCAACAGGAGTAACCGCAACTCAATCCTCAAAGTAACGCACTCTCAGGGTCAGGGTCAGGGTCAGGGCACACCCACTCAGCATCAACACATTTACTGCTGGTATCAATCCACAGTGCTGGCAGATTCTGTTCTGAATTTGGATTATGAATTAAGCCACATAAATGCATTTGGACGTAAGCAGGATGTAAGTAGTAATTTTGCTCATGAATACCTTCATTCCTGTATGAGCATGTGCAAAACAGCTTCCATCCTCCTCTGTTCCCTGAGCCAGTCGGCCAGCCCCCTTTGTACTGGTTAAGATAAACTGCCGGGCAAAATCACTACACCAGCTTCTTTCTCCTTCATTTCCAAGTTACTTTACAATCCTAAGCTACTAACAAGACACCAGTGTTACGTTTCTGTTGAGCTCAGCAACCACATGGCAGAGACATCAGAATAAAATCTCACTGCTGAATGGACTTGCTCTGCGCACCCTTTCATCAGCTGTGCGGCTGTGAAGTAGGCGGCCATTGCCTGGTCGTGCTCACTCTCAACCGCGAATGAATGCCCGTACGCTATCCACGCCGGCCCATAGGTCTTCTCGAGCGTCGTAGCTTTGCTAGAACAAGAGATTTCATTCAAGTATGTATTTATTCTCAAATTAAGTTAGCTGTATGTAAGTTGATGCCTTTAAGGACATCAGAATTAAGTAAATAAATGAGCTGTCAACATATTAAACACTAATGTAACATTTATGTTAATTCACCTGAAATAAAATAATGTTTTTTAATAGTACAAGCAAAATTTCAAGTAACTTCAGGAAAGGTCCACAACTTCTCAGGTGCTGCGTGGAGCCCATGAGCATCCTGTGTAAAGTTTACAAGTCTCACCTGATCCATAATCCAGGCGCTTCACTTTGAAACCTAGTCTACAGTGGTAGCAGCAACCATTTAACGAAGGTCTGTTTTGTGCATTGTATGCACCACATAACCCCAGTAACTTTCAGAATAAACTATTGTTCACATCTTAGAATTTGTATACTGAGGCTGGAAAGACTAAGTGGTACCCTGCGGATGGTCAGGTGACTCACCTTAGTTCAAAGACCAGACTACACAGTCTTAAACAGTCTTCAATTAGGTGACTCACAGAAGGAATAAAGAAAACACATCACAAAACCAGGAAAACATAAATAGTGAGATTCCCACTTTCGAGCATTTTATTTTCTAAGTTTTCTTTTACCCACATATTCCCTGTTTCATGTAGAGCTGATTACTGAGTAAGCACACTTAATCAAAGCAACAGAGTTCAAAAGAACTATTATAACACAAATCACCCTACTCCTGGAAAGAGCACAAACACATCTTTCTAAAATGTTTCCCACTCAACTAACCAGAGAGCTTCCCCACTTCTTCCATTATCTGTTGTCTTATCAACTTCCCTAACGATCCTGGGATACAAATATTACATCATTCCCATCTTTACAAAAGAAAGAGAGGGTCAGAGAAATGAATGCTCCCAAGGAATTACAGCTGTAAGTGGCAGAACTTGGATTAGAATTGAAGTCTGTACCCAAAGTTTACAAATTTCCCACAGGACCATTTTCTACTTGGTTCACATGGAGGAAATCACAGGTACTATTATATCTTAAATCCTCAGTAATCAATTCTTCACATACTAGACATTTTCCGGTACTTGAGTAATTGACCAACATTGGTTAACCAGCTTGCTTGGGTTGCATGGAGTTCCTTGAGCTAAAATCACAGCAGATCCTTACACAAAACCATTCACCAGGCCAAGAATTCTGTTTCATAGTCACATTTAGTGACTCTAAGTTTTCATGTAATTGCACAACTATCAATACGAGTCCTAACAGGAGGAGGAGAACAGTATTCCTGTAACTGAAAACTTTCAAAATACTCTGCTGTTCCTCACTCCTTCAGGTTTATCCTCACTGATAAATACGCATTTAAATACAGCATACGCTCCTTAAGAACAAGGTCTACCCACTCATTGCTTTTATCTCCCCTGAGGACATCTTAAAAAGAGCAAAGCAGGAAGTGATAAAATTGAACGGAACCTGAGGAAACGTTTATTCTTTCACACAGCTTTTAAACGTAATACTAATCACTGCATTAAAGCAGAAGACCAAGAAATTACCTCTTACAGGTTCACTGAGAGGGAGAAAGACAATAAATCCATACCTCAGGTATCTTCTGGCATGTTCATTTTTATGACCAACCATGAGATAATAGCATCCCACTGCAAACCAAGACACCTAAAAAGTTTAAAATTTACCATGACCAAAGATGTCTGAACTGGGAATCTGATCAAATCAGACGTTCCATCACATATTCTAGTTCAAGTCAGAAACCTCTCTGAGACAGGCTGCGTGCTCAGTCCCAGATGAAAAGAGAACAGACTCTCTACAGCCCTTCCTCAGGGTGCCTTCAACCAGGCCCCTACAGCACCTGACATAGACGAGGCCCCCTGGGCACCCCGATTTCACAACCAGCCTGAGTCCTGGCCTCCCACCCGCACTGTGTATCTTCCCTGGCCCAATCCCTGTTCTACCACATTCCACCTTGTTAGCCAACTTCTTGGGCAGTGGTCTCACCTCTTGATAAATTATTTTCAGGCTGGTCTAGGGTACAGATTCTTGCCTGAGACTCAGACCCTGACTCAGGACTTCTGTCTTCAAGGACACAGTTCCTGATTCCATTTTCAATTTCTAGGTCTTAGTTCTGATCCAGTTTGGTAGATACAATGATTCAATCAGTGGGCAATCCGTTAGTTGCCCTATAATATGCACAGGAGAAAGCTGCTAAGCAGTGACTAGCATTGCTGATGAGAGGTGTGAGCATGACTTTCACTTTCAATATTTCATTTTTCTGTATGTTAAGCCTTTTAAAATAATAAATATATATAATTTCTATAATCAGAAAAAATAGATTTCTGTTTAAAGTTACAGACTAAGAAAATACTTCCGTTTGTTGGAAAAGGAACTGCTACTTCTAATTATCACAGGCGCTAGGAGACTCCACTCCCACACCTTCAGATAAAACATTATTGCCTGAACTTAAATGTAGCCTTTGTCTAACTACTAGTTAAAGAATTTTCTTAAAGTTCAGGTAAGAAAAAAAACCCAATAAGGAAAAAAGAAGATTTATATTTACTTACAGGATTACCAGGATACAAATCCACCAATTTATGAGAAAGATAGAAAAGTTCTACAGTAGACAAAAAGAAAAAAAAGAATAAAATTACTCATATCAAATGAATTTTAAGACATGAATTTTCCCCAGTTACAATTCTTCATAATCATATAAATTCTGTTCTCACAGCAATGACTTCATACTTTTCTTTCTTCCAAGATAGAAAATCCATCTACCTGAGGCAATACAGAAACTCCATGGGGTAGACACTACAACGGTTTTCATTTAACCCCCCCCCTTCCCCTCCCCCATGCCAGAGCCTGAGTGGGCACAGAGTGCTTGCCGAGTGACTAGAAGACGGGATGAACAGCCATGGCAAAGGCCTGCATGTGCCTGAGAGGCTACCTCAGAGCACCTCACCTCTCTTAAAGCCACGACCCTACTCTGGGCCCTTATGGACCATCTTACCACCTATACCCGACCTGGCTGACCAAACTTCCTAAGCCATCAGATCAGCAAGACGATCTCTGGAGTCACACCAAGTCCCAGCACATCGACGATGACGTTCCCTACAGCCCCACAGACCAGGGCAGCTGGAAAGCCTGCGCCCCAGCAAGCTTCCTGGGATGTGGTGCCACAGGTCCCCAAAACACACTCTGAGCAGCAGGGTTCCAAGTAGGAGGGCCTGGCTATTATCCTCCTGACCAGCTCACTATTCAATCTAAAAGACTTAAGGGCAAATACAGTTCAAACACTTCAAATGTTTCTGAAATATTAAGTTACGGAAACAAGAGGAAAAATTCTGCCCCCTGCCAGTTTCTAAAGTTACTAACTTTTGCTGTATCAACTTTCTTACGGATTTTACAAAAAAGAAAAAAGGCAAAACTGCTACCCATCACTCAAAAGCTCACATACCTTAAAGCACAAACCACACTTGAGAAAAGGAAGCAGGAAGCAGGGATAAAGAAATGGTGTGTTCTGTTGGCTACTTTGATAAGCATTTCATCCCCTAGCTGTCACCTAAGATTTCAATTACCCAGGATTCATAAGACAGAATTTCAAGAGTTACAGAACACTTTCAGTCTTAATAATTATTTTTTTAATTAAAAAAAAAAACCTTACCATTTGCTTTATTCAGCTCCACAAGTGTCCCTATGTGTACGGGTAAACAATTTGCATGGAAAGGATCTTTTTCCATTACTCTGAAAGTGAAAGCAACCACCATGACCCCAGAAACAGCACGTAACAGCACTCGTCACAGTCAGATTACATCTGAGCAGTCATTTCCGTGTTATGTACAACAATGTGGGTTGTAGTACTTTTTTACTCTCCTGACTCTGCTATCTTTAGGCAAGTTCAGTTAAGGTGATGATTAGGCTATAAAAGAAATGGGGGTGGGGGGGCGGGAACTCTAATCTAAGAAGGAATAAAAACAAACATCATCAGATACATTTACTTTAATAGATCTGTAACAAAAAAGTGGTCCAATTATTCAGAAGGATCAAAAATAATATGAATTATTAAATAGATCCTACCTATTTGTCAATTAAAATGTTTGTGAATTCAAGGATTTCAAGCAATCCCAAAGATCCATTACAAATAGTATATGTAATTCAGCTAAAGGACAAGTGTGAACTGGAAAACTAGGGGAGGAGGCCTGGCTAGTAAGCCTGACACCCGGTACCTGTAGGATTTTATTAGTCTCCACTTTAACAAAGAACGGATTTCATAAAACTATGCACCAGAATTGTATTTTCAAACTTGCAAATTATCAACTGGGAGGGACATGTATACTCCCCAGTTAGTGGGATAAAGGGACAAATGTGCATAAACCTACAAATTGCTCTTTTAAGACAATACTCCCCTTGATATTCTGCAGCTAGAAAAGGCAGCTTAAAGGATCATCCATTAGTCTAAGATTGTTCAGAAAGCAAGTCCCAGGCACTTCTTACGTAAAATGGGCTGAACTCTGTTCCCACACAAAAGCAAGGGGGTGTACTTACACAGAGGTAAGCTTGTAGCACATTTTAAAGTCACAGTTGTAATAATGTCTTTCAGCTAAAGACACAACCACATCCAGGTTCTCCTGCAAACCCTCTACAGACTCGGGGATGGCAGTTTCACTAGGCTTATTATACTGAAATAGAGAAAAAATGGAAACATAACTCAACGAGCAACACCAAGTCGAAAGGCAGGCTCAATCTGGCCCAACTGTTTCAAGAATTCACATGTGGACACGTGTGAACCTCTCGAAACTTTTTAATTTTTTAATTTCAAGTATCATCAGTATTCCTCTCAACAAGTCTAATTTCTTCTCAATTTTATCACAGAATTCCATGGTAGGAAGTACTTTACAAAGTAGAAGTTCAGGGAGTTTAAGAAAAGAATTCTCATTTTCACACAACAGCTCTCCGTTACCTGGTAGTTCAATCTTTTACAAGTATAAGGAGTCCCTGGGAGGAAGACAGACATTTTTGGAAGCTTTTTTAGGAATCATATCATATACTTAAAATAATCTATTCTTGCAAATGTGCTAAATTAATAAAAATTAATTTAAAATTTTCAACTACTAAAAGAATAGACTAAATTTAATGAAAAAAATAAAAAATTCGTATGACGCAAAAATTAACTTTGTTTTTACTTACCTTTTTTAATTTGTTCTCAAATAGAAAACGTAGCAATTCCTGCTCTTCAGTACAGAGCTTGCTGAGAGGTAGTGATTCAAGAAGTTCTTTTTCTAAAACATTTTGAGAAAAAAATGTCCTCACAATATTTAGGGGGAAGAACCAGCAATAGAAAATATTCTTTTATAGTTCTTGGTCTAAGTAAAGTGAGCTCAAAAGAAAAAATAACACGATCAGAATGTTTTAGAGAAAACTAAGACCCTGGCAGTGAGACCCACCTTGAGGGCTGTCCATGAACCTTCCAGGCAATCCTAGTCATCACCAGACCTAAGAACCACCAGGTCGGCTTTGAACCCCATGTGGACAGTTCTCTGCTGTGCTGGCTTCCTATGCACTGCAGGATATCTGCAGGGTGTCTGGCCTCTACATAACAGATGTCAGCAGCAACCTCCCACTCGCCTCCCGCCCCAAGCTGTGACCACCTAAACTCTCCCGAGATATTGCCAAATGTCTTCCAGGGGCAAAATCACCCTGGCCTAGAACCACTCTTTAGGCTAAAATGTGTTTGAATCCCATCAGTGCAATATCTGCACTTTCTCTGTTTCTCTCGTATCCACCTCACATCACTGGCTACACACTAGGGCAACAATCCTCAGCCCTTGTTGCACCTCAGAATCATTTGGGGGCTTTAAATGATCTGACGCCAGGGCCCCACCACCAGATTCTGATTCAACTGGTCTGGAGTTGAGACCTGCACACTGATGTTTCTAAAACTCCTCAGGGTTTAAAGTTCAGCCAGGTTGGGAATCACTAAACGAGATAATGAATTCTTAAACAACCTCAAGTCACTCATCACGTCAGAGAGTCCCTGAAGACTGACTGCAAGAGGCACTGAACAGCACTGCGTTTTGCAACGCGCTTCATATTTGAAGACATTAAGGAGGTTATTCAACAGGCTTATTTAACCCTGTACACAGCCTGCTCTTGATTCGACAGATTTCAAGGGAAAAAGCAACCCCAAAAATATTAATGGTGCCAAACACAAAAACACCTGGGTTCCAGACCTTCTTGAGCTGTCAGCATGTGGTGTGAAGTGAGAAGGTCAAACGCTTCAAAGCAGTAGACATCGAGCTTCAAAGCCTCTTTGTAGCTGTAGGTGGCGAGAGTTCGGTTATCGAGAGCATCGTAGATCTTCCCTCGCAAGAGACAAATAGAACTCTTTATCTGTTGGAAAATGATGAGTTACACGTCAACACTATAAACCTAATTTTTATCAAAAATTACACGCTATCTAAAGGCCAAGACATTTTCAACATCTAGAAAGATCTGCTCCATCCCAAAGTCAGACATAATTAACAGACACATGAAAGCAGAGTACAACTTCTCTGATCTATTTTCCCTGGGCTCTGCTCACTTCAACAAACCTTTGCCGCCACCCTGTTCATTACTGGTTCTGTCCCAAATAGGGAATGACTCAGAGACGGCAGACAGAGCGCACATACATTAAATCAAATGTTAGGGCAGTTTGGCATGTAGATCTCAATGACAGACTCTTAGCAAACATTAGAAAACTGACAGCCACGCAGCGCAGTAGTTAGGAGCACAGCTTTCTGGAACTGCACAGACCTGAGTTCAAATCCCAGCTCTGGTACTTACACGTGACCTTAGACAAGTGATTTAACCTCTTGTTCCTCAGTTTCCTTTCCTCAGTTGGAGGGTTCTCTAAGGGTTACAGGTAATACTATCTGTAGCCAGCACATGGTAAGCTGCTCACATGGTAGCCACCTTACTACTACCATTAACAAGAAGATGTGGAAATCTGATTTATGTTCCAGGCTCTGAACCTCAAAAAAAAATAACTGAGCTTAAAGATGGTCCAGAGATGCAGCTGTAGTTGGTAATGGGATGAATGAGATTTATCATGAAAGCAGAATTTAGAAAATATTAGAGGATATTATGAGAGAATCTTAGACCTATACAGTATCTTATCAGTTATTAAAAAAGTAATTTCATAAAATACTGTATTAGAAATAAATCAAGCATTTCTTAGCAATTAATGGATAAGAGGTTCAAAAATAATAATCCTTAATTCCCTCATAAATGCATTTCCTCACAAAAAAAATGAATACGGTACTTAGAAATGAAAAACCAAAGCACGCACAGTATTCCTAACTTCACGAGGTGAACAGAAGAGCAGCCAAGTCTTCCTCATGGACAAGTTACAAAGAACAACTGGCGGGGGTGGAGGGTGTGAAGGGACAGACTGGGATTTCAAAATTGTAGAACAGATAAATAAGATTACACTGTATAGCACGGGGAAATATACACAAAATGTTATGATAACTCACAGAGAAAAAATGTGACAATGAGTGTGTGTATGTCCATGAATGACTGAAACATTGTGCTGAACACTGGAATTTGACACAACATTGTAAAATAATTATAAATCAATAAAAAATGTTAAAAAAAAAAAAAAAGAACAACTAGGGAAATGGGGGGACTGGTGAGCAAGAGCTCAATGGTACAGGGTTTCTTTCTGAAGTGAAAAAAAGCTCTCAAATTGACTGTGTGAGGTTTGCAGACCTCTGTGAATATACTGCAAAGGAACGAGCTGCACAGTATGTGAACTGTATCTCAAGAAAGCTGTTTAAAAATTAAAAGGCTAACAGTCCAGATCAGTAATGACTGTGGATGTTACTTATTATGTCACTTTATATACTCTCTGCCAACAAGGTACATGCAATTGATACAGATATGAAGTACACAAAGTAAAATATACAAAATAACATCAAGCCATTCCCTAGAAAGAAACAATCTAAGGCAATCATAGTTTCCTGGTACAAAACACTGTTAAAACACAGAAAGAAGGGGAAATATTATTCCACTCATGGGAGTAGTTTAAAGCATCAAATGTGAGAAGAAAGATCTTAAGTCCGCCTATTTCAGATTCAACCATCTGAGGACACAGTTACAATTTCTAAACGATGGCTCAGAAATGTCTCAGAATCTTTTTGGTTTGGGCAAATTAAATAAATTGGCAATCAAACTGTTTTAACACGGTTATATGCAAACAAAAGAAGACTTATGTTTGCCATGTCACGTGGGCAATTCTCACTGATGTCGCTGAAGCACGCCTATGAGACTCACTTACTGAGGACTGAGACACTTCCCAGTCACTGGAGGGGTCTTTCAAGCCACCACTTTCATCCTTCAAGCATTTCTCGAATAACCTTTTGTTGATCGGTTCCTCCATATCAAGAATATCGAGAGCCTGCTGATGCTCCTTTGCAGCAAACTGTGTAGAAAACAGAAGAAGCATTCGTCACCTGTGACTTCCGACACTAGAGACACACACAAACACTGTAGATTCTAAAAGGGTCTAAATTATACCCACTCATTACTTCAATTTAAAATGTCTCAAGTAAAACTTTCTTCATGCATGTCAACTTTTAGCAAATGGAGAATCAATATTTATAGCAAATAATACTAAAAAAAGGACATTTCCTTAGGAAATACTTTATTAGTCTGCAAGCTCCGTTACTGGAACTCACACTCAGGAGGGACACACAACACCCACGTCACGAACCCTCATCAAACAGAAGCGGGACAGAGCGCATACTCACGTGGCACCTAGCTGCAAGGTAGCGACATGCTTCATACAACTAGGAAAGAAATCAGTCTATTAACAACGAGATCAAGGTAACATGCACCTTCCCTCCAAAGAAAACTATAAGCATGAAGTCAAGGAAGCTTTTCTCATAATTTCTCCTTTACTCTTGCAGAGGAAAAAAAAAAAAAACAGACTCTTTAACTCATAATCATGAACCTACTGTTTACCAGGCACCAAGGATTCAAAAGGGAGTAGGGATCTGCCCTCAAGGAGTCTGCAGCAAGGGAGACATAAACCATGAAAGAAAGGGCATGGAAACTATGAGGCAGCTGAAGAAGAAAACATCTGTAGGGGAGAGGGTCAGCGTTCTAGGCACGGAGCCCGAGTAGGTGTCACACAGCTTCGGAACTGCAAAGCAGCCAGCACGGCTGGGTACATATGACACGTACTGATGGTGGTGGCGGGTCAGACAGAGACTGTAGAGAGATCATGAAGGACCCTGGGCGTCTATGAAGCATCTAACTTTATTCTGTAGGTGATGGGAAATCACTGAGTGACACTGTGAGCGATATAATCATACCTGTGTTTTAGGAAGACCACCCTGTGTAAGTTTAAAAGGTAAACCAGAGACAGGAAAGGTGGGGTGTGGGAAACATGTCCTTTTGAGAAAGGAGAGAGGCTTCAACAACAAAACAGACAAATTACAGGCCTGAAATATATGAGTGATGACATGGAAAGGAATATCCACACTTTCAGAACTATTTAGAAAACAGAACTTTCAAAACTTGGTGACTAAGTAGGGTGGTGTGAAGAGGGAAAAACAAGGTGACAGATTAGGAATAAGAAATTTTCTCTTTTCATTTAATAAGAAAAATTGAATCCTTTAAAATATTTTTACATGAAAAGAACATATACCTAAAATACTAACCTCATGACATTTTCAAAAGCTCTGAGGTTCATACAATCACTTACTTTGTCCAATTTTCGTGACCGAAGTGCATGAGCGGCTCTGTGATACTGGGCTGTCAGGTAAAGACACTGAGCCAGCCAGTAAATGTCCTGGGGCTCCTCTGGAGGGAAATTCACACAAATGGTCAGAAGTTCAAGGTAAAGGAGACAGGTTTTTAATAGAGAAATCAGAAAAATTAGAATTTGTTACTTACCACGAGAGAGTGAAGCTACCTTATCCGCCCAAAATAAAGCACTTTGATACTGTTGCTGCATCCAAAAAAAAGGTAGTAATTGCCCTGTTATTTCAATAATTTTACACAGATATCTTAATATTATTAGAATGCTACATAATAAGTCAACATCTCAACATAATAGCTTTTTACATGTAGTAGGGGGTCTATCAATCATACCTCTATCTCATTTGCGGCTAGGTGAGTTTTAGTTCAGTGGTACAATAAAAATATTATTTTAAGAGCTCTGATATATACAGTTCAAAAAGGTACATTTTAAACAAAACTTACACATTGCAAAAATGTATGGACAGGTAAGTGAAATAGTAGACCATTTAAACTACCATTTTGCAACATCTAGCCCTAGCCACCAGCTAGCAACCTCAGTCCTCCTGGATGCCAACCCAGAGCTCTGCTGCCAGTCAACCTGGCAAGAGGCTGCACGGATGTTCACACATCTGCTCAAAAGCGCCCACAGGATGGAAACAGGCCTGTCTCACTGCTCACTACATCCCCGAGCCAGAGAAAAAGTGCTCAGGAAGCATTTATTCAAGTCATCTGACTCGTGGCAAACCAACATACAGCCCTTCAGTGTGTGCAAACAATTGGCAACATTTCACATCCAATTCTGAACAGTTCACACAGAACACCCTTTTCCCTCCCCTTCTTGGTTTCTAATTTATCAGGAGAGCATACATTTTGCAAAAACGAAGTGACATCGTAGATTAAACTGATGCTGCTGATTCTGGGCACAATTCTTTCCCTTAAACATTGTTTGCTGTTCATTCAAGGGTAGTGCAGGGAACGAAGGTAGTTATTGTGAACTTTTAAAAGTACTGATTTTGAGACTACAAGTTTGTTTTTATCTTTGTTCCTCTAAATTCGACCAAATAAGAATTACAACTAAACTTTTCGAAAATTTTCTATTAGCTACCTAAACTCAAAGGCCACTCCTCAACTTTCCTCCTAAAATAACCCTTCAACTTCCACTTCGCACGAAGGATGTACGGAGCATCTCAGTGCCCCGGCTCTGGGCGGGCTTCAGAGCGGGGCTTGAACACGTGTAAGGCTCGCCGTGTGCCGAGACGGCCTCGAGCTCGCTGCTCCTCAGCTCCCCCCTCTGCAGAGGGCTGGGGGCTAGACCCCTCCCTTCGGGGCCTCTACACCAGAACGAAAGCCCAGGTCCGAATGCCGCGCGTCGCCAAGACTCCGCGGGCAACCGCCCCTAAGGATCAGGCTCGGGAGGCGCTGCCCTACGAGCCCTGGCTCGCGCTCCACGGGTTATGCCGCCCACCTGGTCCAGGTACTGCCGGACGCGCTTCCGCAGCCGCTCCAGGTTCATTGCTGCGTGGCCGCGGTCCGGCGCGCGCCCCACTTCGTGCTGCCGCCGGGCGGACTCCGCCCCCGCGCCGCCACAGCCGCCGCCCCGCGCCCAGGCCTCGACCCAGCCCGGCCGCGCGCGCCGCCCGGAAACTTCCGCTCCCGGCCTGGCCCCGCCCCGGAAGTCACCCGCAAATGCGTCCCCTCTGGCGCTGGAAACGGGGATCGCGCCGTTGGTTCCGAGGCCCTCTCTTGCCCCTTGGGTTGCTAGAGTTCGTGAGGAGCTGTGGACGTCTTTCCTCTGAGACTCAAGCCCCCGCGGACGCGCAGCCAATGACGTGTCCGTGCGCCACTGGCTGATTAACGCGTTCCAAGTGGGGACTTGGCCGCCGCGGGGCTGGGTTCAAGTTCAGCCCCACTTACATCGTGTCCTTGGATCCAGGTGTGACTCCTGTGTCTCGGGTAAAATGGCCAGAACTACCTGTGCGGCTGGTCGTGCGGTTAAGTGAGCTCACGCCGGGGCCTGGCACGTGGTGTAGATGCTCTTCGCGTCCTCGCAGTGGCCAAGTGTCCCTTTCAGTGTCTTCAGGCAAAACCCAGAGGCTCATCCCTCAGATGCAGGTAAAAGACACTGCGATCAAGAACAAGAACTGAAGTGGATCTGTTAAGACTTTGGATCCATACGATGGAACGTTATTCAGCAGCAGAGATGAATGAAATGTTGACATGTGTGAACCTTATGTTAAGTGGAAGAAGCCAGTCCCAAAGGGCCTCGTGTTGTATAACTCCACTGACAGAGATTCTCTCGTGGACCAAAATCTGCTCAGACTCCCCTGAACCTTTTTTCAGCTAGGCCTGTCTTACTTCCATGTATCTCTCTGTGTTGTCCAGTTTTTGCAAGAATTCCAGTAAGTTAGCTTAGCCACAGTCCCACACCCTGTATACTCCTCATCCCCTGTAATCTTCCTGGCGGTATCTGATCACCTTGGTCTGCCTTCGGCAAGAATCCTGTTAGGTCAGTTAGAATCCCCCTTACCCCTGGTGTTTCCTCTTAGCAGTTTTCACTCACGGACCCCCATCCCACTCCTTGGCTGTAGTTCCCACTCGCCCATCCTGCATTCTGAGTGGAACCCAATTTCTCCCTCACTGCAAATTTCTGTCAAATTGGCCCCTATACCTGTATTGATAGCTCCCTACTTTTGAATAAAATCTTCCTTTAAGTGCAAATGTCATTTGAATATTTGGGGTGAGGGGTAATTAGGCTTATTTATTTTTTTATTATTAGTTGTTTTTTTTTAATTAAAGTACTGGGGATTGAACCCAGGACCTCGTGCATGTTAAGTATTCACTCTACCACTGAGCTCTACCCTCCCCACTTGGATATTTTTTTTCATTTATGTGAAATATCCAGAATAGGCAAATCAACAGCGATAGATAGTTGATTGGTGGTTGTCAGTAGCTGGCATGAGGGGTGGGGTTGGGCAGATGAGAAGTGACAAGTAAAAGGTACGAGATTTCCTTTAGGATGGTGACAGTGATCTAAAATGGATTGTGATTCCTGCATAGCTCTGTGAAAACCCAAAAGACACTGAACTCTACACTCTAAATTTTACAGTGTGTGAAAGATATCCCAATAAAGCTGTAAAAAAAAAAACCTTCTTTGACAAGTTGAATGCAAAAAGAAACCTAATTTGACAAATACGTTTTACTTGACCCTGTGACAAGATGGAGCTACAGATAGGTAAAAATGAAAAAGTTACATGCACTACGTCAGAGAGCTAACTCAGAGAACAATCTCTACATGTAAAATTTTCAGTCTAGTAGAAGGAAGCAGCTGTGGAAATATGTAACTGCAATTAACGAGTGCAAAGATGCAAGAATCAGGAAGGAGTAGAGGGACTAATCAGTCAGTACTACCCAAGTGAAAAATCAAGTGACCTGTAAGCAGTGGAAATGGAGGTGACGTGAACTGAACCTTTCTTCCCCAATATTAAGTTAAATTTTTAAAATGAAGGCAATGCATTCTCATTACCAAAAAAATTTTTTAAGTAGACAGACAAACAGCAAATGAAGTCAAAAGACAAGCTAGGGAGAAATTTGAAACCTACCATAAGATGCAAACCTCCTTTAGATGTAATAAACATACATATGAGTAAACTAAAATAAAAAGACCAATGGCTGAAGAGGGAAAAATGGGGAAATGATATGAAAATACAGTTCATAGGAGAAGAAATGCAAATTGATTCTTAACATCTGAAAGAAAGCTCAACTTCACTCATAATAAGAAAAATTAAAACAGTGGGATATTACTCTTCGTAAATCAGCAAAGATCAAAAATGTTGGTGATACTTTGTTGGCAAAAGTGTGGGGAAACAGGCCTCTTCATATGTTGTTTTTGTGAGTGATACTGACATTTTCTCTATGGTGAACAAGTTGGCGTGTCTCCCAAAACAAAGTGTACATACTCTGCCCTAACACTTCCAATTCTGGGAAACACAGAGATGCATTTTGCATATGTGCAGAATGACCTGCCTCATTAAGGATAGTCATTACAACACTGTCTGTTTCATAGGAAGACCTATGAAAAAACAGAACCACCCTGCAAGGCCACATCAGGAGAGGCAGCAAGTGTGCTGTCTGGTGGGAAAGAGGGCTCTGGAGTTAGACTGCCTTGGTTCAGATCCTGGGCAGAGGGATCAACCTCTCTGCGTGTCATTTTCCTCATCTGTAAAATAGCTTGTACTTCATAGGATTGAGGCATGTGAGGACTTAATGAGATAATTCACAAACAGTGCTTAGAATAATGCTGAACATATTCTTGAAATTGTAATTAACATGTACGTATCGGCATATATTGCATTGCATTAAATTACACTACTTTATTACTTGTGGCAGCAGCTGTGGCAGCAGTCTTGCTAATAAGCTGAGACACACAACGAGCAGCATGGAGATCTGAGTCCCTCTCGAGGTTAGACAGTCTGCTCCATTCTGTTTGAGGTCTCTGCAACAAGACAGCTGTTGCTTGCCTCCAGTCCCACTCAGCACTATGGAATGCCAAAAGCAGTGACCAGGCTGCCAAACCAAGCTTCTGGACCCTTAGATAGGCCTGCATTGTCTCTGTGGTGGTGAGGCCGGCCAGATGATTTGCCGTAACCCATTTCATGCATAGTCTTCTTTTATTTTTTATTTTTTAGCTTCTTTGTGTACAGTCTTTACTAACTCATATGTCCTAAACTCATACATTTGAGATGAATAATTAGTAAAATCACAATATAACCTAAGATTTCTTTCCATCAAACCCACTTTTAAAAAGACAAAATAAAACACTGAATGTAGTTGTATTATAAGCCCTCAGTAACTGATTCATACTGACATTTCCCAGATGTGTTTGAAGTTCATACATCTTTTATTTCACACCGTGAGGCCAGGCTCTCCAAATGTCTTCAGGTATTAAACGCTTTGCTGCACAAGGATTTAATAAGGTAAACACATGCCCTTGAAAGCACAATTTATCACTTGTTTCCAGTTTGTTCTTTCCTGCTCTTGATTGTAGCTCCAGAATCCTCTCCACTGCACACAAATCAAGACAATTGCAGTGACATTTGACTGTCTGAGGAACCTAAACCTTGGAAACCTTTAATTTAAAAGCCCCAGGAATCTTTAAGTAATAACCAATATCCATACACGATTTCTCCTTTTTCAGAGTACCTTCCCCTGTGGCACGTCACTCACCTCCCCTCGCAGGGTGTGGCGACATCACTTCATTGCGGGATGGACTCTGAGTCCCAGGGGTCTCCTGAGACAGGGATTTACTGAGGGGCTGGATCGTTCAGAGTCCTTTGCTCTCTCAGGGGCGTGCAGTATCCTTGGCTACAGTACAATTTTATTATTGGGCCCAGAACAGACGAGTTAAGTTCATTTCTTTATCAGATGTCGTTGCTGGAAATACTTATAAGCCATGTTAGTTTATTTTAATGAGTTCATAAGCATGGTGGGGAAATAGGTTGATGGAAGGTTTAACCTCAGGAGCTCACTCCAAGACCAGGGATGACAATGTAGCAGAAGGTGACAGTAGGTACAGAAGGAAAAAGTACAAGAATGAACTAGGTGGCTGCTGTAGACTGAATATTTGTGTCCTCCCATATTCATATGTTGAAACCTAACCAAGAATTAGGAATTACTAACACCCACTCCCCACCTACCCTCAGGGGTACGGCCTGTTTGCCAGCAGCTCCGGGCCAGCCTCAGCCTGGCCAGGTGACAAACTCATCAGCTGTCCAGAACTGTCCCCACCTCCTCCTCCTCCCTTCCCCTCCCGCTGCCCTCCTCATCCCTCCCCAGCACCTCCTCTTTCTTCTGTGGCCACAGTGCTAGTGAGAAGGTGGCATGGCCTCCCTTCACTTTGGATGCTGGGTAACCAGGTGGCCAGCCCTGTGCCCTCAGGGTCCCGGGTACCAAGGCCCAGTCAGCGACTGCAGGCCAGGTTGACTACCTTGGGCTCCTGCCACAGAAGGACAGCGCTCTTTTCTCCCTGGAATAACTCACGCTGGGTTTGGATTTGCCCTCCCCGTCTTCCATGTTGACTCTCTAACTGCTGCCTTCATCTTCAGGGTTCTACAGGGTCATGAGGTAAAACAGTAGCCAGTGTCCACGGGGCTCATCGGACTTGTCATGTGCAGGAATGGTCACACTATTTTAGGTAGCAGCACTTAGAAAGATGTACAAGAAGGGTGAGTAGGTGTGTGTATTGGGCACAACACTCCCTCCACCTCCCTCACACCTGAACCTGTGACCTAAATGCACCAGTCAGACGGCACAGCTTGGGTGTCTCAAGAGTGATAGAGGCCAACAGCCAGCAAATGGCATGGGATAGCGGGTAGGGCACTTTCCTTATGCCCTCAAATTGCCTGTTGTCCTGCAGGAGTAATTTCCACTGTCTTCAAACAAAGACAATGAAGAATCATGCACAGAAAGGGAACAGAACTCCGATATCCTCAATCAAGTCATGAATCATATTAGACAATAATACAATTCCATCCAAGGGGTTCTAAACCCCTAACCCATGATTCTTCTGGTGTGTTCACTTGTCTGAAGTCAACCAAATACTGGGCAACAGCTGCACATTGATATTTTCATGCCAAACTAAGTTTTGTGAAATTGCATATGTATAAATCTCTGTGTTGCTGTTTCTTTTAATGATTCCTTTCTTAAACTAGTCCATGAGATACAGTCAGGAAAACAAGGCACAGATTTTCAGTATGGCCAGAATATTAAACATCTTTAGTAGTTTCTCAAGAATTTTTGGTGTGGGGGGGGCTTCTTCCTCAAAATTACTCAAAATTGAAGGGAGAACAACCATCTTTCTAGCTGGATTGAGGAGCAATGTGACAAGGTTACCACAGGAGGGGAATCTAAGGATTGGCAGACTCTTGCTGCAAGGACATGAATAATTATTAAGAAGCCCATGATTTGTAGACATCCTGTTGCTGTTTTACAATGACAATTCAACAGATTTTGAATTAACCTCTATCCAAACACCAGATCTCAATTACTCAGTCTTCTCTGTGTCTTGCTGTGCCTGCTGCCACAGTCGCTAGGACTGTACCTGCACCTGCTTAGAAACCGGAGGTTGTGTCCATTCCAGCTTTCATGTGCTATCAGTGCCTCCAGCAGAGCCAAGGGTGAGGGAGTGGGAGGGGGGTGGCAAAGTGGACAATGGAAGGATGCTTTGGCTCAGTGAAGGCAGTCACTGGGATGCTGAGAGAAAGCCCAGCTCATTCAGGAAACACAGAAACATAGTCAGGCTGGGATGCAGAGCAAGAGGCCGGAACATGAAAGATGGAAAGTTTCATGTGAGAACATATTCATGTGTGAAAACCACAGTCGAGTCTGGTAAGTTACAGTGTTTAGAGCTGATGTCCAGTGTTGTAAGTATCTTATTAACACACATCTTTTCTACTCCAAGATACATTATTGCTGTTTAAACTGTAGTGCTAAGGACAGGTTTTAAAGACAGCAGCAGCATATCGCTGAAAGGAGGTGTGAGACATGTAAACTGGAGACACACTCACACATGCCTACACCCACCCACGTGTACATGGTCTTGTTAGCAGCTGGAGCCTCCTCCCCACCTCGCCCCAGGACTGTGTATTATGTTGGACAAACATAGCTACGTAGAGTAGGATGGAAGAGCCAAGGGGTCCTATTTAGGAAAAGAGGATGGTTGCTGAGCTGCTGACAAGGGCAGTAAGTCCAGCTTGACAATCAGATTTGGTTGTGCTGAGAGTGAGTTGCAGAATGGAGCTGCTGGGGGAGGTAGAAGGGACATCTCAGCTACATGGGGAAAGAAAGAGGGAAAGGACGAGAGGCAGCCGGAGCTCAGAGTAGAGTCAGGAGAAGGAGACACACTTAAGAAGGACTCTGAGAGAGAAGCAACAACAACCTTTACATCAATGACGGTGGCCAGGGACTGCAGGTGGCTTTTGTGACCAGGCAATCCTCGCCGTGCACACATACAGCAAAAGTGCCTTGTGCCAGCACACACATTCCCAGGTGGAAAGGGGCTCCAGGAGAGAGAGACACGACTTCCTTTTGTGGACTCCACTGTCTGACCCCTCTCCTGACAGCGTCACTGGTAAGCGGTGATTCGTGTGGAACATTATCTGGCATGCATTTTATGTAAGGACCTGAAGGGGGTCAGAGCATGCCACCCCAAAATACACCTCTTTGGCTCCTTGATTATTTTGAGAAACAGCAGGTGCAAGCGGGGTTCTCTGCCCTCCCCTTTCTACCTAAAAGCAGGGCGTAAGTCTCCCTTGAGGAAGAAGCCCCCTCTGCACCAAGAGGAGAGCACTCTGTCACCAGGGACGGGGAGCCATCGGAGACGGATCTTTACAAACACACCTGCTGAAACAGACCGTGTCTCCCACTAATTCCCTCCCACGTCCCCATCGTGGCCCCACAATCTGCAGCCCCAGCCCGAGTCCCTGGACTGTCACAGCCCCACGAATTACGGTTCTTTGTTTGAAAAGATACATAAGCTCTTGGCTCTAATAAGCTCTTCAGATTTTCGTTTTCCTTTGAAGACTCCTACAGACACTTAAAATATTAAATAAGCTTGCATGCTTCCCTCCTGTTTACCTGGTCGATACGGAGGCCAGCCGCGGGTTCTAGCTGTGTGGAAGGAAGCTTTTTCCTCCCTACAGATCTTACTCCTACTGCTTCTAAACACAATTCTGTTAAAATTATTGGGGAATCTAATATTTACCCAAATTGGATTTCATAATTTGGAGAGTCGGATTGTAAAAACAACTGTCCTAAAGCCGTGCTGGAGAATTGCTGACTTGCGCCAAAGAAGCCCGTGGGGACTGGGTACACCCTCCTTGGCCGGGTCTCAGCATTCTGAATTGCTGAGTACATACTGGTTGAGAACAAGTGAGTGTTTTGCTACAACTTACCTTTGATGAAGATATTGGGGAAAGGGGCTAATTAGGGGGCCGGGGCTGTGGGCTCCTCGGCACCCCCATCAAGCAGGCAGAAGGCGAGCAGAACACACTGGTCCTCTGGTCGCGGGCCCCGCGCCGGGGCTGCGGCTCCAGGGGCCACCACCAGAGGGCGCGCCGCCGCCCCGCGGCTCCGGTCCCGGGCCGCGGGGGCCGGGCCGGACCCGGCTGGTCGCTGGGGCGTCGGAAGGCCGCCCGGAGGCCCGGGGCGCAGGACCTGGGAGCCAGGGGCCTTCCCGCTTCGGCCACTGTTTTGAGGGTCAGCTTGCTGGGGGGCTTCCCGCGCTCCTGACGGTTCCGGGCCGTTCCTGGTCTCCCTGGAGCCGCGAGCCCGGCGGCGCCTGGGGCCTGCTGCGCCGCGTGCGGAAGGGCACTGGCGCCGCCCAGCGGCCGCCGGGCTGACGGAGACGCGGCCGGCGGCCGCACAGGCGCGGCGGCCGAGCGTCCCGCAGCCGCCCGGGGCGCCCTCCCGGCGGGGCCCGGTGGGGGTCGGGTCCCCCAAGGCCAGCCCCCGTTGGGGTTGGGCCCCCGCCCCGGCTCCCCACCACCGCACCCCGGAGCCGCTTTCTCTGCCGCAGCCCCCGGGAGGGGCGTTTCGGAGCTCGGCCCTGGGAGGGAGGGAGGGCCCGACAGCGCTCTGCTCCCAGAACCTCCCCTCACACCCGGGCCGGGCCCGGCAGCGTGGGGGCGGGGCGGGGCGGGGCGGGGCGGGGCGCGGGCCCAGGGACCCTGTCGTGCTTCTTTACTGAACTTCTAGGTCTCCATAGCAAACACAGGTAGTTGAATAATGGTTTCAAAACTCAACAGACGACAAGTTTCTTTTCTAGAAATATGACATGTCTTGACAACTTTATCATGTGTAACAAATCTTTTTTCCCTTGTGTTCTTTTCCGATTTTGGAGTGGACGCCGTGAGACTCAAACGTCAAAGCTAGACTGCTTGTGTCATTGTGTTGGGACAAGAATGCAGAGACCAGGCTGCTGGCGCTCAGCTCTGGGAGTGATGTGGGCACTGGGGTGGGTCAAGGGACAAACGCCGACTGTCCGTCAGAAGTGCTGCCTCGGCCCTAAATCGCCAGGGTTGCACAGGAGGAGCAGATGTGAGGGCTTGTAAACCCAGTGTACCATCGCTGCTCAGAGGGCGTTTTCTGTCAAATTTGGCAGTGATCGCAAGACTCTCAGCAGTGTCATGCCCTGTTTGAGGCTTCCCGACAGGGAAGGGACGTGGACAACCTACAGGGGTTCCAAAGACCGCCATTCAGTGCACCGAGGGCCAAGCACACAGCCAGGCTCTAGCACAGCCTCGCTCCGCGGCCGGGGTTTCAGAGAGGTGGAGTAATCTCACAGTCCTCAGAGAAGTCAGAGTTCACACCCAGGTCTGCCTGACTCCAGGTCCCTGATTTTAAACACCATCAACTGAAGAGCCTGCCTACACGGAGCAGGAAAGAACCTGGGATGATTCCATTTGGACCCAGAAACCTGAAAGGGGACACTGTCGACCTTCAAGGATGCGTTAAAGGCTTTGTGTACAGAGAGTGAAACGAGCTTCTTGTTCTCTTTCATTTTAGTAGAGACTTCAACCTAAATCTGCCATATGACTTAAACCCAGCCCAGAGTAACCATGTACTGCAACATTATGGACAGACGTACTAAGAGGGGTCTGTCTCCTGGGGGCACACGTCTGTCCTCCTGATCTGAAACCCCAGGCCTGCCATGATGCGTGGCACATACACAGTTTGTTGCTGAATGAACAGGTCCTTTAATCATTTTTTGGAGGCCTTTACCGTAGGATGGATGCTCATTGCTGTTGAATAGTTTAAGCGTGCTCTTACCTGGGCTTTACTGAGAGAGTCAGCAGAGTCTGGGACCCTCTCAGCAGTGTTTAACTGCTCCAACCAAGAACTGCTAGTTCTTTTTACATCTTTAGTCATGTATTGTGGAGTCAGGTTATAATTTCATCACACTGAGGAGTTTTAATCTGATTTATTTAGATATTTGTTAAAGTAACAATCACAGATTTTTAAGGCAATTACACAAATACACCTGGGAGTAATAAGCAAATCCACAACAGCACAAAACATGGTAACAGAGTAAGTATTAGTAGCTAGAGAAAGAAATCTAATTCAAAAGGTTTTAACTCCCGGAATTACTCTGCATAATCTATTTCCAGCTATCAGCCTGAGAAGACCATAAAATAGTTTTGCTGCATCATCTGGTCAAATACCTTGTGTGAACACTCAGTTTTGGAGTGCTGACTCATGGGTATGTACAGCTGTCCTTGTGTGATAGTGGCGGGGTCAGCGTCTCTGAGGACTAGTGTGGCTCTGGCACCAGGGAACCGTGGTGGCCGCGTGTTTTCCCATCACCACTTCTCACGCTGTCTTCTTTTCCCACTTTAGGTCCTGAGTCCTACCCACAGCTTCACTTTTTGGGTCCAAGATGTGGTCTTGCTAAATTTCATTTTCAGTTCCTGCTGGATCAAAAATACACGTTGGAAACAAACACTTTCCTTAGGCAAGAACAGTAAGATACCAGTTTACTAGAATGCCTGGGAAATGGAGTCTCTAAATTCATTGACAATTCTACCTTATTTGGAATTGGTCATATAATTATTGAGCTTTATTGAGACATAATTTTATAACATAAAATTCACCCTTTTGAAGGGTATATTTCAGTGGTTTTGCAATATTCAGTTTGCACAATCATCACCAAATCCAATTTTAGAAGACTTTCATCAATGCCCCACCAAAAACACCACACTCAGCTATTCCTCCCCAATTCTCCTCCCCCCGGATCCTGGCAAACACTAATCTACTTTGCATCTCTAGGGCTGGCCTGTTCTGGACATTTCCTTCAAATGGAATCATATGTTGCGTGGCCTTTGGTGCCTGGCCTCTTTCACTGTTCATCATGTCTTCCATGTTTGTGCACAACGCAGCGCCTATCAGAACTTGGTTCCTTTTATGGCTGTGTGATATTCTTCTATGTGCTTACATCACATTTTGTTCATCTGTTCATCAGTTGATGGAACATCCTTGTGCAAGTTTTGTGTGGACATGTGTTTTTAATTCTCTTCGGTGTGTACCTAGCAGTGGGATTGTTAAGTCGTATGCTAATTTCTGTTTAACTCTTTGAGGAGCAGCCAGGCTGTTTTCCAAACTGGCTGCAGGACTTCACATCCCCAAGCAGAGCGTCCATCTCCACATCCCCCTTAATGCTTGTTATCTTCTGTCTTTTGATTCTGGCAGGGGTGCAGGGAGGTCTCATCGAGGTCTTGGCTTGCATATCCTAATAACATTGAGCATCTTCTCATGGGCTTCTTGGCTACTTGTACTTCTTGTTTGGAGAAATGTCTACTTAATTAATCAGAAATCTTTTGCTGTTTCAACTTTGTTGTTGAAAATCTTTCTAAAATAGGTCAAAGTATTTTACACTAAATCGGTGCTTCTGCGATTGCAGTCTGAACCAGTGGGCTTGTTGGTGCTGCATGGTGCTGGGCCTGCAGGACACACGCCAAATCCCAGCGTTTTTGTTTTTGTTTTTGTTTTTTCTCTTCTGTCCTCATCCCTCCCTGAAGGCTGTGCTGGAAACTGCCTGCAGATAGAGTCTGGTTGTCCAGGTATCTCAGGGAAAGAGGTGGAACAGGACTTCTTCCTTTGCTGCAGAATCGTTAAGACTTGGAAGAGAAGGGAACTGAGGCTCTTGACACCTCCTCCCTGGATGGTAACCACGTCCCTGAGCTTCCACAGTGTTTGTATCAGGGGGACCACAAAGCACAAATCAGTGTTTCATCTAAAATGCTAGGAGTTGAATTCGTACAGTTTTATTTGTTTGCACAATATAGTTAAGATATAATCAGACAAACAACCCATCAAAGGGTGGCCAATATGATCACAAAGATCCTCAAACTTATATATAGCTGAAGGGGTAAGTGGAAATGCCACCCCAATAAACACAGTGATGGAGTCCTATGGCTTCCAATCAGCCACATTAAAGTTTTTTTCTAGTGTCCTAAATGGCTAAAACCTTCGCAGAGAGCCTATTGGATTATCTTTCACCTTAAACTCTACACCTGAAGGATTACACCCCTGTTGGTGCTGAAGGCTTGACATGCAGTAGGCTCTTAGCCAACACACCCATGGTGGTGCAAGACTAGCTCAGTAATTAAACTCTTGATTCTGGTTACTGTGTGACAGTGTCACCCTGTCCTTGTGCAGTGCCCTCCGGTGAGAGCTGTAACAGCTTCTTCTGCTCTGTTGTTGTCCCCCATGCGCACACACCACACACTGAGACTGTGGAATCCTTGGGGTGGGTACTTGCCTTCAGGTACTACTTGCCCACTAGGAAGGGTTTTAGGTAAGCAGAATTTATGGTTGTATACGTGTTAAAGGCTCTGTCTTTACTTTAATTGTTTTTTTTAACCATTTGACTCTCTTCACCCATTTTCCCACCACCCACCCCTGCCTCCAACCACCACTCTGTTCTCTGTATCTGTGAGCTTGTTTTTCTTTTTTTAAAGATTTGACAGAGGAGTGAGATCAGACAGTATTTGTTTTTCTCTGTCTGAGTCTTCCACTTAGCAGAATGCCCTAGAGGTCCAGCTATGTTGTCACAAACAGCAAGATTTCATTCTTTTTATGACTGAACATCTATTTCACAATTTCTTTATCCGTTTGTCCATTGATGGGGACTTAGGTTGCTTCCATATCTTGGCTATTGTAAACAGTGCTGCTATGAACTTGGGGGTACAGATGTCTTTCGAGTTAGTAGAGATTTTTTGGCTAGTGTTTTTATTCTGTGTGGCAGATGAATATGTTAAAGAAGGAAAGAAAGAAGTAATATTTTATTGCTTGCCAAGTAAATAGTAGGCACTTTTATAGTAATTTTTGCAAACATTTAACCTGACATGAGTTCTGGGAACGGGTTCATCTCTCCCTACAAATGAGCGATGGAGGTTCACAGGGACCGAGAGAGCCTGGGGTGATACTCGGGTCCACGGGGTCCCATCACAGCCTCTGCACTGATGATGTCAGCAGTGCCCTGTTGCGTGTGTTTGCTCTGTTTCTGTCCCTTCTCGCGTGTGCAGGTTACTGGGCTTGGGGCACGAGGTTAGAGCAGCATAGTGAGCTGAGGCCCAGCAGCTCTGGGACGGCCACTGGGTTTTATGGCTGGTCTTGTAGAAACCCATCCGACTTTGGAGAAAAGTTACCAAATCAGTTAAATCGTTTCTCACTTTGGATTTAGGGGTAAATGAGTATGATTTGAGAAGGGTAAGGAGGATGAAGATTTGAAAACTTCCTTCAAAATATTTGCAAGTTGTTAACATTTAAACTGGCGGTGGGGGTGGGGGGAGCTTGAAGAGTTGCCTAGGAGAGCTGGGGTGCCACCCTTCCGCACCTTGAGAAATGTGCACAGTTCCCTTAGCAGACGCTGCTCTGGAAGAGAAGGAATCAGTGCTCTTTCTTTCCCAAGTCAGTGAGCTTCATATGTTCTAGAATTTTAAAGGTGAGTCGCATGTATCCTGTCTGTGCTGGGCCAGCAAAGGCCCCAGACCCCCTGACTGGACGGTGGGTGGGTGGGAGGCATCTGGTCTTCAGGAAGCTGCTCGGGAGGGGCTTACTGGGGCTTCCTTGGACCATCTTCCAACTTCCTGGCCCTATAAAACTGAGTTCCTTCCCCCCTAAACCTATCATTTTCAAACAGCTTGGTTTTGTCCTGCTGCCCCTGTTCCCGACTGGATGCTGAGTCCCTTACATTCCCAAGGCTGGAAGGCAGGGGTCTGTCAGGGAAAAACACAAGCAGACAGTTCACAGCAGGTCTTGCTGGTTCAAAGCTGTCACCCCAAGGGCAGGAAAGGGATTTTCGACTGAGGGATTCCATGGCTGGGTGTCGGTGCCTCACAGAAGCGGAGGCCCTGGGAACTGCAGGCAGGGCCTGGAGTCCACTTGTGAGAGAGCTGTGCTTGGATTTTGGCTCTGACCCTCAGATCACCATTCTGTCTTGGGATCCAGAGGTAGTGAGCTGGCCATACGCTTTCTGTGTCTGTCTTCTTGCAAAGGATAGGGCAGAGCAGTGACAGCCTCCCCGGGAGGCCCAGCGCTGGGACGTCTGCCTGCCCAGCTGCCTGGGTCTGGTCTTCGTCAGAACCGTGAGGGCCTCTCTGCCCGCCTCCTCCCCCAGCCTCCACTTAAACACTTAGCAAAGCTGGTGGCACTTCAAATGAAGTCTGAGGGCTGCAGGCTGCGGGAAACCCTATTTCTAGGAGCTTCTGTCTTCCCTCTCTTTGCTTTCCTTTATCTTAACATCTCCTTTTACTGTCGGGCTTCATCTGTTTCCTGTTTTGTAAAAGGGGAATTTCAAGAGAGTCAAAGTAAACAAATGAAGGATGGATTTGAAGCACAGTTTCCAAGGATTTTCTTCATTTGTTAAAGAAAACAATATAAATGTGAAAAAAGTAAGGAAACAAAAAGAAACAAAAAGCTAGAAATGCGAGCAAACAAGGTACTTATGTCAATAAATATAAATGGATAAAACAGGGGAAAAAAGTCTCTCAGGCTAGATTATAAAGCAAAATTACAGTGTTCTGCTTAAGGACACAAACCTAAAATAAAAAAACACAGAAATATCAAAAAGAAAATGATGCCAAAAAACAAATTAGATCGATATAAACCAAAGGAGGGCAGCAGAGGCAGCAGCAGGAACAAGCACGTGGAAGAGGGTCCAGGCCCCAGAGAGCCTGGTGAGGAGACACAGGGCGATGGCTCTCAGGGTGAGCCCCACTCCCTGACGGGCAGGACCTAGGAGAGGCCCTACATGGTGTGAGCCGCTGGGAACCTCTGGAAGGCAGTCTGTGTGAAGTATGAGGCATAGGAAAAGTTTTTTATATTGCAAACTGGTTTTTTAAGTAATAAATTTGGAGACTTTTAACTCTAACTTACGCAAGGTACAAAAACTCTGTGTTTATTAAATTCTATATTAATTAAAGAGTTAAAGCTAATTAATACAACTGTAAAAGAATTAAGGGAAAATATAGGAGCATATTTCTCCCATCTTAGCTTGAGACGGCAAGTACGGCCCAAGAATCAGATGCTGTAAGGGGAAACACAGGCAGACGTGACTTCCTGAAAGCGGACTCGGTGAAATGATAAGCAATAATGTGGGGAAATGCTGTGCCACTGACAATAGGAACAAGGTAGATACTGGAACTAAAGGAGACACAGCAGCAGGAAACTGCCCAACCGTGTGGACAGTCAGTCCTCAGAAGAAACCAGACGGACGAGGTGAGGGCAGGGCCGAGCGCGGGCGGAGCTGCACGTCATGGACACTGAGGAGGCCATTGCAGAATTCAGATGCGCGAACCTGTTGACTGAACAGTTTGCGGTCTAGGAATATAAGTTACAGAAACAATACGTGTAAAGATGAAGATGCGCTGGGATGCTCGTGGCAGTTTCATCTTGAATCATGAAGGACTGGAAACAGCTCAACATTGTATCATTGGAGGACTGATTAAATAAATTAGGGCACATTTGTACAAAAAAATACTTTGTAACTGCTGAAAAAGAATGGAGACCATCTTTATGTACTGACATGAAACTATTTCCACGATATATTATTGCATGAAATAAGCAACTTACAGAAAACCATGTAGGGTGTGACCCCGCTTTTGTTTAAGCAAGCAAATATGCATAAAGCATAGAAGTCCATGTTCACAAGCTGTTAGCAGTGACTGCTTCCAGGGAGTCCAGCCTAAGAGAGGCCCCGCCTTTTACTTACACACTCTGTACTGTTTGCTATTTTATTTCTTACAATAAATATATGTTAGTTTCATAATTAAAAATAAAGATTGGTAACAGAATGTTCAAGTTTCAATATAAATTGCAACCCAGATTTTCTGAGTGCCTCAGCACAGATACTGCGTTGTTCTGTTCTGTTTTTAACAAACTGAAGGTTTGGGGCAATCCTGCACAGGACGAGTCCAACAGCATATGCTCACTTCATGTCTCTGTGTCACATTTTGGCAATTCTCTCAGTATTTCGAATTTTTCATTATTATTATGTTTGTTAGGGTGATCTGTGATGTTACTACTATGGCTCAAGTGGTAGCTTTTTTTTTAGCAATAAACTATTTTTTAATTAAGATATGTTCAGTATTTTTAGACATAAATGCTACTGCACACTTAATAGACGACAGTACAGCGTAAACAGAACTTTCACATGTCCTGGGAAACCAAAAAATGTGCTACCTGCTTTCCTGTGATGTTCACTTTATTGAGGTGTCTGGAATGGAGCCCGAGACATCTCCAAGGTGTGCCTGTGATTAGTAACTGCCCATTAGCTTTGCATCTTTGCAAAGATAGTTGTTCTCTCCAGGCCTCAAGATTCTGTAAAAAATGTCCAAAGCACACAGGCAGGGAGGCTGGGGCTTCTCACACCCATACCAGCCGATGGGGAAAGGTGCTGCTGGCAGAGTCAAGGCCAGATGGCTTCAGAGGGTCGTGCACCTGGGGGAGGGGCCTGGGATGGGACTGGGGGCCTGGGTCATGCTGAGGGTGGGGGAGGCTTGGGGCCAGGAGTGTGTATCTAAAGGTTGATATCTACGCATTTTTCCCTCTGATGGACTAGATTTCCAGGGAAAGCAATTCCCTGAAATGTTCCACAACATGATGGCTGTATGTGCAGACAGGGGAGTGAGTGAAGATTTTATAACTCTTTAATCTGATTCACTGAAACATTCATAAACAGGATTATTAATGACAAAATTAAAGTATCATTTTCCTTCATTCAGAATTATGATTTTGCCAGCAACAAGGACAAAATGAAGAGGGAGAGTTTAGAGTTTAAATTATTTGGCAAACTCTTTCAAATTATTAATTATATTTGCCTTTCTGGATGCAGTGTCACAGTTATTTCAGGACTGTCACTTCATTTCCTAACGAGGCTTTGTGCAAACTGTCCTGCTAAGTTACTATTTTTCATGAACTCTTTCTCCTACAACCTATAATCAATCAGCTGAGTAGATTTTTCTCTCTCTCACTTCCTCTCTCTCTCTTCCTCTCTCTCTCTCTGTATGTATATGTATATATTTGGTGAGGAAATAGTGGGTGAATTCATCAGCTGAGTCAATGTTCTGTGTCTTCTATTATTAGGATGTGGCCACTTGGCTTATGCTTGCTGACAATGAAATAAAATGCCGTCAAACAGCAGAGAATCAGTGAGTCGATGCGTTTGCCGAATCTGATGAAGGGAGTGGAAATTTCCAACAGCTATGGCTTTAACAAGAAAAAGGAACCACGGGTACCTCTTCCCTCGGTGTTTCTGCCGGCTCTCAGGATCCCAGCCGTCTCTGAGTGGGACAGGATGGCTCCGAGTCTGTGATCCTTTCCAAAATGATCTTGTCTTCCCTCTGCACTCTAATGCTTCTGACCTCTCTTCCCCCTGTCTAGACTCCAAAAAACAGCATATTTCTTGAAACATGGAGAGACTTAAAGCCTGTGACAGCGTTCCTGTCTGCTTTCGAGAGAATGAGCTGGGTGCCAACGGGCAGGAAGGGCTCCTGGGGCGGAGTGGGCCCTCTTGTTCCCTTGTCCCGCAAGTGTCTGGAAGCCCCTCCTTCTCTAGGTGCCTGGGTTGGAAGGGGCTGGGCTCCAGAGAAGAACAAGCACAGCCCTGAACTCAGGGACCTGATGGCCTGGGCAGGGGTGGTGACAGGTGGAGGAGAAACTGCAGGGTGCTGTGGCAGACGGACTGAGGCACAGCGGCAGGGGCGCCCAGGCCTTTCCAAGGGCAGGGGGAAGGGACATCGATCATGAGAAGTGATGCTGGGACGCAGCCTTGAAAGAAGAGCAGGTGTCACTAGGCAGGAAGGAGAGGAAGGACACTTCAGTGACCTGGCCTGCCTGGAGAGGTGCAGCGGGAGGCTGCAGAGTCTGGCCCTTGGGTGTTGCTCAAGGAGTTCTGACTCACCTTGAAGGCAGCGGGGAGACACCAAGTGGTCTAAACCACACTCACGTGCGTTTTAGAATGATCGATCACTGGGGGAGGGGTGGAGAGTGAACCAGAGAGGACGAGACTAGAGGGGCATCGCTCGCGAGCCCACCACGGCAGTCCAGGAGAGGCGGCCTCCTCCGGACGGCCCTGGTTGGCCGTGGGCAAGCATGGCGTGGGAGTGAAGACAGGGCACAAGTTCCAGGGAGCGTGGAAGTGTCGCTGACATGGGGAGTAACAGTGGAACACCATCCCATCCCAGTCAGAGCAACCATACAGCCCTGTTCTGAATGCTTCACACACACTGTGCTGCTTCACGAGCACCACACTGCCACCGACTGTCTCATATGCCACCAGCAACACCTTGCCATGCACTGAGAGGAATTCCCGCCCAGCCGTCGGTGGGAGTGGGGGCAGTGAGCACCTGCGAGATATGAGTGTCTCGCTTTACCCTTAGAGGCAGCACTACCAGTAGGCCGACTGAGGTTAAAGAACGAATTGGTGAGGAGATGGGACTCAAGCACACGGTCTGACTGGGCCTGGGTCGTGGTGTAGCACTGGGTGGAATCACCTGTCGGCTGGTGCAGGCTAGAGACGCGGCTGAGGGAAGGAGGGCAGCTTGCAGTGAAGGCAGGGTCAGAAAAGGGCACCTGCACTGAAGGAGGGTGGGAGACCAGAGGGCAGAACAGGGCAGAGAAAATGATGAGGCAGAAAGGCAGTGTGGCAGGTGGGGAGAGGACACTGACGTTCAGTGCTTCAGAAAGGCCCCAAATTGACCTTTTTGTAGGTCAAAAACAACAAAAAATCAACAAATTTATTCAACACATGAAGAGTAGGGCTGAAAAGAGTCTGCGTGAAAGTCAGGGCACAATGTCCATTTCAGCATCATTTATAATAGTGAAAATTCTCAATTAATCTGGGGGCTTAATAAGAAGGAACTGGTTGAGTAAATGATGCCACCATACTAGGACGTGTGACCAACCCAGTAAACAATGTTCAGGAAAACATTCCAGTGAGGTGTAAAAATTCTTCTGATTTAATGTTGGGTGAAAACAGTTAGGATGTAGTATTGTATATGAGGTACAATTTTAATTTTACTTAATACATTTCTATGTGTACAAAAATATAACTGTAAGAATGCAGACAAATATACAAAAATTATCTCTGAGTTGTGGAATTATAGGTAACTAAAATTTTCCCTTTATGTTCTCTGCTATGAATGTGTATTACTTTCTAATCAGGAAAAAATGTGAAAATTATTTTTAAAGCTTTAAAAGGAAACAATTCAATAAATTTGGTAAGTGGGAAGTCATCGGTGAGCTCATTTGTCTGGTTATTCAAGACCTATTTCCTGAACACCCACCATGTGCCTGGCACCATGCTGGGCATTGGGTCCACAGAGCAGACAGACTCACAGACTCCTTCGGTCGTGAGGCTTGTGGCTTGTGGGAGGATGAGAGTAGATAGGCAAGCGCACAGACGACCACGAATGACAGGCTGTTGTGTGTGCCATAGGGGATGGTCATGGAGTCAGACCACAGGCAGGGGTCATCCTTTAGAGTGGCTGTCAAACGCCTTCATGTGAACTGAGACTGAAGGCCAAACAGGAGACAGTGGACCTAGGAGGACATTCCAGGTTCCGACCTGAGACCTCGAGGGAGGGAGTACGGCACCTGGAGATGAGCTCCTGACTGACAGCTGCTCTGTGAGTTGATGCGGAGCTGTTTGCTCATCGCCTGGCCTTGCCTGGGGAGACCACCCACTTGGCTGGTCGTGTAAGTTGGGCATCATCCAAATAAGCGCTGCTGGAGGCGTGACAGGTCAGCCTCATGTGTGCAGGCCGTGGCGGGGGGGTGTCCAAGCCTGGGCCTGTGCGGATGAGTGTGGCCTGTCATGGCAACGTAAAGCAAGTATTTCTGGATTACCTTTATTTGTGGGTAAACTTTACCTTTTCCTCCTGTTTGCGTGAGTAACTGGCAGCTGGCTTCATTTCTCTTTCTTCTTTGAATTTTCACTTAACCAAATTCTACCTCTAAGGTTGTTAAAAGCTTCTTCTTCCATTGAAAACTCAAATGAATCCTATTTAAATTTCTTGAGGGATGAGGTTGCCAGTGGGTTGTGGACCTGCTTGTTCGCTCTGAATCTGGCAGGGACACAGGTCCGTGGACTCTGGTAGCCCAAAGGAAGGGGCCCTTCTCTGGGCCCCTCTGTAGAAAACTGCACACACACAAGGTACTGGATGAAGACTGTTCCAGGAGCAGTCCCTGCTGAAACCAAATTGCAGCCTCGTTGGAAGCCTTGGTACAGAACGTTTCTGAGGTTATCTAGTCCAGGGAACCAAGATGTTGAGTTTTAGGAATTCTCTACTTATTCTGGCTATTAGCCCCTTATCAGATACATGATTGCAAATATTTTCTCCCAGCCTGTGAGCTGCCTTTTTACTCTGTGGGCAGTGTCTTTTAAGGGACAAGTTTTCCATTTTCATGAAGCCTAATTTGCTTAGTTTTTCTTTTGTTACTGTGCCCTTGGTGTCGTATCTGAGAATCATCGCCAAGCCTATGATATGAAGCCCTTTCCCTGTGTTTTCTTCTAAGAGCTTTATTGTTTTAGGCCATGCATTTTGGTCTTTGATCCGTTTTGAGTTAATCTTCATTTATGGTGTTAGGGAAGGGCCCAACTTCATTCTTTTGTGTGTGGAGATCCAATTTCCCCAGTATTATTTGTTTACAAGGCTGTCTTTTCCCTGATGAATTGTCTTGGCATTCTTGTCAAAAGCATTTGACCACATATGCGAGGGTTATCTGGGTCTCTCAATTCTATTCCATTGGCCTGTACATCTTTCTTTATGCCACCACCACATTGTTTTTGATTACTAGAGCTTTGTAGTAAAATTTGAAATCAAGAAATGTGAGTCCTCCACCTTTGTTCTTCTTTTTCAAGATTTGGGGTCCCCTGAAATTCCATATAATTTTAGCATGGGTTTTCTATTTCTGCAAAAAATGTTACAGGGACTTTGATAGGCATTATATTGAATCTGCAGATCACTTTGGCATTTTATCAATATTAAGTCTTCCAATTTGTGAACGTGGCATGTTTTTCCATTTATTTATGTCTTCTTTAATTTCTTTCAACAATGTTTTGTAGTTTTTATTGTGTAAGTCTTTCACCTCTTTGGTTAAGTAAATTCCTAAGTTATTTTTTCTTTTTTGAAGCTATTGTAAATGGAATTATTTTTGTAATTTCCCTTCCAGATTGTTCACTGTTCATGTATAAAAATGAAACTGATTTTTGTGTATTGACTTTGTGTTTTGCTACTTCACTAAATGCATTTTTAGTTCTAACAGTTTTTTGGGGGTGATGTGAGGAGTCATTAGGGCTTTATACATATAAGATCATATCATCTGTGAACAGAGGTATTTTTACCTCTTCCCTTCCCATTTAAATGCCTTTTATTTCTCTTGACTAGTTGCTCTGGATAGAACTTTCATACTATGTTGAATAGAAGTGCTGAAGGCAAGCCTCCCTGCCTTGTTCCCGACCTTGGAGAAAAAGCTTTCCGTCTCTCAGCACTGAGTGTGACGCTTGCTGAGGGTTTTACATACAAGGATTTTATTACGTTGGAGTGGTTTTCTTCTATCCCTAGTTTGTTGAATGCTTTCGTTATGAAAGGGTATTGAATTTTGTCAAATGCTTTTTCTGCTTCAATTGAGATAGTCATTTTTTCCATCATTCTGTTAATGTGTGTATTACACTGATTGATTTGTGTATGTTGAACCATCCTTACATTCCAGAAGTAAATCCCACTTGATCATGGTGTATATGCTGCTAATTTGGTTTACTAGTATTTTGTTGAGAATTGTTGCATCAATGTTTGTAATGGATACCATAATGTAATTTTCTTTTCTTGTGGTGCCTTTGCCTGGCTTTGGGATCGGGGTGATGCTGGCCTCCTCATAGAATGTATTAGGAAGTGTTCCCTCCTCTTCAATTTTTTGGGAAAAGTTTGGCAAGGATTGGTGGTAGTTCCTCTTTAAACGGTGGGCAGAATTCACCAGTGAGCCACTGGGTCCAGGGCTTTTCTTCGTTGGGAGATTTTTGATTACTGATCCAATTTCCTTACTAATTATAGATCTATTCAGATTTTCTACTTGTTCATGAGTTAGTCTTGGTAGGTTTTATGTTTCTGTGAATTTGTTCATTTCATCTAGGTTATTCAATTGGTTGGCATACGATTGCTCGCAGCATTCTCTTATAACCCTTTTATTTCTGTAGAGTTGGTAGTAATGCCCTCACCTTCATTTCTTACTTTAGTAATTTGAGTCTTCTCTTTTTCTCTTAGCTCATCCAGCTAAAGGATGATTATTTTTTTGTTGATATTTTTGAAGAACCAACTTTTGGTTTCATTGATTTTTCCCTACTGCTTTTCTGTTCTTTCAAATATCTCTGCTTTAATCCTTATTATTTCCTTCCGTCGGCTGGCTTTGGGTTTAGTTTGTTCTTTTTTTTTTTTTTTTTTTTTTAGTTCCTTAAATTGTAAAGTTAAGTAGATGATTTGAGATTTTTTTCTTATTTTTTAAAGTGTTTAAGTTATAAATTCCTTTCCCCAGCACCACTTCACTGCATCTAATAAGTTTTAGTATGTTGTGTTTTCATTTTCATTTGTCTCTAAGCATTTTCTAATTTCCCTTGTGATTTTTTTCTTTTATCCATTGGTTGGTTGACAGTGTATTGATTAATTTCCACAATTTTGTGAATTTTCCAGTTTTCCTTCTGTTAATGACTTCTAACTTTATCCCACTGTGGTCAGAGAAGATCCTTCGTGTGGTATCTGTCTTTTAAGATCTCATGAGACTTAATCTGTGGCCCATCCTGGAAGATGACCCATGTGCGCTTGAGAAGAGTGCATGTGCTGCTGTTGGGCAGTGCCCTGTGTGTGTCTGGTGGAGCTAGTTGCCGTGCTGTGTTAAGTCCTCTGTTTCCTTACTTATCCTTTGACTGGTTGTGCTATCCGTCTTTGTGACTTGAGTATTGACATCTCCAACTATTACTGAAGAACTATTTCTAGCTTCAATTCTGTCAGTTTTGCTTCATGTATTTTGATAATCTGTCACTGGGTTGGACTCTGATCTCACACCATATACAAGAATTAACTCCAAAGGGATCAAAGACCTAAATGAAAGAGCTAAAACTATAAAACTCCTAGAAGATCACATAAAGCCATGAAAAATAAAATCAGGAATGAAAGCTCAATTGTTGGGCAAATAGTTTCTCTCATAGTGTTGACTTTTGCTCTGAGTAGCTAGCTAGGTCTGTCCATGCTGTTGGAACAAACTTGTCTGCAGTGTTCTAGGGACAGATGAGCCTCTCTGAAGAAGGGCTGCTTCTCTCCAGCACCGGGCATTAACGTTACCAGTGTACTTTATTAAAGAAAGGAGTAGACAGAGACGTGAAATGGCTCCAAATTGGTGCATTCTTGACAAAACTATCCACTCTCATCCTTGCGGGTCCCCTGATAATCTAATCACAAGGTGACACCCCCTTTCTACCAGCACATTACAACAGGCCCCAAGAGGAAGGCTGCTCGGTGGCCCTGTGTCAGTGCTCTGGGCGTGAGGGCCACTGTGAGGCTGAGCCACCCTGACTTTGGACACAGAGCTCCCACCTATTGTGCGCAGTGTGCTGCCCAGAGCCAAGCACAGGTAGGAAGGAGACGAGGGGTCTCTGATTTGCTGCAGAGCCCAGCAGGATGACAGTGAGATGGTCTGCGGTTTGGGAAGCAGGCAGAGAAATTCTCTAGCTGGGGACCAGCCGCTTGGCTCACAGGCCAGCCTTTGGCCCCTCCCATCCCATTTGCCCTCCCGAGGTCCAGCTCCCCCGTCTCCCATGTCACAGGCAGGGCTTCCCTGGCGCCTCTGACCGGTGGGCACCTCCCCGTCTCTCTGCCCTCCTTCCTCCCTCATCTCCTGTGTGACAAATCAGGCAGGCACTGAGGGGGCTATTTGAGTGTGTGAATGATTGGGATTTGCAGTTTCAGAGAGAATTCCAGGCAGCAGGGAGGAACGTCTCCCTGTGGGAGCCCCTCCTGGACTGAGTTTCATGGGGTCCAGCTGTACTCCTGGCCCCTTCATTACAGCTTTAAGGTAAGCAGTATCAACAGCGCTTTTATATGCAGGTTAAATGTCTGTCTTTAAAGCAGAAAATGATTCCAGATCAAAGGTAAAGTGTCCCAGGAAGGAGGAGGTTGACCCACAGCTCCAGGCTTCAAGGACAAGGGTCTGGACAGTGGGTGCCAGGCTGTTTCTGATGCCCAGGCCGCTGCCCGGCCTGACCCTCCCGACCAGGAGGCGGGGTGCCCTGAGTGGCACCTTGACAACCCAGCACAGCAGGAGTGTGGCCTCTGCCTTGGTGTTTCCAGCTGGGCCCACCACACCCCTGGTAGGACACACTTCCTGGTGAGGTGGGAAGCCCCATAAAAAAGACCGGCAGGACCCCCCAAGCAGGGCCACTATTCTCCTGCCAGCACCATCCGGTTCCCTGGCCCAGAGGCTCTATCTCACTCTTTGCCTCTGAAAGGGCTTACTTACCCCTAAAATTCTATTGGTTCCCTGAGCTCACTTCTGATTGGTTATTTCCTTCACCCCTGATTGGTTACTTCTCTCACTCCTGATTGGTCTATTTCTACAAAGCTTGTGCCTGGTTGGTCAACTTCTGTTATACTTTATTTGCATATGATGTTCCAAAGTGTAAAACTGGCAGCCTATAAAGATCTGTGTAAACCTACAGACAGGGCCCAGAGCTTTGAGTATTAACTCCTCTGGGCCCACTGGCGTAATAAACCTGAGTTCTCCTACTCCCCGGGTGCTGTTTGGTCTCTCGCCGCTGTAACACCGCGCTGTAACGCTGAGCTACAACACCGAGATGTAACACAATTTTCCGCACTGGTGCATGAGGATCAGCTTGTATTTAAGTGTATTATGAAATGTGGAAACCACTCAGCTTCTTGGAGACAGGTGTGGGCTAAAGGTTTTAAAAGGATCCAGCACTTCTGAAAAAAAGCCACCTGCAGTGCAATTACTCATCATGGTCACTAAGTTAAATGACAGTGACGGGGCCAGGGAGAGAACCTGGGGGATTCATAGGGTGCAGGGGACAGAGGTTATTTACCTTAGAGAAGGGGTCTCTCAGGAGTCATACCTCTCTCTAGGCATTTAGAGAGTGATTTTAAAGACTCCACCTCCAGGGAGAACCCCACTCTGGGTGAAAACACAGGCAATTAGGCGGTGGGGGCACTCAAGGCGGGGCGTGGCCCTCTGCGGTCACAAGCAGGAGCAGCCACTGCCCATGCAGGACGCAGGAGCAGGCAATCTTCCCTGCTTTTTCCAGATATGGGCCCGGGGGTCTGTGGCAGAAGAACAAAACCTTTGCTGCTTTTGGAAACGGAAACTTTGAGAATGGCCAGGCACAGGCGCTGGGCCGGGCGGCTTCACCAGGAAGCTGGGCTCTGCTGCTTTCCGGCTCCATCAGCCTCAGTTTCCCCATCTGCAAACCGGGAATGCAGGAGCTCCTCCCTCAGCGGGCCTCCCAGGGTTAAAGAACCGAAGCTTCAACAGGCCTGGAAGAGGCTGTTGCTGTTGGGTCCCTGCTTTGCTGTAGGGAGGGCAGCTGATTCCAGGCAGAACAGGTGGAGCCCTGGTTCACGAGCCCCAGAGGAGAAGGCGCTCGTAGCCTGGGCGCTCTCTCCTGAGGGTTGGGGGGCAGTGCTTCTGCTCAGCCCTGGCCCAGCGCCCGCGGCCGCCCAGGTGTGGTGCGCCTGGGGGTGGTGGGGCCCCACTTACCTCCTGCGTGTGCAGGCGCTCCTGCTGCTGGCCTGCCCCCTGGTCCTCATGATGCAGGACACCTTCTCCAGCAGCAGACGGTTGTCCCTGTCGATGACGGACAGCCGCCCCTCCTCCAGCTGCGGCAGACACACGGGAGCCTCACTGCATGGGTTTACTTAGAGGCTTCCTCCCACCCTCCTGCCCTGGGCTTAGGTTGCCCCCTGGAGCACCAGCCTCCAGGCACGGGCTCCTCTGTCTGGGGATGGGGCCGGATTTCACACGCTCAACGTGGAAGTGACAGTGAGGATGCCGTGGTTCTTTGTGAAATTAGTCATCCTCTGAAACAGACCTGTGCCCATGCCACCAGGAGGAAATCTCTTCGGAGTTTAAGAGAGATACTTTATACTGTGCAGAGGAAGAGGAGATTGAGGCCAAAGGAAACGAAAGTCCTCTTGTTTTAGGTTTTCAAATTGATTGATCTGCTTCACTTCTGCCCATTCAGGCTGCCAGCTTGTAGGCACACAGAAGGCTCACAGCATTTTGCTTTGGGAAACATTAGTATCAGTATAACCGTGTGGTGCTAACCCTTGCCAGATGGTGTAAACGTCAAGAAAAAGATACTCTGAGGCAGCCATGAAACATCTGGTTGCAAGGAGTGATGGTAATTAATTACTCGAGATCCACACTGAATAAATGCAGCTGTGTCCCCCGACCCACTTTCCTGGAGACCTGCCAGGCCAACAGGGAGACTGAGAAGGATTTCTGGTGCTATTACCACCAGCTCCGTTCTGGGCAAGACAAGGTTACTTGGTTACCTATAGGCATTTTATTTTTGATATGTGACTTGTTTATTCCTTCTTGGGCCTGCCTTTTTCGTTTTCCTGGGTTTTAAGCTGACACTTTGATATTACGTTAGCTAGGACAGTAGCTGGGAAGTAAAACAAAATTACCTTGAGCTTCCTGAGTTTCAGGTGGAGGTGGCCGAGAGTCAGCGGGGCCCGGGTGTCCACGAGCGGCTGGGCTTCCTGGACCTGCACAGAGCGGGCAGTGTGACCCCAGGCACGTTCTGACCAGGTAATTAACGTGAGCTTCAGTGGGCACTGGGGACCCATATAGATCATTATTCATGCACCAAAGATTTCACGTTGGCCTATGAAAGAAGGTGCTAAAGAAGGCTCAGAACTTGATTTAGAATCTGAGTAACCCCTGGAGGGGACCAGGCAGCCCTCAGAAATGAGCCCACACTATTGTTTTCAAGTGAGAATCAAGTGAGTATGGAGTGAGACTTCATTCAGTGTAACTGCCAGATGACATTCCTGTGCCGCCCTCTGTTGCCAGAGGGCTTGGAGACAGTGGATTATGTCCCCGAATCCACCTGAGTCTCCTGTCTGAGCTCCAGCAACATTTCAGGATGAGCACCTTAGCCGTTGATTCAGTGCGAAATGATCCATGCAGTTTCCTATCAGAAAATATACAAGCAGGGAAGAATTTATATTTTAAAATGTGATAGATTAAATGCATAAACCATTTGCAGTAAAAAGGGACCTGGTATTCTCGACAACTGAGCTGGCAGCTTCTGCCCTGACGGTGGGGGTGCTGGGGAGCCCCACCAGCTCGCTCTGTCTAAAGGGGCCACTGGGCATGGGGCAGCCTGGGGCCCAGACCCACAGAGCCGCATGGGGACGGAGCAGGACGCAAAGCCAGGTGATGGGGAGAGGGTCAATAGCCAGTACTTGTACCCTGGAGCCAAGGGAACCCCGAGGAGCAGAGGCAGGGGCGATGTGACCTCATACCCCGTTGAGAGACCCTCACTCAGTCACTGTATGCGGAGGAAGAAGGGCCTGGTAAGGCTGGCCGGTCTCAGGCCCCAGGCGAGGATGGGGGACGGAGGTGGGTCAGCAATGGTGCAGGTGGGCAGCAGGCAGGGGCAGCAGAGTCGGGCCTGCTGGGGGCCTGTGTCTGACGGGCAGGGCCGCGGGTGGAGACGGCCGGCTTCTGGCAGGTCTGGGGTAAGGTGAATGCCCTGTAGGCACATTTAATCTGAGGTGACTCGGGGGGGCTTCCTAGAGGCAAGTTAGTTCAGGTTGCAGGTAAAACCCTGAGGCCCCTTATGAACACTGAAATAACACTACCTATTACAGCCTCTGCTTCTGAGCACCCTGCCTCACATGATGCTCTCTCCTCTGTTGTCATGTGGATGCGGGGCAGGGGATTCCTCCTTGCAGTGAAATGCTGGTCGGTAAGGGTAGATGGAGTGGAGACACGGAAAAATTGCCATTTTATAACCATCCTATTACAGATTGGTTTGGGCAAACTTGTAACAGATGTTCGACGTTGGAGGGAAAGTGACTGAGGAGGGGCCGGAGGGAGTTGCTGGCAGAGACGGTGAGAAGCAACGCTGTCCACCTGAAAGGACCCCTGAGAGCAGGGACCTCGCAGCTGTTGCCTGTCTCATGAGGCAGGGGTGCAAGCCCCTCCCCCTGGAGACAGCAGGATCCTTCTCAGAGACTCTGGGCTGAGGGCACAGTGGGAAGGCCCTGGGAAGTCACAGGTTCTCCAGGTGAGAGATCTCTGTGGAGACTGAACTGCCCCCGGAGGTGGTGGGGGAGGGGGAGATGATTGGTGTCCTTCTGGAACACGCAGGCTGCCGCCACAGCACAGAGGTCCCTAACTCTTTGCATTATGTGCGGCCCAGGCTTCCCTGAAGCCTGTGTACCGTCAGCACCTCTCCTGCCTCCATCTGGACCCGAAAGGGTGGAGGGGTGGCAGGAAGTGGAGCTTGTCTCAAGTTTCCAGTTCGGAGTCTCCCGCTGACACGAACGTGGGCAGGATTGCATTTGGATGGTGTTTGGACTTTACACGCTTGGGGTCTGCTCGTTACAGCATCTCATGTTACCCCAATTAATAAGAATCAATGCCTTTAACATACCAAGGGAAGGTTATTGCCAATCTAGAATTTTATACCAAACTTTCTATCAAGGGTGATGATAGAATAAAGGCATTGTAAACACAGAGACCAAAAGAAACAAGTGGAAAAACTCCAAGCAAACACAAACCTCCCCTGTTCTTGGGAAGCTACTGCAGGACGTGCTTTGCTGCACCAAGGGGGTAAACCAGACACAGGACTCAGACGGTTGCTGGACGGCCCACCCTGCTCTGTGATTCCATGACCCCAAGGCATGACTGTGCTTCGTATTTCACGATACAAGGGAGACGGTTTGGTGGGTTGCTGCAGGGTTTAAATTGGGTATAATGTATTTCAGAGGGCTTGGAGGAGGAGCTGAGTATTGCACCGCTGGGGAAAATGCAGGAGGAGGGGAATTTGTCTTGAAACAACATCGGAGCCAAACCTTCCCATCCTCGAAGGCCTTGTGTGGTAGCCGCACCCTCATGTTCTAACCCTAAGAGAGTCAGAAGTCACAGACCTGGGGCTGGGGCGCCACGGGGTCTCTGCGTTCTCACTGACGCTGCTGCCTTGCAGATGGGCGGGGTGGCGGCTGTTCTGTCCTGTCCTGTTTTACATTGGACACCTTCTCTGTTTCTGTGGTGATGCTGCTCCCTGAGTAGCCGTCCCGGGAGGTCAGGCCCTGCGCCACCTCTGGCCCCCTCTGACCCCGTCTCCACTCCTTACCGCATACTTTCCTGAGGGTGTTCAGAGGAGTGCAGGGCCCTGAGATGACCCCATAGATACCGAGGACCTGCTGTGGAGGACCAGCAGATGCCAGCATCCTGTCCTATTTGTTTCAGAGTCTAGAAGCAGAACTGTCACTGGAGCACTCAAGGTCACATTGGGCCTGAGTCCTTCCCGTCCCTGCTTCTACATCCTGACCATCATAAGGGTACCTACCGTCAATACAGCCAATGTGTTGTTATGTTTTTAAATTTGTGAAAAATGTATCTAACTGTAATGACCATTCTGCTTCTTTTTTCACTCAAAATTATTTTTTAAACTGTAGTATAAAACTTCAAACAGAAATAACAATAGAGGAGAGAATAATGAACCCCCGATGCCTCACTTCGCTTCCGCAAAACCAACTAGCTCGTGGCCCGTGTGGTTTCATCGCTTCCCCTGCCCACGACCCCACCCCAGGCTGAGATTACAGCAAAGCTAATCCAAGCAAATCCTTTTCATCCTTAAGTATTTTAATTTCTGTCTCTGAAAGATAGGAAATCTTTGTAAAAGTATATAATTTCAATACCACAATCACACCAAACGATGACACTAGTTCTCTGATTAAATATTCGGATCCTGTCTCCTTCTCTGATTTCTCTCTCTTGTCTGCTCGCTTGACTTAGGGTCCCAGTGAAGACGTGCCAACACCGCATGTGGCTGGCAGGTTTCTTCCATCTCTCCTGGTGTACAGTTTCTCCCTCTGTTCACCCCTGCAGTGTGTTATGAGGAAACCAGCTAACTTGTCCTGCTGACACTCTCCATCTGGGTCCTGCTGATTGCACACCTGGCACATCCTTAAACCGGCAGTTAGAAATTCCAGTTCAACTTTTCCCTTGGCGAGACCACACCGAAGGTGGTGCTGGGATGTTTTGTCTGTAGGTATACGTTTCTGCTTGTCTCTCTCAGGTGACATGAGCAGCTGGGCCTGGTCCTTGGTGGGCTCTTGATTAGGCATTGAAAACTAGAGACAATCTCTTCCACCATTCGTTCCATGTTTATTAATACTTCCACAATGGCAAGCTTCACCTGAGAAGCACGCACACTCGGTTCTCTTCATCTACCAATTTTAAAGATAGTTCTTAGCATCTTCCGAGGCTGTTTCTGTTACCATCATTAGGAAGTCAAGGGCATGGTCGATGTACTTCAGTCCACTGCACTGACTTCCTGACTGACGTTCAGCGAGGCCCCGCTGGGCCAGCAGGGCTCCTCCAGCTGGCGTTTGTCACAGCGCCAGTAGTCTGCCAGCCTCTTTCCTTCTGGAATGAGTACAAGGATCTGCAGGGTTTTCTTGTGTATGTCTTGTCTCAACTTGGAATCAGCCCTTTCCACAACCGAGGTGGTTCTGTTAGTGGGAAGTGGCATTTGGAGACCACAGTCTGGTCGCTAGGAGTTGTGACTACACCTGAGTTTGTGTCTAGGCCTTGGCAGGGGCCGGAGCTGATCTGCTTCCTCCAGTTTCAGTTCAGGACCTCATTCCCTCCAGTGAGGCCCACTGATCTCACTTCTGCCGAAATTCCCAGCTCTGAAGGACACCAAAGCCAACCGCTCGTTTGCTTTATCCGCCCTCAGCACACAACAGTCCATGAGAAGAACGCTGCCCCTGCCACCACCCACATGTACTGAAATCAGGTTGTTTATTGCTTTTTGCCTTTGCTTTATCATTAGGGGCTCTCACCATGAGTATACACATTACTGAGTTTTGAAGACGTCTGAATAGTTCCTCTCAATATGCGTACGAAACCAACTGCATCTACACTTAGGTTCATTTTATTTTCAATATTCTGAAGTGCTTTTTAGATTTAATTTCATTTTGTAATGTGTAAGATATCTTCGTGGCTCCAAAGGCGCATCTGGCAAACACTTCTTTCTCTAGGAGGCCTGGGCTCTGTGTTTGGCACCCTTGCTCTATCCCCCGTTGACACGTCTTCTGACTTTGCAGCTGCTCCTTTCATATCTGAAAACACAGGGAGGCATGTGTTCTGTGTGTATGTGCAAATATATTTATGTATGTGTATGTGTATATAAACATTTTCATCCCTTTTTTGGGTAAATAGAGCATATTTTACATATTTTTTTCTCCAAGTTGCTTTTTCCATTTCATAATATATTCTAGAGATATACATTTCAACATATATCCTAGAAATAAATTTATATAGTATGTATAGACATTTCTTGCTCTTTTTATAGCTGCATGGTACTTAGTTGTGTGAAAGCATCTTCATTTATTCACCCAGCTTGTTTTTGAGGAAGAGTTGGTCTGGTTCCAATTTTGCTAGTGCAAATAATGCCACAATTAGAATCTTTTTCAATTTCTTCTCACGTCTCTGCCCCGGTGACTTCGGCATGTACACTCAGCTGTGGGGCTGCTGGGTTAAGAGATGGATGCGTAGGTGATTAATTAGGTGGCGCCAAACCCCGCAAGGATGGGCCCTCTTGCCTGCCCACCAGCTCTGTGCGACAGTGCCTCTCCCTGCCAACAACTTGGGGTTTTTTACCAATCTGATAGTTGAGAAGTGGCATTAGAGGGAAGTCTAGTTTGCATTCCTCAAGCATAGGGAGGTTAATCATTTTTTATAGGTTAAGAGCTGTTTGCAATTCTTTTTCTGTAAACTTCTGTTTATACTCCTTGCCTATTTTCATATGGGGTTTGCATTTTTCTTATTTTTAGAAGTTCTTTATGTATAAAGATATTAACTCTTTGTAATTTAAGTTGCAATTATTCTCCCCAATTTATATGTGTTTTTCCATTGATTCTTTTGGGTTCTCCAGATATTTAGTCATTTCATCTACAATTAGAAAAACACTGATATCAGTTTCTTTGCATTTCATACCTAGTGGCTGTGTCTTGCGTACTTGCATTGGCTAATGCCTCCAACATAATTTAAAAGACTGTAAGGGACAGCAGGCGTCCTTGTCTTATTTCTTACTTTAAGGGGAAACCTGATTAGGAATGAAATACTTATATTTTATTACGTAAGGAAATTCAATAGCATTTCTATTTTTTAAGGTAATTTTGCTTTTATTTTTAGCATGAATGGGTGTGAGGTTCCAGGGCAGAGGCCCTGCTGAGAGACCAGACTGGGCTCGGCCCTCCAACAAGTCTTCCGTCTCCCCTCTGTTGCATCGGGGTCCTTACAGCCCCAGGGATTCTCAGCCAAGCAGTGAGAAGTTTCTCTAAAGAGCTGCCATTGCCTTTATATGGAAGAGGAACTGGGGAGATACCAGGGGTGGTAAATCTTTCCCACCAGCCACTGTTCACCAAGCACACACTACATGCTCGGGAGACTGAGACTCCCAGTAACGAGATAGGGCCACCACCCCCCCGACCAGGGGAAACAAACAAGGTGGAATAGTGAACACGTTACGTCATCCATGCGGCTCATGAGGCAGCAGACGAGGAAACAGAGAGGGGTGTGCGCCGAGACTCCTCACTCTTAGGGAGGGCGCGAGGGGAAGACTTCCAGGAAGACCAGAGGTCACAGGAAGTGAGCTGAGCCCGGGGACCACCTACCAAGAGGTTCAGAGGGGGTCTCATGGGGATGCAGGCACAGGGCCCAGGTGAGGGGCACAGGGCAGCCTGGCCGTAAATGTGGTATCCATGCATCCAGGTGGAGAAGTAGGAACCTGGGGGTGTCTCCAGGGAAGTCACTCCAGAGTGTCACAGAGCAGCCCTGTTTCCAGAACGTCCGCTTCTTCAGAGTCTTTCCCAGCCTTGACGGTCCCTGAGCACCGCACACTTGGATGGTAGATGGGCAGATGACCACCAGGCCACTTCGGGACCACAAGGCAGCTTTGCAAACGAGACCCACGTTGGCATCGACTAACTGGGACTGACAGCATACCTCCCGATGGAGCTAGAAGTCACCCAGTCCCCTGAGGACGCTGTTTGACAGGGAGAGGGTCCTTGGATCTTTTTGCCTGAAGATACTTTCAGGTCACTTAGAAAAAAATAAATACTTCATAGCAAGTGCCACATTTGAGAAAGGGACACTTGGACACCACAGTATATTTAATGGAGACTTTGTTTATGGCAACACTATGACCAGCCTTTAAGGAAACGTCATTTCAGCCGTTCCACCTCCGGAGAGAAAACTAGCCCTTGGCTCCCAGGGAAAGCCGGGCCTGGGCGCCTACCTTCCTCCTGTGGTCCTGGTAGGCCTTCTCCCACATGCGCTGCTGCCGCTCCCCAGGGCAGGGGGGCGTCGGGTGGCAGGCTTGGTGAGACATCTCTGACAGCAGAGCCCACTATCCTTTCTGAGAGGCACCCAGCCTCAGTGCAGCCCTGGAGACCCAGTGTTTGCAGGTCATGTGACGGTCGTCACGGTGCCCAAGCTCAGGGACGAGGAGGAGGCGGTGGGGGGGGCCTGTGCTCGGCAGAGAGGGTTGCGCAGCCTCCCTCCGGGGTGTTTTCTCAGTGACCAGCCCACACTCGTGCATGAGATAAGGAATCTCTCCACTCTCCTCCTCCCCCTTCCCCCTCCTTCTCCACACCTCCCCACCCCCCTCCTCCCTCCCTCAGCCTCTTTCTCTTCTGTCTTGGAGTTTGGTAATAATTTGGACACTCCAAATATTTTTATTTGTGGCTTCAGTGGCAGAGTCTCATCAGCTTTTCTTGATGGACTGGAAAATCAGATACAGAAAGTTCCAGCTGCTCTAGGCCTTTCCGCTCTCCCTGGCTTTTACCTGGTTGGGGTGGTTTCTGTGGGACAAATGAAGTGATGGTGGGTTAACCACTGAGTCGCCATCACTGTCAAAGTCACGTGCACAGTGCTGGAGATGACATGAGCAGAGGGACTGGTGAATGACAAGACAGCAGTATCATTTTCATTGCAGAGCCCACGTCTTCATTACATCACAGTATCCACTACAGGAAACCTTGGTGCAGAACTAGTGTCTGGGAACTCACGGCTCCGCTGTGTGTAAGAAGTGGGCATCTTAGGAGGCGCCGCGTTCCCCATGTCAGCATGATTCTGTGGCTGTCAGTCTGAAAGAGAATCAGCCGAGCTTAAGCTGAATCAGACTTGGGAAAAATAAGATGTGGATAAACTACAGCAGGACTCTCTCTGCCCTGCTGTGGGCGGCGGAGCCACAACGTGCTTCTAGGGATCTTCAGAAGTGTGGCAGAAGACTCTGCAGGTTGATAAACTTGCTGACGTGCTGACAGTTAAAAAGCTATTGAGTTTTTCAAAGAACTGATTTAGTTTAGCCCAGAATTTCTCGTGGGTATTAACTTCAGAAAACTATATGCAACAAGGTTCCACTGTGCAGCGCAGGGAACTGTGTTCAATTTCTTGTAATAATGCACAAAGGAGAAAGAATCTGAAAAGAAAATATATATGTGTATGTACACGTGTAACTGGCTCTCTTTGCTGTACCCCTGAAACTAACGTTGTAAATCAACACTTCAGTAAAAATTTTTTAAAAGAAAACTATGTGCGTACAGTAGAAGATAGACGTAAAAATTACTACATAAAATACAGTAGCCCTTCGAAGTAAAAGGCTTCATTAAGACTTCTGGGCCTATGAAACCTACACACCATATTCAGAGGATTCTGTTAAAACAATTCACTTTCTTTACCCAGTTACGGTCATTGATCAAGCCCGATGTCCAGCAGATGCTCCGTGAAGACGGGTCACTAGTGACGGAAAATGGCCTGATGTTTGTGAGTGACTCCCCAGCTGTGGGGCTGGTCTACATGACTCGTGTCTTCCTTTTCCTGTAGCCCGTTGGCCACTCGCTGAGGTTTCTGACGATGCTCTGTGTCCTGCAGGGGGCTGGGGGCAGCTGGGAGGCAGCTCGTACAGTTTGCTGGCACTCGTGCGGACAGACCATGGACAAGGGGCAAAGTAGGAACTGGGCCAAATAAATGCACACACCCTTGGGCTGTGTACCGACCCTCCACCCCGGCTGACTCTCACTGCCCAGCCACTCAGTCAGTGTTTGGGGTCTGAGTGGACTTGGTGGTGGGCCTGGAATAATCAGACTTGCCCCCGAAAACAGAAAGGTGCCATCAGCTGGTTGGTCTGCCTCCCAAGCACCCACCCACCCACTCACCCAGGTTCAAACCAAGTTTCAGTTCCTAACATGTTCTCAACCAGATCCAACCAGAAAAGTCAGTTAGCCAGTAGCTCCTTGGAATTGGTCCTGAGGAAATAATATGCAAGGCTGACAAGGGTTTATACACATCAAAGAATTACCATTAAAGTGGATGCCTGGAAGGTCGGAGTTTAATCATTAGTAAGAGACAATGTTAGCTTCCTCTGGTGTCTTTTTCTGTCCAAGACCCAATCCATGATACCGCTTTGCATTTTGTGAACTTTTGGGTAGAGAATTTTTTAACACTGGGCTAGGTTTGAATGTTTAATATCACACAGTTTCTTTTTATGCTCTGCAGAAAACACACACCAAAGCCTGTTCTTGATTGGATTACTCACGTGATACCTGTGTGTTCAGATCAGCCTTAATCAGTGTGTTTGCCCAATACTGACCTGAGAATTGAGTTTATTAGTAATGCCCTGAACTGTTACCGAGGGACGCCGTGACTACTCACAGTCGTCGCACAGGACTTGTATGGTGCAGGCCATATTGGGCATTCGTGGCACGAAGCATTCACAATCCCATTCACGCGTCCTGTGGCTCTCGCTTTGGCATTTCTGTCCCTCTGCCCTCCCACAGGAGCAGTGAGATACACGCAGCACAGGCTCCCTCTCATTTCTCAGGACAGAGTAGTTTAAAAACCATCTCAATACCTCAAACTCATTCACTCTTGGAGGGAAATGAGCTCACAGATATTTGCTCTCAGAAATAATTGTGTGACCCAGCGGCCTCTGATGAGCATGGGTCACTGGAGAAGCTGCGTACCTCCATGCGGTGACAGGCGTGGGCTGCTTTCCCAACGCCGAGAACACCTGAAATCCTGGGCATTGTCACTTACACATTAGGGAGTGGACACAGGGATCAGGAGTCTGGAGAACATGGCCAAAGAAACCAGGGTCCTGGGCCAGCACACAGGGCTCTTCCTGGGGACACTCGTGGTCCTGAAAAGTGGGGATCTCTGCGAGTGAGAGACACGTGGGGAGCCTAGTGGGAGACAAGGGCTGCACCATCAGGAGAAGTGTGAATCAGAAACAATCTCTGGGAGCAATGGCAGGTTACTGCAGAACAGGGGAGGATGCGGGAGCTCCTGCAGCTCAGCTCAGCCAGCCTGGCTGCCAATTACCCTCAAACCGTGAGACTGGCTGTGTGGCCCTGGGCTGGCGGCGTCCCACGATGCAGAGGAAAGGTGATGGCTCTCCTCCAAGGCCTCAGATTCTCCCAGTGTCTCCAGGGCACGAGCTTCCTGCAAAGTGAATGACAGCAGCAGAACCACCGGAAACCCCAGAACAGACTCCCAGAGACTCTCCTTCCTACTGAAGTCATGGGACACATTAAGGACAATGAGGCTTACTATGTTTTAAGGGGGAAAAAGATGAAATTGGAAACATCTGCAGGGTACAGGAAACCACAAAAGTTTTCAATACAGGAGGAACATTTACAAAATTTGCAAACTTTGACCACATGCTGAGCTGTAAAGAAGTCTCCACAAGTTTTGAAGGACCATGACCGTACAGACAGTGCTGGCGAGGGCACTGAGCTAAGGATGAGCAAAGACACCCAAGAGCCCCGCGTGTCTGGGGTGAGGAGATGAGGCTCTGAGGTCAGCAGCAAGACAGAGCTGCTCCTGTGACCTTCAGGTATGCTTTTAGGGTACATTGGACATCTTTGTCGGTTGTTCTGAACACAAGGAAATTTAGTTGCCGGTAATTAGTGATGGTGGAGTTATCTGTAGCCTCAGTTACTCAGTCACTTCTCAAGAATGTTAGTCCTGAAAAGATTCACTTAGGCCTATTAATCCTCCTCTGGAGATGTTCTTAGGGAATTAATCCAGAAGAAAGGAGAGCTGTATACACAAATGATGACCTTCAGTGTTGCTGATTTCACAGCTAGTGGAGGGGCACGCCTGTGGCGTCCTCTGCAGGTGAAGGTCACCTGTGTGTATTGGCTTGCTGGGAGGTAGTGCAGCTGAATGACTCCTGGGAAGATTACAAACCCAGGAAAGCAAATGTAAAATTGTTCCCCTCACAGTTTGTAGGATCAGGAGTGAGCACAGAGCCTAGAAGACGTCCTGGAAAAGCTAATTTATTACAGGTGAGAATGAAGCGATTTTTAATTTTCAAAATGGATTTATCACATTTGTGTGGTTACTTTAAAAAATCCACTTGATGTGCAAAGTGGCCCTGATCACACCACCCAGAGCCCACGCCTCCCCTCTAAGGCGTCTTCTCTCAATCACTGAGCATTGAGAATTCAGTTACACGTCACCCACTGCTCGAGACAGGGTCGCTGGTAAACACACATGCACCCCTTGGCCTCTTTGTCTAAACAGCTCGCCCCGGGTCCCACGTCTTCTGGTCACGTGGCCCCACACTGCATCCACAGCCTGGGCCACCTAGGCTCTGCAGGGCAGACCCCGGCCAGAGAGAGCAGTGCACACTGCGAGGTTTCAGGCCCCGCACATACACTCTAGGAATCCAAAAGGAGCCGTTTCTCCTTTGCCTTCCCTTTTCCAAGCCCAGTGGAGCAAGAGTGGATTTGAATCTTCAGGAGAGCTTTACTGGGAAACCAGTAAAGGCAGTTGGGCCACAGGGGCTCCCAGTGTGCAGAGGCCTCCAGGCTGGGGCGAAATGGGACCGGAGCAGCTCCCCCAACGCAGTGGGGAAGCCCCTCCTGCCCGGGTCTCCACCCTGACTTATTATTTTTTTATCTGGCTAGAGAAGGCAGTGAGACCTCCAGTGCTTTTGTGCTATTTTAGGGTAGAAGGGTGGCCTTTGGCAAAGCCCTGCCATCTGCAGGGTGGGAAGCAGGTGCTGGCTGGGTCGGGGGTCAGCAGAGCAGCCAGTCCCTGGAGGAGGACCAACAGGCACGCCTGCCAGGAAGGCCCCGGGCTGCCTTCGATGACACTACTGTGGCTGCAGACACTGTCTCAGGGCCCTTGAAGCTGTGGTCCTGCAGGGGCATGAACTGCAGGATGTGTGCTCGGAGCCCTGGGGCAGGGTCTGGGAGACCCTCCAGACACCTGTGACCTCGTTAGGAACCTGGGAAGGGATAGGCCCCAGGCTCTCAGCCCCTGGGTCCTTGCTGCCACTTCAATGTGGATGCAACTGCAAAATAAAGAAAGCGTTTTCTCCCTCAGGAAAACAAGGAAGCAGTTCATGAGTATTTTTGGCAACACATCCTTCCCTTCAAGAAAAAGAAGAAAATGCAACTGGAAAACAAATTGCACCCCCTCCTCCAATTGAGAAAACACATGAAATGTGAGAAGGGTCCACTCCACCTGCACTGAATGGAGGGTCTGGCCTTCAGGTCGGAGGGTGGGTCTGGCCAGGACTCAGTCCCCCGTAGGTGTGGCCTGTGGGCCTGGCACGTGGTTAAGCAGCCAGGAGGAGGCTGCTCGGTCCAGTGTGGCAGCGGTGGAGCCCTCTCTCTGGCAGAGTTGCCCCAGGGCTCAGAAAGTCAGGCTTCCAGAAGAAACACATTCATTTAGGGTGACTTGAATTCAGAGGAAATACTTGAAATTGTCTGAAATTTACTTTTTCATCATCTTTACATTTTGATTCTAATTCTGCCAGTTGCAGTCGTGGTGGAGAGACGGGTGTCCTTCTGCACCTGGCAGCCCTGGAAGCCCTGGAAGCCCTGGAGCAGCTGCAGCAGGACCCCGCCCCCACCCTCCCCTTCCTGAGGCCGAGCCTCTGCAGCTCCTTTCACGGCTCCTGACAGGAGGAGTGGGCATCACTTGGAGCAGCAGTTTCCCGGGTAGGAGCCGGGGTCTGGAGGAGAGGATCCTGCATGGCAGAACCTGGTGGGTGGAGTCCAGACGGTTGCCCAACCCTTCCCCGAAGACACTGTGAACTGTGAGTCTTGCTGGTCCCACTAAGCCCCTCCCCACCACGGCCATCTGGAGCTCCCCTCTGCCGGCGGGAAGGCGCACTTTCATCCGTGGAAGCGGTTGGTCACGTGGATGGTGGCCGACAAGCACGGGCAGCCCATTGGTCCCAGTCGAGACTCACGTTTTTGGTCAGGGAGCTGTCCGTGTCTCCGGGAGGCAGATGGGACCTGCTTGAGGGAGCACAGCCCCCAGCCTGGGCTTGTTAGGACACAGGCTTCCTAACCTGTTCTCACGCCTTCCCCAGTGCTCTGGAGCGACTTCTGCTTTCTGTTCCCTCCCAACTACATTCTTGTTATAAATGGTCCTGCAGACACCCTTCAGGGTGGGGGTGTCTGCCCAGCCCCCTAGACCTGCCCCTAGCTGGTCTCACACCCAGGCCACAGCCCTGCCTTGGCCTGGGCCCCAGTCGATTGGATCAGCAAAGATCTCTTTAGAGACTGGAACTGGTATCTGGATTCAGCTAGTCTGTCTCAGCATACAGCATGGCTGGCCCTGAGATGCCCATGAAGCCTTGGCTGATGAGGGATCTGTCATCCATCCCGCGGACACAGAAGCAGGGAGAGACAGCCTTCAGGGAAAGAAGATCGTGAGACCTGAATAGAGGGACAGAGAAGTGGCACGAGGAGGCACCCCAGGCACCAGCTTAGACCTACAGGAGCCCAGCTTCCTCTGGGTTCAAAACAGATGCCAGAGTCTCCCGATAAATTCCTCTTTTGTTCTAAGCCATCCAGAGGGGACAGAGGCCAACTTGGGGAATCTAAGACCATAAGTAATTCCCACTTCTAACTCGTTTTATGCAATGGTGGTATTTGTCCTCCCGGGAAAGTACAGAGAGCTGACCCACCCTCTGCCATAGAAAAATATGCAGATTCCTAGTTGACCGGCCTTCTTTGTCTTACTTCACCCCCAGAAACCCTGAGAACCACCTGCTAGGTCTTCAGGTTCCTGCTGCCACTTGAAGGGCTTTTCAAGTGCATTGAATTTGCTGGAACAAGTCCTCTGTCAGCACTGAGGTAAAGCCTGGAAGTGGTGGTGAGTTCCTCAGATAGAAACGCAATTATACTGGCTACAGTTATCGGTGATTTGATTTAAATAATTATGTTTATTTTTAAAAGAGAACCCCAGTCTCCCCCCTTTTACACTCTGCCCTGCTACTCATCCTTCCACCAATAGTTAGTCCATGTGTCTTTTTAAAAAATTATTTGCTTATTTAATGTATTTTTAAAATTTACTCGGAGAGGGGAGTAATAAGGTTCATTCATTTGTCTATTTTACTGGAGGTGCTGGGGCTGAACCCAGGACCTCGTGCACGCCAGCCACACGCTCCGCCACGGAGCTGCGCCTCCCCCTTTAGTCCATGTGTTCCTAAAGCTTGTTCTTTCCAGGACAAAGCTGAGTTTAAATGTCAGAAAGTAGTCTCTTATCCTCGGGCCAGAGGCACCTGAGCCGCTTAGTTTCTGAAACCGGAAGTGCTTGCTGTCAAATGGCACTGAGGCAGGAAGCAGTGACAACAGCTGGTTCAGCCTTCACGGTGGCCAGGCTGGGGAGGGGACAGAGCTGGGCCCAGGGTCTGACTCTTGGTCCGGGAACGTTTCCCTCTGCCGGCACCTCAGTGTCTGTCGTGCCTGGGTGAAGCACCCGAGGTGTCTCACGGCAACGATTCGCCTTCTTCCACAGACATCACAGCAGATGTCTCGGTGCCAAGGGCGTGACAGAAGGTCTGAAGGTCTTCAGTTGGAGACCAGCTGCTGCTTTCCTTGGGGTGATGAGGTCAGCGAAGGTTCTGCTCCTTAGCAGGGCTAACAGTGGTCTGGGGAGGTGGGGAGAGACCTGCCGCTGGGGCTGTGGTGTCCTGCCCTCCTGCCCTGGTCCACCAGCTGCTACGAGCTGTTTGTCCTGCTCCATGAGCTCCCAGGACCCTTTCAATCCAGTTCCTGAGGACTTCCCAAATCCTACATGCTCACCACCACACCCCTCCCAGCCCTGGCCGTGCCTTCCTTCTTCCCGACCTGTTCCTGGACCACTGGCCCCTCTGCAGGGAAAACGCAGATTTCCCCTGAAGCTAAAGGGCTGAGGTCCAGAGGCCCCACCTGCACCCGCAGGACCCAGCCCAAGGCCCTGGGAAGACACTAGTCATTTCTCTTTGAAATTTTACCCTCTTTTCTTTCTGATCAATGACCCCCACCACCACCCCCCATGCCAAATCATGTCAGTTTCAGCGTCTGCCTCTGTCTGTATCTTTTTCTTCTCTGCACAATGCTTCCTGTTCACATGTTCTCTCTGCCGGATGTCTCCTGAGGGTGGTCGTTGAGCCACCAGAGTGGGGGACGCCAAAGGCGGAACCCCAGCGCCTCCTGTGTTCAACCAGGGCAACTCCTCCTGGGCGTGTTTAATATGTTGTGCTCTCGCTTGAAGAAGTGTCCTGGAACTTGAAGAAACTGAAAACCCTGGTAGGCCATGGCTGGTAGCTTGAACGTTAAGGTCAAAAGCTAATACATGTGACGTGATATTTTGGCCGTGAGCATGGGGTAACAGTTTGCTGTGGCGCTAATTTGAAAAGATACCAGTGACTTGGACAGTGAGTCAGCACAACTCTTCCCAAGTCAGCGCAGCCTCTGGGGTGAAACATGCAGGTGAGTAGAGTGCATGGTCCGTAGGGTGCTGCTTTTCCTTCTTTGTATGTGAGTGTTAGGACCTGGCATGTTGACGAAGCTGTGAGACTTTTACTCAGACCACAGAGCATTCGGACAGAGATGAGCTGGACCTGGGAAGACAGGTGACAGGAGCGTCTGGGAGAGAGCTGGACCGTGTCAGCAGTTGGCAGGTCTCCCGAGAGCTGCGCACAGACAGGGATTCAACATGGAGCTGCACTGGGGCCCTTCCACAGACACTATACGTACATTAGTTTCCCCTCCCGAGAATGACCATTGTGTAGACAACCGTTCTGTCAAAAAGGGGATATTCAGTAGTGACAAAGAGGTGTCCAAAGACCATGTCCAAGTGTTTCAGCACAAACTGAAAACTAGTTACCAGACAGTAGGACGACGGAAAGATGGTTGAGGGTCACAACAAACCAGCAGATGAATCAGCAGCAGTGGGGACTGTGGAAAGGAGCGGCAGAGCGCCACTCACAAGAGACGACCAAAGCCAGTCTCACTGTCAGCGTGACGCAGGCTTGTTTCCACGTCTGGGGGAGCTGTGGGGCGGCCGGTGCCCCAGGCACCTGGGTCTCCTCCCCCCTGAAGCCTCAGCAGACTGCAGGAGACGCGCGCAGGGAGGGTGGACCTGTCGCCGCAGAGAAAGGGAGGTCAAGGTGCGGGCAGGCTGCGAAGGCAGGAAGGGATGGAAGGTGTGCAAGGGCTGGGGAGGCAACAGTGGAAACTGATGTCATCATGTAGGAGGGACCCTGCCGGGATCCTGGGGTGTGGGGGTAACTGGGTTCTGCCTGGCCCTCTGCTTCCCTGGCCTCCCTCTCCCTTCCCCACCCGGCAGACACCGAGGGCTCTTCTTCAAAGACCTTGAATCAACAGCCTGGGTTGGGCCACAGCTCCTAGCACGTGTCTGGGGCCCCAGAGTAAAAGCTTCCTCATTCTGGTTTGGGTTGGGGCATGTTGCGGGGGCAGGAGTGGGTAACTGCCAGCTCACTGCCCACCAGTTCCTCACCGTCCATCTAAAGAGAGCACAGCCAGCAGAGCCCAGCTGTGGACACGAGCTCCCAGCTTACATTCCCACTCAGAGAAGCCAGGGGAGCCCACAGCAGAATGAGCCTGACTTCCCTCTAAGAGGACCCCAGTATCCCCAGACTTCCAGAAGAACGTCAGCCACACAGGGGAGTAGAGTGAAGGTCCACAAAGACAGGGACCTCGGGGCAAACGGCTAAGTAAAAACAAGAGAAAGTCAAACTGAAAGTCCAATTGTTGTCCTCAGAAACATTCTAGAAAACACTGCATGCTCATGACAGGCAGAGTAGGAAAGAAATTAAAATCTGATTCCTAAAATCCCAGGGAAGAGATGACGCTGGAGCCAGTGTGTCTTCCAGGACGCAGCTCAATGTGGACAGGTGGGGACGTACCTGAGGAGAGGTCACCAGCTCAGGAGTAAGACGTCTCACCACTAGGACTTCAGAGAGAGAGAAGGGTGAGTAACACTAGGACGTAACAGGAGAACTTCCCATGCGGGAAGAAGACGTGACTCAGGAGACTGACTCCTCTGAGGGCTAAGGAAGTCCGGACGAGGCCAGAGGGAACTTCAGGACATCAGATGAGGAACCAGGCCGGCCTCAGACCCGTCAGCAAGGGTTCAGAGGACACTGGGGCAGTCGAGTCTTCAGGGGTGAAACGCAGAGTGGAGACCATACTCGCTCCTCTCCTGGGAACCAAGACCAACAAAGAAAAGGAGTAGAAACACACTCCACCCCCAGCAAAGCTAGGAGACCACGTGGACAGGAGAGCTGGGGGGGGACACCCTGAGAGGCTGCAGGTCACAAAGCTTCAGACTGTGTCACACCCAGGGGGAGAGCAGAGTGTGGGTCCCGGCCTCAGCTGGCATGGAAAAGAATGGATGGAGCCACCAAACAGGACCTCGCACTGTGCAGGTCCTCATGCCGCCTGGGGCCGAGGTGGTCTCCCACGTGCAGCCCTGCCTCCGGAGCTATGCCTGGCAGACCCTGGCCCCGACAGAACCCCCTCCCCGAGGCAGACCCTGGCCCCTGACGGAGCCTCCCGTAAACAGCTGGTCCCGGGAGGACTCGCCACGCTGGAGGTGAGGTACGAACAGAAGGCAACCAGAGCCGAGTCTCAACAAAGACAGAGCGAGAATGAAACATAAAATGAAGGGACAGGAGCAAGGAAAACACAGCAGAAGGAGCAGAAGACAGAGCCACGAAGGAAGTGAAAACTGAGCAGACTCACCTCCTGGAACAAAACCGTCACCCTGCATGCGAGGAACAGCACGTCCAAGATGCACAGTGAAAGGGGCCCCTCAAATCCAGCGTCTCCACCGCGGGAGGCAGTGCTAGCTCCAAGAGCAGGGTTTGCACAGTCTCACACATTTTGTAAGCTTACGCCATTAAATTTTTAATAAAGCTTCTGTTTAACTACCAGTGGGCAAAACTCCTGAAAGCACAGTGTGATCCCACGAGCCGGTGCCTCCTGGACCCCCGGGGCCCGGTCGGTCGCTGCTGAGGGTCCTGAAATCAGTCTCAAAATTGCAAATGAAGCTAGAACAGCCAGCGCCGTTTTAGAACACGCTGGGTCTAGCCAGGGCTGGTGTTTGTGTAAGGGACTTGGGTCATGACCTGAAGTGCAGTTATTTTGTGGGTCCTTCAACAAGAAGTTTGAACCCCTCTGGGACCCCTTTCTGGGTGATGACGGTCTGCGAATGGCCGTCAGGGGCCGCACGGCCGTTGACACAGCCAAACGCTCCAAGGGGAGACAGCGCTCAGTTTCCTGCTTCCTGAGGGAAGTGCAGAGGAAGGGGGCTTGAGAGGCAGAAAGCTTCTGAAAAGGGGGCCCCCGGGAAGAGAGGGGCGGCAGGGCTGGCCTTTCCCGGGCTCCGAGCGCCCGGGCCGGTCTGCCTTCAGGTGTGCAAGGCGGCGGGGGAGACACGCTCATGACAGCAAGGACAGTCCTCGCAGGATGAGGTGGGGCGACGCCCTTCCTGGGGCATCTCAGGTTCTCCACAGGAGAGGATGTGGGCCACCTGGGGCTGTGGCAAGAACCATAGGAGGGATCTGTGAGCCAGCATCTACCACCATCTTGTCCTTTAAAGAAATTATCTTGAGGTGACTGTAGATCACATGCAATCACAAGGAGCAAGACTGTGCAGCTCCCCGTTTCTCCCAGCACTGAGGTGGTGCATGACTGTAGAGATCACAAAACTGCAGAGACCCAGCCCCTTCCCCACCCCTGGTCGCACCAGTGTCACACGCACTCGTACACGAGCATGTCTGGATCTGTGCCGTCCTGTCACACGTGCAGACACGTGTGGCCGCCACCACCACCAGGACACAGGACACTTCCACCCCTAGGGCCCCTCCTGCTGCCTTGTTACAGCCACTGCCTCCCCATCCTCGACCTCTGACAACCACTGTCCGTTCTTTGTCTCTACAATTTGCCGTTTTAAGAGTGTCATGCAGATAAAACCCTGCGGTGGGTGCGACACCCTCTCCTCCTGCCCGGGGTCCGCAGCGCACCTGTGTCGGAACTTCTTCCTGCCGAGCAGCTTGTTTGCCCTCTGCCTGTGGAAGGATGGGTGGAGTGCTGCTTCTGGTTTGGGGCTGTCGGTAAACACGTGGTTTCATGTGTGTAACGCCTTTTTCTTTCTCTTATTCTTTTTTTAAATTGAAGTATAGTCAGTTTACAATGTTGTGTTCATTTCTGGCGTACAACATCATGTTTCAGTCACACATGTACATATGTATAGTCCTTTTCATATTCTTTTCCATTTAGATTATTATGAGATACTGAGTATAGTTCCCTGTGCTCTACAGTATAAAATTGTTGTTTATCTATTTTATATATAGTAGTTAGTATCTGCAAATCTCGAACTCCCCATTTATCCCTTCCCATCCCTCTTCCCCCCGATAACCATAAGTTTGTTTTCTGTGTCTACGAGTATGTGTCTGTTTTGTAAATAAGTTCCTTTGTGTTTTATTTTTTCAGATTCCACATATGAGTGGTATCATATGGTATTTTTCTTTCTCTTTCTGGCTTACTTCACTTAGAATGCTGATCTCCAGGTCCATCCATGTTGCTGCAAATGGCATTATTCTATTCTTTTTACGGCCAAATTAGTATTCCATTGTATAAATACACCACAACTTCTTTATCTCGTCCTCTGTAGGCTCACATTTAGGTTGTGGAACATCTTTCAAAGGAGATTTTCTCCCTCTAGAGGGGAGAAGGGGCCTGGAGTGGACATGGGCCTACTGTTACCTCGGATGAGCAGAAGCCCCTCCTGCACTGCTGCAAGCTCACCCCGCAGGGGAGGATAGACTCGTGGAGCTTGGGAGGGGTGGAGGCCTGGAGGGAGCGGCAGGGACTGTACCCTGAGACCCCAGGGCCAGAGTGGTGCCTGGCTTCACCGACTCCCCCAGCCCTGGTGCTGGTGTTGCTGGAGAGCCGGCATCTACCGGGTGCTGCGGGTGAGAGGAAAGGGCTCCACCCTTGCCCTGGGGAGTCATGAAACCACCGGGAACTGACTGTTGTTAATTTGCCTAATGAGCCTGATTGCTGAACACAACACACCAACTCTGGGCCCCACAACACCCAGTGGGCAGGCACTGCTGTTTTCCTGTTTTGCAGACAGAGAAATCTAGACTTAATCTGGGGAGAAGAGTTATGTTCACACCAAACCATCTGGAAGGAATGGAAAGTAATAAGCCATGTGTCAGAGGCCAGACAGGTAACAAAAGCCAGTCATTTTCACACTCACAGTTAATCAGTGTGTGTGCAGGCCACAGACACTGTGCTGCTCCTAAGCCCGACCTGGTCTCTCTGCCGCCCTGGGGTCACCGGGCCTCCCTGCAGCACAGTCTGGCAGGTTTCCTCCCCTGCCAGCTGCCCCCACCCGCTCCCTTTGGTGCCACCCACCTGCTAGGAGTCAGAGCCACGCAGTCGTCGTGAAGGGGCGAGGTGGTGCTGGCCTGGCCGGGTGTCCCGAGGCGGCTCCTCGACTCCCAGGCCCAGCACCACCTCAGAAATGCTGCCACTGTGTCTAGACCTTCGAGACCGAGTCCACTCCCAGGGCTTTCTCCTCGTCCATTCCAAGGTGAACTGCGGGTGGGGGAGCCGCAGAGGTCCTCAGCGTGGCATCTTCGGAGGTGCACCAGCCCCAAGAGTCCCATCTTCCCACGGTGGATGCAGGCCAGGTGCTCAGTAAAGGTCGTGCTAAGAAAGTGAATTCCCAAACAGGGTAAATACTCAAACAAACCCTAGGGCCCCTGTGTAAGACCATCTGTAAACACTAAGGAAACCTTGAAGGAAATACAATATAGTGGTGGGCAGTCTGGTATCATTTTTGCCCCTTTCAAGTTTCTTCACTATTATGTTGCTTCTCTAGAACTACTGTTTCACAAAAGCAGCAGCTCCACTGGCCCTTGATAAAATCTGTTTGGCTTGGTTTGAACGATTTGAAGAGCAGTTTGGGACGGTCACTGCATTCATCACTGGGTCTCCAGAGCCCAGCTCCCTGCACAGGAAGCATCTGTGGTCAAAGGCCAAGTTTCCTGAGTCCTGGGTTTTCTCCTCTGGAGCCTGTGTTGTGGTTCTGCTGTGAGGGTGCGCTGACAGCAAATCCCCATCCCAAATGATGAATCAGGTGCCCCTCCTGTTGACTCCTCTGGGATGCTTTGATGGAGATCTTAGAAGAAAAGCACATGTCATCTGGCCGCGGCTAAGAAGACTGGATATGGAGCCCAGTTAATTGCTGTTTCAGAAGTGTCTTCAAAAAGCTCCTTGATATTTGGCTAATCCTGGTCAAAAACAACAAGTTAAACTTTATCATGATAAAAACATAGACATTTTGGGTGAACATGCTTCACAATAAGCAATCGAGGCGTCACAAATCTACCTAACGGTACATTCACCATATGTCTGAGGTTATATTCAACTATTAACTCAAACTGACAGATGTATTGATATCAACGAACAGCAGACAAACCGTTGAGGGTTTCTACCAGCGAGCAGAGGCCAGGCTTGGGCTGGGGCACCGACCCCACTGGGTTGAGCTGGGACCCCCTTTCCACAGCAGCACAGAACCGCCGGGCTTCGAGCGTCCAGCAAACCTCAGCGCAGATGCCTCTCTCTTCCGCTTTTCTCCTCGATGTGACCCAAACAATGAACACTGGAGAGAGACTATTCAAGGGTGTCACTACTCCTTTCTCTGGATTCTCCTATCAGGTCACGAGAGCTATGTCACCTGGCTCCTACAGGGTCACTGATTTACCTGAGCGTCCAGCCGCTCTGGCGCAGTGCTGTCTCAGGATTAGGTCTCACTCTGACCTGTAGATGTTGTTGGCTCTCTAGCTGCAGGTACCAAGGAGCCCTCCTTATTGTCACACTTTGCTTTAAATGGTGATCTTTTCTTTGCCTTGCCCTCAGCAAAAGCCACCTGATTCCATAGTCCAGGTAATTCGTGCTTTTCCCAACTGCTCCGGTGTCTGACACACGGCCACCCACTCTGTTTCCTGCCCCCTACCTACCAGTTCTGCTCCAGCTCAGCACTGCTCAGCCGGGAGGGGCTGCTGCGCCACCATTTGGCAGCCAGCTCTCAAACCCCACCCCAGAGGCAGCTCCCCGATCACCTGGCCCCTCCTGTCTTATGCTGGGTCCCTCTGGAAACAGCTTCTGGAGCTGCAATCTGTGTGTGGGAGTTTATTGCATGTATTCTCAGAAGGAAAATCAGTGCACAGGTGAGGGGATGGGTTGGGCAGAGAAGCAGCCTGACAGCAGTGCAGCTGCTACTGGGGCTCCAGCCAGTGCTCCAAGCTCAGGAGCTGGGGCTGCTGTTCAGTTATCCTGATGCAGGCACAGCCTTGGGCTCCTTGTAAGGAGGGTTGGCTCTGGAGGACACAATTGGCACTCCCTTCAGAAGTCTCTAAGGTTGGCAGTCAGAGACAGCCACACTGGGGGTGGGCCATGGGGAAACTGCTTTCCTAACCTCCGTGTTGGACCACTGGCAAACACCTAGTATGAAGATCTTGAAAAGAGAAACTCAAGCAGGTGATTGTGGATCTGAAAGGAGGCTCAAGCAGTCAGGGTAAAGAATGGTCATCCAGTTTTTTCAGCGTGCACTTAAGCACTCTTTTAGGAAGTGAGGGAAAGCAGGGACCAAAAAAGGCCTCGCTGTTTAAGAAGCGTGTGTTCTGGTCTATGAAGGTGTGGTGTCGTGCGCTGTGAAGACAGAGGAGAGGGAAGTGGACAGGAAGTCAGGAGACACAGAAAATGAGGTGAGGAGGGTGGCCTGGGGGTCGCAAGGGCAGACAGGAGTGCACTTGGCTTGTGCGAGGTTGTGAAGCCAGAGTGGCCCTAGGCCAGGGGACAGCAGAGGGCAGGAGGGGGTGGCAGGGATGGGGAGCTGTGGAGCCTAATCAGGGTCTCACCGGCCCCGTGCTCCTCCAGACCCCAGGTCACCCCTGCAGTTGGTCAGCTGCAGACCTAGTCTGAGGGGGCTGAGTTGGGCCAGGGAATTCTTTTCTTTTGATGCCTTTAGATTTGAATTTCTTAAAATCATGTGCATGCCTCTCTTGTCCCGCACCCCCGCCCTGGTGCTGGGCTCCCGCCTGGTCCCTTCAGCACCCCTCATCCCGTTCGCTCCCCGCCACCTCCCCCTCACCCCAGCCTGGTCTTTCCCCAGCTACCCCTACCTGATCCCCTCCCGGCGCCCTCCACGCGGTCACAAGCCTCGCCCAGGCCCCCCAGCCCGCCTCGCCGGATCATCCCAGAGGGCGAGCCATCCTGGCGGTGTCCCTTTATCCCATGTCTGAGACAGACCTCGCCCCTCTGCGGGCCTCGGCCAATGGGAATCTGGGGTTGGGATGAGGGCAGAGCCGTCTCGCTCCCGGTCCTCGCCCTCAGCCAATGCACAGTTCGGGTCTCGCTATGGGCGGACCCACCACGTCCCCGCCCCTCTGCGGGCCTCGGGCAGCGGGAGCAGGGCAGGGGCGTGGGCGGAGCCTCCCCGCCCCCCCGCCAGCCCTTTGACCAATGGGCGGGCTCGTGGGCGGGGCCGGGGCGGAGGCGCCGCGGACAGGCGGGCGCGGAGCTGGGCGCTGAGCGCCGGGACTGCGCCGCCGCTCGGGCTCCGGCTGCTCCGCGGGGCTCGGCGCGCGAATTCCCGGCCGACCCAGCATGGCGGTGGAGGAAGAGGGGCTCCGTGTCTTCCAGAGCGTGAAGATCAAGATCGGTGAGCTCCCGGGAGCCGGCTAGGGCGGCGGGGTCTTCTCCGGGGCTCGTGGCGGGCGACCCCAGGTCCCTGACCCCTTTGCGGGGGGCTGCGGCCCAGGGGCCTTCTGGCGATACGCGCTCTCGGGCTGCGGCCCCCTGCCCACCTCCCGGGGACGGCCAACAGCGGCCCCCTCCCCACCTCCCGGGGACGACCAACCGTGGCCCCCTCCCCACCTCTTGGGGACGACCAACCTCGGCCACCTCCCCACCTCCCGTCAGATGCTCGGCCACGGCCCCCTCCCCACCTCTTGGGAGATGCCCGGCTACGGCCCCCTCCTTACCTCCCGGGAGATGCCCGGCCAGGGCCCCCTCCCCACCTACCCTCAGGACGGACTGGGTCGAGCCGGGCCGGCGGCTCTGGGGGACGCAGCTTCCAGCATTGCCTCTGCGCCACTAGTGGCCGCAGGCCCGCGGAGGTGGGGTCTCCTGCACCAAGGGGAGGTGCGGTGTTGGACGCGGGTCCCGTCCCCGCTGGGAGTGTGTATCTGCGTGTGCACGACCACGTGCCGGGACTCTCCCGACGTGTGCATTTCGGGTGCCGAAAACACCAACCTCGGGATTCTGCACCTTGAATCAGCGTGGCACCCAGAAACTTCCTTTCCTGGGACCGTTTAAGCTCTTTGACATGTTCCCAGGTGCGAGGGGCCAAAACTGGACGCTGACTGGTGCCTGTGTGTGCACACGACTGTGTATGTGGATGTGTGTGCATATCTGAGTTCTTGTGTTTGTGTGTATATGTCTGCAGGGGAGTACGTGGAGCGCTCTGGCCCAGGACTCCCTCAGGGCCAGAGCCACCCCTCCCCCTTCCATTGAGAACTGGCTGCAGGAGTTTTGGCCACCAGGGCCTGCCATTCAGGTCATGTCCCCAGAGCAGTTTGCCTTTCTCACTGGACCCAAGAGCTGGGGGAGGGAAGTGCGGACTCTGGAGTGGGCTGGAAGGCTATATCTAGACTTCCTGGGTTTATCTGAAGAGACTTGCTTCTTCCCAGTTCTGTTTTGTCTTGGGAGGGTGATGTGCATGTTTTTCCCCCCAAAACAGATGAGTGCCTGGAGTGACTGTCACACATTGATGCCATAAATGTGCTGGTGGGAGAGGGCTCCTGAGGACCCCGAGTGCTGTCTGCTTATCTCCCTGTCCCCCCTGGGTGCCTCACACTCGCATCTGTCCCCGTGTGGAGAGGGGCGGCCAGAAACAGAGCCAGGCACCCAGTGGCTGCTGAAGTGTCAGTTGTCGATGACATCTGATGCTGCTTGAGAAATTCCAGCCACCCCAAATCAGCATGTTGTTTCCTGTCTGCTTAATTTTGGTTTGTGGATCATCACTGAGACGCTGTTGATATCTGGCCCAGAAGCACTGCAGATGGGATGTGGCAGCAGCGGCTGGAGGAGCCTGCCTGGAGAGGGTTCTCTTGTTTACTTGCTTGAAGTCTGCTGTCACTTTCATACTGAGAGGTTCAGCATTGCACCCCACCTGGAGTGGGGTCAGAGAAAGTGCCTCTCAATGTCAGGGACCACTGAGCACAGGGGGAATGTCACCCAGAGGATCTGAGGTGCTTCCTCAGTCATGGGGCAGGAGGGGGTGGGGACAGCCCGGCTCCTGGGTGCAGCTGGCAGGAATGGGTCTGCGGCCCTTGGGGTTCGGGCTCTGCATGGCCAGCCTCAGACTCAATTCAGGGAGGGTTCTGGACCGTGCGCTAACGGGTGGGTGTGGAAGGAAGGGGTTTGAGGATGCTGCTTGGTTAGACGTTCTCTCTTTTGTGCTTCACTTTAAACAAGTGAGAGGAACGCCCAGCTCAGCTGAGGATTAGTGCAGTGACCGAACATCTGCTGTGTCTTACCCCATGTGGGGACTGGGTATTATTAGAACCTCAGAGCACCCCCCGCCCCCGCCATTTGGGGGCTGTAGCAGTGAGGACGGGCAGAAAAGCCTGTGCACCAATGGCCCAAGTCCCTGGACGTGGTTCCAGCTCTGAGAAGCCCGTTTTCCCTGCTCTCTGAGGGTCTTCACTGGCAGTGCTGGGCTGCAGGAGGGAGACATTTGCATGCAACCTCTGCATCCAGGGCGCACAGGCAGCAAGGGCTTACCCACAGCACAGGCTGGGCATTGTCCTGTGTCTGAGCAAAGAAACGGTCAAGGCTGTGATGCTGACTTAGAGCCTGGGCTGGAGACCCAGATGTGAATTGTAGGGGCTGGCTTGGGGCTTAGTCTTGTTCTATGGTTAGTACAAAGGGATGATGGGGGTCCCCGGCATGGTGGGGGTGCCTTGAGCTCTCCATTTCTTTCCTTAGTCCTCTGCTGTGGCCATTGTCAGCCCTGACTTGCCTAAATGCCCTGGCCTTGAAGGCATGGTGAAGAGGAGGAGGGGCAGATGTGCAGGAATCACAGGCGTCCTTGCTCCCCTTGCCCCAGAGACCCCGGCCGGGCCGCCCATTCATCTCTGAGCCTCGTCGCCAGGCTCGCTGGCTGCGTGCCCTGTCGCTGCTGCTGGGCTGCTGGCCGGGTGACCCAGGGCCAGCATCCTCCCCTTTCATGGCCTCATTTTTCCATTTGCAAAATGCCGGCAGTTATTGTCTGCGGCATCCGGTGGGAGCTGGGAGCTCACGAGACAGTGCTATTCAGGCTTACTTAGCGCCCGCCCCCTCACTCTCAGAAAAAGACAAAGAGAAAAATTCCCCCTAAAGTGAGAACAGTCAGCGATGCCGCTGTGTTTGTTGCTGAGGGAAAACGCAGAGCATTCTGGGGGGTCATTCTGGGGGTGCTGGAGAGTTTTTCAGGAGTGGGGGCCTTGGCCTCAGTCCTTAAATGGTTTAGGACATAAGATGGTGCTTGGTCGCTGAGAGCTAACGGGAGAATGGGGAGAATCTCTTCCTTTTCCCTCTTTCCCTTTCTTTTTCCTGCCACCTTTTGCAAATGAGATAATACATAAGAAAGTGCCAAATGAAAGTAAGATTTTCTTATTGCAACTGTTCTGAGTCCTTGTCCTGAAGAGCCTGTGTCTTCCCGCACTTAAATCATGCCGTTATGTTGGACGGCTCTGCACACCCAAGAATCCTCGCCGAGGTCTATCTTTGGTAACAGCGGTGTCTCACGCCGTGTAAGTCTGAGCACGCTTCCTCTGGGCTGATTGAGGAAGTGTGCTCCTCCGACTTTCCATGAGTCAGGGCTTCAGCCCTGGGGGCGCAGCCACTTGTCGTGGAGACGATGAAGACCCCGCGGGGAGGGCGCTGCTGCTCGGGGTCGTTTTGGGCCTGGCGCTGCTGTGGGCCCTGTGACGTGGCTTGGCTTCCCAGGGGTGTTCCTTTCTCCACGGCCCTTACGACTTGTTTTTAAAAGTGTCATCTGGGTAAACATGTTAAGAACAATACGCAAGGGTGTTTTTCTCAAGCTAGAAAAGAAAAACGAAAATCCTGGCTTTGCCCTCAAGGTGAGAAAAGCCCCCTCCCTGGTCTGCGTGTGGGTCTCATAGTTGGGTTTGAGGGCAGGGTGGGCCTGCTCGGTGCCGCCGTGTGAGGCGAGCTTGCTGGTTCCCTGATGCCGACCTGCCTCCCTGGGCCCAGTGCAGCGGCCCCCAGGCTCCACGAGGCTCGGCACACGCTCCTGTGTGCCTCCTCTGTGAGATTAGAGCTCGCCCCCCGAGACAGTGATGCCCATTTGGATCCAGCCCGTGCGTACATTCAGGCAGACGAGCCGCTGCAGCCTGCTGGTGCCCGGGGGGACCCCGTGCCCGCCCTGCACCTCACTGCAGGCGTCACCCCCCAGGGCAGGAGGTCCCTGGGGCAGGTGGAGCTGGTGGTGGCCAGGGGTCGCTAGTCTACACTCCTTTGGCTGATCAGCCTGGTGAAGAGGCCCCAGACCACTGGGGTGGGAGCTCAGGGTTCTGGGTCCGCGCTGCTGCAAGTGCAGTTTTTACCCCAGTTTTCTGCGTGGGAAGCATTTGCCTGCCCATCGCAGGGTCTGTGAGGCTCAGGTGACGTGGTGGTCCCACCTAATATGTTGAAATAGTTGTTGTTGGTAACAGGGCTTCTTAGGGTTCACGGAGGCCACGCTCTGTGAACACGAGGGTGACAGCAGTGACAGGAGCGTGTCTGCTTGTGCATGTGCGTGTGTGTCCACGTGTCCATGTGCATGTGCACATGTGTGCGTGAGATGGTGTGAGGGGGGCCGTGCTGGCCACACACGGATCTTGGCTTCGGGGGTTTTGTGTTCTCCTGGGCTCTCTGATGCTAAAATTACCCTGGATATTCTGTTAACGGAGCTCAGCTCACGGTGCTATTTTTAACCCCAAGGCCTGCTGTGCAGCAGGCTCAGGCCCAGGCTGACTCCAGCCAGTCACTCCAGGTGTCACCTGGGAGGGGGTGTGCTGACCTAGGGGGCAGATCTTACACTCTGGTGCGCCTATGTCACGTCATTTCAGTTGAATTCTCACAAGTGCACAGCGCTGATGTTGGGGAAGCGAGGGTCCTGGCGTGGCAGTGTCTGCCCATGAGGGAGCTGGACACTCCCCCGCGTTGTGCAGGGCCTCCTCACCACATTGGACTGTCCGTCCTCCTTTCTCCGTGAGCTTGGACAGGAGGCGGTCACTAGTGTGGGTGGGGGGACCTGGCTGCTGGCTGCTGTGGGTGGGCGGCAGGGAGCGTCTGCGACAGGGCCGTCACTGACCACGGGTCCTGAGGCAGAAGCCGGAGAGGACAGGACTCGTGAAGATGTAGTCTTGAGCAGGACACAGGCGTCCAGAGCCGATTCTCTGAGCAGGGCCGCCTGCAAGCCCCACGGCCCTGGGCTTGTCAGGAAAAGGCGTCAGGTAGGTGAGCAGAGCCGGGCCTTGTAGCCGGGTCATTTTGCTGGAAACAGCATTTGGCAAAAGATGTTTGGATTTTCATGTGTAAACACTCACCCCTCCTGAAGGCGTCTGGGGGTCAGAGCATTGGCGCCTCACGTTTTAGCCCCAGCGCACGGGCTTGGGAGGGAGGTGGACGTGTCTGCTGACAGTGGTAGCAGCTAACACTGGGGCCTGAGGTGTGCGGGTCACACTTGAAAGTGAAGGCGCTGGGAGTAGGTCCAGGCCTGTCCAGGCCGCGGACACGGGTGAGCCCCTGGGAGGACGAGCCCCTGGGAGGACGAGCCCCTGGGAGCCCGCTCCGAGAGGAGGTGGGACCTAAGACCGAGTCCAGCCACTTTTCTCGCCAGCTCTTCAACCCCAGACAGACACCCTAAGCCCCCTGTGCCTCTGTTTCTTCGTTTGTCAAAGAGGAGAGGGAGGCTGTTTTTGTGCAGCTCAGTGGAATCGTGTGAGCAAAGGCACGTGGAGGTGTTACCGCAGGTACAGTTTGAAGCTACTTGCTCTGTTGATCTTGTAACAAATGAGACCCAGCCGAGCAAGTCAGGAGAGCCTCTTGTGGCCTCTGCGGGGGTCCCAGTGTCAGACGGAGTAGGGGTCTGTGTCTGGCTGTCCTGATGCACAGGAATGTTCAAAGAGCAAAAATTGAAAACAAAGTAAATGCCACTTGAGGGGTGATTATGCTATGGAGCTTCCAGAGCCTGTAGTACAGTGCTGCTTTCGGAGAGAGCTGGAGCCTAGCCAGGCCAGGAAGTTCGTGGGGCCGACTGGAGAGAAAGCAGAGAGGCTGTCAGACCCCTGGGAGGGTGGGGGGCACAGACACATCTGCTGATGGGAAGGGAAGACCACACCTGCCGCTGGGACCCCGAGCTAGGGTGTGGAAAAGCTGTCGGAAGAGGGAAGGAAGCAGGTTAAAAATAAGTCTGCTTGAAAAAGCAGGACCGTCAGCACGGTGCGTGCGTGTGGACTTACAGAGGTAGACAGGTACATGGAGAGGTGACGGTCACAAACTCTTGAGAAATGGAAAGAGCAACATTCTGCAGAAGCTGCCAAGGCCCAGAAAGATGAAACAGCTTTCCTTTCCCAAATTGCACAAGGCTCACCCTGTGCAGGAAAAGCGTGGGGTCCGGACTGAGTGAGTGAGTGATGGGCTGGGCACTGGGGCTGCTCAGGACTAGGCCTGGAGCCAGCTCAGACCACAGGCAGGTTGGGCTGTAGTGGTGTTCAGGAAGCTCTGACACAGATGAGAGTCGCACCATCCACACCGGTGACGTGCTTCTCCAAGTGTGAGGCAGCTTCCAAAATTAACAGTTAACACGCGCGGACACTGGTATGCACGCACATCCTGTGAACATCCTTAGAAGAAAGCAGATGAGTGTCTCCGGGTTCTGGCATGGCAGCTCCGAGGGCTGGAACCCAGGGGTGGCTCCGTGCCGGGTGGGGCTCTCCCCCCTCGGCACCAGTGTCTGGGGAGCCATTGGTGTGAGTGTGTACTTTATCTTAGCTGGAACCAGTGGGTCAGTAAGGTGACTGTGAGGTCACAGAAGAACCCCAGTTCTGTGAGTGTCTGTTTCCTTTGGCGTGTTTTTGCAGGGTGGGATCCCGGCCGGGCTCACTCTGTCCCGAAATCTGACGGTGTTACTTTCAGTTTCGAGTGAGCTGGAAGTGGGCAGCAGGGATGTCAGCTTCCCAGTGACGGCCCCGTTGGCGAGCGCTGCCTGTGGACCCCTGAGACCCACTGGGGGCCAGGAGGAGGCTGGACTGCACTCAGGGTTAGGGCAGTGCGCCCTGCCCTTCTCTCCCCAGTCAGTCCAGAGTGACCCGCAGCCCTGTTTTCCCCTCTTCACACCGTTTCTGTCCTGTATCTGAGTAGTGTCCCAAGTGTAAACAAGGATTCTACGTGGCCCCATGGCCAGCGGGCTAGAACCCCAAGATAAGCAGTGTCGCCGTCTCTCTTGGACTCGGAGAGACTCAGAGCCTGGAGGCTCAGTTGCCCGCTGCTTCCCTGGAAGGGCCGACCCCGTCCCTGCCCTGGAAATGGCCCTGTGCTCTGCGTGGCAGCGGCCGGTGCCTGCGGGTGTGTGCTGGTCTCCAGGTTCCCCGGCCGCCCTCTGGGGCCGACAGGATCCAGGACGGCCGGGTTCCTGGGCCTCAGGGGTGTGCCCGGGGGCGGCACTGATGACTCGTGTCTTTCTTGGAGCTTCGTTTTGAACTCCGTTGCGGGCCTGTCAGGGTGTTCTGTGTGCGGGGTGAGGCCTGTTCCCTGTCCCTGTTAAGGGGCCACACGGAGCAGCCCCTGGGGCCTATCTGGCTGAGCCCACCGCTGGTTGAGGGCAGCTGCACGCACCTGGGATCTTCTCCAGCTCTGATTTGTGTTTTTTCTTCTGAGAAAAAAGATTTCATTTTCCTTTTTAGTTCTCGTGGGAGGTACTGGAATGGCCAGTTTGTCTGATTTTCTGGACACTGCTTTCGCGCTGCTGGTAGGTCTTTGCTTAGCGAACCTTGGCCCCCCCGGGGGAAGCAGTGGACGCCCTGCAGGACGCAATCGTGTCAGAGTGCAGTGTGCAGGCAGAGTTAATACCTGGCCTCTCCTCTGAGGCTCAGAGGAGCCAGCTCACTTCCCCAAAGTCACACAGCAAGAGAATCTGTGACTGCCTCCATCACCCTGTGATTGCCACGGCCCCGGCACTTTCATGGTCAGTGGGGAACAGCCTTCTTGGGCGTGTTACCAAATCACTTCCTCAGTAGATGGCTGACTTCCCACCAGGCCTTCTCCTTCTAGAGAATCTTTAATGAGCATTTATGGGATTCAGCAGAGCAAAACCTTCACACAAGCCTGTGATCCTGAGAGGCCAGGGCAGCTCGGAGCTCAGAGCCCGCTGACACACGTCCCAGCTGGGGGTCCTGAGCTGCCGGAGCACCCAGGCAGCTTCACCCAAGCATGAGCTTCAGATGGGGGCTGGGGGCCATGTGGACAGCCTGCAGGCCCCGTTGGTGGTGAGGGACCAGTGTTTCCTCCTAACGCCTGCTCTCCAGCTTCTGACCATCTCCTCCTCCTGCTGGGGTGGAACCCCTCTCACCTCCAGGTCCAGACGTGGCCTTATGCGTGGAAAGCCCCCTGGGCTGGGCAGGCGACAGATAGGAGGGGTGGAGTGGGCAGTTCACCTCGGACATTTGGGAAGGAGGTGGCTCAGCCCCAGGTCCCCAAGCCTCTGGGCATCTGCTGATTTTGGCCTGGCTAAATGGGGGCTTTCCAGGGCTGGAGTCAGACTGTGATGCAGAGCTGTTAGCAGAGATCCAGGAACCTGATGTGGTTCCAGAAATCCTGTCAGTGTGTGGACCCCAGGGGACCTGGCCAGGCTGGCTTCTTGTGTCGAGGTCTGCAGTGGGGTGCCAGGACGCGGCTGGTTTCCCACAGCCATGGGGTGAGGGTTAGGGCGTGGAATTCCAGACTGTTCGGGGCTGCAGCTGGAAGGCTCAGCCTTCTCAGGTGGCCCTGCTGGCCTGTCCTGGGCAGTGGCCATCATATAGCCGGGTATTTTATCTTCTTCGTAGGGGTGAGGCGGAAAACCACCTATATGATGTTCACAGGGAGAGCACACCCCTCCGGTGTGCGGAGCGTGCAGAAGTAGGGGGTGGTTTCCTGGGGATGTCCCCAGGAGGAGGAGGCTTTAGTTGAGGGAGGGCGTCATTTGTCTTTACCTTCTTACGAGGCCTCCTCTTGTCATCACACGCTGTGCGCGCACACGGGCATGCACACAAACACACACGGTACACGCAAGGCTCCACCCACATAGACATGCAGAAGTGCACACAGCATGCACACAAGGCTCACCTGCACACGCAGGCATGCCTACACAGGCACATGTGCACACACGTGCACACGGGCATGTTACTGTGGGGGAAGAGGCCTAGGAGGCTCACAGCAGCTCCCGTTGACTCTTTCCTGCTGGCTGAGCTCCATGGCATCAGCGAGCTGGCCTTGCCTGCTGGAGCTTGGTGTGTGGAGTTTAAAGATGGCTCCTGTTTCTTAAGCAATTCTTAATCTTCCTTCTTCCCGATGTGGCAGAGGCTGTAGGCACACTGCAGGTGCCACGTGGCTCTCATGGGCCTGATCCTCGGGGCCTGCGGGTGTGTGTTGAGGGCGCCTGCGGTCTGAGAACCCGGAGGGGGGCTTTGCCCTGTGCCCGCTGCCTGCTTTGGGACACCTGCCTTTCCGCTTTCTATGACTTGAGCATCTTTTCTCAGTTGTTGCTGATGTTTTAAGTATTTTGTATTTGTATCAGAAACATTTCACTTCTTGGGCCCACAGCCTGGGTTTTCCCTGTGGCTGTTTCTCCTGTTTGTTTCTGGGCTGTCTCCCTCCTGGCCGCGCTCAGGTGGGTGTCCCCCGTCTTCAGCCAGCTCTGGGGGCCCCAGGCTGGCTGTGCTGAGGACAGTGAGAGGTGAGAGGACATTAAGCTGATGAGGGAACACTGCAGCTGGGGCTGCGTGAGCCTCGGCAGGGAGGGGACGAGGTCTGCTGCCTGCCCCAGGGGCAGCCCCCGAGTGACGGTGGGAGGTGCCGCGCTTCCTTCCCGAGTCCCCGCGCCCCCGCCGCCCCCGCGGAGTCGGTGGCACCCGTTTCTCTGTTCACCAGCTCCTGCCCCTCTCTGCTCCGCCTCTGTCGTGGGGGTGAGTGTCTCAGTGTTTGGATGCAAGAATACGTTCCTGCATGTCCTGACCAGAAGTAGCGCCTGTCATGGAGAGAGAACCCCTGGTCGTTATGGTTTTGCTCAGTGTATTGACCGTCTGTGTATTCTGTTTCATGTATTCCAGCGTCCTCCGTGGAGAAGCCTTCCCCTTGGCCTGTGTTCTTTCGGTCAGGAGCGAGGGGTGGTCAGGAAGGAAGAGGGGGCAGGCAGAGCCCGGCCGCTGAATTAGACTCTCTTCTGTCTTTCCACCAGCTCACTAATCACTGGAATTAGTAGCGATGTGGTTTTGTGTTTCCTCTGCAACAGCCAGCCACCCTGCCCACTCCCACCCAGAAGGCTTTCCTTTTGGAAGCTGTGCGCTTGGACCCAGCAGTTTTGTGGAGGTAAGGGTGCTGGCTGAGTGGGAGTATCTGCTGACTTCAGAAGAGAGGGCTGGCAGAGGCTAGCCAGGCCCCTTGCGTGCTGTGGAGCCAGGTGGCCCCCCATGCACGTTGGCTTCTCGGGGGCCGCCAGCACCCCAGCTTGCTGGGCTCACTTAACTACTCAGGCATCATCCCGTGAAGCAGAGCAGAAAACCAGTGGAGCTGGGGCTTCTCTTAGGCGTGCTGGTTCCTGGTGACTGGCGAACCCTGCTTCTTCCTTAAGAGCAGACTCCACCTGCAGGGCCGGCGAGTCTCCCATCTGCTCGGCCGATGACACCCGTGCTGGGCTCACTGCAGCCGCAGGCACCAGGGAGCCAGTGTGGCTGGACCACAACTTACCTTCAGCGCCCAGGTTTTAAACCAGGGCCCTGCCCCCAGGGGATGGTTGGCTACGCTTGGGGCCTTTTCTGTTTGTCACACTTGGGAGAGGGGAGGGTGACCTAGTGGGTGGAGACCACCCCACAGCTCAGCAGCTGATAGCGCACTGGGCATAGTGGCAGCACTGGGAGGAGGGGCACTGGTGCTGGGAGCAGCTAGACCTGGCACTTCCCTGGTGGAAAGATGCCGGCAATGTGGACCAGACAGACACTGCGTGCTTCTTTAGGTGTGGACAAGGAGGGCAGGAGCCTGGGGTGGGGGCACTGTGGCCAGGCTGCTGGTGACACTCTACAGCCTGCCTGCTGTGTGACCTATGGCAAGTCACTTAACCTCTCTGAGCCTTAGCTTTAGTGTCTGTAAAATGAGGCTACTGACAGTACTGTAAGAGTGTTGAGTGTACTGTCACCGTCTTTCCAGCTCACTCATGTCACTCAGGAGGAGAGCAGGCTCAGAAGGGCTCTGAGACCTGCTCGGGGTCACAGGGTCGGGTCCGTGAGCCAAGGGTGTCTTCGTGAGCAGTCAAGAGCACACCTGGGCTGGCGGATTCCTGGGGAGGATGTGGCTGCGCGTGGAAGGGCTGGGCTGGGAGGGTGTGAGCTTGTGGCCTGGCCGTGTGTTCTGTGCTGTCACCCGCCCCCATGGGGGACCCCAGGGTTCTACTCCTCCCTGGCCCGTGCGTCCTCGGAGTGCTGGTACGTCTTGAGGCAGCTGGTTATGACTTGAAAGTTAAGTGTTAGCCAGGAAGTGTAGTCTCTGACTTGGCGTCACCTTGCAGGAACACGTGCATCTGCAGCAGCATATTAGGTGGCTGTGCTTCCCTGGGGGCGCAGTGAAGGCGGGAGGTCGGGCGGAGGGCTCCAGCTTCCAGGCTGGTCACAGAGCACCTTGTGTGGCTGAGAACGTTCATACAAGGTTGTGTTTGTTTTCGAGGAAACTGGAAGGAGAGCAAGCACCCCATTGGACACTGTGGACTTGAGGTGACAGTTGACAATTCTGGCATGTTTTGAATCCTGTAACTTTTAAAAAATTACAGATGTAAGTCATTCTATGGTTTTATCTCTGTGACCCAATGTTCTTATGACAGGAAGTGGGCATTGATGATCAATGAAATGTCTATAGGCTCTTGGACGCTGGCTTGTAGTTCCTGCACCTGGACCATCCAGCCCCTGGGACACAGGAGCTGCCAAGCAGGCCTTGCCCAGGCTGGCGGGGGAGGTGTGTGCGGGGCCCCCAGCCGCCATTCCTGCACTGACGTTGCCTGAAGGTGCTGCTCCTGCTCTCCTGTGGGACAGAGGTGTGACTACGGGGTTGCTGGATGCAGCTTTAAGTTGCAGGTGACCCACCAGCCTGGAGAGCCCTCTGTGGGCTGGCAGCATTTATTCCCAAGTGGCCCACGCTGTGCCCCCAGCAGCACTGACCTCCCCGGGGGCTGGGGGTGCTCTCTGTGCAGACACGAGCCGAGGAGGAGAGTCACAGCACCCCAGGGTCCCCTGCCCTCCTCAGGGCCACAGCGTCTGTGCTTCAGAGTCTGCTCCTCCCACACGTGGAGGTACAGCTGCTGAGAAACCACCACCAGGCGGGTTGGAGGGCGGTGTCTAACCCACTCTCAGGCTTGTTCTAAAAACTTGCCGAAATTTTATTAATGGATAAGAATGAAAAGAAAGATTGGTGGAGAATGAAGACAAACAAGTTGCTTTTATAAGTAAAATCAAATACATAACCATGTTCCACTCATCTTGGCCTGTGCAGTTTAAAGGCCAGCCAAGAATGAGGCATTTTTCAGAGGTGGGGTGAGGTCCTGGCCCATTTTGCAGGATTGAGCAGGTTTTGTGGTCGTTCCCCGAGCGTCCCGGAGCGAGGACCTGCCCCCTTCCGTGGCTCCTCTGCTGATAAACTGTCTGGGCCCTCCTGTCACATGTGCAAGGCCGAGATGACCCAGAGTCCTTTCCAAGATAGTTTTGGACTCAAGTCTAGTAAAGGAAACCCCAGGAAATCCAAAATAGACGTTAGCACATGACGAGAGGAAAGTCATTTTAAGCTCCGCAGATAAACCGTGGTTTGGCTTTCTAATGACGCAGCCAACGTCAGGTCCTTCGGGGCCCAGCGCCCTGGGCATCTGCCTGGCACGTCATTGGTGAATTAAGGAACATCCTGCAAGCCGAGAGATGTCCAGTGAACTGTCACCATCCTGAACTTTGGATAACAAAGGCCACCAATCTGGTTTTCTCACTGGCACTTTTCTCTTTTCAGAAGTTTGTCAAAAGCCGTGGGGTTGTTCCCTCAGGGTAGCAGGGCCCCTCAGGTAGCGGGGCCCTGGTCCTCAGCGCCCTTCAGTATGTTTCTCGGACATTCCTTTGGTTCCTGTCACCGGCTGCAGTGGAGGATGCAGGGGCCTTGTGGGAACACCCCAAGCCACAGCTGCTGGGTTAAGGTAGGGTGTGCGGGGGAGGGGCCCTGCTGGGAGAGACCCTTAGGAAGGCCTTGCCTTGAACAAGCCCCACTGTGAATGCAGACTTGGAAAGGACCGGCCTCTGGTGTGGTGTGGCTGGAGCTGGTGTGGCTCGTGGCCCAGTGCTGATTCTGCCTGCCTGGGACCACCCTAAGCCCTCCCCGAGTCCGGACAGCCTTCCCAGGTGCCCCCCTCTCAGCCGTGGTGCCCCCCGCCCCCCCATCCTGTGTCCCTCCGAGGACAGGGTCTTCCTCCTGCTTAGGTTCTCCTTTGACACCCTCTGCACTGAGGGCCGTCCCCTCTGCTGCCCCCTAGGAAGGAGGCTGCCGGGCCCCCTGGAGGTGGCAGAGGAGGGCCCTGCAGCCGGCAGGAGTTGCAGCCCTCTGCCCCCCTCGGGTTTTCCCTCATCCGCCGTGAGGACCCACACCCCCACACGGAGCTGGGTGCTTTCGGCCTCTGCTGCTTCTACAGCAACCCCCACCCCACCACCCCATTCTCTGAAATTAAAGGGAGGGTGGGCTGAGGGTCGAGTGGGTTTAAGTCAGTCTGTTCTGTTTGGAGTCACTGCTGCTGTGCATTGTGAGCCGGCCGGGGCCCGGGTGTGACGAGCCCTCAGAGGGACTGGTTCTGCTGAAACTGCATCAGGGAGGCCCTGATTGCTGGCCTTGGGTGGAGGTTTGAGGGGCTCTGAGCAGCTCGTGCAGTGAGAGGCTGTTTTGGAAAGGACTGCCACAAAGGCAGTTGAAATACTGAGCTTTTTCTGGGTGTTGCTGAGAGGCTGGTTCTGCGTGCGAACTGGGGTGTGGGAGGTGGTGCTTCTTCCCCAGGGACACCAGCTCTGGGATTTTGTCTCGGCTTGTTTGCGACATCAATTTCTGCCCCATGTTGCGGTTATCACCCTTCCAGCCTGAGTGGCGATGGGTAGCCCGACACCTTCTGCGGGCCTCCCTCGGTGCAGGCCCGGCCAGGGCCTCAGACGAGTACCGCTGGCCCTCCCACCTCTAGGGTGGGTTCTCGTGCCCCCCACAGGCCTGGCCCAGGGGTCAGCTTGTTAGTGCTCAGAGGGGTGTGCAGTGAGGCCCTGACCAGGCCTCCCAGGTGCGTGGAGGCCAGAGCCCGAGTGTGTGCGTCACACACTGTGTGGAGCCCAGACAGCTGCTGCAGCCTCGCGGTCCGACTGGCACCTGGTGCTGCAGAAGACGCACACTCAGGCCCGCTGTGCGGGGGTCACTGCAGACGTGTGCCCCTGGAGACGCCCACGGGGCCCGTGCCCCCTCTGTGTCCCGTGACTGGGAGGAGAAGCCCACGGCAGGGGGCAGGGGGAGTCCAGCAGCAGCCCCCATGCTGGCCGCACATCGCCACCCCAGAGAGCTTTACAACACCAGTGTCTGGTTCCCCAGCCGGGCTGGGGCACTCGCACTTCCGGAGCCCAGGAGTCGCAGGCAGAGGAGGACGGCGTGAGAGGTGCGATAGGCGGGGTGTCTTCTGCTGCATCACCGTCCCCTGTCCCCTTGGTTTCTGTTTCAAGGTCTCAGCCCACATGCTCCTCACTCGCCCCGAGGTTGCACCGACTGTCTTCTGGGTGCTGTGTGTGTGTGTGCGTGTGTGGTGGGGGGCGTGCAACTTCACTGGAGAAGGTTTGGCAAATGTGGAAAAGCAGAGAGAGAATCCGGAAAGTTGTAACTCCACGTCGGTGCCATGTGCATGTGGGCGCGGCTGGACGGGCTGCTGAGTCACAGGGCACGCTGATGCCCCGCCTGCCGACGTCCCATGGAGTTGAAAGCTGTTGGGCCCCCTCAGACTGGGAGCCCCCTGTGTCAGAGGGCACCCCTCCTTGGCATCTGGGACCTTCGGAAGCTGGAGCCTGCAGACGGCGTTCAGAGACCCCAGGACCATAGTTTCTTGTGTGGATGTGCTCAACCTCGCTGCCATATTAGGAGTCTCAGCTGTGAGAGAACGTGACTCCGCTCCGCAGCCTGTGTCCGCGCAGCTGACCCGCCTGCTTGGGCGGCCCAGGGGCCCGAGCCGGGCGGACTACCATCTCTGGGTTCTTGAGCCGCCGTTGGTTTGGGACTCAGCAGCCGTGACCCGGGTGTGGATGGGGGCTGAGCTCCCGAACGGATGCTGGAGAGAGGTGGCCGTGAACCAGCTCTGGGTGCTTGGGTCAGTGGGAAGAACCAAATGCAAGGTTGTGACTAAGTGAGTTAGGGATGCCAAAGGGACAAAGGAGAAGGTGCCCACTGCCTCGAGTGCCTTTGTGGCCCAAAGCACTTTTCACTTCTTAGAAGTCAGGGTGGATATGAGGGTCGGGGCTTTTCTGTGGGTTCAATTTAATTCATAGAGAATTGTGAATTGGCCCTTGGTTGAAAAAAGCAGACGGTCTAGGCCAGCCAGAGGCTCAGATTCTGGGAGCTAGAAATAGAAGTGGTGGGGCGGACAGGCCCAGACTCCGCACAGCCGACTGCGGCCAGAGAGGCTTCCGTAAAATGAGCTTTAATCAGGCAGCAGTGATTAAGCGGGGGGGTGGGGGGTGGATGGTATAAACTCAGATTACAACAAATTAAAGAATCAGTGTGGAATGTCCAGAGTTGGTTTGTTAGTGTCACTAGACTTCAAGCCAGAAGAAGCTGTTCGGACGGTGTAGGGCTGGGTGGCTGCTCTGTGTGTCGGTTAGTGTGGAAGTGTGGTTGTAAGCTGGAGACCAGCCAGTGACAGATTGTTGCTTTGCGTGTGTGTGGTCTTGCAGAAGATGGACGTGGTCAGCTCTTTACAATGCTGTCGACATTCTTAGATTCCCAACAGGCAAAAAGTGTAGAGGCTATAGACCAGGCCAGCACACATGAGGGAACCTAGCCGGCAGCAGAGCCGGTGCCTTCGTCCCGGGGAAAGTGTGGTTCTCAGTGAGTGGAATTGCCTTCACTGGCCGTCTGTCTTGAAAAGAGTCACATTCTAACTCAAACCATGTAAAACCAATTCCATACAGATTAAAGGTTACAAAGTGGAAAAAAAGACAAAAATACCGGGAGCATTTTGGAGAATATTGTGAATGCTCTCTGGAACCCGGGGGAACTTTTACGTCATCAGCCAGCTAAAAAGATGACAGGTCTGATTCCATGAGAAGGACGATTCCTGTCCAAGTGACAGCCTGAAGCAGGCGTCCCACCTGCTGGCTCACGGCGGCCGGGCCCTCATACCCTGAGATAGGCCCAGCGGGAGCAGGCGCAGGACTGGACGTGTGGCACAGACGCCCACCTGCAGCCCCCGCCCCCCGGTGGGCGGACCACGCCCAGGTCTGTGCTGGGAGCCCCCAGGCCCCGTGCATGAGCTCCTCCAGTCCCAGGGGAACACAGCCGCATTCCTCTGGTGCTGCGCTGGTCTGACCCCACAGCCTGGAGGGCCCGGTGCACTGGGCATGTCCTACAGCGGCCCTCCTGGGGAACGCGGCATTCCTAAATCCTCTGGCAGAGCAAGTGTATCAGGTGGCAAGGAGAGAAAAGCTTCTGGCAGAGTCACGCAGTGTGGTCCAGTTTTGGGGACCAACGTAAGGACCCCCCCACACGCAGTTGGGCTGTGGGGTCGCGAGCAAGGTCTGGGTGTAATTGGACCAGACAGTGCTGGTTATAGCCTGGCGGGGGCGCAGGTTAGGGAGGGTGGTGAGGGACTTCCTGTGTGTTCTTACGTAGCATTACTGGTTATGTGAACATGTATTTCTTTTGTAGTGAAAATGTTTAAAATAGATAAATAAAAAGGTTTTTTTGTAACACTCTTTATTTTAAGCAGCCAGCCTTCAGGACGGGCCTGCACCTGCTCCCAGTGTGTGCGTGGGGTGCCCACCATGGGCCCGACGCAGCAGGTGGCTTCCTACGTGTGCCATAGTTTGGGCCAGGCTGGCTCTGGAGTGAAACAGAAAACAATTCACAAAGTCATTAAATCTCCGTTTGCCGGGACTCAGCCTCTGAGGGTGGAAACACTCGTCCCCAGTGGGGTTTGTGAGTGAGTTTCTGATTTAGGGTAAAGTGGGTATTTACTCACAAAGCTCTGAATTATACTGCTTCATTTTGCATTTAAACTTGGTCATGACAAATGGCCTTCATTGTTACACATAATAAATTGACTATGTCAGTGTTTTGTGCAAAAGAAAGGAGTTGTTGGCAAAAGAGATTAGATCTAAAATTTTAATTTACAATAAATCTCAGATGCTATTAAATTTATAAGCATTTGTTTAATTATAAACATAATGCATATTCTATAGAAATTTTGCAAAAGCTAGTTCTAAATTTTCAAGAATGAGAAAACAGTGAGTCACTTCCTCACTGAAAGGTTTGCCGCTGTAACGTTTTGGTCCTTCTGTTCAGTCCTTTCCTCTCCATTGTTGCTGAAGATACACTGTGTGCACATGCACTTACTAGATACCAGGTACGCACCTGTATCCTTTGCATGTTCACTTCGGACCTTTCTGTGTGTTTCAGAGAGCCTTTCATCAGACCCACCTCTGCGTGTGGCCTCCCGTGTGGCCTCAGCGTGCCCGCCTGGCCCTCTGGGCCCTTGCCTCTCCTGCACGCGGGGCTCTGGAGGCCGGGGATCGGGCTGCGCTCCGTCCAGTGTCAGAAGCAGTTCCTTTTCCTGACAACACAAACATTGTTATAATAAACCTTCGCCATTCGTAAAGCTCTGTCCCGCCCCTGGACGTAGGGGGAGCTGCTGCCAGTGAAAATGTGAGGGGGTTTCTCTTCCGTTGGCAGTGGCCCCTGGATGTGGCTGTGGCCTTGAAGGGGTGAGGGCGGCCAGGGCTGCTCGGCCCTTGGCTGGGGATCCAGAGCCGCTTTCCCCGCAGCCCCTCACCCTGGCGCTGCCTGACCTCAGCCGGGCTGCTCGACAGATCTGGGGATAAAGATCCTCAGAGCAGGCGACAGGCATCCTGCCCCACCAGCACCTGTCCTCTGCACTCCAAGAGCTTCTGCTGTAAACCGGACCCTCGAGGCTCAGCCAGCCAGCCCATGGCTGGTGGCCCGGGGAAGCCCTCGGGGTGTGGGGCAGCTACCCGCCCACCACGGGCCCCACCTTCTCTTTGCTGCTCTGTTCTGGCAGCCTGCCCTGGAGGGTGGGAGGCCCACCCCGTGGGGTCCAGGATAGGCCAGGGCTTGTCATGCTGAGTTCTCTGGGGAGGGGGATGCCTGACCACCTGCATGGGTTTGTGTGAGCTGCCAGTTTGCCAGGGTGGTGACATCAGGCGAAGGGACAAAAACACAACTGTGTCTTGGACTGGGAACTCGACCTCACTCTCGGCCTGTGTTTCAAGTAATGAATGAGGAAGGAAAAACCAGAGTCTTAAATTTGCAGTTTTCTCCTGCTCTAAAATTGCACTGGGACTCAGACCCAGCGGCCAGCGCGGGCTCTCAGTTTGTGGCTCGCTGTAGGGACAGCAGATTAGAGACCATCTCTGTGGCTGGTTCACTGAAGTGGGGCCAGAGGCTCCCACCGCGGCCGCACTGCCTCCTGACTCTGAGGGGCCGGTGGTTGGAGCTCTCCGCCTCCAGCAGGGCCTCCAGCGGCTGTTGTGGGCTGTCTAACCAGTGATGCAGCCTCCCTCCCGAGCCCGGTGCGCGGTACAAGGTATGTCCAGGGCAGCTGATGGTAAACTGGGCAGTGTCTTGCCTCCTTAGACCAGTCTTAATGTCAGAAGTGATTTTGGAGTTTTGAACAGCTGTTGCGCGAAGCAGAGTGAGATGCTGGAGCCGCGGGGCCGGCTGGGGCTGGCTCTGCGGGGGTGGCAGGTTCTGGAGAGCTGTGCTGGGCCTCTGGGGTTGAGGGACTGCCGCAGCGGCCTGAAGAGTGAGCCTGCGGGTACGCGCATCCCAGATGCGGCGTCTGGGATCCCAGCTTCTGCCCTCCTGCCCAGAGACCTGCTCAGCGGGTGAGTCACAGCTGAGGACAGCCCACCGCCCTTTAGAAACAATGGCAAAGCTTTGCTTACTTCATCCCTTAAACCCCTCCTAAGTGCCGCCTCCCCCGCCCCCCGGCCTCAGGCACGAGGAAGCCAGCGTCTGCCTTGCCGCCAGCAGCAGAGTCACCCCCACCTCCAGCCTCCTGCCCACTGTCCTGTGCTGGCCGAGCATCCGTTCCAGCCCCCGGGCCCCGGGCTCCCTGGCTGTAGGCACTGCCCTCCTGGCCCCCACGGGCCGTGGGTGCTTGCTGGTGGCAGTGAGGCCGGCGGTGACAGTCCAGTGGCCCCGGTGGGGTCACGGGACAACTGTGGCACTTTCTACTTCCCCTGACTCGTCTATGCGGTGCCGCATGTGTGTGGCCTGCAGCGTGGTGACTGCTCATCTGAGGAAACGCAGGCGGGAAGCCCCAGGTCACCCTGCAAGCCCAGGACCTTTGACCTCTGGGTGGGTGCCCATTGGCTGCGAGCGCGTTCCTGTTCAGACCCGCCAGTGACGCGAATGGGGGCCCAGCACCCAGCTTTCGTGCAGGGCGGAGGAGGCACAGGTGCGGTGGGGGGCAGTGCCGCAGTAGGGTGCAGGGGTCTAGACTCGAGTGCGAGCCGCGTGGGTGAAGACCACTTGGTGTGTGGTGGGCAAGAGCTTAGGGGTCTGGGGGCCCGGCTGAGGGCTGCGCTTGTTTTGAGGAGTGTACTGCTCTGGAGGGTGGGGCGGGAAGGAGAATCCGGAGGTGAGGGCCCCACGTGAGCCACCAAGGGCAGTGCAGGGGAGGTGCCTGGATGACTCAGGGCCCTGAGCGTCGTGTTGGGGAGAAGGGCATTTCACCAGACAGCGTGAAAACCGGTGAAAAGTTCTGGAATACTGGCTCCCTCATGCCCGAAAGGGGCGCGGGCGGGGGAGATGCAGCCTGCTGGACGGTAAGTGGTTCTCATGTGGGCGTGCTCTGTCCTGAGGCAGCGGGGCCGGAGGGCTGGAATCTGTCTCTCTAACCAGGTGCTGCTGCTGCTGGCCTGGGCCCCAGACTCTGAGAACCACCGGGTGGACGGACAGGGAGCCGCTTGTCCTGCTGAGCAGCCGCCCGGCTTACAGACGGGGACTGTGAGGCCTAGAGAGGCTGGCCACGTGCCCCGGGTCACCTTAGAACCTACTGTCCCGAGTGAGATCACACGTGGGTGAGCCTTGAATATGCGAGGCCAAGGCCACACAATTCCGTGATACAAAACGCCCCAGAGAGGCAGATTAGCAGGGACAGACATGGATTCATGTGCGCCAGGGGCTGGGGCGGGAGTGCTTCGGGGGCAATGGCGTTGTTTGGAATTAGGGGTGATGGTTGTACAACTCTGCACCGAAATCCACTGAATTGTACATTTTAAAAAGTTGAATTTTATGATGTGTAAATTATATATCTGAATAAAAAACAGTGACTGCAAAAAATTTACAAAAACCTGAAATTACTGACTTTCTGAGGGGAACAGGGAGCTAATCCGTTGTTTGAAAATCTGGTAAATAAGAGGGAATAATGAGCAGTTTATCCCGACTTCCCATGTGGGCCTCACCAGTGGGGCACTAAAGGCAGGGTCTCCTTACAGAATTGCTTCGGTTTAGACACTAAAATCAGACACTGTCACCATTTTGCAACCCTACTGAATTAGCAGCTCTGGCTCCATCGTTCCAAGGCACCGAGTTGGCAAGACTGACAGGTGTTTTAGAGTCCCGAACAGAGCCAGGCTGGGGGGTGGTCACTGACCCGGAGGGCGTGAGACAGCGCTGAGTGCTGGAAGTGCTCCGTCTTGGTGGTGCCGGCCGCACTGCGGGTGAAGTTGGTGGAGTTGTGCTTGCCGAGTGTACGTACCAAGAGGTTACAGGTAAAAAGTAATGAAATCAAACATGAAATCCAAAAAAGGTGTCTACTTACACAAGTATCTACTTGCTCTAGAAGAGGACGTGGACGGCGTGTGGCAGCTAGGGAACGGGGTCCCATTGAACAGCCCTGGCCCAGGTCGATGCCCTGAAACCACCTTTTCTTTGTTTTGGTTAAATTGTGGCAAAAATGCACACATCATAAATTCAGCAATTTGGCCACTTCAGAGTGTACAATCCAGTGGCATTTAGTGCGTTTCTGTGTGGTCTTACCAGCCCCTCCCTACTTCCAGAGCTTTTGAATTGCCCAGAGGGACCCTGTGTACCCTTCAAGTGATCACGTCTCACCCCGGACCCCGTGGCAACCGCGGACAGTGCACCCGTTTTGTCCATCGGCGCACGCCCCCCTGCCCAGCGGGAGCCGGGAAAGCCCAGCGGAAGAGGCACTGATGGGCTCCTCCAGGGCCAGGGCCAGGTGTCCTCACGCGGTGCCAAGCTTGAAAGGCAGTGGCCAGACTGTGATTTGTTAGCTTGTGTTCACCCCGTGTGTCCGGGAGGAACAAAACTACCGCGTTGCAGCCTGTGAAGGAGACTGAGGAGGGGACAGAAATCTGGACCACTTAACTGCACCTGAAGAGCCCTTACAGCTGGAGCGGGCCCTCCAGGGCGTGAGGGAGGGGCGACTGGAGCCCTGACCCCACACTGTGTCTGACAGTCAGCACCCTCGGGCAGGCAGAGTGGTGCCCTCCTCACCCAGAGCAGAGTGACCCGAGGGAGAGAGCCCTGGACGGGGCCCTGCGGGGGAGCAGGTCTGGGGAGACTGGTGCGCAGAGGGTAGGTTCGGCCGTGGTCCTCGCAGACGGCCTTTCCGCCACCTCCTCAGGCCCTCACCCGGTCACTCACCTATGTCCCCAGGCTTAAGGTGGCAGCAGTAAATGCCACTTACTTTTCTGGCCTCAGCAGCCCTTAGAAATGCAGCATTCGGTGGGAAAATGCTTCGTAAACGGGGACACAAAATTTCAGTTTCCAAAGAATCAGAAATACTCATTCAACACAACAACATTCTAAAAATAAAAGGAAAAAAATGATTTCTTTTCCCCTTTTCTTGACTTAATTTTACAGCTTTTATTTCAGGACTGAGTTACTGTCCAAAGACACCATTTGCATTTCTAGCTGGACTGGAAAAGCAGAGAATGGAGCATGGTTTTCCCCTGTGGAGAGAACAGAGTCTCGGTGAGAGCAAAGTTAGCTAATATTGAGCGTTTTAGGTGCTGAAGGGGTTGGATTCCATTCAGATGGAAGGTGCAGTCATTCTAGGTGGGGTTGATGTCTGTCTGAAAATGGAGACATGTGTGGCTTTCCGTCAGGCAGTCATAGATCCTTAGGTCCCCAGGCCCCCCGTTCCACCCGGCAGCTCTGCCGGTGGTGAGGCCAGCTTGGCTCCGGGGCTGCAGGGCTCTTGTAGCAGTGTCTGCGCCGAGGGGCACGGTGCGGGAGGGGCACCGGGTGGAGGAGGAGCGACCCCAAGTTTCAGCCTGCTCGGAAGCCTGGGGCGTCTGGGTGGAGACCACAGCTCCCACGGGTGTGGGAGCACAGGCGCGGGGATGGTGTCAGCCCGAATTCTGTCATTGCTGGGGTGCGCAGATCTGTGCCCTGAATTACCCCCCCACCCTCTGCAGCCTGCCTCAGGGCTGCCCATCCCGCCAGAAATTCCCGCTGCTTGGGATGTAGGGGGAGATGGCAGCTTCCGGGAGCAGGGCCAGGTGGGGAGGGGCAGGCCTGGGGGCTGGGGCTCCTGTCTGTATTCGCTGAAGTTTCCACGAGGTCTTTTGGGCAGTGGCGTTTCTTGCCCAGAGATTAGACTGGCAGTCACAACACACGTGGGGGCAGGCAGGTGCCCTGAGAGGGGACGTGGCCCAGTGTGATCGGGTCTTCTGAGTTTTCAGGAGAAGTAGGGGAGCTCTGGGTTAGAAAAATGTGAAGTCGCTGTTTTTAAAGGGCACCTGTAATTCAGAACTTAAACATCGCTGTGTAAGGAGAGCAGTGCCTCGTGCTGACGGCTCCTGGCTGACGCCGGAGGGTCAGCTCCCAGCCCAGGACACCGCGGTCACCACCCCCAGGGGGCCAGCAGACCGGGTCAGGGATTTGTGCTGGGAGACAGCGGGAAAGCAGCTTCCAAGAACAGGCTCAGAAGATCCCTGACAGGTGGAAATCATGTCCCGAGGCCTTTTCTAGGCGTAAGTGTGAGTCCGGTGGCGGGAGGTTAGGCAGGAGGGACCCTCTGGGGGCTGTGCTGCCCTCGCTGCTGAGATGACTGGTGGACGATGTGTGGTCCCACCCCCAAGCTGCACTCACCACCCAGCTGTCGACGGTCCTGCCAGAGCCCAGGCTGTCCCCTCACTGCTGAGATGACCAGTGGACAGGTGTCCTGGGCTCACACACCTGTTTAGGTGTCATTTAGAGGGACTGACCTGCAGTTGAGTTGAAAACTACCACATTTAAGTAAGAAACAACAAAGTTCCCAAACTGTGGATGGCAGAGTGTTTCTGTTGGTGGAGGCCCCCAGTCTGGGTCTGGGGGTCAGAGCCCTGAGCCTGCCCTGCCCCTCAGGCATCATCATTCCTTCCTCCTGCCTCCTCTTCCCTGAGGCGTTGGGAGCCCTCGCCTGGAGGTGACCCCACTGACACGGGGCAGCCAGGCCAGCTGGATCTCCAACAGCCCTCCTGGGGCACAGATGGCCATGCTGCTCCCCACGCCAAGGGCAGTGGGCTTCCTCACTGGGGCTGAACCCAGCGGTGGCACTGAGACTACCTGCAGCCCCTCCCAGAGGCAGGGGTCCACACATGGCTCTTCCCGGCCACCTTCAGGTCTGGGTCTCCTGGCAGTGCTCGCCCAGAGCACACGGACATTGTGACCAGGGTGGCTCGAGACGGTGGCCTGACTCCTGTGGTTAGGAACCGGCTTTGCTGTTTCCGGGCTGTTTTATCACATTTTTTAAGTGCTGCCCCTTCCTTCTGTTAGTAAGTTCTGTGTTCAGAGATGAGCCGGCACCAGGTTTGCTGTCTTTATCCAGTCTACCAGCCGACAGTCGTAGTGAGTACAGGGTCTGCGTTTTGGAGATGTGGTTAACAGGAGGGAGTCACAGAAAGATGTTAACTATTTGGCTCTTCGAATGAAACCAGAGTTTACTTTTCTTTTTCCAGGCACTTATCCATCCATCCATTCAGCAAAGAATCAGCACCTGCTGTATACCAGGCGTGGCTTTACCTGCTTAGGAAAATGTCTCCACACACGAGGGAAGAGAACGCGTCTCTCTCCTGTTCTGAGACAAAAAGGAGCAGTCGGGGGGAGCAGCCCCAGCCTTTGGCATAAGTGACCCACGTGAAGGACAGCTCTGTTTGAGTGTTGTCGGGCTGGGACCAGCCCAAGAGCTGGAATAGCGCCCCGGCTCGGCCATGGCAGGGCCCCCGGCTGCAGGGCCCGGCGGACAGTGTGGCCAGGGCGGGCTGCCGGCCCTGCTCCCAGCCCTCCTGGCCTGAGTGGCTTGTTGACGTTGGCTCAGGTCCACTGCTGGCTCTCTGCTGATGCATCATCGTGGCAACCAGGATGTTTCTGTGACCGTCTGGGTGGGGCCAGGGGCGGGGGTACGGAGCTCCCACAGCAGCACGGGGCAGGTCAGCGTCCCAGCTGCTGCTCCTGTCCCAGAGAAGTGTCAGCCACTACTGCTAGTGTTCTCAGGTTCTTTGGAGAATAAACAGGAAGCAAATCCCAGTTCTGTGTTTTCCACCAATGACCATTTCCCATAAGGCTTTCAGAAAAGATTTTTGCCCTACTTTTGAGAAACACAGGGACTTGCAGCTAAATATTCCATTCGTTGCAAAGAAAAATTCCAGTAGGAAATCTGGTAAGCCCTCATTCACATCGGGAGGGTGTCAACCGGGAGGTCGGTCGGCAAAGTCAGGCTGGTTTGAGGTGGAAGATTTGGGGGCCTGCAGATCAGTTCCAAAAGTGGGCGGGGGGCTGAGAGCCCCTTCAGACGTGGCCTGTGTGCTGTGGCTGCGCGAGGTCAGCTCAGAGACCACACGGGGACCCGCTGCCGCTCCTGTCAACCCCCCAACCCTGCCATCTCTGGAGAAGCCCACCGGCCACTCCCCCGCTGTCGTGCTTTGGGGTGCGTCACGCTCCCTGCATGCACATGTATGTGCACACATGACCTCTCACACCTGCCAGAAGCCTTCAGAAAATGTCTCTGGACATGTAATAGCAGACTTGAAGCCTGGCTTGGATCACACATGTCTTCTCAGACTGGCTGTGTTCTCATGTGCTCAACTCCCGTGCAGTGGCGTGTTCATGGCATGTTCATGGCGTGTTCAGGCGCATCGCACACAGCGTCACAGTGTTCTAGGGTCATCGTGCTTGTACGAAAACATGCATCTGTTTCTTGCTCCTTCACCAGCTGAGAGCCTTTGATGATCCCTTGATGATTCCCCAAAGAAAACGTCCCAGAACCCTTTGAATTGGAACATTCGAAGGTTCGAAGTTCCCCCCAGAGCTGGAGGAACCTTGGAGACAGGGTGTTCTCCTGCTTTTCCAGCTGGGGAGACAGAGGCTAGGGAGGCAGGTCTGTGTCCCAGCCGGTGCAGGAGACGGCCGCAGGTGCAGGTCACAGCTGGCGCTGTTACAATCCTAGAACACTTTGGTGCATCTGAAAACACTGCCCCCCCGGCCCTGTTATCGAGCGACTTCTGTTAACTCACTGTCCTACTCTGCATCTCAAGTGATAACGTTAATGGAAAGTTAGAAGGAAAGGCTTCAAGCCCTCTGTGCGGAGCTCATGGCATGGCTGCAAGCGAGCAGCATGTGCTCGCTGGGGCCAGTGGGGTGGCTGTGCTGGGCACCCAGCTCTGGTGCTGAGCTCGGTTCTGCTTTGGTTCCTGTTGCTGTTTTTCCTTCTCTGTCAACCAGAGCAGGTCTTCTGGCCTTGAGTGGCGCTAACAGGTACGGTCAGTTCGCTTGGGTGGCTCTGGCGGTGCTGGGTGCTCGACCCCGACGCCGTCCCGTCCTAGTGCGGGGGCGGGGGCCGGGGCGAGCTCCTTTGAGGCAGTGCTTCCAGGGGGCTTCTCGTCCAGGGTGAAAGCCCCTCCCCATTGTGCCCCTCCCCTGCTTAATCCACAAGCTTAGCGGCAGCTGGGACCTGTAGGCTCCGCTGGTTCTGGCTCCGTGTGGCTGTGATAAAGGTCTCCCTGCGGCCAGGCCCTCGGGCTTCGGGGTGGAGGGAAGGTGCGGCCCGCAGGGCTCCTCTTACTGGCTTGTCCTCACTGGCTAGTCCTTCTGTGTTTAAAGCAGCTGGAGTTTGTAGTTTACTCATCAATGAAAAAGAGTCCTCCTTAATTTCTGCATAATCTTGACCTAATAGTGTCAAATTCAATGCAGAATAAAAAGGGACCTGGGGATGAATAGATACGCAAAATGTTAGCCTTGAAAGGAAGGGACTCCTGACTCGGGCTGGAACACAAATGAGCCTTGAAGACATTGTCGCAGGACAAACACGTGTGATCCCTGTATGTGAGGTTTCGAGAGTCACCAGATTCTAGAGACAAACTAGAAGTGAGGGGCTGGGGGGAGGGAGCAGGGGTTGCCGTGTGGTGGGTGCGGGATTCCAGTTCTGCAAGGGGAACGGCTGGGGACTGGCTGTGGAGCAGCAGGGGTGCTTCCCTGAGTGCGGCAGGTTGGTGCACTTGAAGGTGGTTAAACGATACATTTTAACTTATGTGTATCTTGCCGTAATTTAAATATTACAAATCTCAGAGGGACTAGTGTGGGTAAAACAAAGCAGGTAATCCTCAGTTCCTAGGCCAGTGGATCCCTGCCTTTAACAGTTTGTTTTAGGGGTTAAGGTGCATTTTAACTGTACGAAGCATTTCTCGTCGACACTGACTTGTGGTGGCAAGAAAACCAAGGCCTTATAAAGAGCTGATGAGTGTTCAGAAATAAAACAGGGGCATCGTTATGAAATAAATCCATTATTTGAAGATGTGTCGGTGATTAGCAAGGAGACTAAATAAATCTATGCTAGATTGATGATGTATTCACATTTGCTTTTCAGGTGAAGCCAAAAACCTTCCCACTTACCCGGGGCCAAACAAGATGCGAGACTGTTACTGCACTGTGAACCTGGACCAAGAGGAGGTTTTCAGGACCAAAATCGTGGAGAAATCGCTCTGGTAATGTCTGCTGTTGCTCTACTTGATACGAAGCTCTCTGAGTGGACAGTGTCCCCGACAGGCTGGTCGCTCGGTTTGAGGGAGGGGGCGCGTCGGGCAGTTCCAGCCCAGCGCTCGGGCTTGGTGGCGGCAGCATCCTCTGTTTACTGGTGCGGCAGGAGACGCTCTCTGTCCGAAACGGTAACTGAGCTCACGTGCGCGTATTTGCCTGCTGAGGTGTGGGCAAGGGCTTTCCAGCCTGAGAGGAGCTGGAGAGGGTGCGACCAGAGAGCACAGCCAAGGGTTTCGGGAGGGTGAGTGTCTGGGAAGCTTCTTTCCATCCTGGAGGCAGCTATTCCCAGAGGTAAGAGTATGAAGGAAGCATCTGTTGATGGGATTTGGGGAAGGGGGTCAGTGAGGAAGAGCCACATTTAGTAGGTCTTAAGATTGAGAAGTTTGCTGCATAAGAAACATGTCAGTGCTTCTCAGCTTCAGCCTGTGGGAGACTCACTCAAACAGCGCACTGCCGTGCAGACGCCGGCCCCGGAGTCTCGGGTGGGGCCGTAATTTGCATTTCCCTCAAGCTCGACCTGAACCGCACCCTGGGGTAGGAAGTGAGGGCACCCGACAGTCATAGCGCTCTGCCCGGGGTGAGGGGCAGGCCTCTCTGCAACGTTGGCAGGCGAGTGGGAGGGTGGTTCGAGTCGGGGTGAAGTGCAGGAAGCGGGTGGGGTCTCAGCCAGTGTGTGTCTGACCGTGTGGCAGGTGCAGATGGCGGCCCCGCCCTGTGGCTTGGAGCTGTGGGTTGTGTGGGTCCCTCCAGAGAGCTATTTTGAGTCTGAGAACATTTTTAGCAGATGAATTCTAAGTGGGAGCAAATAGCACATTCTGACAACTGAGTCAACTTAACTTTTAGAGCCTGTCAGGGATCTCCTGCCCCTGACACTTGGAGACGCTCACTGCCCTGCTCCCTCTGCACCTTGCTGCGATGCTGGCAGGGCTGCCTGGGGCCCACCACTAAGTTGTCTGTGTTATTTCCATGCACATTCCAGCCTCCCCGAAGTAACTTGTCAAAGAAAAACCAAAAGACTGAGAAGTTTGTCAGGAGCTGAGTGTGGCTTTGGGGCTGATGGTGAAGGTGTTGCTGTAACTTCAAGGGCCCTTTCCATTTGCTCAGTGGAGGAAAGTCCTTCCTGTATTTAAGGGCCAGAAACCCTTGAACCCAGGACTGCTGCTGGCATCTGTGAGGCCGGTCTCTTGGAGGACCTGCTGGGCGAGGATCTCTGGGCAGGGAGTCTGTTTGGGAGCCTCTGTTTTGGTGACACTGAGAAATGGGGACCATTCCTCAAAATGTTTCATACAAGTTTAGAAACAGAAATCATAGTTTCTGGTTTTGGTGGCCCAGGAAAGAGAGACTGAGAGTGAAACAATAATGACGCCGTAATGCTGTCTCTTCTGGGAAATCAGCCAGAAGCAGGGGCAGCCCCCAAACACTGTCGTAAGAAGCCAGCTGACTCCAGTGAGTGCATGAGGTGACTCTCCCAGCTCGGCAGAGCATCTGAGCCCTTCGTGCTTTCCTTACAGACAGCTTCAATAAGCTTAGTTTTTTTAAAAAGTTAATTTATTAGCTCAATTAATATTTATTGAGTGCTTATCTCATATGCCAGATAAGGAGAGGGTACTGTTAAGCAGAAAGTTAAAACTGACAGCAGAGAAAGAGACAAACCTACACAAAACAGTTACAAGAGCTTAAAAAACGTGGATGTTCATGGCTGTTTATAATTGAGGCAAAACCCTACTCACACTGCAGAGGGCAGGCTGGCTACCCCAGAGCTCGACTCTGCGGTGTGTAAGGGCAAAAGCAGGTAAGCCTGCTTCGTGGGAGAAGTTAGCACGGACTCTTGTGCCTCCACTTGGAGCCAAATACTTGAAACCAAAAACTGACTCTTGTGAGTATGTGCCTGAATCCACACCATGTCTGTGGTCCAAAAGCCCCACCCCACCACATACGTTAGTGCAGTCCTAGATGCATGGTTTGTAACGCCCACGGAGGGTCAGTAGGTCCGTTGAAAGCAAATCCAGTCCTCTCCTTCAATCCAGGTCTTGGGATTTTCCGGGATAGTGTTCCGGGGAACTTGAGCTCAGAGGAGAAAATGCACCAAGGACACAGGAGATAGTGTCACTTGCATTTGCCAAGAGAAACTACAGACCGCAGAATCGGACCTGCAGGCGCCAGGAACAGGGAGTGGGGAACTTAAAGCAATGAGAGACAAGACTGAAAACAGGAGAAAGCAGGAGGAGAAACAATGGAGAATGCCTGAACCATGATGAGAAAGAACTGAATAGAATTCCAGAAGTGAAGTTCAAAAGAATGTAAATGAAAAACTCAGTGGATGAGTTAAATAGCTGGCTAGACTTAGCTGAAGGGAAAATTGGTAAACCAGGAAATGGATTTGAAATATACCCCAGAGACTCAAAGAACAGAAAGTGTGAGAGAAGGTGGAGACTCGGCAGGCAGAGGGATGCGTCATCACACCTCGAGGGAGCTCAAAGGCGAGAGGCCTCTTGTGAGGATGAGAGGTGGTGGTTCGATGCAGCTCACCTTCCCGAAGGGCCGTGTCCAGAGGGAGAAGACGGAGGCACAGACTGGCAGCTCCGCTGGCAGCTGCGAGGGTGGAAGGAGGGGACCCACCTGGGAGACGGGAGGACATCACCTCCTGGACCTGCCACCAGCGCGGCCATCGTCCGGGTTCATGGTTGTCCCAAGGGGGTGGCTGCTCCCCTGGCTGTTTTGTGGCCCCGACTTCCCGAGTTGCCCTCCAGCTCAGCATGACCTGTCAGGTCTGGTCGTTTATTTGGCACCATTGCCAACCTGGACTCAGAAGAGCCGGCAGGCCTGACACCGGTCAGCACTGCCCAGAGAGGCTTGTCCTCTATCCGCATGAAGTGCCGGTGTCGCGTGAGAAAGGGGAGGGGACCCGGGGATGGGGCGCTGCTCACCAGTGAGCGGGCACTGCTGGCTTCCGTCTTCCTCTCCCTGTGTCTCTGACGTGGAGTGTGGAGGTGGAGAGGGGGCTCTGCTGCAGATTTCCTGCTGGAATCTCTCTGGGTCCGATGCGTCGGGGAGAACACGGCCTTTGTCCCAGGCCGTCCCTTTCCCTGGAGAGTGATTTGGGGGAACAAAATCTTCCTGATGCTGCAAGTGCCTTAGTTCACATTTAACTCTCTAGAGCTGTAGTTTTTAATCATTTAGAAGGCAAGCCATTATTTTACGTTTATTTAAACTAAAAGGATGTGTGAAATTGGGTTGTCAGGGCCAGGGCTAGGACGCAGCTGCCTGCCTCAGCGCATCTGTTGAGAGCACCCTGGGGTCCCCGGAGGGCCACTTCCTGCCTCTAGAATGGGGAGGGTTGGGGGGTAAAGGCTGCACCTGGAGGAGTCACCATTTTATCCAGTAAAAGGAACATGTTGATATTACAGGCAAAAAAATAAGTAGTTAAAAATAAGAGCTTTTAAGTGCCAGGATGGCCCAACTGTTTACTGGAACATTCCATGAAATAGCAGTTTTTCATTTCCTTTTGTCCATTTAAGCGGTTATTTTGGGGGTGATATCGGCTATCTTTCCCCACAAAGTCCCCACGACACATAGGAAGACGGCTCCTGGCTCCGTGCGGAGCTGCCTGAGGTCGCAGACCTCCCCCGGACCGCTCCCAGCTCTGACTGAGGCTGAGCCCCCGCCCCCAGCCCAGCCTGCACCCACCCCATCCAGCCCGGGAGCCCCTCCCTCCTGCTTCCTCTCAGGGCCTGGGGGGCTCCTCCTTCCCGCAGGCAGAGCCCTCACGGCCCCTCTGCTGTGGTGGGAACCGTGCTTGCATGTCTGCTGAGCAGTGAAGGCAAGTTCCAAGGTTGTGTTCGCAGTAAGATTCCTTTTTGTTCATGGACTTGGGATGACGCCAAAAGCGGCCTGGAGTGCGTGGACAGAAACGTCAGTGTGGCTGCTTTTTCTGGGTAGTGGGATGGCGGGGGTGCTTTGTTCTTTTGTTTGTATTTTTCCTTTTTTCACGTGAAGGTGGAGGTTAGTAAGAGAACCGTTTCCCCGCCTTGCTTGTCCGCTTGGAAGTGGTTCCAGGGTCTCCCATCCCGTGTTCGCAGCGAGAGCCTTCCTGAAGCGAGGCATACTGCTCAGGAGCAGGGCTGCTGTCCGGGGAGGTGACCAAACCGAGGACGGTCCGCGGGCTCCAGGAGGGAGAAGCATCTGACAGGGACGGGAGGAAGCCTGTGGTTTGGGAGGAAAGACTTCACTTTATCAGATGTTTTTAATGAAAACCAAGTTGCTGACTTGAAAACACCAACTTTGAAACTGAGACTCTACAAATAGTGTCATCTTCCCTGACATTTCTCTTCTCTCTAATTTCTCAAGTTAAAGCTTAAAATCTTTCTGACATAAACATAGGCCTCAGGCCCAGACATTCCACATCATCTGGAGGAGGTGGGTCCTGCCCCACGGTTCCGGGGAGCTCCCTGAGGGGCGGGCCTGCAGCTCAGAGCATCCCCCCACCGCCAACATCTGGCTCCCATCCTCCCTCAGGCCCTAAGTCACAGGGTGCAGAGCTTTTCTCAGAGCTTCCCAGATGCCCAGCTGACCGCGGTGCCCAGGCCCAGGTGTGGCTGGACCCCTGCGGGAAGAGACCACCCTGCAGGGAAGGCTGTGGGTCTGCGTGCAGGATGTCCCAAGTGGGGAGGAACCGAGTCTGCCCTGTCCACCCTCCCTGGTCAGTCCTTGCGGATCAGTGGGCCAGGCAGTGCCTGGCTGTCAGGACGCTGTGGTTAATGGCTTTCCTCTTGGCTCCTCACAAGCTCACGGCCCCGGGGCCCTCCCCAATTTCCTCCCCGCCAGGGCTTTTCTGAAGATTTTGGAGTCCTGCTGGCTTTCCCTAGGAGTCCTTGTTTCAAGTACTTTAAGGAGCATGGCTGGGCCCTAACAGATCAGTGTGGTGGTTTGTAATTTGTTGGTAAGGATATGTGATTTCTCGGGGTCGTGGGGGTGAGAGGAGGGTCTGCATGTGGGAGCCCCGTGTCGGTGGTGAGCCGAGCAGGGTCTGGTGGACCCATGTGAGCAGGGTTTCTGCGGAGGGAGGGAGATACGGAGTCTCAGAGCAGAGTAATGTTCTGGGGCCACGTGGCCGTCTGCCTTGCACTGGCCAGGAAAACGGGTGGTGGGTCGCCCACCGTGGCTCGGGCTCTGAGGCACGGACGTGCAGCTGGGGTCCCGGTGCTTCTGGTAGGCCATCAGCACCCCCGTCCACCTGCCCCAGGCTGCCTGCTGGCCAGCACCCTCATGTCTCCACATTTCCCCTGTGTCCCATGAGGCCACAGTGGATTGGCCCAGGTGGGGTCCAGGCAGGACACTTCTCTCCAGTGTTTGGACAGAAACTGTGATCTGACCGCAGCGTGTTCTTCCGGTTGAAGGGAGCTACAGCCTCTGGTCCCTGTTTCAGATCTTCACGGCACTGTGGGACAGGCCCTCACTTCTTCACCCTGTCCTTCGTGGTGACAGAGCAGCGACCTCTCCTGGGAGCTGCCCCTCCCCGCGGGGCTGCTGCTTGCAGTGACCCCTGAGGTTGGAGTAAGACGCAGGGTCTTACTGGAGCCTCAGAGGAAAGCTTTCACGATGAGCGCTCAGAGGCCGAGGGGCCAGGCTGCGCAGGGACTTTACAGGAGTTTAAAGTCACTGTTTAAAGGAAGTGGGAGGTGGACTTAGAAGGAACGGGGAAGGGTCTTCTCCTGCCTCTAGGAGCTGTAGGAGTCTTGTATCTGAGGTGCCTTCCCAGGGCTGCACGCGGGTGCTGGGACCCCTCGGGCCCCAACAGCCCGTGTGGGGCACAGGCTGCACCCTCCTCACCCTCTCCAACTCTAACCCTATTTGCACTTAGTATTTGGTTTAATGAATTTTAATCCAGGTTTTAGTTAATGGTTTAGCCACCTGCACGTTTATTCGCCGAACACTGAGCGGCTGAGAGCCAGGCTGGTGCCCTTTGTGGAAAACTGGCCCTGCCTGCCTGGCTCCCAGGTCTCGCTGGGCCAGGGGGTGGGCCATGGGGCCGTGGGGGCATCGCAGGTCCCCTGCTCTGTGGCACATCAAGGCACAAGTGGCCTCTCACCAGGGACCGGATGTGGGGTGCATGCGGCCCCCCTGCCCAGAGGAAAGCCAGCTCCCCACACCGGAAACGGGCGCTGGTGTTGGCGACACAGCATGAAACGGGAAAACCAGGCGCTTTCCTCAGGAGCAAAGCTGCTGTCTGGCCACTGGGTAGGGTGGGCGGGGCCGGCCTCACGCTGATGCTGGGAAGTGACTCTGGGCCCCCCCCCCCACCGCCGTCTGCTGCTGCACAACTGGGCTCAGGGAGGAGGAAAGGGGGCGCCCCCCCCCACCCCCCCCCCCGTGTCAGAGCTTCTCCTCATTTCCTTCCAAGCTTGCTCCCGCGTTCTGCACTTGTCCCAGCAGTCACCCCGCCTAGCACGCTGGCCACCTCGCTGCGTGGATTAACTTCCCCTGTCAGACAGCGGCACTTAAGGGGCTAAGCCCTCTGGGCCCACTTTTCCTTTATTTGGAAAAGCCTGCAACTGTGCGGGGGCATAAAGGCCACACCTGCCATGCTGACCTGTGCGAGAGACACTGGGTGGAGGTGCCGACGGGCGGGACTCGGGCTGCATGGCCCCTGGTATCCCCCAGCAGGGAAAGACCCGCTCGCAGGCGTGTGGGGGCGTCTCGCCCTGGCCCGTGGTCCGTGATATGCTTCCTCCTCTGCAGCCCTGCAGGGACATGTGCAGGCTCTCCTGTCCAGCGAGAGTGGTGGCCTCGACTGTGGCCCGGTGTGTGCTGGCGCCGGGGGCACCGTCTCATCCAGTGGGCCTGCTCGAGGTGGGAGGTGCTGGCGCTCCCGCCCCTACCCTGAGAGGTGCTGCTGTCTGGGCCGAGGTGGCCTTTGTGCAGGAACCCCCTGGAGGTTCCAGTGGGGCATTTTCGGAAGTGGCCAGGCCACCTGCCTGCCTGCCTGCCTGCCTGTAACTGACAGGTGTCATGAACAAATGCATTCCTTGTATGTTGGGCATGAGCATTGTGTCTTTTAACTTAAAACACAGATTTGAAAGTTATCAGTGGATTAGTGTCCTGAACATGAAAGAAATATGAAAAGATGGACATTTAATAGAAAACGGGCCAAAGGCACTTCAACACAAAATGAAACAAAAAATGGTCCCACACTTTTGATAGATACGCACCCTTACCAATAATTTAAACTTTTCGATGAAAGCTGGAGGTTGTCATGGTCACCAGTTTAGCCGAGTTTGTGAGTGTTGATCAGATTCCGTGCTGGCGGGGTCCCACTTCCTTAGGGTCCAGCACGGCAAGTAGCCCTCCTGCTTCTGTGGAGCCACTGGATCTGTTCTGAGGGGCCGACACCGGGCTACTGCCACCTCTGGAGCGAAGTCGGAGGACTTGCTGCCCATCGTGTGAGAGGGGTGGCCTGGCAGCCGTGGTCACTCAGACCTCAGGAGCTGTCTGCCCACTAACGTTTTATTTACTTATTTGGGCAGTTGTCCGTAGCCTGATGCTAATGGTAGAAGCTGACTGTGGGTCAGGGTAAATGATGTAATCCCACTTTTATTTTAAAAATGTGTCTTTGTTTGTTTTTACTTTTAGTCTATATCCATTTATCTTTAGAGAAAAAAACTAGGACAGGATATACTAACCCAAGAATGTAATTCTGTTTTTCACTTTCTGACATCTCTGTATTTTTAAAATTCTGGTTTTTGAAAGATAGCTTTTGAGATACAGTTCACGCACCGTGTAATTTGCCCATTGGAGATGTACAGTTGGTGTTTAGTATATTCAGAGCTGTGTGGCCATCACCACAATCACGTTTAGAACATTTTCATCTCCCTAAAAAGAAACCCATTCCCTTTAGCTGCTCCCTGCCCCTGGCTACCGCAAGTCCGCTCTGCGTCGTGGGCAGGCCTGGTAGGGCACATCGCGTAGGAGCCACACACCGCTTGCCCGTGGGAGTCTGCTTCCCGCGCGGGGCATCGTGTCTGACAGGTGCGTCCTGGTTGTCGCGGGTGCTGGAGCTTATGGGGCTGGGGCTCCGGTGGGTCAGGGCCCCTCCCGAGCACCTGTCGTCGTTTCTTCTGCAGGCCTGCAGGCCCCAGTTTCTGTGCGGCTGTGTGTTCACTGCTCCGGGGCATCGGCCTGGGGCAGGTTGTTGGGCCACAGAGGTTGCTCCGGGTTTACCCCATCTTCTGTTCCTTCAAGCAGGGGATGACAGTTCAGGCTCCTCTGCGTCCTCCCTGACATTCGTTACTCTCTGTCTTTGATTCTAGCCTCTTAGTGGGTCTAATTTTGATTTTAAATCCTCAATAGATTTTTATTCTTGGAGAGAAAAAGCAGCTTTTTCTCTTCAGTTAAGGTGAAAGGGGTGGTCCTTTTCACGGGCGTGTCCCTTTTAAAGCAAACAGAATCCAGGCCACAAAGGAGTTGAGAACACAGGAAAATGCAGGAAAAATGTACATACAAGTCTACTTATGAATCAGCTTTCTGTGAAGAGTGGCATCTTCCTGGGATACGTGTGCTCAGTTTGGGCAAGGATTGGGCACAGTCACTTGGGCAACGGTGTCTGCAGATGAGCGGTCCCAAGGCCGTCGAGTCGCTGCTGGTCTGGGGGCTGCCACGCTGTCCGTGGCCACGCCCTCCCTCCTGGCCTGGACAGCCGCTGTGGTCTGCGGGGAGCGCCGTCCGGGTGCGGGACCGTCCTGTCCTGTCCCCTGGGCACTGTCCACGGTCACATCCTCCCTGCTGACAGCTGCCTTACTGGCCCACCACTCCTGCCCTCTCCCCTGACCCTCCATGACCCGAGGGAGCAGGCACTCGCAGCAGTCTGTCCGTCAGCCCCACCTTCCGTATTTTGTGAGCCAGACCCCCTGCTCACCCCCCTGCCTGGTCTGGCCTTAGCTCCCAGCTTCCGGCCCCCCTCTCTCGTCCTGGCCACACCAGCCTCCTCACCCTTGAGTCCTGCAGCCCCAGGGCCTTTGCACACACAGTTTCGGCTACCTGGAACCTCTTCCCTGTCTCCCCGTGGTCCTTCCCTGTTCACGTGCTCAATGTTCACCCATCAGGACATGACCCGGCTCTGTGGCACCCACTGCATCTCAAACACCAAGGTTTCACTTGGCTGCTGACCACGGCCGCAGGGCGGGCAGGGGCTGTGCCCCAGCAGGACCACAGCCCCTGGTAAACAGAGGTTGGATGAACTACACATTTAGGAGTTTAAATCTAACTCCTTCAAACCATCTGGTGCTTCTCATTAAAATGAACCCGGAACCCAGACTCCAGGTCCCCAGCCCCCAGGGCCGCCCTCCGCACCCTCGCCGCCTGGTCTGCCTGTTCCTTCCGCCCGGGGCCTCTGTGCTAGCCCTGTTCCCACTGCTGCACCTCCCCTCTCCAGCCCCGGCGGTCCAGCCCTGTGGCGTCCCTATCTTCTGCTGTCATGGGTGGCTCTGACCGTCACAGCTTCCTGGCAAACCTGCACCCGCAGGCTCTGTGCCCCCCGCCTGAGGGCAGCCCCATTCCCGGGTGACATGGCCTGTGACTGGCTCTGGAGGTTAACCCCAGCAAGGGGTCTCCTGGCCTCTGGTTACAGGCTCGGCTCAGGCCCAGGCTGTGCCCCTGCTCCATCCAGGTGGACTCGCGGGCTGAGGAGCAGCCTTTTAACTTCCTCGTGTCTTTTAAAACGCAAAAATGTTTAGTATTTTTAATCTTGATGAAGTCTGGCTTACCAGGTTTTTTCTTTTAGCTGTTGTGCTTTTGCTGTATCTGAGAAATTGTTACCTAAGTCCGGTCACAAAGAATTATTCCTATGTTTTCGTCCACGTGTCTCGGATTGGCCTCGCGCTCAGGTGTGCGGTGCTCTGAGTCGGCTCCTGTGCGTGGCGGGAGGCAGTCTCTGTCTACCAGGACCACGCGGCCTGCAAGCCCGCCCTCGGTGCTCTCTCAGGCATGACCTCCTTCCTGGGGCCTTTCACGCTGGAAGGGCTGGTTTCTGGGTTCTCACCAATCTCGGCCCGGTCAGCCCCTCCTCCTGCTCCCTGACTCGGCCGTGGGTCCCATGTGGACAGCACCAGCCGTGGGCCCTTCTGGACTGGTCTCATCCGACCGCCCACGGCCCTTCTCCCCTCCCCACTGATGCGCAGTCCTCCCCCGCTTCTCACCCCGTGAGTCCGTGACTCCGTGACCCCACGATCCCGCGACCCGGGGCTCCTCGCTCCAGCTCTGCATGCAGGCCCTGCTAGGGAGGCAAGAGGTATGCGGTTGTCACCATGAGTTCTAGAAAAGGAGGTGCTGTCTGACGCAGGGTCTTGGAGCTGTGCTTCTAACATGGACAGCGGGCCTTCCCGGGGGCTGCATGCGCTGAGCCCACTGCTCACTCGTCTCAGGGGAAGGGGCAACGCTGGGGCCGCCGTGGGGAGGGTGTCCGCACCTGTTGGCACTGGTTCATTTTCACCCAGCTGAGGAGCTGCAGTTCCCGCCTCCCATGGGAACCCGGGTGCAGTGCCGGGTGGGCCCCAGGCGGTGACGCAGCCTGGCCGCGGCTAACCGCCCTGCTGTCTCTGTCCAGCCCCTTCTATGGAGAAGACTTCTACTGCGAGATCCCGAGGAGCTTCCGCCACCTGTCCTTCTACGTTTTCGACAGAGACGTGTTCCGGAGGGACTCCATCATAGGTAGGTGCCGACGGGCTTTCCTTGTTCTCCCCGCCTCCTCTGAACAGTCTTGTCCTGGCAGGATTGGGGCGCCTCTTTTGGACACCCCGTTCTGAGCTAGTCATGCCTGCATTTTCCACCTGCCCTTGCTGGCTGTTCCGGACCCCGCCTGCCAGCCTATGCAGGGTGACAGCCCATAAGTGGGGACACTGGGACATGCCAGCAGAAGTTTTGAGGCTATCCTTCGAGGCAAAGGTGGGCGCCCCCAAACGACTTCCAAGGGCTTCTTGAAGGGGCCAGTGTGCCAGGTGACCCTCCCCCTGTCCCCAGGCCTTGCCGGTTCCTGACCCTCAGCACCTCTCCATGGAGGGTTGGGTGGTATTGGGGTGCTCTCAGACCTGTTGGGGTACACTCAGATGTATTGGTGTGCTCTCGGACATGTTGGGGTGCTCTCAGGGGCACTAGCGTCCTGGAGAGGGTGAGCCCACCTTGAATGTGGAGGAGCCAAGAGCCACCAGTCTGGCAAGTGCAGCTCTGTCCCAGGAAAACCCTGTCTGTCCCCCGAGGCACCGGAATTAGAGCAGAGCAGCCCCATGTGGGCCTAGCTGTGGCCGTGGGACCCGAGCTAACTGTTGGTGGCCTGGCCACTCCTGGCTGGAGGCGTTTGGGTGCTTACCTCCTGGGCAGAGCAGTGGAGTCTACGTGCATCTGACCCTGCAGACTCTGCGTCACCATGTCCCCCACTCCTGGGGCGTCCCACCAGCTCCTCGCCACCCACACGTGGCTGGTCAGGCGTGTTTGCATCCAGGCCAGCAGCACTCAAGACAGGTGGCCACTCCCTGCAGCTCTGTCTGTCCCCAGCCCTACCTCGCACCGTGAGTGGTTTTTCCTAAGCTCTCAGGCCCCGCAGGCCCCAGGGTTGTGTCTGGCATGCTGGTCTCATGGTGGCCACTGAAGATTCATCACTACCCGCTAAACCCGCACCTGCCCCACCTCCCCTCCTGCTGACCCACCAGGTCCGCGATGGGAGCCACCCTTCTTCCTATCCCCGTGGCAGCCAGCTCTTCCGGCTTGGCCCTCGCCCCTCCAGCCACTCCCCTCTCCCGTACCAGAGCTGTGTGTTCTCTGCCTGACTGTCAGCATCTCCTCCCAGTTTAAAGCTGACCACTGGCTCCCACGGCACGAAGAGAAAGCTCCAAAGAGGGTCAGGGCCCAGAAATGACCATCATTTCTCTGCCACACCTGGCAGCAGCCGGTCAGCAGTCACTGAATGTTTGTCCAGAGAATGGACAACTTTTGAAGATGCCTCTGTACATTATATTTATCCCATTTTAGAAGTTCAGTGTGTTTTATAGATAGTTTCCCATCTAAAGAAACCCTTTTCTGGAGTTAGAGCCTGATTTACACAAAAACAGAGAGAAATGGCCAAATTTGAGGCCACACTGCATGGTGTGTCCTGGAGAAGGAAGTCCATACTCCCTAGTGTGCATTTAAGACCTTTGATAATCTGACCCAGATCGTTCTCTGGGCTTAACTTTCCCACGTCCACTCTACCACTATACCTCTCTCACCATAAACACACGTAGAGCCAACACCTGCACCTGCACGTTCTTGACCTGCACCATCTGCCTGTCGCACCCTCGTGACACTGGTAGCCTTTTTACTGCATCTCAGTCTTCTGAGTCTCACTAGTCCTGTAGGGATGAGCTCAGATGTAGCCACGTGTTCTCTGCAGCCGAGCAGTGTACAAAGTCCAAGTTCCCAGGCCCCATCCGTGCAGTGGACCCAGGTTGCCAGGGCTGAACCTGGAATTCCACCCAGTTCCTCAGGTGGCTCTTACAGTCGAAAGGAGGCAGCACGTGCTGAGTCCTGCTGTAGCCAGGCCCCGTGCTGCATGAGCCTTTCAGTCACCCGAGGAGGGAGGTCTCACCCTCACTTGCTGAGGCTCAGAGAGGACTAGACACTTGCCTGAAGGTGCACAGCCAGTGACCCAGCACCTGTCGTACACAGAGACGAGGGAGCAGAGGGTTATGTCCACACTGACCTGGTCGTTCCGTGAGGCCCCTGTGGTGGCCTCCCCTGCCATCGCCTCAGAACTCGCTCCTGCTGGGTTCATCCCACCAGCGTGTGGAAGGCAGCTTCCCAGGGTTTGTCTAAATATTTCGTGTTTAATCAAGCGTTCAGATTTGTGCTTTCCCGAGACTCCGGGCACCGGCCGTGTGGAGCGAAAGCTCTCCTGAGCCTGAGTGGCCCTGTCTGACCGCAGGGCAGGGGGCAGCGGCACCAGGTCCGCCGTGTCTGTGGCAGGGACAGGGCTGGCAGGGTGACAGACGCGTCCCCCTCACCTGCTCCCTCCAGGGGCCCCCCTCCACCCGCCCTGACCCCAGGCTCTGTCACCAGGCTCCCCTTTTAGGACCGTGGTCCTTCCTGGGTCGTGGTGGCTTATTTCCTGCCCGGACTCACCTCCTGCTGTCCAGCGGGTGCTGAGGTTTGTCCCAAGAGGAAAGGGAAGGGGCCGAGCACTTGGCTGGGGTTGACATTCTGCTGGATGAAGCTGGCTCAGATTTTACCAGAATGAAGAAGAGTTTGATTAACCCTTGGAGCCTGTGTGAGCTTTTTCTGAGTGGCAATCCTGAGGAAAAGAAATTTTGAAGTATCTTAATTTTAATCAGAGAGCTTGCTCAAATTGGTTCTGCAGTTATGTCCCCTCAAAACAATCAAGTTGGTTATTAATCGTTCTGTTGAAGGCACTGCTATTTTTAAAGATAACCAGCAAAATCATGGTTTAGCAATTCCTGGTGGCTTCAAATTGAGGGTGTGTCCCACGCAGCCGGATCCAGGTGCTTTCACTGTCACTCTCACAGCTGCAGAAGAGGCTGTCGGGGCCTCCAGGGGTAATTTAAAGTTACGACTAGTAATCATGTTGTTACTGGGATGAGAAACCAAGTTCTAGGGTATAAATTTGTGTCATGGAAACAAGCAGTGTCTGCCGTGGGGCCCCCGGCACCGCCTGCCCCACTTCAGGTTCCCTGGTGCGGCCGCACGTGCGCCTGGCCGTGGGCTCGGGGCGGGGGTCCCAGTGAGGGTGCTGGAGACGCAGGCATGGAGGTGAGGCTGTACCGGCTTCGAGGGGGTGAGGGCTGGTGGGACTCAAGTAGGGGGAGAAGCCGGGGCCCTCGTCCCTCCCCCGCTCTGCCAGCCTCCTCTCCCAGGGGCCTGGCTCGTACCACCAGCCCCTCTGTCCCTCCAGCCCCGGAGCTGGAGGGGCTTCTGCAGTTTCTCTCTTCAGAGGGGAGGGGAGTGAGACCTTTATTCCTACGTTCCTAAGCAAGGTTTATTGAGGTATCGTTTACAGGTGGCGAATTCACTCATGTCAGGGGTAGAGTCTGTGGTGTCCCCCAGTGTGCACCGGGCTGTAACAGCACCACGATTAGGGAGACTTTCCCTCCCCAGAAACTCCCGCGGCCCCGGGAGTTGGCGTCCTCCTCACATGCCTGCCCATGGCAACCGCGACCTCGTATCTATTTCTTGTCCACATGAATGAAACCGCGGAATGTGGCCGTGGCACCAGCTGCTTGGCCCAACACCGTCCTCTCTGCGTGTCCGTCGCGTGGACCTGCCACGTCCATCCAGTCATCACCTGATGAGTGCTAGGGTTGTGTCCACGGTTAACATTCTTGCCCAGGTCTTTGTGTTTCCATTTCTCTTAGAAAATACGCAGGAGTCGGGCCGCGGGGCACCCCTGCCGCCCCTGAATTGACCGCTTTGCCTCAGGGCTTGTTTGCACCAAGGCATTTGAGAAGGAGCAGACGCAGGGGAACCCCTCCGTCCTAAGGTCAGCGGAGCACAAACCCGGGCAGAAGCTGACGAGGCCGCCCTAGACCCTGTCAGCCCCGAGGGGCCGCCAAGGAACCCGCACCCAGACCTTGCTGACCCGCTCTCTGGAGCATCGGTTCCCACCTGCAGTCACCTTCCTGGAAACTCCAGTCCTTTTCCTGTTTCTCGTTATGTCTCTGAAAATTGGTGGTGGTGGTTTCAGGTTAAGTTGCTGCAAGGTGCAGCCACCTCTTTGAGTTGCTCATCACCGAGTTCCCACAGGCACATCTGAGATTCACACGTGGATAAACTTCCGTCTGCTTTTCTCCTGTCAATCTTCCTTGTTCCCGGAGAACCTAGAAGGGCAGAAGCGAACAGCTTTTCCTTCCCGGGGGCGTGTGTTTGCCTCTGCAGGAAACCGCCGGACTGCCTTTCTGGCTGCACCCTTCTGGATTCTCTCTGGCGCTTGGTGTCGCCAGCTTCTGTTTTTAATTCTCTTGCCGTTCTAACGTGCACAGCATCGTTTGTGACGAAGCATGGTGCCGGGCGCCCTCTCGTGCGCTGGCCTACCGCCTCTCTCTCATCTGTGGGGAGTGGGTCACACCTCTCGCCCTTCCAGCTGGGCTCTGCCCTCACTGAGGTCACAGCTCTTTCCAGCACGTGCCGGACGCAGCCCTTTACCAGGCGTGTTTCGCAGGTATCTTCTTCTAGTTTGTGGCTTGTTTTCTCATTTTCTTACCAGTGTCTTTTGAAGAGAGAAGCTCTTAATTTTGATGAAGTCCAGGTTATCGAATTTCTTTCTTTTATGGTCTGTATTTTTGGTGTCATGCCTAAGAAATCTTTGCCTGCCCCCGGGTTTTGAAGATTTTCTTGTTTTTTCTTCTAGAAGGATTTTAGTTCTAGCTCTCACATTTAAGTTTATTTCGAGTGACAGGTGGAAGTCAGGATTCATACTTTCCCTCATAGACGTGCAGCTGAGTTCCCTCAGTGCCTTTTGAAAACCAAGTGACTTTGTGTGTGTGGTGGGGGCGGGGGTCTCCTCTGGCTCCTCTGTGCTGTTGCACTGACACAGCTGTGTTCCTTCCACTGTCTGGATTCCCGTATCTTCATGGCAAGTCTCAAACCAGCAGTGTGAGCTCTGCAACTTTGTTCTCTCCCAGACTTGTTTTGCTATTCTAGGTCCTTTGAATTATCATTTACATTTTCAATCAGCTTCTCAATTTCCAAAATAACCAAGGTTGCATTGGTCTACAGATTAATTTGGGGAGAGTTAACGTCTTAACAAAACTGAGTCTTCAGACCTTCATGGGGTGTCTCTCCACAAACTTGGGTCTTTAATTTCTCTCATCAGTGTTTCGTGATGTTTTCAGCATACGCATCTTGCACATACGTATATATGTATGTATATATTTTAAATTTATCCGTATATTTTATGTCTTTGGTGGAGTAGACAAAGATTTCTCAGGTCATGCACCAAAAGCTCAAGCCATAGAAGCATCATTTTGTGAATGTGCTGTTGGTATCTTTCCAATTTCAGTTTTCACTGTCATCACTCATAAGTACAAACACAGTCGGTTTTTATGTATTAACTTTGTATTCTGTGGTCTCGCTAAGCACACCTGGTCTGCTAGCTTTCCTGCGTATGTCTTGTCGATTCTGTGAACAGAGACTTTGGTCCCTGCTTCTCCGTCTGCGGGCCCTGGCTTCTCCCGCACCTGCCAGGACACCAGGTTGCACAGGAGCGATGGGAACAGCGTCTCTGTAGCCGGCGCTGTCTCGAGAGTGGCCTGCGGTGCCTCCTTAAGTCTGGCCTTGGTCACCATCCTGCAGGTTTCACCCCGGGTACCGGCCGTCCCCACGTCCTCTGACGCTGCTGTGCTGGCTCCCCACGTCACACACCCCGTGAGCCACCTGACCGGTGCGGCACCGTCAGGGGAAGGAACACGCGAGGTTTTACTGGTGGGAAGGCCGGCAGCACCACTCTGTCCACGTGGGAAAGTGAGGCCGTCTGGTGTCACTCAGTCCATCAGGACAAGTCTGAAGGTTACGACACATCAGAGACACTCAAGCGGACGCAGATCAGGCACTGCCCAGAACGCGGCAGAGACACTGATACACCCTCGTGCACTCTTGGACGTGACGAGTCCCTACAAGGAGGGACTGGAAGCTGCTGACAGGTGACCCCCCGGGGAACCGTGTGGCAGAGAGAGACTTATTCCTGGCTGCGTCTTACATCCTTTTGAATGTCTCAGACTTTGTGCTGTGTTCCTGTGCTACCTACCTAAGTTAAATTAAGTACTTCCAGAAATAAGGGGTGGGAACGATGTACAGGTTGTTGGAGTCGTTTGAGTATTAACTACACGGCTGCTTCCTGTCCCGTTAAAGCTCATAAAATCATCGCAGTTACTTAAAATTTCAGACTTCAAGTGGAATCCTCCCGTCTAGCGGAAGTCCATGGAGTCTGAGGGTTTCCTTATCCTTTTTCACTGAAACATATTACCCAGTTCAGTTCCAGGAAACTTCTGATTCTTGTGGCTTTGTTTCTGCAAGATTCAAAATCATATCCCATTGGGAAAAAGGGTGGGGTTTGCAGGAGCCAAGTGGAGAGGGACACGTCTTCTCGGGGGGGCTCGACCTCGTGACAGGGTGCACTGGGGGTGGTCTGAGGTGGCGGGGCCCACATCAGGGCCTGGCAGGACACCCCCGAGGCGAGGAGGAGGCGGGTTGGAGGTGGTGGGGGAGCCTGCGGTGGGTCCCAGGGAGCCGTCCTGTCCTCAAAACTGAGCGCTGATTGGCGGGGCCCCGTAGACCTGTCGCAGACGTCTCTGAATTTCCGTGGTGCGCCCTCTCCACAGCCCGTGCCTGCTGTATTTTCTGCCCGCTGCCTCCCCCTTCCATCGCTCCCGCCCGCTGACTCCTTGTGCCGTGGCCTCAACCCCTGTGAGGTCCGTGGCTGGGCAGGATTCTGCCCTGGGCGGCCCTGTGTGGCTAGAGCTGAGTGCTGGTGTTGACTTGAAGTGCCAGGTGTGCTGCGTCCCCTCTGCAAGTGGACGGGAGGGCTGGCCTTCAGCTAACAGGCCCTGGCCTTCCCCTGGCTGCGTGCTGGTGTGGGAGGTGAGCAGAAGAGCCAAGGCAAAGATGCCGAGACGCCGAGTGGACAGTGAGTGCTGCGCTGTAGCTCGCACAAGCACGCACATTTCCACGGAGTCCCCAGCAGAGCCTCCAGCTGCCGCCGCCCCGCTCGGCTCTGCTGCCCGGGTGTCGCCGAGCCAGGCGCCGTGCTCTGCTGGGGCAGACGTGGCACCTTCAGGATGAAACAGGCATGTGCTGATCTTACGGAGGAGGATGTGGCCTTGTCACTCTGCCCGATTACGTGTTCTGGACTTTACCGTGTGAGACAGTTGGCCGTGATCCTGGAGCGCTTTTGCTCACACCCTTATTGGGGGGGGGCTTGTTCCCTCTCGTGACCACGTTTCCCTGCTGACGTTCTAGGAAAGGTGGCCATTCGGAAGGAGGACCTGCCGAAGTACCACAACAGGGACACCTGGTTCCAGCTGCAGCACGTGGACGCGGACTCCGAGGTGCAGGTGAGGCCCTCGCCGAGCCGTGCGGCACGGGAGCCTCGGGGTGGAAGAGACTCTGGTTGTGGGTGAAGAAAGGGGCATGGGTTCTGGCCGCCACCGAGATGACGGCTGGCAAGCTATGCCCTCCACACAGTGAGCGTTGCCGTGTTAATTTTGTCTGCCCTGCTGATTATCGTCAGACTTAGTCATGCAGCTTAAAAACGTAAAATACGGAAGGCCTAACACATAACTGAAAGTGAACAGAAAACGTGGGGAATACACAACAAAGCTGAGCCTGGTTGGCTGGAGGGGGGCACCCGTGGGTTATTGAGCCACTCACTCTCAGCAGAGCAGGTTTGGAGCTGGAAGAAATGAGGGAGTAACGAAGCCCCCGTGGTCTGGGCGTCCCTGGGCTCACCAGCTTCCCTTGACCGGGGGGGCACTCCCCAGAGCTGGGAGTTTCTCCCCCGCAGGGCCCTTCCTGGGTTGGATCCCCCCTCCACGCTCAGCGTGCAGGAGATGCCCAGCAGGGGTTCGCCTGCACCTTCTCTGCTCTTGCCACCTGGCTTGTGTGGTTTCCAGCCAGAGCTGCCCGGAGCCCAGGCCAGAGCCTGGAGTCCAGGACCAGAGCCCGGAATCTTGGGACTGGGCCGGCACTGAGCTCAGGGAGGCTCCAGGTGCTGGTCTTCTGTAAAGCAGGCTGTGTCACGGACAAAATGCCTGGGGTGCACAGGCCCCTGGCGGTCACGGGGGTCATCCCCAAACTTGCACCCAGAAGGACTTACTGAGGAGCTGAGCCAATCAGCTGTCGTGAGGGTGCCTCACACCTGATCGGTTCCGACTGGGGGCCCACACCCGCTGCAGAAACTGGGGGACGCCAGAATCCCTGCAGAACCGATGACGGTGCCCACCTGACAGCGTGGGGGACCCTGACACAGAAGGTCAGTGGCACCCACTCCGCTCAGGTGCCCAGAAACGGCGCCTTCAGAAGGCGGCTCCCGGAGCAGAAGCACCTGTTGGGACTGGACTTGCTCTCGGTGCGGGTGCTCCCACACCGGAGGCTCGCGGGGCCGTGGGGAGAGCAGCACCCCACGTGCTCTCCCTGCATTTAGTCCCCAGATTCAAGGTCACTTTTACTGCTGAGCATAGCTTTTCCTTTTTCTTGATTTTTTTTTAAACTTAATTTTGAAATGATTACAGATTCATAGAAAGGCTCAGAAAATACCACATGGGCAACAGTGATTAGTCTTTACATGTAAAAGGCTGTGGCTCGCCTGTTCACATGTGAAGACTGAAAATAAAAGAAAGGTGTGTCCCTTCGCTGGGTGCCCCGAGGTGACATTCGAGTAACTGGCGACCTCGGTCATCTCATCAGTCCCACGTGTGCAGCTGCAAGCACACATGTGAATCCTCTGCGGTGTCCCACATGCATGACTGTGTAATGACCTCCACAGTCCAGACCCGCTGGGTCACTGCTGCCCATGTGAGTTATGCAGCCAGAGGGTGATTGACCCAGTCCTGGCGAGTGGCTCCTCTGACTGTGGTGCAGTGCTGGCACCCTGCGGATCACAGATGGTGACACCACATTCCAGGCGCTGAGTGAGTGCTTCCCGCAGGGACTTGGTTGTCAGGCTGCCCAGGCAGCGGCCTTTCAAGGTGCAGTGATGCACCTTCCTGCAGCCACACTTCATCCCAAAATATCCCCATCACCATTTCAGAAGGACCAAGGACAGCACAGTATCTCGAGCCATCTGCTCAGTGACTCACAGTTAAAGGTGTCAGAAAGGAAGCGTCATACAACTAGGGTCAATGGGAGACCAGTGAGTCACAGACAAAATGGGGGGGAAGGTGACTTAAAGAAGCTGTGGTATATTTGTGCAGTGGAATACTACTCAGCCATAAAAAGATGAAATAATGCCATGTGCAGCAACATAGTTGGGCCTAGAGATTGTCATTCTAAGTGAAGTAAGCCAGAAAAGAAAAGAAAAATACCATATGATGTCACTTATATGTGGAATCTAAAAAAATGGCCCATAGGAATTTACTTACAAAACGGAAAGAGACTCAAGGACATGTGGTTACCAGGGAGGGGAAGAGGGGGCAGGGGTTAAGTCAGGGGTTCAGGATTAACAGATTCACACTGCCATATCAAAGCAGATGAACAGCAAGGTCCTGCAGTACAGCACAGGGGACTGCATTCAATAGCTTGTAATAACCCATAACAGAAAAGGATCTGAGGAAGAGTATATGTGTGTACATCTGTCTGTCTGTATATATACATATAACTTAATCACTTTGCTGCACGCCTTAAACATTGTAAATCAGCTACACTGCAAAAAAAATTTTTTTAAAGATTCTGACTTGCCCTGGAGCCGACATTTTATGGGTCTCCAGTAACCTGCTCGGTTCACAACACCAGCCCCTCTGCTCCTTCCCTGACTTGGGCTGGGCAGCCTCAGGGCGAGGCTGTCGCAGGGACGGGACAGCCCCTCCTGCGGTCCCTGCTGGGCTGTGGGCACAGCAGCTAGAGCTCTGGCGCCACCCTCCTGTCCACAAGGGCCCCTCCCAACTCCTCCAAGGACCCCCGGCCGCCGCTGTCTCTGCCTAGCACCACTTCTGTCAGATCTGGCCCCCAAGGGAGACACGGAGGAGCTGCCCCAGCAAAGCCACGGTCCTGCCGGCTGGCTCTCAATCCTCACAGTGACACTCTGCATCACACGTCCTTTTTTAAGGACTCCCCGACAACCAGGGTCTGCAGTCGTCCCTTACAAGGACCCGGGGGTCTCTCTGTGGGAGGAGGGTGCAGCCCCTTTCCCCTGGACGGAGGTCCTGCTTCTGTGGGGTCTGCCCTCTCCGCCTCTGCCCCCTTCAACAGTCTTGGCCCTGGCGGAGGGTGCAGGGCTCCAGTCTGGCCTCTCAGGCCCCATAGACAAGGATCAGCCGGCAGGACGCACCTGCTGCTGTGCCCACGTCTGCCCACAGCCACAGCGTCCCCTCCCCAGGCCAGGGGTCGATGCCTTCCTGAGGAAAAAGGACTGGAACCACTGGTGCCTTTTCTCTCTTAATTAATAAACTTTATTTTTCTAGCAGTTTTTGGGCGGAAAGTGCAAGGAGCTCCATGTCTCCCCGCCCCTGCCGCCCAGTGTGGGCGTCTGGCGGTGCACTTGTGACACTGACGCACCAGCGTTCGCTGAAGCCCAGGCCTCCTGCTGCGGGTTCTGCTGGGGGACAGGTGGTACCGTCCGGATCCACCGGCAGAACCACAGGGAGTTCCACGGGGTCAGGAGTGATTCTGGTTTTAGTCATTCGCGCCTTCTTTTCCCTTCGTTTGCTTGGCTGAAAGTTTATCAGTTTTATTTATCTTTTCAAAACCCGACTTTGGTTTGTTTATTTTCTCTGTTGATTTCCTGTTTTCAGTTTCGCCGATTTCTGCTCCAGTTATTGCGTCTTTTCTTCTTCCCACTTTGGGTGTGACTTGCTCTGTTTTTCTGGTTTCCTAAGGTGGAGGCTTAGGTTACTGATTTTCAGGTCTGTCTTCTTCTCCAGGATGTGCAGTGACTGCCGTGAGTTTCCCTCTGAGCATTGCTTTTGCTGCATCTCACAAAGTTTGCTGCTTTATTTTCATTTTGACTTGTGAAAAGAAGTGAGTTCCGAGTATTTTTCAGTTTCTCTTGAGACGTCTTTGGCCTTTTGTTATTTGAAAGTATGATGTTTGATCTCCTCATATTTTGGGATTTTCGAGCTTTCTTTCTGTCACTGATTTCTAGTTTACTTTCCACAGGGGTCTGAGGGTGGCCGTGAGACGATTTTCATGTTTCTAGACGTGTGTCCAGGCCCGGGGGCTCTGAACAGGTGGGCATCCTGCGTGGGTTGGTGACACTGTTCAGTCCTGGTTGCTCTTTAAGGCTTCTTATCATTGTTCTCCTCAAACAAGACCCGGGAAGGTGGTGACGTCTAAATTTTTAATGCTCTGTCCTGAGTTTTTCTTCTCACAGACCCACATAGACGCGAGGATTCTCCTCCGCGCCTCAGTGCCTCTTGCCTGGTCTGGACCCCCAAGGGCCAGACCGGCCACCTGGGCTCTGGTCGCCCTCAGCTGAGCATGGGACCTGTGGCTGCCTCCCTGGAAAGTGCTCCTGTTGGGGTCAAAACAAGTTGGGAAGCAGTTACTTTTTACATTTTTTATTTATAATGATTACTGTATGCATTTCTAAAGGTTACAGTTACTGCAGAATGCAAGCTCTGCCCCGTGTGTGCAGCACGTCCTCCTAGTTTGTGCCCCCCTCGTCTGCCCGTGGGGGCAGCTGTGTCTGTAGCTGAGCAGCTGCAGCGCAGACACCCCTGCTCGTCCCGAGAACGCTCGGTTCAGAGACCGAGCCTGGAAACTGCTCTTCCTGCCTGCCCCTCCGAGGGTGTGCCCCGGTCCCCTGGGCGTTGCCCCAGGTTGTCTGTGCGGAAGGTGGGCTGGGTGAGGACTGAGGTAGGCGTCTGAGCTGCAGACCCGGGGTGATTCTGGGGGGTCCGCTCCGTGGTGTACGGTCTGTGTTCTGTTTCCCTCGTGCCTTCCTCCGCAAATCACCCGCACTGCAGCGAAACAAAACAGCTGACGGGTCTGCCCCTGCGGAGGGAGGGCTGCCCTAAGAGAGGAAACACGCGGGGTCACAGGACCTGCTGGCATGGAGCTGCCCGAACTCCTCTGGGAAAATAGGAAGCAGGGTGGCCAGCGGCCCCTCAGCCCAGCACCAGGCACCAGCGGTCAGGGCGCACCTCAGCAGACACAAGCTTCGCTTCTTGGAAGCGAGTCAAGCGTCATTTGGGGACGTGTCCGTCTGAGGGCGCCCGGCGCACCTTGGGGTGGGTGAGGGACGCCAGCCTGACCAGGACTCTGTCCTCTCATGGAGATTCCTGCTGAGTTCCATGTCCGAGCTGTCAGCATCCGTGTCTCCTTTCTCTGTAGGGACCGCAGTGCCCCTGGGGGGCTGTGCCGAGCCTCGGGGTGACTCGGAAGTCCCGGCCCGCCCACGCGGGTATTGGGCAGAGTGCCACGGCTCTTTCTCTGGGGACTTGTCTTCTCCACCCCTGCCTCCCACTCCCAGTTACCAGCCTGAGGATTTGCTCTGGGCTGGGGTCAGGGCCAGGTGAGGTCTGCCAGGAGGGCGGTGCTGCGTCGTGGACCCTGCGTCCGCACACCTGACAGGAGTGTGGGAAGAGCTGGTCAGTTCGCTGGGAGGCCACTGCCCCAGCCAAGCACATGCCCGTGGTGGGCGGCACCACCCAGATCAGCCCTTCACAGATGCAGAGAGGACACTGCTGTCACTTGGGGCCACGCGCTATGATGCCGGTGGCTGGTCCGAGATTGCGGGACACATCACTGGCCGTTTCACCTGCCCATCACTCCCGCCCTCCCTGCAGCCACTCTGCCATGGGTGAGGGGACAGCCAGGAAGGATAGCATGCTGCCGTGCCCGCAGCCGGGTGCCCGGGAGTCTGCTGTCCTGAGCGCCCAGTCTCCCCCGGAGGAGGCCAGTTCTGGCATCCGTGTTATCAGGGAGCCTGGGCTAGCCACCCACATCTCGGCCCACGTCAGTGTCGTGGGCATGGTGTCTGTCTGCGAGGTCAGCCTGTCCCCCAGGCTCCTGTGGCCGAGCTCTGGCCTGGGGGCATCTGCTTGCTTCCAAGCTCACGATCCCAGAGGCCATTGGAGGGACGGGCTGGTTTATTCCCGAGAACGGCTTTCGTGGGGGCTTGTGTCAGCCCCCAGTAGGGGCCTGAGGGGCCGAGATGGGGCTGGGGCGACAGAGGTGTCACCCTGACTCATGTCACCACCGGATCCTCTTTCCTTTTTTGTTTTCTGAGCCAGTGGATCCCGGAGCCTCTGGTCTGGAGGCGTGGCTCTAGCTAGGGTGCTCCCTGCACCCCTCCACCCCACTGGCGGGCCCCTCCTCATAATCAGTGCTGCTGGCATTTTCTCAGAACACTTTCCTGGGGGCTCACCCCAAGCCCAGAAACAGCGGCAGGACGACTCTGGTACCGTTTAGACCTGGCCGTGGGAGCTGCCTTTTCTGGGGCAGAGGAGCCCCTTGTCCTGGGACAGCAGCCGGTCTAGACTCTATGCTGCTGGCCAGGCCAAGCCCGGAACTGGGGTTTCTTCTGGAGAGGCCAGCACGTTCTCCAGGCAGACGCCCTGGGCCGGGCAGGAGTGGACAGAGCGCCAGGTGGCCAGTCGCTCGGAGAGGAGGGGAGAGGCTGCTCAGGGCCAGGGAGGGGTATCTCTGCTTCTGCCGAGGGGAATTGTAGAGCAGTGACAGGAGGCATCCTGCCCCCCACCCCTGTGCCCCCGGCAGCCAGCATCCCACCATGTCCCTGGTCCTCCTGAGACGAGATGGCCATCGCTGGCTCCCCAGGCTGCCGAGCCCAGAGTTTAGTCAGAAGGGGCTTCAGGACGATAGATCCTGTTGAGTTCCATGTCTGATTCTTACCCGGAAACACTTGTGTCCTGCCTCCTCTGGCTGGACTTTTGGGAGCTGGCCTGTCTGCTTCTGTCTTTGTGGCCCCACTCGCTGTGGGCAGAAACAGCCCATCCTGCCCTGTGACTCGCCGATCTGCCCTCTTCCCGGAAGCACCCAGGATCCTTGACTTCCCTCCTGAAGAGCAGGACTCGGGTTCCTGGCCTCTGGTCCGACCTCGGGTGGGCACAGAAGCATCGGGTCATGGGGCAGAGCTGCGCCGCCCCCCCCGAGGCTGCGGGGGCAGCAGAGTGAACACGGCCCAAAGCGACAGCCACACACTGAGCTGCTGCTCCCTGAGCGCCTGCTGCTCCCTGAGCTCCGGCTCTTTGTGCTGTTTGACCAGCTGTCAGCGGAGCTGGAGCCTTTAACTCTCGGGGATCCAAATTGGGCGGGTGGACATGCGGCAGACCCCACGCGTCTGTGACTGCAGACCCAAGCTCCCTGCTGCACAAGGCTGCCCCGTGACCCCGTGTCCTTGTGTCTTTCAGGGCAAGGTCCACCTGGAGCTGAGGCTGAGTGAGGTCATCACTGACTCAGGCATCGTCTGCCACAAGCTGGCCACGCGGTAAGAGACGGGATGGCCCCCGTGGCCCGTCTGCGGGGAGTACATCCAACCTCCAGGGAGTGGGGTGGGTTGGGTTTTTCAACAAGTGAGTCAGGATTTCCAGCCTTGAGGACTCCCTCGGCGGTGTTCTTAACATCTTCATAACACGAATGCCCATCCCAGAGGCGACAGAGTCACTCAGTGCAACTCCAGGCTAAGAGGCTGGGGTCGCAGCCCTGGCGTCACACACGGAAATGGCAAGGTGGGGTGCCCATGCCTGACCTCTGACCCCAACCCCGAGTCCAAGGCCCCTCCTACTCCCACATGCTTAGTGAGTGTGCGCGTGTGTGTGTGCAGCTCTGTGCATGTGTCTGAGTTTGTGGTGGACTCTTGACCTCTAGGGCCTCAGACCCTCGGGTGGTCTGGAGGAAGCTGGCCTCAGGAAGGCTGGACACACGCAGGACTCCCCGCGGGCCCTCTGACCACAGCGAGGGCTTTGGTGCGCTCCCCGTGGACAATCTGCTCCCACTGCCTGCCCCGCGGGCCCCGCATGTGTCTTTACCAAACACACTGGCCAGTCTTGCAGGATCAGTGGGCAGCGGTCAGGAGTTGTGCGCCGCCCCTCCCGCAAGCACCCCACGGGTGCTGCAGAGTTCGGTGGCTCCTGCAGAGGGAAGGGGCCTGCCCGCCCTGCGGGAAGGGACGTGACCCTCTGGTGTGGGGGGCCCGCCGGAGACAGGACAGCTGGGCGGCTGTCCTGTCTTCGAGGGCACCTGCTACCGGCCAGCGAGGGCTTCAACAGATTTGGTGACACCCTTTTCTTGGGCTTAGGAAATGCTGGCAAAGCCTCCAAGTTCAGCTTTAGGTTTCCACGGTCTCTGGCCACCAGCAGGCCTGGGGGAGGGGGAGCAAGGTCCCCCGTTGTCTGTTGTCCAAGGGGGTCCTGCCCCAGCTGCCCACAGCATAGTCTGCTCACGTTCATCGTCTGATGGCTGAAGACGGCCCGGTCAGCTCAGGCTGCAGGGCTGTCCCCGTAGCACCTGCAGGAGGGCACGGTGTGGACACATGCAGGGCACGCGTGGGACGTGGTGAGGGCTCTCGTCTGGAGTGGTGGACATGAGCTCAGTGATCTCCTTCATTTTCCCTTTTCTTCTTGAAATAGTTGCTGTGCCCTCGGGTCCAGTGGCCGTGAGGCGAGAGCTGCCTGTTTTCTTGTAGTTTATCCCATGTTGAAAAAAGACTTGACGTGAGCCTCACACAGAGCAATGCAGCTGTGTCAGTGGTGGGGAGACGGAGGGACAGGCGGGCGGAGAGCAGGAGGGTGAGCACAGGGGGTGTGGGCCAGGACCCTGTCCTGAGGGTGGCCCCACCTCTGACGGCGGAGGGTGGAAGTGAACCGTCTGTCTGGGAAGAGCAGTCCTGAGCGGGTGACCACAGGTGCAGCGCCCAGAGCAGGAGGATGGGCGCTGCAGTGAGGAACCTCCCCAGCGACATCACAGCTACCTGCCCCGCTGTCCCTGCTGTCTCCCCACCCCACCAAGCCCCGAGTTGACCTTGCAGAACCCCATTCGTGGCCACTGCGGACTCGGGGATCTGGTCTCACTCAGCTTGTGGGGACCCGCTCATCCTTGGACCCCCTCAGCTCCAGGAAGCTCGGGTCCCAGATGGCGAATCCCAGCCCCTGCCATTTAGAGACACCTGCCTTCTGTGTCCAGCCTGTTCTTTTGGGTCAGGGTGGCTTGTAACCTTGGAAGCACCTGCTCTCCTCATCCCTGAGGGGTCTTGAAGGGTCTTCACTGCCGCTTTGAGGGAGGTGGGGTGTCCATCACCCATCCCAGTGAGGAGGTCTGTTGGCCCTGCACCCCACTGTGTGTCCAGCTGGAGGAGGAGGACGGGCAGCCAGCTTAGTGGGAAGCTTTGCTTCCTTTGTCCATAAAGTGGGAACGAAGGCGTCTGGCCTTCCTGCGCTGGAGCCCCCCCCCCCCCCCCGAGCGTCTGTGCTCACGGCTCCATGCCCGTCCCTGGACGTGTGTCCGAGATGTGGCGAGAGCTCAGAAAATACTTGTTTAGAGATGAGGTAGTTCCTGGAGAGAGGAGGTGACCAGGACAGGGTCAGCAGTGGGGGAGAAGCAGAAATGCTCCAGAAAGAGTGAAGAGAGAGGGCTGGGAACACGGGCTAAGGCTGGTGGAAACTGTGGGCCCTCACGAGACCCAGCCTGTCTCACGGGGGCTCCAGACAAAGTGCCAGAGAAATGGAGAGAGGGGTCCATCAGACCACTCCCAGCTCAGGACAGGCCTGAGCTGCGTGGAGGAGGAACCGGGAGACAGAGGCCTTGCCTGGTCAGGAGCGTCCGGTGATGGGTCAGCACCTCGAGGCTTCCCAGGAAGGTGGAAGCTGCCCAGGCCGCCTGGCTTCCCCAAGTGCAAGGGACCCGTGGTCTCCCAACTTCAGACATGAGGGAGAATGGCACAGCCAGACCCTCAACGCCCTAGTGTGGGGTTAGGGCTTCTGCCTCCTGCCAGGCAGTCACTGGGGCTGGACGCCGTCAAGTGAGCTGTCCAGATGGTGGGTGGTCAGCCCCGAGTTGGGGCAGACAAGGTGAGCCAGGGGCTGGCTCTTGTCCTGGGGGTGCAACCAGGCATGGGCAGCGGGGTCTCCCAGGCGAAGCCTGAGGTGGGTGAGGAGACAGACTGGGGCTGTGGGTCAAGGCCACTGTGAGTGTGTCCTGGAGGGGGGACTTGGTGCTCCCTGGGCCTGCGTGGACGCCCAAGGTGGGGCACCTCAGGCCTGGGGTCATTCGAATCTCCCCCCGCCCAGTGGAAGGCCCTGTTCTCACTTGGACACTCAGCATGGACGTCAGGGGCCGCACCAGGCAGTGGGGCAAGGCTGCTGGCACCTCCCTGACAACAGTTGCTCCTCAAACCAGAGACCCCTGACCGCAGATAGCATGAGGGCCAGATGACCCCAGGATCTGGGCACCCACAGCATGACGTTCACAGGGTCCCACATCTGCTCAACACAGGCCGGCCAGGAGCAGGAGCAGGCACAGTCCAGCAACAGACCAGGGTGATAGGTGATGGGGTAGTAACCAGGGCGGGTGTGACTGCCATCTAGGAGCAAAGGGAGCCCCAGCCCGCAGCAGGGTCAGGGGAGGGAAGCCTGACACAGGTCTCCCGCTGCGAGGGGTGTGAAGGAGGCAACCCCAGGCTGCAGCTGTCGTGCCCTCGCCTGCAGGGCCGTGGTCCCCACCAATGACTCAGACATAACCCCAGACCCCACCTGGCAGGACTGCGGGAGACAAAACTCTCCAGCCACTCCTCAGAAGTGGGGCTGAGCATCACTGCAGAAGTCACCAGAGCCATGTCCTGCTCAGCCAAGGCCACTCTGCCCTTCCTGGGAATGCACACACACTTTCTCCTGCCCCCAGACGGTCCCGGGCAGGGACGGTCAGCTCTGCCCACGCGTGGCTCTTGGCTCGAAGCTGCTGAGACAGCTGACAGCTCGGACCCTGGGGCAGTCTTGGGAGGTGGCTGTGGGCCTCCTGTCCCCTGCTGACCCTTCCCACCTCTCTCCTCAGGATCCTTGAGTGCCAGGGCCTCCCCATCGTGAACGGGCAGTGTGACCCCTACGCCACGGTGACACTGGCAGGACCGTACAGGCAAGTGTGGCCGGGGGAGGGCGTGGGCATGGGAGGCGATGAGGGTCGTTCAGTGGGGGCGTGGGGAGCCCAGACATGGAGGATTTTGTGTCCTTTGTTGCCCCGAAGTTGCTTCCTGAGAAAGAAACCTTGTGTTCTTCACAGCGAGTATTTTTGGCTCAGTAGAGGTTCCTGGTTTGCATACCATCTGGGCTCAGAGACAAACAGGAACCTTCGGAGATGCGTTGCTCACGCACTTGGTGGCTCACCTCAGGCTGGCAGGTTTAGTGTCAGCCATGCTGTTTCCACCCTAATCCTTCCTCCCACGACTGCAGGTCGGAAGCAAAGAAGACAAAAGTGAAAAAGAAGACCAACAACCCCCAGTTCGACGAAGTGTTTTACTTTGAGGTTGGTGTTTGGGGGCCGGTGTGATTGAACCCACCCCCAGAGTCTGGCAGAGTCTGGCAGAATCTGGGTCCGAAGGCCTCCAGCACGCCCTTCCAAGAGTTCCATCTGGCACACGGGAGACCCCCTCCAGCCTGCAGCTCCGATTTCCCTGGAAGAAAGGCCACTTGTTGCTTCCAGCAGAACCCAGTTTTCAGTTGAATGCTGACAAATTAATACTTTCCAAGTTATCGAGCCTTTGGGGGTTTACCGTTTGTTAGGTTGGGGCTTTGTGTCTTCTGCCTCTTCCCTGAGCCGGGAGGGGGCTTGTTTCCCCAGAAATAGTGAGGTCTTGATGCAAAAGAGCAGCTGCAGGCAGACAAGACACCCCTGGAGCTCTCAGAATATGGGTCCCCCGGACAGGTCGGACGGCGCGCCCAGGGCAGGACAGCAGGAAGAAGGCCCAGAGGCCCCGAGCTTGTCCCAGGCGCCCTGTCCCAGGCGGGCAGCGGGCCGCGGGCAGGGCTTCCCCGGGAGTCTGCAGGCCCAGCGGGCGTGTGGAGCACCAGGCTGCGGGGGTCTGTCTAGGTGTAGTGAGGCTGGGGCCAGAAGGCGGAGTTTTGGGAAATGAGATGAAGGGTGCGTTAGGGCCAGCAGAGGACCTGGGCCTTTCCCCACTGTCCTTGGCCCCCACGTCTCTCAGGTGCGGGGGCTGCAATCTCCCCGTCTGGTAGCCCTGGAGAGGGTGTGGAGGGAGGACCCGAGGCTGAGGTGAAGAGCCGCCTCTGTCCCTGGACGGTCCCTTTGCAGCTGGGCCACAAGACTCCAGCCGAGTGGGTCCCCAGAGGCAGGGTGTGCATGCAGGACGGAGTGTGGGTGTGAGTGGGCGGCAGGCCCAGCGCTGTCCCCCTGCCCCCAGGTGACCCGACCCTGCAGCTACAGCCGCAAGTCCCACTTCGACTTCGAGGAGGAGGACGTGGACAAGCTTGAGATCCGGTGAGCGCGTGTGCGGGCGGGTCCCTGCTGGCGGCTGCGCCCCGCCCATCGCACCTCCCGCCTGCCTTTGTTTTGTCCTGACATGGGGGGGGGGTGCAGAGAGAGGGGTTCCTCTTTCTCTGTTACTTTAACACTGGAGTGCTGGAAGTTAGAGCCGGGAACTCCCCAGGTCGCTGGGAGGCGGCTGGACGGGCAGCCCAGGCTTTATGGTCGGCTCCGCGGCACCTTTGGAGGCCAAGGCTTCCTGCCCCTCAGGCGGGCGCGGCCTGGCCTGGCACGGGGTCCTGCCGCTCTAGCCTCGCAGGGAGGTCGGTGTGCAGCCTGCACACGTCACCCTAGAGGTCGAGGGTCGCAGCATCCACTTGAGGGCCACGCAGCCCTGAGTAGTAGCCCCCACTAGGGTGGGAGACCCGAGTCACAGTGGGGGGCTGGCCACAGTGAAGCCTAACCGGCCCCGTCCCCAAGAACCAGAGGGACTCTCCAGTCTTGACGTGGTTGAAAATTGCTTTCCTGAGGCACCTGAGGTTCCCTGGAAGCACCGTGGGCATTCAGTTGGGGGCGGACTCTGGGTTCCTCCCAAAAACCTGGCTCTGAGCAGTGACCAGGCCCTGGAGTGGGGTTCTGGGCACGGGGGGCGACCAGCAGGTGCAGGGTCGGCCGAGGCTCTTCCCTCCCCTTTGCGGGTCCCTCCACCTCCACGGGCCTTTGTACACACGTCTCGGTTTGAGCCGCGTCCTGAGTGTTTCCAGTCAGTTTCAGTCTTCCATTTCAAAATGTAAACCAGAAGCAGAGTGACCCCAAGTGCTGTGTCCAGGCAAGTCCAGGCCTCAGGCCTTGTTCTAAGCGTGGCTGTGCCCCAGCTGCTCCCTGGACACCAGCCCTGCCCTTTGCTCAGAGAAAGGAGTGTTTCTGAAGGACTGGGCTCTGAATTCAAGGGACGTCCTAGGTGTGTCTGTGAGCACGTGAACTGAGAATATCTGTGAAACGAGGCAGCCTGGTGGCTGGTTTGTCTCATCGCTGAAATGCCACCTGGAGGGTCAGTCTCTGCTTTCTTTGTTTGGAAGGTGCTGTGATGTGGGACATGCGTCCCCTGTGTCCCCCTCGCCCAGACTGCTGCTGCGCTCAGCCTGGCAGGGAAGAAGGGTGGTATCATCTCCTGGAATTCCCCCATGACGCGCCAGTGTGGTCGAGCTGGTCTCAGGTCTTCAGTCCTGAGTGACCAGGGGTTAAATTACAGCCTGTGGGGTGTGCGCAATGTTAACACGGGAATGCCGCCCGTCTGTCATGCACATACAGGCCCCAAACTGAAGGGAGCAGTGAGCATTCTGTCCGAGGGAAAAGGCTGAGTGAGGGTCAGGACACTCAGCAGGAGGGCATGGGCTCTCCACACGGGGCAACCGAGACGTGACCGCCCCGTCAGCCTCCCAGCCGCGATCACACAGGCGGGTCACGAGGTTGGCAGGTGCAGGGACCAAGTGCAGGTGGAGGGAGAGGCGTCAGGGACACCACATGTCCTCCTATGATGGACGTGGGGCGTCCTGGCCGTGAGGTGGGCAGCCTGGCCCATCCCTGGCGGCACCGTTCTCTGCACGTGCCCAGAGGAGCCAGTCCTTGTTCACCCTGCGTCCAGTCCTGCAGGCCGAGGGCACCGTGCCCCCCGGGGCCGTGGTCCTGCTCCACCAGGCCTCCCGGGTGCAGGACACGGACACTGATGGCCTCAGCACCCTGCAGCCCCTCCTGCCCCGCCTGACACGAGGGCGGGGGGACCTCATACGCCGGCTGTGCCCCAGTGGGGGACCAAAGGCTCTGGGTTCTCTGCAGAGAGAGCAGGGGTGCAGGGACCCCCTGCCCCTTCCGGCCTCCCACTAAGAGGCCCGTATGACTGGTGTTTTCCAGGGTGGACCTCTGGAACGCCAGCAACTTGAAGTTCGGGGACGAGTTTCTGGGAGAGCTGCGGATCCCACTCAAAGTGCTGCGGCAGTGTAGCCCCTACGAGGCCTGGTGAGGGCATGGGGGGCCTCCCACTCCCGTCCGCACGGGGCTCAGAGGATGGGGGGCCACGCTGAGCAAGCATCTGAAGGGTGGTGGCTGAGCCTCAGGCAGAGTCCCCTGGCGGGTCACTGAGGGGGCCGCGCCTGCTCTGCCCCCCGCCCCTCCCACTGCACTCTGGACCCTCCGTCTCTGGGGGTGCCCTGGTGCAGGGCGCAGGCCTGCCGGTTTCAGACGAATGTCCACTTATGCCCGACTGGGGTCTCGGCCACCCCCATGCGTCCTGGGGGCCAGGTTTCTGCTCCCCGTGTCCCTTCTTGTCCCTGTGGCACCTTGGCTTCCTGTGACAGTAGTTCATAGGTCACATGGCATCACAGGGAGGAAACGCCAGTGCGAGGCGCCTCAGACACCTTGGTCGCCACGGCCTCACTTCCCACATCTCCTTTAACAGACTCAGGTGGGAGGGGGTGCGGGTCACACGCCACACGTCACACACATGCCTCACGGCACTCACACGGCACACACACGGCACACACATGGCACAGCACACTTCGGAGCCCTGCATACCTGCAGGCTCTCTCTGTGATACTGGTTTGCTTGTGCCCCAAGGGGTGTCCCGCCACCAGGAACCGGAACTGGTGTTTCAGTTCTGTGCAGACGTTAAGCCCGGGGCCCAGCAAGGCTGGACCGCAGGAGGCCCTGCTGGGCTGATGGCCGTGGCCTCAAGACAGAGATGTGACCTGAGTCCCAGGAGGTCGGTGCCTCAGCCAGACACACTCTGCCCACGTTGCACCTCAGGCCACCTGGCCGTGTGCTCAGAGTAGACAGGGTGCCTGCAGGGCCTCCCAGGTGAGCGGAAGAGAAAGGGTGTCTGGTCAGGAGCACAGCGAGGTGACTACGTGCCCGGGCTCTGCCCAGCCAGCAGCACAAGCTCACCGTCCCCTCTGACGTCAGGAGCTCTACCACACGTTTGTGAGAGTCGTTTCATCCAGGCTCTGCTCGTCACAGGCACCTGCTGGGTGTTCACCTTCACGAGTAAATTACCCCGGCGTCCTCCTAAGCTGCTCACGGCTCACCCCTCTCAGGCTGCCTGTCCCTGCCACTGTTCCACTTTCCCACCTCCACCTGAGTCTGAGGCTCTGTGGTCAGCCTGATAACAAACATCCCATGCAGGCCGCCTGCACAGACCCTGCAGGGTGCGTCAGGTGGGAGACCCCCCCCAGGTGCACAGACCCTGCAGGGTGCGTCAGGTGGGAGACCCCCCCAGGTGCACAGACCCTGCAGGGGGATGTCAGGTGGGAGACCCCCCCCAGGTGCACAGACCCTGCAGGGGGATGTCAGGTGGGAGACCCCCCCCCAGGCGCACAGACCCTGCAGGGTGCGTCAGGTGGGAGACCCCCCCCAGGTGCACAGACCCTGCAGGGTGCGTCAGGTGAGAGACCTCCCCCAGGTGCACAGACCCGGCAGGGGGATGTCAGGTGGGAGACCCCCCCAGGTGCACAGACCCGGCAGGGGGTGTCAGGTGGGAGACCTCCCCCAGGTGCACAGACCCGGCAGGGGGTGTCAGGTGGGAGACCCCCCCCAGGCGCACAGACCCTGCAGGGGGTGTCAGGTGGGAGACCCCCCAGGTGCACATACCCTGCAGGGGGTGTCCTGCAGAATCTCCCAGAGCCCCTCTCCTCAGAATCTACACCACCGGAGGCTGGAGGACCACATGGAGCAGGGTGTGGACTGACCCTGGAGGGAACTAGCCCCTGGAGGGTGTGGCTGCCTCACGCTGCCTCGTCCCCTTGTCCTGTGCCAGGTACTTCCTTCAGCCCCGAGACAATGGCAGTAAGAGCCTGAAGCCGGGGGACCTGGGGTCTCTGCGGCTGAACGTGGTCTACACAGAAGACCATGTCTTCTCCTCCGACTACTACGGCCCGCTGCGGGACCTGCTGTTGAGGTCTGCGGACGTGGAGGTACTGCGTGTGCGGCACGCCCCAGGGCCCTGCCCCCGTGCTCAGGGCCAGCTGCGCCCCCTTTGCTGGGCTGGGAGCCCTCACACCCACTGCGTCCAGAGCTGGGGGTAGCCCAGCATGGCTGGCGACTTACCCTTAGTTTGACGGGGACCCCAAGGTCATGAGTCCTCTGCTCGCCGGCCCTGGTGCTGGACGTGGGGGCGCAGGGGAGGCACAGGCCCAGCAGGCCCACCCGGAGCACGTGTGTAGATTGGAGGTTTTGATGGGGGTTTTCATGAAAGATGTGTTTTTCTGCCTCAACTAAGAGCACATTCACTGTGATGGGAGGGACCACCGAGCTAGTGGGCTGCGCGGGTCTGGGCTCCTTCACCCTCCTTAACCCGCTGTCTCCCCAGCCCGTCTCGGCGTCTGCAGCCCACATCCTGGGCGAGGTGTGCAGGGAGAAGCAGGAGGCGGCAGTCCCGCTGGTGCGGCTCCTCCTGCACTATGGCCGGGTGGTGCCTTTCATCTGCGCTATCGCCAGCGCCGAGGTCCGGCGGACCCAGTGAGTGTGGCCCCGGGTCAGGCCTGAGTCCGGTGAGGGGCAGGGCAGGGGGCCAGGCGCTGGAGGATTCCCGGGGACAGGTTTCCTCCAGAGATACACTCCCCACTCCCCATTTCAAAGATGTGCTTTTTCTCTGGAAACCCCAGGCCTCAAGGCAGGAAGGGGTGAGGAGCACCCGTTGCCCCGAGGGGCTCGGTGCCTGAGGTGGGAGCTGCGAATCAGTCTTAAGCCCACCTCAAGCCCACGGCAGAGGCCGGGCCGCCTTGGCTCCAGGGCCTGTGGCCATTCCAGGGAGGCGGGTTCTGCTGGGGCGGGGCACCCTGGGACCGTCAGAACAGAAGGATGTGGAGTGTGCCCTGGGGGAGGGTGCCCTGTGACCTCCTGTGCTGACCTAGACCCAGAGGAGCAGAAGGGCCCTCAAAGCGCAGAACGAGGAGGTGCCCGTTGGTGGTGGCCGTGGGTGTGTTGGCCTTTGGCGGTGGATGGGTTCGTTGCACAGGCAGGCGAGCCCAGCTCAGGACTCCCAGCCGTGAGGCGTCGGTCAGGGCAGCCTCTGCCTGGGACACCTCGCTACTGGTGACTGTTGTGCAGGGACCCCAACACCATTTTCCGAGGAAACTCACTGACATCCAAGTGCATCGACGAGACGATGAAGCTGGCAGGGATGCAGTACCTGCATGACACCCTTAAGCCCACCATTGAGGAGGTGAGGGCAAGGGGGCGGGACAGGGCCCGGAGCCCGCAGACCCTACTTCCCCGTCAGCTTCTCCCCGGCCGCCCCTGGGGACCTGCCAGTGAGTCCCAGATCCTTCCACGTTTTCTCAAATCAGACAAACACTTAAGAAAGCTCATGTTTCTGCTAAGATAGAAGGACATGGGAGAGAAAACCCGTCCTTCAGAGGACACCCCCCGCCCAAGTTCGCCAGGTGGGCGGAGATGGCCTCTGCTGTCTCCCACCGGTGGTCAGACAACCAGGGAGGAGTGACTGGCCTCCCCTCCAGAGGACAGCTTCTCTCACACCGCCCGCCGGGGACGCCAGTGTAGGCAGCGCATCCCCAGAAGTGTCGCAAAAGCAATGAGAGACCATTGAGGATATGGTTCTGGTTTGACCTCTGTGCCAAATCCGGGCAGAACTTTAAAGTGAGAACATTACTAAACTTGGTGAACCTGATCTCATGCAGAACAGTCTTAGGAAAGGCTGTTCCCCCAGGGCCCGAGGCCTCGCACCCCTCAGTGTCCTGGCCACGACCCCACGTGCTCCTTGTGGCGTCCGTCACGTGGTGGCTGTTCTGGACCCACTGCGATGTCCGCGGGGCTGTCCACCCGCTGGCGCTCTGTAGTGGGCTCACACTCTCTGGGTTGTGAATGCTCTTTGCAGATTTGTCAGAGTCACAAGTCCTGTGAGATTGACCCCGTGCGGCTGAAGGAACATGAAAGCCTGGAGAGCAACATGGTGAGGCCAGAGGGATGGGGCCCAGCAGGAGGGCGGGTGAGGGCAGATGTTCAGGGACAGCCTCACCGCCCAGCTGCCACCTCATCTGCCTCCACTTTGCTGCTAACCCGCTCTGCACCCTCGTGCTCCCCAAAGAGCCGGGAGCTCCCCTGTGGGGTGGAGCCGGCTCCTCACCTCAGCAAGCATGGGTCCCCACCTGGGCCGCCTCCTGCTGCTCCCAGAGCTCTGGCCCACTTTTTAAAAGAGCAGAATCCTTGTTTAATCTTTCCATGTGGTTTCTTCATGAAGGCTGATGGGGTGGCAGGGCGGAGGAAACGCAACATGCCCCTTCATCTCTAGTTGTTTCCATGAGTCACTGTGACTGGCCAGCACCCGGGTCCTTCCCTGTGACCGGGAGTCAACCCTCCCCCTCCCTTCCCCTCCCATCCCCTCCCCTCCCTCTCCCCTCCCCTGACCCCTCCCACTCCCCTGCCTCCTCCCCTCTCCTGCCTTCTCTCCTCTCCTGCCCTCTCCCCTCCCTTGTCCCCTCTCCTTCTTCTGCCCTTACCTCTCCGCAGTGGTGGGGGGCTCTGAGCAGCCAGCGGGTCAGCCGAGGGAGGGCCGGGTGCAGGCAGCGCTCATCACCCCGCCCCCCCATTACAGGAGAACCTGCGGCAGTATGTTGACCGCATCTTCAACGTCATTACCAAGTCGGGGGTGAGCTGCCCCACTGTCATGTGTGACATTTTCTTCTCCCTGCGAGAGGCAGCCGCCAAGCGCTTCCAAGGTAAGTGCCCTGGGCTGCCAGGGCTCCCCCGTCTGCGCTCACCCCTGTGTGAGCTAGGGCCGCGCTGTGTCGCAGTGTTTCATTCGGGCCTTTGCAGCAAGAGAAGCCACCTTTCAGCTCAGCACCCAGTGTCCTTGGACTCTGCTTTGCTGCATTTTCCAGAAAGACAGGATGAGCCCTTTGTGTCACTGGGCCGGGAGGGAACCCAAAGGAGAGTCTCCTTTTCCGTTATGCTGGTTCCTCAGGGGGCTGCCAGGAGCCACCCTGTACAGACCTCTGCGGGGGCAAAGCAGCGTCCTGCCCCGGAGGCGGGCGTCAGATTCCCTGAGGGCCTGCACGTGGCGTGCCAGCACGGCCTGGGCCAGGCTTCCCAGGCCGAGGAGAGGGCAGTGCCATTTGGTGCCCTGCCTGGTCCAAGAGGCCCCGCCCCAACCCTGCCCACCCTTCCCCAGGGAGCCGTGAGTCAGCGCAGTGTGTGGTGCTGCAGCCCCCAGGGCGATCCCCACAGGCCAGACAGAAGGCCCCACGCCTGCTGGGCACTGCGTCCTCTCCAGCAATGGGGCCTGTACTGGGCCCTCCACGGACAGGAGCCCTGCTTTCAGGGAGTGAGGCTCCGTCCGGCACTGGGAGGGCAGTTACCCAGCACACCTGAGCCCCAGACCCCTTTGAGAGGAGATGAACAAGTCATACCCTCCTGCTCAGCTGTGGCAAACCACCCACCCAGCCATCTCGGCATCGCAGCACCAGGGCTGGTGAGCGGTCCTGTCTGTTGCAGCCCAGCTGCTGGACAGAGCTGAGCTTTTAGCAGCAGAGACAGAGACAGAGCGGGGCAGGGGCTGCAAGCTGGCCCTCGCCTCCGGGAGGCCCTCAGAGGAGTGGGGCTCTGGTCACAGGCGCCCCGCCCAAGGCCCACTGCTGTCCTCTCCCTGTGCTGGCCGCAGACGACCTGGACGTGAGGTACACGGCCGTCAGCAGCTTCATCTTCCTGAGATTCTTCGCTCCAGCCATCCTGTCCCCCAACCTCTTCCAGCTCACGCCCCACCACACGGTACGTCAGCATCCGGCCATGGGAACTGGTCGGCCAGGCCTGGACCATCCAGCCCTCCTGACCCAGCAGGTGGCTTGGGCAGGGTCTGTGGAGCCGTGTGAGGGCAGAGGCAGCACCACGTAGTGACTGGGCTGTGAACGTGCCGCCTGCCCTAGACTCCTTAGTCTCAAGCAGGTTTCAAGACTTTTTAATCTACGATGTGTCGGTAAAACTATTAAGGGGTGACTGGGGTGTCACTGTGGCTGTTACGTGACTAATCCTGCCCCTGGGAGGATGGGGGATCTACAACCTCCTGGGTATCCAGCCGTCCCTCCAGTCAGTCAGCAGATATTTCTTGAGCCGGGCTCCGAGCTTTCACAGAAGGCGCCAAGCGGAAAGCCTAGGCTGAGGGATTCGAGGGGAACGGGCCCACTCCTGCTTTTGTGGGTTTGAAGTAAGTCCGCGACCTGCACTCAGGGTCAGGGAGGCCCCAGGCCGGTCACACGGGAGCGCCGACAGGGGAGGTGGCCGGCAGGATCCGCCCTGCACTGGCCTGAGCAGCTCTTGTCACACTGCTGCGTGTGAGGAGACGCGGGGTCTGGGGCCTGGGGCTGCATCTTCAGGGGACGGTCTGGAGGCACCTCCAGATCTAGTGTCTGCGTGTTCATCTGCTCACTCGCGGACGACGCTCATGCTGGGGCAGCTTTTAGGGGATAGCCTTCGTTTTGTCAGCCCTTTGGGTCACACCTTGTCTGTAAGCCTGTCCCCGGCCCCGTCCCTGGCAGGACCCGCAGACGTCCAGGACGCTGACTCTCGTCTCGAAGACCATCCAGACCCTCGGCAGCCTGTCCAAGTCCAAGTCTGTGAGTCACTGACTTTAGTTCTCTTTTCGGCACATGGTGGGGGGGGACAGGGAGGAGTTGCATGACCAGGAGCGTAACTGCCCCACCTGCTCAAGCACCTTCCACCCGAGGCTGTGAAACCGCTCTTTGGGAGGAAAAGGACGACAGCAGGTGGTGGGGACATCACTGTGAGTGATGATGTCACCTGTAGGTGATGACGTCACTGTAGGCGGTGATGTCGCTGCAGGCAATGGCGTCACCATGGGTGGTGACGTCACTGTAGGCGCTGGTGTCACTGTAGGAGGTGACGTCACTGTATGTGATGATGTCATCTGTAGGTGGTGACATCACCTGAAGGTGGTGGTATCACTGTAGGAGGTGGAGTCACTGTATGTGATGGTGTCACCTGTAGGTGGTGATGTCACTCTAGGTGGCTAATACTTCCACTGCCGGGTGTGGATTCCCAGACCTTGCCTCCTCAGCCCTTGGTGGCCCAAGTGGGGCTTGAACATCAGTGGAGGTGACCGATGGCTCATCCACACGCAGCCAGGGGCAGCCCCTGCCCTCCCTGGGCCCCCAGCACATTTTACCCCTTCGATAACAAATCTGTATCTCCCCTGCCCTGTCACTCAAGGGCACCTCATGACAGGCAGTGGTGCAAGGGCCAGGTGGGGACGTCCTCGGGGATGGACCCTGCACCTGGCTCCTGCATGGAGGGGCCCGCTGGGCTCCGTCTGGAAAGGGCTGAGCCGAGACCACAGAAGCCCCCAGCCCAGAACTCCTCCTCCTGCTCTGTGCAGGGCCATGAGGGGCCAGGTCCGATCCCTGTAGACAAGCCCTTCGAGCAAACGCTCAGCTTTCTGTGAATCTGGGTAAAATAAAGAGGTAGGGTGGCTCGTGAGCTCCAGCCTCTCTCCCTGGCAGGCAGTCCTAGTTTTTGGTGGCTGGAAGCTCCCGGCGGGGCTGAGATCAGCACAGAACCCACCTCATTTTCACACCTAGGGGAGCGAAATGCCCTCATATGGACACAGTGGACATGGGTGCAGCGTGGGGGCGGCTGCTGGAGACCCCTCCCCGGGTTCCTGCTGGTGCCCTGACTCCCCACTTTAGGAAGCCCCTCCCTACCCCCGGCTCACAGAAGAGACCCCAGTGCCTGCATCTGGGAACAAGTGACCCCAGAGGCGGGTGCTGAGTCACTCGTCACAAGACCTCACAAGGGCCCGGCGGAGGTAGCCTGCTGAGACGCAGCTTGAGGGGGCTCACCCCCAGGGCAGCGCCCCCCAGGGCCACCCGGCGTCTTCCGCTCAGTCACCGCAGCTGAGGCTGGTCCTCACCTGTGCCTCCAGCGTTTCCACGTTTGGCCAGGAGACCTGTATGCATCGTTAAGTGACCTGTTTCATTTTAGGCCAGTTTTAAGGAATCCTACATGGCTGCATTTTATGAATTCTTCAATGAGCAGAAATACGCTGACGCAGTGAAAAACGTGAGTATCGGACTCAAGTCACGCAGTCTCGCTGCCCCGTAGTCACGTTGTTCCCCAGAAGCAGAGCTGCTTGTTTAAAAATTGAGTTAAAATCCAAATAACGTGAAATTGACCATTAACCCTTTCACACTGTTTCACCCTGTTTGGTGAGCTCGCAGCGTCTCAGGACCGCTGAGTCCAGGGCTCTCACTGCCCGGGGCTGCTGGACGCACCTCTCTGGGGTCTAGGTCGGGGCTTCCTTTTCCCTCGGTGCCTGCACGTCACACCCACGTGATTATTGCCCAGTTGTTCTGGGATGCCACATCCTGCCCCGTCCTGGCTGTGTGCTCCTGGTGCCCCCGCCCCGAGCACCCAGGACCCCAGACCCAGAGTTAGGGACTCAGCCCTCCCATAGTATCTCTCTGGGTCCTAGAGCTTTCCTTGTTTCTCCTATTTAGAAGCAGTCTCACATATTTGGCTCTCAAATCATAAAAACTGTGTCCAGGGGAGGGCAGGGGAGGAGCTGAGGCAGCTAAGTGGGTGGAAGGAACCCAGACCGGTCGTGGGACATGAGCAGCAGAACCTGGGGTAGGGTTGCGTGCAGCAGGGCTGCTTCAAACTCCACTAGAAGTGCATTCGGGGGTCACCTGACAAATGCTGGGGACCTCCCGGTGTCGCCTGAAGCCTGGCAGCCTTCCAGGTGCTGCACCAGCCGCGGGTGCACTCAGGTGGGGGCCAGAAGCTACTCAGCCCTAGTGGAGACCAGGGTGGGACCCCTACCCTAGCACCACACCCCAGAGCGCTCTCTTCTCTGGGGCCAGAAAGAGACACAAAGCACCCCTAGAGCCATGCTGCCCAGGAGCGGACATATTCAGGCATGCTGGTTCCCCTTTTAATGATCTGATTTCTTTCCCACGTTTAGTTCTTAGATTTGATCTCATCCTCTGGGAGAAGAGACCCCAAGAGTGTGCAGCAACCCATCCTGCTTAAGGAAGGGTAGGCCAGCGGGAGAGGCAGGGCGGGGTTCTCAGTCTGTCCAGTCAGAGGCCGCCCAGACCCGTCTCTGAAACGCACCAGGCCTGCCCCAGAGCTTGTCTGAGACGCAGGGGTCACTCCCCTGGGCCTGTTCTCTGCCGGACCTGCGGGTGGAGAGATGCTCTCCCGGGAGCAAGGGGGTGGGTAGAGGGACTGTCAGGTGCTCCTGCTGGGCTGCCCACACCCACCCAAGTCCAGGGGCCCGTCTGCTCCCATCAGCCCCTCCCTCTGGAGGGGCTCCCGTCAGGGCACAGAGCCCAGAGACCCAGTCGCCGGTCTCTGCTTTGGGAACAGCCTGCCACGGCTGTGGGCCTGCTGCCCGCACTTTCCTTGGGAGCAACTCTTGCCCATGTTTCAGGGTGGGGGTGGGCGGGGGCCGCGTCAGTGGAGTGCTGGTAGACCACTGGCATCGTCGGCTTGTGACTTGAACCTGACACCAGCGTAGGGGCTAAACTTCAAAAGTAGCGGCATTTGCCTTTTGATTTTTAAATCCTGTCACTTGGAAACAAAATTATAAGGTACTGAAACCCTGCAGCCTGCATGGAGTCTCCCAGGTACGGAAGTGGAGAGTCGTTTTGCCTGCGTGACTCTGGGCTGCTGGGGAGGGCGGGGGCTGGGGATGTGCCCCACCGGCGTGTCCTGTTCCCACCAGGTTCATGATTAAGAGGGCACAGGGCCGAAAACGCTTTGGGATGAAGAATTTTAAGAAAAGATGGTTCCGCTTGACAAACCATGAATTTACCTACCAGAAAAACAAAGGTAACAAGAAAAGTTTGCTTTTTACTTGTTTTCACGTATTTTATTCCAAGGAATAAAATTTACGTATTTTATTGTCTCAGTCTCTACTGGGTCACCACCTGCATCCGGGTTGAGCGGCTCCTCATGGGGGAGGTGGGGCTCTGCCAGCGTGGCCTTGGCAGATGTGGGCCGAGGCTGTCGCCCTCCGGGGCCACATATGGGAACCAAGGTCTCAGACCTAGATCGTGGGGCCCCAAGGAGGTGCTCTCTCCCCACAAAAGCGTGCGGACATGGTTCCTGGAGCCAGGGCGGCCCTGTGGACGCAGGTCCTGTCGGGGGCGGGTGTGAGACCCTGAGAGGGAGACTGGCCTGCTCACAGGCAGCCCCCCCATGCACAGGAGACCCGCCCCTCTGCAGCATCCCCATCGAGAACATCCTGGCAGTGGAGACGCTGGAGGAGGAGTCCTTCAAGATGAAGAACGTGAGTCACCACTGCCCTGCCCTGCGCCTCCCACCACCGCCCTGCCTCCCGCGTCCTCTCTCAGGGTGCGCAGTCCCTGGGTGTCCACCAGGCGCCGTGTGGTTCCACGTCCGAACCTTGGAGCAAGCAGCCCCCACCCTCCACCAGGGTCAGCTGGGGCCTGCTGTTCATTCAGATCTAGTTTTCAATTTATGGGAAAGTTCTGAGAATAGAGTAAGGCTGGTTGTTTGCATTTGTCCACCTGCTGAGTTGTGTCATGCCCTCCTCGTCTCTCTCTGCGTAGAATGTGTGTGTTTTCCCTGAACCACGTCCTACAAGTGAGGATGTCCTTTTCCGTGACCCTGTAGTCCCCGGGATCAGAACGCCCTGCGCTGATGTGGCGTTATCCCTAGTCCACATCCAGTCACGGCCTTTGAGCCGCTGTTTTCCCAGGTCAGCAGCTAGTACTTAGTTCTCTGCCGTCTCCTTAATCTGGAACACTCCTCAGCTCTTCTCTGTGTTTCGCGGACTCAGCCACAAGCAGATAGGCCAGAGTTTGGGGGCAGCCCTCAGTTTGGGTGTCAGGTCGTCAGCGGCAGCAGGTTCTGGTGATGTGTTTTATCGAGAGGTTCACAAGGTGGCACACGTGCTGGTGACTCGTGTCGGGGGCCCGTGGTCCCTCGGTTGGGCAGGCGCTCTCAGGGACACACTGCACCGAGTCAGCTGTGCCCTTGCCCACCCACACGGCTCCTGACTCCTTCACCCTTCGCTGCGTCTGCCGGCTGCCTCCCGCGGGAGCTCTCTTCCCCCGTGGAGGTCTACCCATGTGTTGGTTGGGCCATGAGGCCCCCAGGTCTCCGTTTTACTCTCAGGGGCTGAGTCTCTCACAGGTGTTACCATGTAGATGCTCACATGGCCAAGACTGGCCATGGGAATAGCTCCCCGATCCAGGCACACCCCATACACACGGTTGGGCCCCACTGAAGTGTGAGCCTGGTCCACGTCTGTGGGGACCCACGTGTGGCCTGACCCGGCAAGAGTGTGTGCCTGCTGGTTATTTCAGTCTTTTCAAAGTCAGACTTTGGACCGAGGCTGTGGGAGAGCCCTCACATCAGGCCCGCTTCTGGCCATTCACACACCCACAGCTTTGGGGTTCCCAGCTGTGTGCTCGCTTCCCCAGTGTTGTGGGGACCCGACGGGAGGTGTCTGCATTTCCTGATCACCGAGCACCTCCAAAGGCTGTCAGGGAGGAAACAGGCCGCTGCATCCTCTCCTGCCCCCTCCACGAGGCTCCAAGGGAGAGCACAGGCTTCACCCCTGGTGGGGACGACCTTGCTCTGTGGGCGCAGGCCTGGTCTCTGTAGGGGGACGGAAGTTCCCAGCAGCCTCAGCCTCAGGCTGGTGCAGTAACTGGGAGCACCCCCCATGGCACTCAGTGCGGAGCCTGATCCAGGGGCTTTTCTGGGCTCTGTTTCCATCGGAAAACCTGCACTCTTAGCTCTTCCTTCTTCCCAGTCTCTCTCCATTTCTGCTTCTCTCTTCCTAGTTTTCTAAATGTTTTTTATGTTTTTCAACTTCATTAGCTATATTTCACGTAAGTCACATGCAGTCTTCTTCGAAGCACCGTCGGGCTATAAGTACGAAATAACAAATCGTAGTCCAGACGTGGAATCCTGCCGATCATCCCTGGTCTCCCAGCTTTAAAGAAACCGTGACTGTGACCGGGCTGAGGGTTTGCAGGCCGTGTGGTCTCCGCCCGCCCAGCATCGTGGGAGAGAGCACTCCCAAGTGGTCCCAGGCTGGAGGACCACTCCTCCTGTGCCGAGGGCTGTAGTGGGCGGAGGGGCGGCCCCACAACGTGTTCTCCCTGCTGAGGACAGTGTCAGGCAGCTCTGTACTGCCCTTGAACCTTCTCCTGCCCCAGGAGCCCCCAGCGACCGCTCGCTGGGAGGACGGCTCTCCCCCAGAGCCACGCGCTCCAGCAGCCACAGGCCCCCAGCCCCCAGCAGCTGACCACTCACCCTCTTCAGGGTCCTGGTGTCCATCTGGCTTGTGCTCGTGGGTACCCCGGATGGTCTGGTGTTCAGTAGGTGCCTGTGGCCACTGGGGATCTGCTCGTCTGGCCGGGGCTGGTCTTGGCCCCACGGTCCCCGGAGGGCAGTGCTTGCTGGACTGTTGGAGGGAGCCCCAGGCTGGCCAGCACGGCCCACAGACGGCAGCCCCAGTGCAGCGCCCTGCGCTGGCTTCATACCTGGGCTTCTGGGCGACTTCTTGGGCCAGCTGACGACCGTGTGGCTAGGCTGGGGCGCTTTTCTGGACCTCAGGGAAGTTGACTCCCTGGCACCTCACCTCGGGCGTCCCTGGGCCTGATATCACTCCCCCAACCCCGCATGGGGGCTCTGTGGGCTACGGCCCCAACGTCCGCAGAAGGACCCAGTGTGGGGAGCACTCTAGAAGCAGCGTGAGTGGCTTCATTCCATCGGGTTGAGAATAACCCCCTAATCTGAGCACTTCTTCGTCAGCCTGTTTCTTCTGCTGCCTACCTCAGAGGCAGCCTTCCACGACGCTGACTACCAGGACAACCTCCTCTTCCATTTGAGAGTCATTTTCCAAGGCCTGCTGTGTGCCAAGCCCTGTCAGAGGGGCCAGCCTGTGAGGACAGTCAGAACAAAATGCTTCCTTCTAGAGTCTTGCCCTCCTTTGGGGATTGCAGCCTCACATGGAGTGTGCAGTGTGCGGCCTGTGCAACAGTGCATGTGTGGGTGCGGTAGGGGGCGGAGCCTCCGATCTCTGAATGAGTCCTGGCTATTTACTTGGGAACTTGGACTCAGACTCCTCCTGGAGTCCCCCCAATCCTGTTCTCCTCTGGGTGCACACCACCCCCCTTGCAGAAGGCCACCATGGACTTTGCTGTCCTGACTCCTGGCAAGTCCAGCCCCCACAGCCCTGCCAGGGCACTGGCTTGCCAGCCCCCTTGCTCAGCCTCGTCTCTGTGTGCAGCCTGGCCAGCTTCTGCTGGGAGTGCCCAACCCTCCTGGCCCCAGGGCCTTTACACCTACTGCCCATGCTGCTGGCTTTACACCCCTGCTTTCCCCACTCAGCTTAATGAACCCTGGGTCGTCCTTCTGATCTCAGCTGGGGGATCGTTTATTTGGAGGGCTCTGCCCACCCCCCGTTAGGTCTTCACCCTCACACAGTCCCCGCACTTTGTGTTCATTATTGTCCTTCTTGCTGGCTGCAAGCTGACAAGGGCAGGATGTTTGGACCACTATGTCCCCAGGACACTGCAAGTTACTCAGGAATGTTTGTTGAATGAGTAAGAAATACAAAAGGCAGTGGAGACTCTGAGAAGCCTCACAGGGGAGGTAACACCTGCCTGGAGTGGGCGAGGGGGGCGGGAGGGTTTGCTGTGCGGCCCCTGAGTCCCCGTCTCCCCGCAGATGTTCCAGGTCATCCAGCCTGAGCGGGCATTGTACATCCAGGCCAACAACTGCGTGGAGGCCAAGGCCTGGATTGACATCCTCACCAAAGTGAGCCAGTGCAACCAGAAGCGGCTCACAGTCTACCACCCGTCCGCCTACCTCAACGGCCACTGGCTATGCTGCAGGGCCTCCTCGGACACAGCCACCGGCTGCACCCCCTGCACCGGGTAGGTCGGTGCCTCTCAGATGCCCAGTGCAGCCTGGCACGGTTGTCCAGCTTGTGAAGTGTACTGGGAGGCTTGGCCAAGGGCCGGCACTGGAGCTAAAACGCAGCCCCGCCCACTGGGCAGCTGCATGCGAGGCCGAGCCTCCGAGGCAGTTCTCCCCACGATCAGGAGACTCTGCCCGCGAAGGCTCCACGCAGACCTCGGGCGCTCTGCCGGGGGTCCGGGCCGTCCTCGAGGAGGGCGTGGGCAGTGGAGGAGGGTCTCCATGCAGGGAGAAGGCCCAGAGAGGGTGCTGCCTTGTTTCTTCCAAGAAGAGTCTAGAAGTTTCCACCATCCTGCTCACACTGCCTTCAGTTCCCCGCCAACATCTGCGCACCCCCCTCCCTCTTTCAGAAACGGAGGCGGCTGGGCCTCCTGAGGGTTCATCTCTGCCAGTCCTGGGGGTAGGCCTGGGCGCCCGAGCCCCATGTGACTTGTGAGAACAGTGACAGACCTCCCCACAGCCTTGAGGGGGGAACAGGGGACGCGGCTTCACTGAAGCTGAGACGCGGGATAAACGTCTGTTGGGTCCCGCTGCCCCTAGAGGCTGCGCTGGGGTGGGGGCAGGAGCAGAGGCCCACACAGCCTCTCGGGGGACAGGGACCGACCCCTCCTGGGCAGCCCACCGCCCTTCAGGGCGCACAACCAGGGCGTCTGTACTATTTGTGGCAGAAAGGTCTGGGCAAGTCTGTGGGTACCTCCAAGGCTGTGGGTGGTCACTTCCAAATGCTCGTGACCAATGCCCCAGCCCTGGTCCGGGACAAGAGCAGCACCAGGTCCCTCTACCATCTTGAGTGACCTTTAAATAGTCTGTATCGTGACGACTCACACTTCCCTCGTATGTTCTTGGGGTGCTCGGGCAGCGGCCTCCCAGCCAACATCCAGCTGGACATCGACGGGGACCGGGAGACGGAGCGCATCTCCTCCCTCTTCAGCTTGTACATGAGCAGACTGGAGAAGATGCAAGGTGAGGGCCAGCGTCCCAAGTTGCGGTAGCTCTTGGGGCGCAGGCAGGGCCCTGGGACATGTGGGGCTTCTGCAGAGATGACAGGACGTAGACCCATCTGGGCGGTGAAGGTCTTGGTGCCGCGTTGCCACCTCATCAAGGTATGCTCCTCGGTCACAGGCTGCTGGCCGAGCTGGCGTGAGCGCGCGCTCTCCAGTGGTTCCCAGCCTTAGTTTCAGGAAGCCGTGAAGAGGAAGTGGGTGTGCTTGTGCCGTCTGGTCCTCATCATGCTCGCAGTCTGTTCAGCGGTCCAGTCGCGAGCCTTCCTCTGACGCTGGCCGTGGGTCCTCCCTTCTTCATGTTTGCAAAATTAGAAACTGCTCCCTCCCACTAATCCGGGGCCTCTCCCAGCACCCCTCCCCCGTCCACGCTCCTTGGTGCCCTGGGACGGGCCTCACCAGGACGCACGGGTCTCCTTCAGAGCCAGCCTGCCACCTGCTACGAGACCTACGGCACATCGACGCTGGGGAGCCCTGACCTCCTCCCTGAGGAGCGGGCCGCACCACCCCCACCTTGCCGGGCTGATCCAAGGGTTTTATAACACAGCCCTGTGAAGCGGTCTGCACAGTGCCCAGAGCTGAGTCGGCCGGGGTCTTGCAGCTGGCACCCCGTCCCGCCCCACCTTGGGGTCTTGGTCCTTCGGTGACTCCTGTCCTGTCTCTCAGTGGCCCCCACTTCCCAGAGGGATCCCTGAGGCTCTGGAGCTTGAGGGCCTTGCCGGGGCCTGGTCATCACAACCAGTGGGGCTCCAGGCAGGTAGCCAGGGCCGCTTGGCTCCGGGACCTCACCCTGTGCGGCTCACTCGCCCCGGTTGCCCCGGGTCGCCACTCCTTTACTCCTCATGTGAGGAACCCCCTTTCCTTTGAAGTTTTGAATCTTCCCAGTTTCCCTTTGCACAAACTTGAGGTTTTCCAGTAAGAAGAGCTTTCCCCCGAGCTGGATTTAAAGACAGTGAAGCTCTCTGTGGCGATGAACTAGCACACGCTGCAGACGAGGGTGGGGGGCCTGATGCTGGCTCACCGAGGCCCCAGAGTACAGGACTCAGCTCAGGGGTTAGCAGACAGGTGGGCGCCCAGAGGCCACCGTGTGGTCTTTGGCAGGAGTGAGGAGGTCTGATGAGAGACTTACCTGCTGAGAGGTGGGGGGACAGAGGTCCTAGGGAGCTGCTGGTGCAGACTGGCTGAGAGGTGGCCCCACAAGGACGGCTCCTTGTCCACCGTGTGCCCCGCTTGTCCAGCCGTGGGGCGTCCTCACGAGTGTTGGGTGGAGCTCGGCACCCCTTTCCTCAAGTTCATCTCCCCAGACTGACCCTGGGCCCAGGAGCAGACAGATGTCTGCCTGTTCTGGCTTGGGGAGCCGGTGGGCGTGGACAGAGCCAGGTCACCTGGAGAAGGGCTGGCCCTGGCGCTCAGGACGTCGGACCCTCAGGGACTCGGGTTCAGCATGAGCCAGCTCCTGGAGTGGCTCTGCTTTGTGTGCATGTGCACGAACGGTCAGCCCGTCCCCATGCAGCTCTGGGGCCGCCTGCCTGGGCTCCCAGCGCTGACCTCCGCCTCTCCCCGACGCGCAGAGGCCTGTGGGAGCAGGTCCGTGTACGACGGGCCGGAGCAGGAGGAGTACTCCACGTTCATCATTGACGACCCCCAGGAGACCTACAAGACCCTGAGGCAGGTCATCGCTGGGGTCGGGGCCTTGGAGCAGGAGCACGCGCAGTACAAACGGGACAAGTTCAAGAAAACCAAGTATGGGAGCCAGTGAGTATGTCGGGGAGCCAGGGAGCGGCTGCCTCAGACCCCTGCCTGCTTCAGAGCAGGGTCTCACTTCAACCTCCAGGCCTGCCGCTCAGTGTCCCGGTGCGGCCCCTCCAGACCCTCTGCCTCCCTCCTCCCTCCCTCCTCCTTCCTTCCAGGGAGACCTGGGTTTGGTCTGGCAGGGAAGGGAAGTGAGGACTCTGGAAGAGACCCCACCTCTGGCCAGGCTGCCCGGGATGCTGAGAGGCCCCAGGGACACTGCCCCATCTCTGCTCCCAGCTCCACAAACGTTCACATCACATTCCAGGCCCCTTAACAGCCTCTATCGAGAGAACCCATGTCGACCTTCTAGAAATGCTGCCTTTTCTTAAACGTGGCAGAGCCACCATGCTGAACACTTCCCGTGGGTGCCACTGTGCCCGAGCGCCATCCACTCCCACTCCCCCGCTCCACGTGTGGGCACACCGTGACCCGCCCTCACCCTCTCTTCCCCGCTCCCCCGCAGGGAGCACCCCATTGGAGACAAGACTCCCCTGCTCCACGCGTGCGCACACCGTGACCTGACCCGCCTTCACCCTCTCCTCCCCGCTTCCCCGCAGGGAGCACCCCATTGGAGACAAGAGCTTCCAGAGCTACATCAGGCAGCAATCTGAGATCCCCACCCATACCATGTGAAGCCTCCAGGACGCCCGGCCCAGGACGCCCCTGAGCCGCACCAGGGAGGCCCATGCTTGGGAAGGAGGAGGGAGAATCGCCCCGGGAGTGGCGGGAGCCGGTGAGGGGTCCGCACTCCAGCCGCTCACAAGACGGCAGGCGTTGAGCTCGTGAATTTCCAGGACTCCTGGGCGGCTGCCGGAGTAGCTGTGCACCTGATTCCACCCAGGCAGGGGACCCGAGCTGGCCTCTCTGGAACAGGTGCTGGGGACTGCACGTCCTCTGCAGAGCATGTGTTCCTGCGTCCTGTGCACTCTCGCCCCTGCTGGTCTCTGGGGGGCCGCACTCTCTAGCGCTCGGCCTCGACTCAGCTGGACACTGTTAGCATCACTCTTGTCCTATGAGCCTCCTGCCCCAGCAGCCACAGGAGCCGGTGACGGGCTGAGCTGGGTGTCCACCCAGCCCCCACACCAAGCAGACTGGTGTTGTTTGCTGCCAGTGGGGCTGAAAGTAGAACCCACGTTCGCTGCCCCAGTGGACGTCTGGGGAGACTGTACACATAGAATGCACATTATTTTCAAGCTGGTTTTCTTAACGTTCTTAAAGGACTTTTTAATTAGCTCCTTGACATCAAGTAACTCAGAGCATCCAAACCTGCTCCTTTCAGGGGGTTGGGATACCCCCAGAGGACGAAGAAGGGAACAGAGGTGTCTCACGGCAGCCAAACAAAGGTCCTCAGAGAAAACAGAGGGAGGGGTGGAGCCCTGGGCCCGTGGGGTGCAGACACCTGAGCCGGGAGCACGTCTCTCTGAAGCCCTGAAGGCTGCGAGCACTGCTTTGCACTGGAGTCGGGGTCCTGCCTCGGGATGCAGCCATCAGCCCCCAGCTGTTGCTGACTTCCCCCCAGCGGCCCTCACGGCTTTTGGCGAGCCCTGTTCAGACATGGAGGACCAGGGGCCTGTGCCCTCTGTCTGCCTTTTGCAGGTACTGTGTTCAGACTCACAGTGGCGTTACCTGTTCTCACAAAAATGGTGGAAAATGTTGCAAAAAAGAAACTTGGGACACATAGCTATTAGGCTGCACAAAACTGCAATTTTTAACATGGATTTATAACTTAATGTTTCTGTTTATAAGATACTAATGATTTGCAATGTATTTTACTGGTCAATTAAAATAGACGTTTTATTCTTTCTGAGACTGGCTTGGTTTCACAGGCATGCCCGCTGGCCATGCACACGTGGGAGACAGGGGTGTGTGGTGGAGGGGTAGGTGGGCTGCTGCGTGATGTGCCCTGACGACAGGTGGGGGCCCCTCAATGGCAGGTGAGGTCCCTTGGTGACGGGGGGTCCAGCTGTAGGGCTTTGGGCTGAGCTGGAAATCACGATGTTTCCTGGGATGGAAAGGTGTGGAGTTGGCATCTCAGGGCCATGGGAAGGTGTCCTACTGGAAACCTCCAGTGTGGACGGAGATGCGTCCAGCTTGAGGGGGGTGGGCTTTTGGGGCCCAGTCTGTGTCCACTGGCTCTGTCTCCAGAAACCTGCTACCCAGAGAGGAGCTGTCCTGGCTTCCCACCAGCCTGGCTGCGTCTGTCACCCTGACACCAGGAGCAGAGCCTCTGAGCCACGTCCCTGTCCCTGGGCACCATGGCGGGACCTGCACCAGCCACCTGGCTGGGTGGCCTTGTTCAAGGGAGGATGTGCATGTGGAAAAAGGGAATTAGTCACATTTGCTTCATTCTGAACATTTAAGGGCTGTCGGCTGGGTGCTGGGGGAAGCACCTGCTGTGACTTGTGCCTGTGGTCTCGGGTGGGGAGGAGAGAACTGCTGAGCAGGGTGGGAGAAATTGTCTGTGAGGCTGTGTTAGGGGCCGAAGTCTGTCCCCTGAACACTCGTGTGGTGTCCTCACTCCCAGGACCCCAGAATGTGGCTGCATTTCAAGGCATAAAGAGGTGATTAAAGTTACGCGAGAGCACGAGGGTAGCCCTGAGCCAGTCTGACTGGCGTCCTTCTAAGAAGAGGTCAGGACACAGACACGTGGAGGATGGCCACGTGAGGACACTGGGAGGAGACTGCTGCTGCCGGCCAAGGAGAGAGGCCCGGGATAACCAGCCCCCCCTACACCCAATACTGGACCTCCAGGCCTCAGAGCCAGAAAGCGGATCTCCGCTGTGAGGGCCCTGCCACCGGCATCTGCTGGGGCAGTGCCAGCCACCCAGCTCAGACTGGAAACACCGAGCGTGTCCAAAGGTGTGGCCCTGAGCCGAGTCCACGTGGAGAACCCCCGTCTGGCAGGGGGAGGATGCAGGATGCCACCGAGGGCCCAGGACTCCAAGTGGAGCCACAGCCACCACCCCTGCGTCCTTCGTCCCCAAAAGGAAACAAAAGATTCCACCGAAGGCTTGAGCAGACCCAGCACCAGAAGTGCCCGCGGAGGCGTGCAAAGGCGCCCGCTGTCTGGCCCTGCTGCCGTCTCTGGGGAGAGGCAGAGGCCCTGGAAGGAGCCCATGCCTGCATGAAGGGCTGCTGGGCTGACCTCTGGCCTCTGACTTTGTGCTGATGTCACAGGGGCCACCTAGCAACGGCCCAGGGTGCACTCGGGGCTCGTTGGGGGTCAGAAGCCATGCTCTCTGTCTGAGGGCTGCACAAGACCTGGCAGGCATCCCTCTTCTTTCTCGAGACCTGGAGGCAGTGGAGGATGGAGAAGGACACCGCGGCCGCACACAGGAGGCACCGGCTGGGCCCCGGAGCCCCTCCCTCCACCGTGGGCCCTGGACACCTCAAGGCAGCCAGCGAGATGGCCGAGCTCCAGAGGAGCAGGAGTGTGGGTGGCCTGCACCAGAAGGGCCACCCTCCCAGCTGCATCGAGAAGCTGTGCAAGGAGCCAGGTGGGGTGGCGGGGCTGGGCGGATGGCACGGGGCGGGCGGCTCACCTGGGGCCAGCGAGGGCCTCCTCCCAGGCCCACTGCCCCTGCTTAAGATCCTAAGGCCAAGGTGGAGGGCGTTGGGCGCTAAGGTCTGCAGGCAGGGCCACCTGGGGTTGGGGCAGTGCCTGGGGCTTGAGGGGAGCAGCCTGGGGCAGGGGGCTGGCTGGAAGCTTTGCTGAGGGCAGGAGGAAGGATGAGGACAGACAGAGACCCGGACCCCCGGGCCTTTGAGGGCATCGGCTGCATTGAAAGACGGCTGTCACATGGGGGCCGGCGCGGGAAGTGTCCCGGGTTTATAACGAGGCCCTGGGCTGAGCCCTGCTCCTGCTGCAGTGAACCGGTCCTCACCGCGGGGGCAGCGGTGAACACAGGGCTGGTGCCGCTGGTGTGTTTATGCCTTACACCGCGCCGTGTTTCCCACTCCAGCGTATCTCGAAACGTGCCAGGTGGGGTCGTGGGGTGGCCGAAATAGGTCATGGCCCCAAACAGCGGATCCTAGTGCAGCGCTTCCCTTGAACATCAGCTGTCCCAGGGCCACAAGACCCTGCGTCGTGTTGTCTGAGAGATGGGGGCTCACCCAGGTGTCTGAGGCGCCGCCGGAGTTCTGTTCTCCCAGGAAGTTCAAGCCAGCAGGTACCCTTGTCTGAGACTGTCGGAGCCCAAGGAACAGAACAGTAAGCAGGAAATACGGTTTGCTTGTTCAAACCCTAGGAGTGACTTGCAGAAGTCCTGGTGGAAAATGCTTGTTCTCTCAACATGAAAATCCAAAGGTGCGCTGTTTCAGGAGGAGGAGATGCTGGCTGGGGTCTCTGCCCCCTCGTCTGTTACCGTCCCCACGGGCCTCTCTTCTCAGGCTCCCTCAAGAGGGGCAGGGTCCCTAACACAGAGGAGATCCACCGTAACCTGCTCAGGAAATAGTCCAAGAAGCCCCGGAGGGCATGTTCCAAACAACACAGGCCACGGGCCAGCCACTAGTGGGACTCAGTGAGGGCTGGAGGAAAGACTCGGTTCTGGCCGTTTCTGGACCTTCTCACCCCAGCCCTGGGTCCGCAAAACTGGTGGAAGGCACCTTCCCAAGTGCTGCATTGTCGTGCCCCCTGCACACCCGCCCCCGAGGCCCCGGGCCTGGTGGGGCTCCCAGATCGTATTGTAGGGGCCGAGCCCTTGGAGGTCCAGAACCTGCAGGAGGCAGAGCAGGAGGCCTCACCTGCACATACCAGGGAAGGCTGCCCTAGGCCTCACCATCCATACGGTAAAATGGGACGAGGAGCAGCCTCGCTGAGTCCCCAAGCTGACCAGGACTTGATGCTCACACACATAGGGAGCCCCAGGTACCAAGGTGACACAGGTATAGGACGTGGCCCCAGACAGCTGGCTTAGTGGGCGGGGCCGGGGCGGGGCCGGGGCAGGGCCAGAGGGAGCCTGTGGGATGCGCGTCCAGCTGGGCCCTGGAGGAGCCGGCTGGCAGAGGACCCGCGAGAGGCCATCGCTGTGCTCCTGAGCGAGAGCTTTAAGTGCCCGCGTGGACCCCACATCCTGACCTCTGGCTGCACAGAATCTGCCCAGGCTGTTGCCCCCACCAGGCCTGCTTCTGCTCCAGGGAGGCCCGTCCAGAGGCGAGGAGGGGCTATTCCTTTCCCAAGGGTGGGCTCCAGGCCTCAGGCCCCTCTGCTGGAACAGGACCCGCCGAGAACTTCCACACGTTGGACACAGCCTCGTGCTGCAGAGCGGGTAAGGGAGCGCGCTCACCAGATGTCCCGTCTAGTCTGGTCATGCAGAGGGTCCAGGACCCTTGCCCAGCCCACGCCTGCCCCGCCCTCCGCTCACACCCCAGCCGAACCCAGACTTATAGGGGGCGTCTCATATTGGAAAACACAGTCTGCACGTGCTTTGATGAGCGTTTAAAGCCCAGCTGAAGAGAGGCAGCAAAGCAAGCGCTCTCTCCACATCCCAGAGCAAAGCTTCTGACGGCTGCCCCCTCTGGGAGGCCCGCCTGAGGCCCAGCGGGAACCGCGCCCACACCCTCTGCTGCCCTGAGGCCTGTTAGCTGAGCCCGGCAGGTGTGCCTGGGACCCAGACAAACAAGATCTTCCTTAGAAAGGGACAAAGCAGGGAACCTACGTTCATATTTTCACTTTAGGAGAAGGCACGGGGGCAGGCAGGTGTTTCCAGCCCCACATGTGCTGCGGAGCAAAGAAGAACCAGCCTCTCGTTTCGCCTTTCTTCCCTCTTGCCACACGTTCTAGGAAGGAGCACGTTTGAAGATCTGTCTGGGACAGACCATGTCTTTGGAAACATTCACACACAGGCCCACGCGCACACGCATAGACACGTGAACACACGCCTATGCGTCCACGCGGCCTGGGGGCTGCTGAAGATTTCCCAAAGAAGTCCTCATTAAATTCCTGCCAGGAAGCCATTGATTCTGAGCTACCTCGCTGAGAGCTGCCACGTCCTGGGATATTCTCTGAAGACCTGCAGCCGCCCACTGCGCCCTCACACGCCCCCTTTGCCTTCAGGGTCTTGCTTCCAGGTGGCCAGGGCCTGCCTGGGGACGGCACAGCCACAGGTCAGCAGCGCTCTGGGCCTGTGTTGGCGCTGTGAACGGAGAAGGGCGCACCACACCTAGTTCCCATCTTCAGGGATCTGGGCCCGGAGACTGAGGGACACGCGCGGGTGCCAGGGAGGCCAGGTGTGGGGAGACACACCCTCCAGGAAGGTCGCTTAACACAGATGGCGCCAGGAGCCCGTGAAGGCTGGCGCTGGAGGGCGGCAGGGCCAGGGACCTGCTCTGGGGTCAGGGCGGGCAGTGTGTGGGAGTGGGAGGACCAGCAAGGGTGGGATGCAGGCAACTTCCAGGAGCCAGGCAGTCACCTCCTCTGCCCGGCAGGTGCCCCGGCCCTGAGGCCTGTGATGAAAGGACACTGAATGGCCGGTCCAAACTCTGTAGGAAGTCCTCCAGGAGACCAGCTGCTCAGAGGCCCTGCCAGGGGGCTGTGTTTGCATCGGGGCCCTGGGTGTGTGTCAGGAGCTTGGGGGACAGTATGGAGCGGCTCCAGGGACCCCAGGTCTCAACCGTCTTGGACTCACACGTACCTGCACACAAATGGGACCTGGAATGTCAGCGTCCTTGAGGCCCTGGAGGCTTCCTCTTAGGTCCCCACGGGGGCAGGACATGCTCGGGGTCTGCACACTCCCAGGAGCGAGAAGCCTGGGTTCACCAGGAAGCGATGGCCCCCCACTCTGAGCTCAGTTCACGAGGCTCACGCTCTCTCCCACCAAGGTCGCCAAAATGCAGCTTTCCCTTAATGGCCTATGGACAAGCACTCTGCAGAGGCGGCTGGAAGAGCTGCTCCCTCATGTCAGGCAGGTTCTGTGACCTGGGTGCCCTGCTCGCCTCACCAAGGAGCCCTCCTAGCCAGGCACAGTGTGCCTGAGAGGAGCCAGGAGGCTGTCCTGGACCAGCAGAGTGTGGCTCAGATCCCACCTCCTGGGGCTGTGTCATGCCCTCCCCCGCTGGCTGGTGGAGAGGAGCCCAGGGGAATGGCCGGCAGCAGAGGACCCCACCTATCGCTTCCAGCCCCATGCTCTGCGACCAGGAGGACTTCAAGATGCCTCCTGGGTCTCACACATTTATTGGAAAGGCAATGCCTTAGGCCTCACCCCGAGTTCCACCGAGAGAGGGCAGAGGCCCCTCGGTGACCTGTGTGGGGTGGGGAACTGGCCCCAGCTGTGAGCCCTCAGGGCTCCAGCTCCCATCACGTGAAGTGCTGAAGGAAGGGGTTACAGGGAGGCGTCCTGGGGCCTGGGGGTCCCGGGGGGACGTATCGGGGTGAAAATGCAGACTCGCTTCAGTCATAATCACTGGTCATCGGTGGACTGCTGTGCCCGAAGCTGCAGAGAGGCAGCGCCCAGCACCCCGCGGGTGGCCCACCCACCTCGACACAGGCTAGCGACAAACACTGATGCTTCCTCCTCAGAGTCCAATGACCAGGACAAGGACGTCAGAAGCAACGCAGAAGATGCCAGCTGGTGAGTGGCCTTTGTCCACCGAGGCAGCTTTATAGAGATGTGAGGAGGACACAGGAGGCCTAGGGGCAGGAGTGGGCACACCGAGGTGGAGATGGAGGCCCCAAGGAGCTCAGGGCATCCAGAGAAGGCCTATGGCTCAGATGGGAGGCCTGTAGGCGGGTGACCCAAGGCTCTCAGGGAAACAGCCCCTCCTTGTCCCCCTGGGGGCCCCTCCAGCCAGCCGCACCCTGGCCCTGGCGACTTGGAGCTGGCCCTGTGTCCAAAAACGTTCCCACTCGAGTCTCCAGAAAGGAGGCATCTTATCTGGGAGCCGGCTGGGCCTGCAGGACGTCCCACCTGCTGGGGCAGGTCCGGGTGAGCAGCCCTGCTGAGCACTCCCCCCTCCCCCACCGCCAGCACCTCCACACCCACCCTCTGCCCCAAGCGGCCTTGACCACCACCCGCCCTCTGGCCCCAGGAAGCAGGAAGCCCTTCGGTCCCGCCCTCTCTGCTGACGCAGGGGCCCGCTCGCTGGGCTGGAGCTGCTCCCAGGGCTGCCGGCCCACGAGCCTCGCTCCAAGCCCCTCCCCTGGCCCTGCCGCAGCCAGGCCAGCCCAGAGGAGGACAAGTGGGAGCAGCGCCCGGACGCCCCAGCCAAGGCGGACGATGCGGGGGAGCCGGTGCCGCTCAAGGCCAAGGAGAGCAGCCTGGAGGCCAGCGGCCAGGAGCAGCAGGACAGAAGGGAGAGCGAGGACAAGCATGCCCTGGGGGCTGAGGTCAGGCCACTGTCCTCTGACACTTCTGATACTCGTGCCCGGCCGCCCTCGGGCCGAATCCTGCCTCTATTTACCTGTTCGGTGTCTTCTTACAGGAACAGGAGCCAGAGTCCATAAAGCTGGGTGACCTTCTGGAAAAAGAGGCAAGAACTTTTCAGTTTAGTGACAGAAGTCAGATGGGGATACTTGTCAGGGCTGGTTCTGCTGTGGACGCCTGGGCCTGGGGTCACCTCAACCGAGCCCTGCCTGAGCCCCAGGGAGCCTTCAGCATCCAGCTTTGTGCTCTTGGCCCAATGCCGGGTAACCATGAGGGCACCACAGGCCCTAACCCGAGCCTGCAAAACAGTGCAGTTGCTAATGGAGCAGGGGCCGGGAGAGAGGTGACCTCAGCCTAACATTGGCCAGGGGACCCCCAGCCCCTTGCCTGTGCGGCCCTGGGGGAGCGGTCCTCATGGGACACTTTCTGAGGGAAGGGGTTTTTCCTGCCTGATCTCATGTCCGGATGGAGAGGGCCGGGGGCACCCCACCAGGGTTTACAACTGATGGCTCTTGGCCCACGTCCAGGGGTTCGGAGACATCCTCCACTCCCCAAGATACTTCTCTTGGCGTTGACTAAAATGCTACACTGGCAGCACCTTCTGGGCCGAGCCAAGGTGCCTGGTCAGAGACCTGGGGCAGCCCCGAACCTTCTGGGTCCTCACGTCTCTATGGCTCGGGAAGAGGGCAGGTGGGTTTGTGGGGGCAGAGTTCAGGTGCTGCCCAGGCAGCCAGGTGGTCAGGTCTGCAGTGGGTGTGGAGAGCCCTCCCAGCTGTGGACATCGCCTTCTTACCCAGTGGCCCTGGTGCTCAGGGCAAAGGTCGGGGGGGCAACCATCTGGGTCCTCGAGGAGCTGAGAGAGTTGAGCAGGGAGGGTGGGAGGCCATAGCCTGCTCCCTCTCTACCAGAGCTGCCACGGATGCCTGGGGACCCACACTGCCAGCAGCGCCCGCCTGTCTCTCAGGGCCCCAGCGAGCACGGTGAGTATCTGGTGGTCCCAGTGTAATTGCCCAGGTCCTAGCTGCCACAGGGCTGGGAACCCACTCCCCTTCCTAGTAACCTGTGCTCCCCACAGCCCGCTGAAGCCCGGCACCCACACCTCTTTGGTTTCATCGACAGAAACCATCTGTGTTTGTGGAGATCGATCTGGGAGACCATGTTGAGGAGGTAAAAAACCCACAGAGAACAAAGCCAAATCACCCACCGGGAGGTGGATTCTCAGGGCCAGCAGGCATTTCCAGAAAACTTTCCCAGGCACATGTGTGCTGGTCAGCAGTGCCAGCAGAGCCCTGGGGTTTGAGGACTGACCAGGGGTCCAGAGGGCACCTCACCTCTTCCTCATTCCCCTCACAAGCTGGACACGTTTCTGCACCACCAGAGACTCTAGGGCCTGCGTCAACCCTTGAGGTGCCCCTGGGCCCTGAGAAGCTCTGCGGAATCATGCTGGGGTGGTGGGAGGGCACAGGCTCAGGAATCAAGAGGCCTAGCTGCTACAACCAGCTCTCCTGTGGATGCACACGGTAGTGATGATGGTGGCACTCTGGCGGTGCAGATGATACCTAACACTAAGGCTTTCTGAGTACCGGGCACTGTTCTGAGGGCTTTACAGAACAACGCTGGAGTGTAGGTACTGTTACATCATCACTACCACCACCACCACCACCATCATTGCCAGCATGGTTATCATCGCTGTATTCATCACTGTCACCACACCTACAGTGCAATCATCATCGCCATCATCTTCACCACCTCCACCACCACCACCACCACCACCATCACCACCACCACCACGACCACCACCACCACCACCACCATGACCACCACCACCATGACCACCATCACCACCACCACCACCACCATGACCATCACCACCACGACCACCACAATCACCACCATCACCACCACCACCATGACCACCACCATCACCACCATCACCACCACGACCACCACAATCACCACCATCACCACCAGCATGGTTATCATCACTGTATTCATCACCATCATCATCACACCTACAGTGCAATCATCATCACCATCATCTTCACCACCACCACAATCATCACTACTTTCATCTCCGCCACCATCATCACTGTCACCACCAGCATCACTGTCACCACCAGTAGCATCATCACCATCATCATGAGTCATCATCACCACCATCATCACGATTGTTATCACATCCTCATCATCACCATCAAAATCACCATGATAACACCATCATCACCTTGTCACATCATCATCATTTTCTGCAAAAAGAAGTGGTTGACCCAGTGGCCTGATTAGGCCTTTCCAACACAATTATTCTAGGATGTCCTTCTCCATTACTTTGCTATAGGGAGCAGTCAGCCTTTTTGAAGTTTTTTGTTCTTTCTTGGCAAATGTAAACTCCTCCCTAGGGTTGTTCTTTTCCAAGTTGCACCTTCATCTCTTTGCCCTCAGAACAAGCTGAGGGGCAAAGAGGGCTGGTTACTGCCCCCCACCACAAGGCTGTCACCAGAGCAACATGGGCCCTAAGGACCCAACAGGGGCAGAGTTGGAACTAAGGGCCCAGGTCTTCTGGCCTACAGTCCAGAGGTCATGGTGGCTCACATCAGGGGGTCCCCTAATTGGAAATTTCCCCGGATGGCGCCCTCCCCCATCCCCTAGACTGCTCCTCCCACTGCTCACAGGTGGTCCCCTGCACCATGAAAGAAGAGAAGCGGTCCCAGATGGACATGGGGGATTTGGATTTGTCGGAGGACGAGTGAGTGATGGGTTCACACTCGGGAAGGTGGGGGCTTTTTCTCCATCACACTTGCTGGTGGGTAGACCCAGTCCACATGCTTTCTGCCTCCTCCTGCGACACGCAGAGACCCAGGCATTTACTGAGGCTGGAGAAGCTGAGGTGGCATCACCTTGAGTCCTACCGCACCCCATATCCAGACCTCTCCCCCGATCAATCAGCCAACAAGAGGGCCAGAGGGGAGGGAGAGGAGGGAGGGAGGAATAGGAGAAAGTGAGGGCGGGGCAGGGGCATGCCTGGCCGCCAAGGGCACAGACCTTGGTGCTGCAAGCTTCGGGGGACATCCCTGCGCCTGCTGTCTGGGCAAAGCGGGCCAGGCCTGGGGGCCGGGCGGGAGGCAGAGCGGCCTGACTGCCCCCCCACCACGGGCAGTACTGGGAGATGTTTGCCCACAGGCCATGGGGCTGTTGTGTTTTAGACAACAGAGAGACACAGAGGAGAAAACAGCAATTTACCCACTTGCCACCGCTCAGAATGAACAACCGTATTAAGATCTCAGCTAATTTGCTTGCACATTTAAAAAGAAATACTTCTCTACCTACTTTGTAAAACTGATACACGGTCATTTAAAATAAGCAAAACAGTGTGAAACAGAGCAACACAGAGGAAATGTTTTAAAGGCCCAAGTGCCGCCTCTTGGAAGCAGCAGGTTCCCTGCAGGAGCACATGGCTCTGAAGCAGGGCTGGGAACAGAGTCAGGACCCGCGGGCACACAGGCTGCTGAGCTCAGGCGCCTGGGCCCTCCCGGCGCCGTTTCCCTGGGTGTCCAGCTCTGACGGTCACGGCTCCATAGCCCTTGCTTACTTGGCGCCTGCTGCTGCCTCTCCCCAGGCCTGTGTGCTGGGGGAGAGTTCCTGTGAGGAGCGTCGTCCTCACGTCCCCTCCGACCTCCACTCGCGCAGCCGGCCACGTCGGCTTGCCCCGGCCCGCTCCCAGTCCACCCTGGAGACAGGACGGTCTTTCCTGAGCACATGCCCACTTCTCTCACATTTCTTAATGGGCGTGGTAATGGCCCACACTGGACGCAGCCTGGCAGCCCCACCTTCTGCCCCAGGCCAGGCGGTCCCAGCCCCACCCTCTTGGTCTCTTGGTCTCAACTGCTGACCCCCAATACTCAGGGGCCCCAGAGAACCTGTGGGGCAGAGCCAGGCCCAAGAACCAAGCCTGGCTGCTGGAGGCTGCTCGGTTGGCAGGACGGGATCGGAGATGGGCCCCCGCTACAGTCCTGGCCTGGACACTGGCCTGGGTTGGGGGCACCTGTCTGCCCTGCTCAGCTGCAACCCCTCGGGGCTAAGCCTTCTCTGTCCAGCCAGCCCCCTCGGGCACTTAGGCACTAGCAGCCCATTAGCTGCCTGGTGGGCGCTCTGGCACCAGGCCCTGGTGGTCCCTGAATGGGGGAGTGGTCCACCGCCTCACTCCAGAGGCAGCCCCAGAGACCACCATCCAGGGGAATAAGCACAGACTGCGATGTTCTGGAAAACGGCGGCACTGGGCATGGCCAGCTGTCCACCAGGGGCGCCTCTCAATGGCCGGGCTGAGTTGGGGGGGAGGGGCTTGGCCCAGCTGGCCTTTAAGGTCTCCTGTGTTCAAGGCGTCCCCTCTGGTGCAGAATACAAGAGACGTCCTGGGGTGGCTGAAGAGCCGGGGCTGCCGGCAGGAGCCCCTCCGGCTGGCAAGCCCTGCCCCCCCCCCACCGCTTGACAGCACGGGGGTAGAGCGGGGTGCTCCTGTGCCTCCCTGGCTGAGGCACCTCACCACCCACCTCGGTCCCCAGGACCAGGACCACCTGGGTGTGCTGCCTCCCATATGTCAGCAGAAGAAAGGGGAAGGAGAGCTCGTAGATGCTGGAGAAGGTAATGCTCCCTCAGGGCCGGGCTGCGCGGGACACCTGGGGACAGGAAGGGGAAGGGGGCCAGGCTACAGCTGACCTCCTCCCAGCCTCCAGGGTCCACCCAAGACCTGGCCCCTCTGGCCGGCACCCAGGTGTCTGCGCTTCTGTGTCATGGGCTCGCCCAGACCTGGGAGGGACCAGGGAGGCAGACAGCGGCCCTGAGAGATGCCACACCTGTTTCAGAGGTGCCGTGACCACCCCCTCACCTGTTCAGAGGTGCTGCAACTCCCTGACAACTAGGAAGTGGTGACACCATCTTTAAAATTACACAATAAAGAGTGAACGGAAGATGTGCCCCCCTCTCCCGTCCCTCTCTAGGGCCGTCCCTTCCTTCCACGCATCTTGTCCCAGGAATGCAAATTAGGGAGGTGCTCAGAGACATGGTGGCTGAGCCTCCCGGGTCATACGGTCCTGCAGCCCCACACTTCAGGTCCAGTTAGACCCAGAATGAGTCAGGTTCCACACGCTCCCTGTAGTGGACAGGGGCCAGCGCTCGGCCCCACAGCTACGGGAGGCAAGGGTCAGCCCCAAGGAGAGCCACCGCTGCCAGAGCACAGCAGGACCCCAGGCAGGTTGGGCGCTGTTCTCTGAGGACCTGGGACCTGGGAGGCCAGGCATCCTGGCAGCTGGGCCCAGGAGCCGGGAAGGCCACACGAGAGATGCTGCTTGCGGCGACAGCCGGCAGGAGCAGGGCCACAGCAGGGACCCAACGGGGCGTCCTGAGTGCAGCCAGCTGGGTCTTGGCAAACCGACTGCCACAGACCATCTCGGGGTTCAACCCAAGACCATGCCTCCTCCTGAAGACACACCCCATTCCCCACCCAGCAGGCATGCTCACTCACCCTCACATGCACACACCTGTGCACACACACAACGCGCACACAGGCACATGCACAGGCTTACGTGCACATGCACAGGCTTGCACGCCTGCACACATGAGCATGGAGCATGCAGGAGGCCGTGGGCAGGTGGCGAGCATCATCTCTGAGGCCAGAGGACAGAGGAGACAGGTGACACCCTCAAGGGCTACCGTGTTCATCACCTCAGCTCTCCACCAAGGGCCCCTGCTGTGCGAGTGGGAGAGCAAGGAGGCTGAGAGACACACGGGAGACAGCAACAAGCAGCCCGGAAACAGGCTGTCCTGGGCAAGGCCGTGGCGCCGCGGCCCAGCTGTTGCACCCGCCGGCCACAGGAAGGCCGCTCTGCCGGCTGCTCCCAGGGTCCTTAGAGGAGCTGCGCTCAACGGACCCTGCAGCCCCCAAGCGGCTGGGACCACTGCTCGTCCCCTGACAAGGAAGCATCAGCAAGGGTCCCCCATCCCAGCCTCCAAGCGGGCAGCCCCTGTCTCCCTACCCGGCCACTGAGAAGGACACCAGGAGAAGCTGTGGTGAAACAGCCAGAGGAGGCCCCCTTGGCCTGAGTCACCTTACTGGTTCCTCTCTGCCCGGTGCTCGGCCACAGGCCAGGAGGGTGACCTGCCCCTGGTCGGCCTTCCCCCCTGCTCGTTTGCCATCCATCCCCTGCTGCCGCGTGCGGCTGGCTGGGTTCAGAGACACGTGCTAACTGCACTGGCCATGAAGAAGCCACACATGTGCGTAACCTGGCTGGCTTGGTAGTGACCTCTCATTGGTTTAGAATGTAAACCCTCTGAAGTCAGGTGAACCTCCCATGTCGGCTAGGGGGCCTGTGGGGGAGCCAGCCTTGCAGACTTAAAAAGAGCAGATGACCTGGAAGTCTGTACAGCCAAGAACAGTGAGAACCAGTAACCGCTGCTGGTGCACCAAGTGTCCGCCTCCCACCTGGGCACCCTGGTGGCCGGCGGAACTGCTTCTGCCATGTCAGCGCTGGAGCTCGGCCAGAGTGCAGCGGGCAGCTGTGGGCCCAGGCAACATCGACATCTCCTCAAGCCATGTTCACATTCAGGGAAGGTGAGAGCCAAGATGGCCAGGCTGCCTGTGAGCCAACCCCTGGCCTCAGGGTCCCCCGACTCCACCTGTGGGGCACCAATGCAGGGTCACCACTGCCTTGGCCAGCGGTCCCGTGAGTGGTCCCGGGAGTGTCCTGTGCTGCCCTGGACCCCAGGCCTGACCCGACTTCCTCCTCTGACTTCCCCCAACTCCATGGCAGGGCCTTCAGCCCCTCCTCCCAGTGTTATTATCCCTCCCAAAATATTTTATTTTATTTTTTAACTGTCTTTTTTTAATGGAGGCCCTGGGGATTGAACCCAGTATCCTGTGCACGCTAAGCATGAGCCCCATCACTGAGCTACACCCCCCACCCTCCCGGGATCTAAAATGCAGTGTCCTCGTGGGCAACGTGAGAACTGGCAAAAAGCACTGGCTTGTCATCTCACTACCTTTAGATCATCACTGTTAGAACGTTCACCCATTTCTCCTGCGCGCGTGACATACACAGAGACAGAGCTATATGTGGAGGTGGGTAAATACAGCTTTTTTACAAAATTGGCATCACTGCACCAGTTTCTTTTTTTTTACACGTTTCCAACATGTCAGAAGCGTTTTCGGGGTCGTCCATGAACGTTGGCTGAGTGGCCAGCCAGGGCCGGGCGCTGTTGCACATGCTGGGGACACAGTGATGGCTGAACGGACCCAGGCCTCGTGCAGCTTCCATGGACAGATGGACGCCCGGCACATCTCGATTTATCTGCACGCAGCCCCATAAAATGAGCTGCTTCCTCTGAGAAGCGATGCTCCCGGGGCTGTGCATCCCTGCTAACGAGCACGCGGGTGAACGTGAAATGCTGATGCTGGGCCTGCCAGGACCCAGCTTGGGGAGGGAGATGCCAGCGGTGGTGGTGATGTGGCTCCAGTGGCAGACAGCTCGAGGGCAGATGCTTTCTCTGCACCAGGCGAACTGTCCTGAGCCAGTCTGCATGTTTTATGTCACTAATTCTGCAACACCTGCAAGGTGGGCCCCGTTACCATCCCTGTTTTGCTGGAGGAAGGCAGGCATCCGAGTGTGGGGGAGGGTGTGGGGACCCCCGGGGGATGCCAGCCACTGGCCCGGTCACTAGTCGAGCACCCCCACCAGCTGCTGCTCTGAGGCCCCCGTTTCTGATTTCTCGTCTTTTTCTGGCTGCTCCAAGGACATGGATGTAAAGGAGCACTTCTCGGTGGAGGCACTCCCTGTGAACCCTGCCGGGAACAGCAGCCGCGCTTGCCGGGCACGCCCCCTGGTGGTGAGCCCGGCACCGTGCGCTCACAGCCTGTTCTCCAGCCCGGAAGTCACCATGCAGACCTTTCACTGAGGAGGCGGTGAAGCGATGCCTCACCACTGTTAGGGACTGTAGCTCTCGTCTAACTACTCCCTCAGAAGCAGCCAGGACGCGAACACGCTGGTGCTGTCACCTGGCAGGCGGAGTAGGGCTTGGCTGGGCTCTGTGTGCACAGCCCCTGGGCCCCTCCTGTCCAGGGCTTGTAGCTTACAGCAGCCTGGAGGTCAAGTGCACCAAGACCTCGTGACCCATGACCCCACAAGCTCTGTGGGACAGACAGACAGACCCTGCACCCCTGTCTAGAGTCCGGGCACCTCCAGGGGTGGATGATGCTTGGCTAAAATGAAAACCCACCCCCCAAATAGATACTTCCCACAATGCCCTGACACACTGCACACAACAAAACACAGACACGAACTCACTGAAACTGCAACACCCTGAGGCCTCTATGCCCAGTGTCCCCCCCATGTCCCCATGTCCCCCATGTCCCCCCAATGTCTTCCAATGTCTCCATCTTCCCATGGTGCCGTGTGTCTCTCCATATGCCCCATGTTACCGGGGTCCATGTCCCCAGGTGCCCTGGCGTCCCCAGGTGCATGTCACGAGGAGCCTCGAGTCTCTCTAGATGCCCTAGCATCTCCAGTGACACTGGGCACAGAGGGCCCACCGTGGAGGAGGATGGAGCTGAGCCTGGTACATGGGTTGAGGGGTGGGCTGGGGGGGCTAGGGGCTGCTGAGGACTTGGGAGGTGAGAGGCTCACCAGGATCCATGGGCCTCCAACAGCAGCACACAGAGAGTCGTCAGGACCAGCCCGGACTGCGCAGAGGGGACAAGCCCCATCCTGTCCCCTGAGCTGTCCTTTCCCAGAGCATGCTGGAGTCTACCGGGCACCTGGGAGGAGTGGAGGGAGAGCCCTGCTGGGCCAGGGGGGCAAGGAGGTCCTCTGGGTGCCAACTTCCCTATATCCTAGAGTCAGATCTGCAGCCTGGGCGGCAGGAAGCCTGGTCACGTCCGGCTGGACTGCCCCAGGACGCCTCCTTCTCATGGACTTGGGACAGGTCTTCGGAGAGTTGTGCTGTGCACAGAGCAGGGTGGCTCCCATCAGGCACACGGGACCAGGGCGTCTGTGAGCAGAGCCCTTTCTGGTCCTGATGAACGTGGCTGTGGATCAGGGAGCCAGGGGCACGGGGGAGCAGGGGGGCACACTCTTGGTGCTGCAGGGGCAGCACGAGGTGATCCCATGCTGACAGAGCCTGGAGACCAGGCAAGGAGTAGACGAGAGGACGAGGTGCACCGAGCAGGGGACGCAGGCTCCAAGGGGTCCGACACCCTGCAGCCAGCACGCGGATCACAAGCACACCTGCCGCTGCCGCTGCCGCCTGCTTTTGGAGTCGAGGGCGCAGCCCTGTGCTGGGGCTCTCGAGGCTGTGTCCCTGAGTCTCCCAGCATCAGGGCCTCCCCCGGCCGGGACTGCAGGGCTGGCTTCCCTGTTTCCACCAAAATAGTTCAGGGTGTCCCAGGGAAGCCCTGGTGTCACTGAGGTCACCAATCGGCCGGGCCGAGATGGGGCACTGAGGCCACATCTGCTTCGTTCCCCGAGCTGCTGGCACGCACTTCTGTCCCAGGGGCGGTCCTTGTTGAAGCAGTCCCAGCACTCCTGGCATTTCTGCAGGAACGGTGCTGGGGTTACGCCTGCTCCCCATAGGACAGGACGGAGTGGAACAGCCTCAGGCCCCAGCTCAGAGCACGGAGCTAACCAACCCAGCTGACTGCCCGACCCCACTCACTACCTAACCTGACGGCTTAACCCAACCTTAACCACACCTGTTAGCTGCTGCCCCGCCCGGCCAACTCCTTAACCCAGTGGACTACCCACCCAGTTGCTACTGGCCCAGCTGACTTCCTGCTCAGCCCCCTTAACCAGCAGCTCCTGGGCAAGGATTCTGCTTGTCACGGAGATGTCGTCCAGCACCTACCGTGCTCAGGACCCCCACCTTGGAGAACCGCCCGGCCGTCCTCCACCATAGGCCCTCCTTCCCATCAAAGCTGTAGGAGCTCCGGCAGCAGCTCCAGTGCAGCTCCGTCTCCGGGTGCTGCAGGTGTCTGTCCTTGGGCTCCTGAGATGGCTCCTCTGAGGTGAGGTCACCCAGCACCCGAGGGGCCAGAGAGCTGGCAGACGCCAGGGAGGGGCTGGACCCAGTGAGGCTCCAGAGCTTCTGCGGAGGGAAACACGTCTCAGAAATGAAGGCTGCGTTCCACGAGCATCGTTAACCATATCTGCAAGGACCTGACGAGCAGACAGTAGTGGGCCCCCAGCCTGCCCTCCAGCCACCAGGAGGGAACTGGGTCTAGGGACAGATTAGCCCCTCTGAGAACTGACCAATCAGCAAATGTTGGCCTCAGGGTGGCTCCCATGGCCATCCACCAGGCTCTGCCCTGAGTTCTGCCCTGTCTACGGACTGGATAAGGCTGACAATTTCCAGAAATTTTCACAAACCTGGAGGAGGGGATCAACGTGTAGAAAGCAGACTCCAGATTCGAAACCTCTCAATAGACAAATGGGTAAACCTAAGATTAAACATCACACAGACGATTTAGTTCAAACCACGTGGGGCTCTTGACTTGGCAGTAGTTCACAGAAGATCTGGTGGTTTTAGTGGACCACAAGTCATGTGGGCCATGGTGTGGCCATGCAGTGTCTGGGAGAGGGCGACCTGCCTGCTGTCTTCAGGACTGTCCCCTTGCACACCCGGCGGGGCAAGCCCAGCTCCAGTACGTACACAGCACAGGTGAGACTTAACCCATCAGCCACTATGTTGGTTGTCCAGAGGGCATTTGGAGGGAGGGCACTTGGGTGTGGAAGCAGCGGTCCTGTGGGAAACAGCGGGGGGAACAAGGACTTTATTCAGGCAAGAAAGCCACCCTGGGGTGTCCCACGAGCCCACAGAAGGTTCCCTGCTGCCACGGTCAAGACCGGAGACTGACTTAACCTGGTGTGAGACCGCCCTCCACATGACAACAGGAACCTCCTTCGGTTAATGACTGTCCGCGTGGCAGGCCTGCCTGTGGCTGGTCCTGGAGGGCCAGGAAGTGAGGACCCCAAAGGACTTCACCATGACATGACCTTGCTGGGACAGTCAGGGTGGCCGTCTGCCGAGTCTCAGGCTGAAGCCAACAGCCATCTTGGGGCACAAGTCCTGATTCTGCAAACTCCCTCGACCTGCACGCCCGCTGAAGCTTGTCCGCAGCAGCGAGGTGCAACTCCGCTGGGGCCGGTTTTCCGTTCCACTTTCCTGTATTTGTTAACGGCCGTTCTCCTGGGAGAAGAGCTGTGCTCGTCCCGGCTCACCAGCACTTTCGGCCAGCACGGCTCACACGCGTCTGTGGATGAGAATCCACCGCCATGTACCTGCTGCTCTCGGGGTCCCGTCTGCAGCTCCCGGCAGTGCCTTCAGGCTGCACCCTGGGTCTGTGACTAGCCCTCACTTCACTAATTAATTAAATCTGGGAGCGTTTCCCGGCTTTCTGGCCAAACAAGGTGTTCCAGGCTCACCCCGGGTTTTCCCTGCCCCAGCAGAGTGGAAACTCAGCCGCTTCTCCAAGGACCTGGGCCACACTCAAAAGTGGAAGCTCTGATGGGGGGGTTAAAGTCCTAACTGAAAAAGCTGGGAGGAAACCCTAGGAGGAAAACTGACACGGTGGTGGAGACCAGGGGCAAACCTCTCTCCGCAGACGCCCTCTCCAACCCCTGCAGGAGGGTGGGGGGAGGTGGGCGGGGGCAGGCAGCCTGCAGGAGCCGGTGCAGATGCCGTCTCCGTCCTGGGGAGCAGACCAGAGCAGACCCGCACCCCTGAGTCTACAGTGCCACCAGCTCACAGGGGCCACGGCTTGAGTCCAGAACGCACAGCCACTCGTGGTCTTGCCTGAGAGGCGGCCCTGCCCCTGGAGCAGAAGAACAGCCCCCACCAGGAGCGCTTTGCTGGCCAGCACTTTCTGAGGGGACACTGAAAGTGGGAGGGTCCCCTGCCCTAGGGTGGCCGGGGGGGCTCCCCTGCAGAGCTGGGGGAGGGCTCAGGAGGGGCCCTGGCTCTGTGCTGGGGTGCTGACAGGTAGAAAGCCACAGAGGGGTTCTGGGGCTCTAGGGGGAGGTGGACAGGCATGTCCTGGGGAACGGCCCCGTGCTCACTGCACCAGAACCGCAACCAGAACCCGCTCACTGTCATGTCTCCTCCCCACCCTCTCCTGCCGGACGCCCGCTGCTGGAGGCCCCAGCTAACTCTTTCCACAGTGAATCACACCCAGAACTTCCACACACTGCAGACAGGTGACTCGCTCGGCCCTCACGTGAAACTTCCGAAGCAGGTATCATCATGGGCTGTTTTGCAGACGGCAGCCTGGGCCACAGAGACACACAGCACCCAAGTGAAACCTGGACTCCAGCCTGTGGTCAGTCAGGGCCTGACCAGTGCCTTCTGGCTGGGGCTGGGGCTTGTGCTTGTGCCTATTTCACAGCGAGGAAAACTGAGGCAGCCTCAAGGCTTCTCACCCAGGGCCTGCGGCGACCCTGGTCCAGCACTCCCTCGGGTGTGTCCCCATCCCCTGTTCTGGGAGGTCACCCCACCGTGGGCACCATGGACACAGGGCGGATGCTGGCCCTCCTGGGTTCAGGAAGGCTTCCCCTATAAGGGGAACAAGGGGAAGCCAGGGGAAAGCTGTCTGGAAGGGGTGCTGAGCAGTGGGGGGCAGCTGAGCTACGGGTTGGAGGTAAGAGAGCACTTTGTGTTTCCCGGAGTTTGAAGTTCAAGGTGGGGACGTGGCAGACCTGGCTCACTTAGAGCAAACGAGGACACCCCCGCCCACCCCAGGCTCCGAGTCCTAATCCCCAGACAGTGCTAGATCACCTCACTGGTGAAGAGGACTTCGTGGGTGGGATTAACATAGGGGCCTTGTGACCAGAGGGCCCTGGGTACCCAGGTGAGCCGGTCATAAACCGTTCAATCCTTGTAAGCAGGAGGCCATGGGGTGGAGGCAGAGGGAGGCTGGGAGACACCTCGCGGCTGGATTTGGACACAGAGGATGGGCTGTGAGCAGGGACGGCAGGTGCCCCTGGTGCCAGGCCTCAGAGGAGCCCCGTGAAGCCACGTCTGACCCCGGGCTCAGGGCTGGAAGGTAGTCAGCCGGCGGAGCCTGGGGTCATGTGGTGAGAAGTCGGGGTCCCCCACACTGGTGTTGAGCTGCAGCCACCAGGCCCCCGGTTGTTTCCGAGAGGACTGTGCTGAGTCTGGGGCCTGAGCAGCAGGTGTCCAGGACTGGCGCTGCCATCGACAGGGAACCAACGTCCAGCCCGCCCGGCAGTGACGTTGCCCAGCATGGAGACTGAGTCTGGCCGCAGCTGGACACACCGGGGCACAGCAGGCAGCGGGGGTCCAGGAACTCCCGTGTCGCCCTCGTGACTCTACCCGCCTGGAAACCACTCGCCCCCGGGCTGACTCCTGACTGACTGCACTTCTTGGCTCTTAAGTTGTGTCTGACTTTTCGAACTCCGGGCTCTTGGAAAATCCTCTGAACTTGATGAAAACCTGTTGTGTGTGAGTGTCTTTTCTGCGCAGGTGCCCTTCACACCTGACGGAATCCCGCCTCTTGCTCCGGCTCGGGGCATGCAGCCTTTCTGCATCTGAAGATGCCGTTCCGTTTGTGCACCTTCCACGCAGCACAGGACCGCTCAGATGCAATCACAGTCTGTGAAGCTGCCGGTTTGTGCCCAACGTTCGGCGCAAAGGCTGGATTGGAGGCCGCCCGGGGCTGTTTCCACCCTTAGGAAGCGCTGGCGCCACCCACTCCGTGTCTGGCGTGTCTCTAGGGGCTGGGGGGCCAGGAGCAGAGACAAGATGTGAAAATAACGCCCAGCTCCAGTCTCCTCGGCTCCCAGCCTGACCAGGAGCCCTGGAGCCCAGCGCAGTTTACCCCAAACAGTGGTTGCTGCAGAAACAGGAGCAGGAGGCGGCGTGGCCAGCAGCCGCAGTCGGGCTGTGGACGGACAGCTATTGGGGACTCAGGCTACAAAGCCTGGTCCTCACTAAAAAGGAAAAGCTGGGTCTTCTGAGAGCTATTTAAGAGGACAACTTGGAATCCAACAAAAGCAAGGGCAGTGGAACCAGGAGGCAGTTCGGCCCGAAGGCCAGCCACCCGAGGCTCTGTCTGGCCTCAGCCAGGGCCCCATTTCACAGCAGGGGACTGCGGCCAAACTTTTACTGGTGAAATAGCACATGGGGGCCAAGTTTGCTAGGAGAAAAAACAATGACCCGGGGCCAAAAAAGGCTTTTGGGAGTGCTTTCCACTTTTCCTCCAAGTAGCTGGAGGTCCTGTGGCGGAGGCATCACCAGGCTGTCATGCCTGCTGAACCAGGTCCTGACCCGGGAGGGGAGTGGGGACCCCAGGATGCGAGGAGGACAGGCCCTCTGTGGCCAGGAACTCGGGCGGGGCTGAGAAGGGGTTTGCGAGGTCAGGAGGAGAGGGGAGAGTACTCTCTGAGCGGGTGGAAGAGGGGCGGGGGCCAGGCTTGCCTCGAAGGCGTCTCCCTGCAGCTGATCTGCTGCCCAGGCCACCCTGTGCCCGCACTCTGGTGGCAGCAGCGACCCTGCTCAGGGCTGTGTGGTCCACGCCCCATTTTCGGGTGTGAGTTCTTTTCTAGTACATCCCCTCTGGGCTGGTTTCAGGGGACCTTCAATCAGGCCCCTAGCAAGTGGTTAGTTCATGTGTGAACCCGTCGGGACCCTGAGTTTCCCCGGGGCGCCCGAGGTCAGGCACCAGGGGAGCGGGGAGGCCCAGCACCAGGGTCTTGTGAGGCCTGGGCCCAGGAACAGCACAGGAAGGATTTGGACCCAAGCATTGCAGCCCAAGAGGGAGGGGTCAGCGAGGCCACGGGGAGGCGCGCAGGTCATGCTCAGGGTCACCCAGGGAGCACACAGAGACTGGGCTGAAAGGCCGGGTTGGCACCAGGCTTCCAAAGGGCTTGAATGCGGGGAGGGGAGGAGCTCTACCCCAAGCTGGAGCGGGAGGCGTTTTTTGGGTGGGGAGGCGGTGCCGCGAATACATCTGAGGGCAGAGGACCCCCTGCACTGCCGGCTCTGGGGGGCTCGGGCGGGCTCTAGCCTTCCTGGACTGACCACACAGAACCAGAGAAATGGGCAGGAGAGTCTGACCCTGGGCCATCTGGTCAAGTTTTTAAAAATATCTTTCTTTGGGTGTAACTTCATTGCATTAAAACTAAAGAGCAATAAACTGCATGTGCCTAAAGTATATAATCTGACTGTTTTGGAGTGTGTGTTTGAGACAAAACCATCACTGTTTCCATCACTTCCCTGAGCAGCCTGCTCCCAGACACTGGTCGCCCGCCTCCGGTCACAACAAGTTAGTTTGCATGTTACGCATGTCACACGACCAGCACCAGACACGCGAGCTGGTCAGGGCTCTGAGGTTCACCCCGGCCACTGTGTTCCTTCTTTTTGTTGTGGAACAGTGCCCCGTGTCTGACACCAGTCTGTGCACATACGCACCCAGTGACAGGCGTGGGGGTTGCTCCTGGTTCTGTTGCCGGTGGGTGCAACCGGTGTTCCAGGTTCTTGTCCCGTCCCAGAAAGAATTCAGAGACACGATGCAGTGGTTAAGAAGAGTAAAGTGCGGACTTATTAAAGGATGGATGGTACACTCTCAAGGGGAGAGGGGCAGCTCAGGTGAGTGGCTGCCCTGAGTTTCTTTGGCAAGCTAGTTACAAAGGGTGTAAAAATGAATGGGTGGAATATTCACCGGGGAGGGCAGGGTCTGGGGTCGTATTCCCTGATCATCATCCCAACTCCACCCTCCCAAAGGGAGGAGGGGTTTTTGTCCTTATTTAGTCTGGATTGGAAGTGTCCTGGCGTCGGTGCATGATGGGCACTTCTGATCTGCAAGGCCAATTTTATTGAAATGAGGGCATAATGAGTAAAAGGTTACATTCGGACCCTGGGGATTCCTGCCTTTTCTCACCTTTCTGTGTCTGTCTCCAGGCCACGCATCACCCCAAAATTTGTGACCACTTATCAGCCCAGAGGTTTCCGCTTTCCCTTCTCTGCCCAGGGACCCTGGCGCTCACAGGATGTCTGTTGTCCTGCATTTGGCCTGTGCCCCTCCTTTCTGCCCATTCCTGCCATGTGGTCTCTGTCCGCCTTTCTCGGCTCATGTCTCGCCATCTGCCTGCTCTAACAGTTTCACAATTACAAATAAAGCTTCATGCACACTCCTTGGCGTGGACACGGTTTTTATTTCTTGGGTAAACGTCCGGGAGTGGGACGGCTGGTTGTAGACTAGCATATGTTTCTGTGATTTGTCTTTTCTGTTTCTTAATGGTGTGTTTTGAAGAGCAGAAGTTTTAATTTCAACGAAGTCCAATCGATCAGCTTTTAAAATTGTTTCATGCTTTTTCTGTTCTAAAAGATCTTTGCTTACCCCAAGGAGAAGACTTTTCTCCTGCGTGTCCCTGCAGACGTTTTATGGGTTAGAATTTACATTTACTTACAACCCATTCTGAATTATTCGTATGTGTCTGTTGTGCGGGATAAGGGCCAGTGCTCCCCCTGCAGAAGGATGTCCGATGGCTCCAATGCTATTTGTTGAAGAACTTCCTTTTCCCATTGAGTTGTGTTGAGGCCTTTGTTGAAATTGATTTACCACATATGTAGCAGGTCTGTTTCTTTTTTAAAAACTGATTTTTGAAAGGAAAATCACAAGACTGTTTCTTCTAAGTTTGTCCCCGCCTCCTCCCACCACACTTGACTCATCTCCATCCAGTCTGTCTCAAAGTTTCCTAAAAAGTTAAACATACATCTAGCACGTGACTCAGCAGTTGCACCCCTGGGCATTTATTCTGGAGAGACGAACATTTACATCCATACTAAACCTGCACACAAATGTTCACAGCAGTTTCAGTGGCAATAGCTGGAGCCTGGGGACACCCTGGCTGCCCTTCCATGGTCACACAAGCCCTGGTCCACCCTGGAGGAGAGCACTGCTCGGAAACGACCACCGGGACGCAGACCACGACACTGCGCTGGGTGCACTCCAGCCTCAGAGGCTGTACAATGTTCCATTTGCATGATGCCCTGAAACGACAGATTATTGAGATGGAGAAGAAATTGGGGTTGGGCGGTCCTCTGTGGGACCGTACATTTTGGGTCTTGAATGTGGCTGTGGGGTGTACACATCATAGAGTCACTGCACAAGTGCACACTCGGAATAAAGGTGAACCTGCAAACCCAGTCCAGTCGGGCGAGCTCTGGAGCCCAGCTAACCTGTCGTGCCAGCACGGAGCTCCTGGTTTTGATGCCTGTCATCGTGCAGGTTCTACCTCGTGGGGCAGCTGAGTGGTGGATATGTGGGGCCTCCCGGTACTACTTTCCAACTTCTTGTGAAGCTGTAGTTAGTTTAAAACACAAGGTGAGAAATAAAAATACCGAGAAATAAATTGGACAAAAGACACACACAAGACCCATACGTGAGAATTTAGAACCATCACTGAAAGCAACCAAAGACCTAAGTAAGCGAAGAGACACTGCGTTCGTGGGACGGAAGAGTCAGTGTTGTCAGCATCATCAAGACGCCAGTCTCCCGAAATTAACGTGTAGCATCGACAGTCTCAGTCAAAATCCTGGTAGGTTTTTTAGTTGAATTCCACAAGTCTCAAACTTTCACCCGAGAGACACCAAAGACAATGAAAGGGCAAGCAACAGAGTGGGAGAAAGTATTTTCAAAACGTTTCCAGCCAAAGGCTTTTACCTAGAAAACACCACGAAGCCCCGCAACTCAGCAATAGGACGAACGATTCCATTTAAAATGGGCAGAAGATCTGAACAGACACATCAGCAAAGACGCACAAAAAGGACGCTGAACACCGTTCAGTCATTAGGGAAACGAAAGTGCAAACCCATCACGAGACACTGCTGCACACCCACTAGCATGGCCCAAATTAAGAGGACTGACGGCCAGGCGCCGGTGCGGACGTGGGGCCACCGCGCTCCGCAGGCTGCTGGCAGGAGTGTAAGGCAGTAAAGCCACCTTGGAAAACAGTCTGGCACTTTCTCTAAAAAATGGAACATGTGGCCATACGGCCCAGACATTCCCTCTCTAGGTCTGTCCGTCCATTGATAGCCAACTGTGGAAGCCACCCCAGTGTCCACTAACAGGTGCGTGTGTAGAGTGTGACATACACACAGGGAAAGCCGCTCGGCGTCGACAGGGAAAGCGTCACCAGCGCCTCAGAAAGCACTTTCTCAGTGTGAACAGGCAGCCCTGTACGAGTCCATCACAGGACGTGCAAATTAATCCGTGGTGACAAACAGGTTCGTGTCCCCTGGACAAGGGGGACTGCAGGGCAGGCAGGAACCTGGGGTGATGGACAGTCCATCACCGTCTCACACCACAGCAGGTGTGTCTGGGTGACTGCATCTGGAGTGACTGTTGTCCGTCTAGAGTATGTCACTAAAGCCGGACAGTGGACAGAAACCCACAGGTGGCGCCCTGTGGTGACCAGAGGGATTTAGGTCAGCAGAGCCCACGGGGCTCTGGGACAGTGACCCGATCTCACCCTTGAGTCCCACCCAGATGTGACTAGAGGGCTAAGAGGGGACACTTCTGGGGAGTGACAGACAGAACAGAACAGCCATGATTTCTCACTCCAGAAGGCCTGTGGTTCACCCAGGACTCTCCCGTAGGAGCTGAAGGAGCCCCACGGCCGGCCGGCACCTCCCTCCTGACCACCTGTCCCCTCGGTCCTGCTGCCTTCCCCCTGGACAGGCCTGGGTCCACACACTGGAGGAAGGGTCCTTGAACTGCGTGACACCCACAGTGGAATTCTATCCAATAGAGTAGCTACTGGTGAAATAAAGCTATTTTTAAGCAGGACGAGAAAAACAATGTAACTGTTTTCTCTGCCCTCTGAGCCGCTGCCCCTCCCTCGTGTGCGTTGTGACACGTGTCAGACGTGAACTAGGTCCCCTTGGAAGACACGGAATGCTACTCACCGAAAAAAACAAGCAGTTTTCTCCAGGACCAGCCAGGTGACTCCTCAGAGATAACGTTCCTCCCTCAGTCCTGTAGGGGTCTCGATGGCCCACCACCCCCGTGTTGGACTAAGGAAACTGTCAGTGTGTTGCTGTCACTTGTGACCCTTTGTCTCAAACACTTATCTTGCTTCGCTTTGACGTCAAGGGCGGAACGGCCCTCAGAGCTTCTGAACGTCCGTCTCCTGGGTTACAGCCGGCAGGTTGGCTCAGGCACGATTTTCCATCTCTTTCTTAGATAGACCACTGATTAATTTTTCACCGGCTCTTCACAGTGAGTCTCACAGACGTAATTAATGTTTAGGGAAAGCCGGTTTGAGTCCATCCGTGTCAGGGCTCAGGACAGCAGAGTTCCTTTCTGGCCTGACAGTCGATCCTGTAAATCCACCCATTTTGCTGACGCAGCGGGCCGGTGGGATCAGCCTCCACGCGGGCTGGGCTGCTCCAGACGGGCTTCAGGCGGGACCTCCGGCAGGTCAGGTCGGAACCTGCGCTTCCCCCGCCTCCTTCCAGAGCACTCGGTGTGGCCCCAGGAGGCTGGAGAGCTGTGAGCTGCCCTCTGCCAGGCCTGCCCTGGCCCAGGGGCTGACGAACACAGAAGGCCTCCCACCTTCTTGGCTCCGCAGGGATGCATCCTGGGGCTGGAGGGGAAGGGAGGGGGCGGAGAGGGCTGCAGGCAGCGAGCAGAGGGGAGGCATGGAGGAGCAGGCCACCAGCCTGGGGTCTGTGGCAAAACTTCACCTACTCACTTGGCTGAGCATCTGGAGGTTGGAGCCCTTCCCCCCAGGCTAAGATGGCCAGGGCTTAGCTTCCTCTGACCTGGGCCTAAATCCTGGCCTGCCAAGGTAGGGCCCTGGACTTCTCCCGACCCAAACACACGGCCTTCTCCTTGGCATCCAGCCCCTCCCATCCTGGACGGAGCAGAGGGGTGCGGTGACCCAGGGAGCAGGAGAGGTCCCCCCAAGCCCCACTTGGCCTTCTCTCCTCTTCCTTCCTTCATCTCCGGACTCTGCTCCAGGCCGACGTCCCTCAGCTCCAGCCCTCTGGCCTCAGTTCCTGTGAGGGGAGGAATCCGTTCTCCCTCCAGCCCGGCTCACCCCCGCCCCTCCTCTGCAGATGGACGTCCCCCAGGCCACGCCGTCTGCACAAGCTGCACGTCCTGCCGTGGCTCAGCCCCTTTCAGGAGCCTTTGACGGCGACCCCCACCTTGCGGGGCGGGAGTGCGATCACCGCCTCCATGGTCCGGCCAGGACCCCTCTCACTTCGCGGGTCCTCCTGGCTGGGAGGGCGTGACGCACAGCCACCCCTAAAAGGCTAAACAAAAATTCCTCTTCCCTCTTCACTGCTCTGGGCCACGTTTGGCGCTAAGGTTTCGCAACATCTGGAGGAGCACGGAGGTCCCTGTTCCAGGAACCTCGCAGGGCTTTGTGGTTCCCGCAGAGTCCACATTCCTTTACCAGGAAAACAGGCCTGAGTGAACCTGGCTGAGCAGCCGCTCTCCTCCTGGGGCCCGGCCAGGGCGCGTGCTCTGGGGAGATGCTCTGGGAAGCTGACAGAGTTGGACGTGGAAGCGGCCTGAGCATCCAAGGCGGGTGGAACAGAGCCTGCAGTGAACGAACGGGGGCCGAGACCCCGGCGCCCACAGGGCTGCTTGGCGGGTGTCAGCATGTGACGCTGACTTGGCCTCAGAGCTGGAAACTCTGGCGAATGCAGACAGGACCGAACTTCCTTAGTCATCGCGGTAATTACTGCGGGTCCCACCGGAGCAGGAACCACTGCGGGGCACGCTGCTCCCCCCAGGGGTGAACGATCGTCCTGCTGCAGGAGGGCCACTGTGGGTGAGGGGCAGGGAGCAGGGGGTGGGGGAGGAGGTGAGACAATGGGTGAGGCCCAGTCCTTGTCTCTGGAGCGTAGGTCCCGGACTTCAGAAATCCAGACCTAGGGAAGGGAAGGGGTGAAGGCAGGTGGGGAAGGGGACTGATGGCCTCAGGGGTCCGCTACAGCCAGGCAGCAGCACTCCATCCCTCCATCCTGGGAGCCCTGGCCGGAGCCCTCCGCCCTCCAGCCTGGACTGCAGGCCGCCTGAAGCTGCCTCTTCTGCCCATCAAGCACCGATGCGCTTTGTGCTGAGTGAGGCTCAGGGGTCCTCTTGCCCCCGGCTAAGTGGGATGGCATTTTGTCAGACAGGATGAGCCCTGAGCAGCCGGTGGTGAGTGTGACACAAGATCCAAGCTCTGAGCTTGCCCCAAGGTCGAAGGCACAGAGGAGACTCAGGTTGAGAAGGCCAGATGCTCCTCGGAGTTCTGGGGACGGATTCAGAAGGTGATGTCCTCACGCCCTCAGCCTCTCGGGCTGATCTGGTCCCTGAAAGCCCTGACAGGTCAGCAAAACAGGAACAGGAGTGAGCAAAGTGTTTGCTCTATAAACCAATACCAGTTCGATGACCTGCCATCAAGAGGTGAAGATCGGTTCGTTAATAAACTCTTTTTACGTGTGTTGTGTTGAGGTGACACTCACACAGCTGCTATAGAGTGCACACTCCGAGGCACTTAGCACACACGCAGTGTCTGTGTCACCACTTCTCTCTAGTTCTACATCTTCTCAAAATACACACCCTAGAAAAACACCCCCAGGTCACTGCGTAATCTCTCCTCCCCCGGACCCCGCAGCCCCAGGCAGCCACCAATCTGCGATCTGTCTCTAAGAACTTGCCTACTGTGGGCATTTCACATGAAAGGAAGCCTACCCTTGGTCAACTTCTGTGTCTAACTTCTTTCACTGGGCATAATGTTTTTGAGGGTCAGACGCAGTAGCCTGCATTGGTGTCTTTCTTTTTTGTGGGCAAATAATATTCCATGGTGTGGCTACACTGCATTTTGTTTATCCATCATCTGCTGATGGACGTTTGGGTTGTTTCTACCTTTGGCCGCTGGAAACAGTGCTGCTATGAACATTCCTGCACAAGTTTCTGTGTGGATGTGTTTCATCTGTCTTGGACATGCACCTAGGAGCTGGGCTATGTGATAATTTCATGTATAACTTTTTGAGGAACCACTAACCTGTTTTCCATAGCAGCTGCATCATTTAACATTCCTACCAGTAATGTGTAAGTTTTCCTATTTCTCTACATTTTCACTTTTTGTCACTAAAAAAATTACAGCCATCCTCATGAGCATGTAGTGTTACCTCTGTGGTTTTGATGCTTATTTCCTTAGTGGCTAACGATATTGAGCATCTTTTTCATGTGCTTGTTGACCATTTCCATATCTTCTTCAGAGAAAAATCTATTCAAGTCCTGTGCCCATTTCAAAAACTGAGTTGTTTGTCTTAATGTTGCTGAGTTGTAAGAGTATTTTATACATTCTGGGTACTAAACCCTTATCAGACATACAGTTTGCAAATATTTTTTGACATCCTGTAGGTTGACTTTTCATTTTCTTGATATTTTTTGATGCCCAAAGTGTTTTAATTTTTATGAAGACCAATGTATCTGTGTTTTCCTTTTGATGTCTGTGCTTTTGGTGTCAAATCCAAGAACTCATTGACAAATCAGAGGCCATGAAGTTTTACTTTTGTTTCCTAACAGTTTTGTAAGTTTTAGGTCATTGATCCACTTGAGTTAAGTTTTTCACATCGAATGAGGAGGGGTCCAAATTCACGTGTGATTATCCAGTGCCGTTTGTTGAGGAGACTATTTTCCCCTGTTGACTGGCCATAGCGCCTTCACTGTAAATCACCTGGGTTGATTTCAAGACTCTCAATCTTATTCTGTTGTTCTCTATGTCTAGCCTTATGCCAGTACCACACTGTTTTGATTACTATAGTTTTGTAATAGGTTTTGATGTCAGGAAGTGTGAACTCCCAACTTAGTTTGTTCTCAGTGCTGTTATGGATACTTGGGTTCCTCACAATTCCCTGTTTGCTGAGGACTGGCTTTTCTATTTCTGCACAAAAAAAATGCCATAATAATTTTTGTAATTTTTGTGTGTGTGGTAGGGGTGGTATTGAATTTATAAATCACTTTGGGAAGTATTCCATCTTAACACCATTGACTTCCAATCCATGTACATGAATGTCTTTTAAAATTTCTTACAGCAATGTGTTTTAGTTTTCAGCATGCAAATCTTCCAACTCCTTGGTTAAATTTATTCCTAGGTATTTTATTCTTTTGGATGCTACTGCAAATATTATTTTTAAAATTTTTTTGGATTGTTCATTGATGGTATATAGAAATACAACTCATTGTTTTGATGGTGATCCAGTACCCTTTAATTTTACTGAATTTGTTTATTAGCTTTAGTAGTCTTTTGGTGGATTATTTGGGATTGTCTATACATGGATTCATACTATCTGAAAATAGAAATAATTTAAATTTTTCCTTTCCAATTTTTACAGTTTTTATTTGTTTTTCTTGCTTAACTTCTCTGGCTAGAATTACCAGTCCAATGTTGAATAGCTGTGTTGGAAGCAGGCATCCCTGCTCTGTTTCTGATTTTAGAGGTAAAGCGTGCAATCTTTTACCATTAAGTACATGTTAGCTGTGAGTCTGGGGAAGATAACTTTCTCTTGCCTTCTATCCTTTTTTTTTCCCTTTGAGTATTTTTCTTTTTCACTGAAGTGTAGCTGATTTACACTGTTGTGTTAGTCCTGGTGTACAGCTCAGTGACTCAGTTACACACATACATACACATATTTCTTCTTCAGACTCTCTCACCTTCTATTCTTGAGTGCTTTCACCAAGAAAGAGTTTTGAATTTTGTCAAATGCCTTTTTGCATCAAGATGACTGGGTTTTTTAATTCTGTTTTTTCTTCTCTTCATTCCACTAACATGGAGTCAGTGGCTTGGTTTTCCTATGTTGAATCACCCTTGTGTTCCTTGAATAGTTCCTCTTGGTCATGGGGTATGATGCTCCCTATGCTGGGTTTGGTTTGCTAGCCTTTTGTTGAGGAGTTTGGCCTCTGTGTTCACAGCACTGTTAGTTTGTGGTTCTCCTGTGATAGCTTTGTCTGGCTTTGCTATTAGGGTAATGCTGGCCTCATTGATTGTGTTAGAAAGTGGCCCCTCCTTTATATTTTGAAGGAGTTTTAGAAGAACTCATGTTAATTCTTCTTTAAATAGTTGGTAAAACTTTCCACAGAGCCGTCTGGTACTGGACTTTTCTCTGCTAGGAGGGTTTTCCTTGCTGATTCTGTCTCTTTACAGAATAGATCTGCTGAGATTTTTCTCTTTAGTCAACGTTGGTAATTTGTGTGCTTCTTGAAATTTGTTCTCTTCACGCAGATTATCAAATTTGTCGGCACACTGTTACTCCTAGTGCTATTCTCCCATAATTCTTTTACCTTCTGTAGGTTTGCGGTCGTGTCCCCACTTTCATTTCTGTTTTCAGCTGTTTATGTCTCCCCTCTGTGTGCTTTCTTAGTCCATACAGCTAATTTCCAGACTCTTTGTCAGAGTTTATCAACTCTGTTGATCTTTTCAAAGAACCAACTTTTGGTTTTGTTGATTCTGTCATTTTTACACTGTTTTATTCATCTCCACTCTAACCTTCATTATTTCCTCCTTTCTGCCAGTTTTGGGTTAAGTTTACTCTTCTTTCTTTAGCTCCTTAAGGTGTACAGTTAAGTTGTTGATTGAGTTATTTCTTTTGGTGAAAAAAATTTTATTGAGGCATAATTGACATGTAACATTATATTAGTTTCAGATGTATAATATAATGATTTGATATTTGTACACATTGAGAAATGAGCTGAACCACCACCGCAAGCCTAGTGAACATTCATCACCAAACATAGTTACACAAAATTTTTCTTGTGATGAGAAGTTTTGAGATTCACTCTTAGCAACTTTAAAAAATGCAATACAGTGCTGAAGTCACCATGATGCACATGCATCCCTATTACTTAGTTCATAGCTGGAAATATGTAACTTCTGACCCCTTCACACATTTTGTCCACCCCCTGCCTCTGTATCTATGAGGTTTTTTTCCCTTAAGATTCCACATATCAGTGAAATTGGATGGTATTGTCTTTTTCTGTCTGACTTCTTTCACTCGACATAATGCCTCACAGTCCATCTACGTTGTTGCAAATAGTATGTTTTTATCCTTTTAACAGCTAAATAATATCCCATTGTATAGATGGTTCTTGACTTAATGATGGTTCGACTAACAATTTTTCTACTTTATGATGGTGTGAAAGCTGTGCACATTCAGCAGAAACCGTACTTCAGTTTTTGAATTTTGATCTTTTCCTAGCTGATGATACAGGATAAGATACTCTCTCGTGATGCTGAGCAGTGGCCGCAGCCGCAGCACCCCATCAGCCATGTGATCATGAGGGTGAACGACCGATATGCTTACAACCATTATGCACCCACATAACCATTCTGGCTTTGATTCTCAGTACAGTATTCGATAAATTACATGAGATGTTATAAAATAGACTGTGTTAGATTATTTTGTCCAACAGTAGGCTAATGTAAGTGTTCTGAGTACATTTAAGGTAGGCTAGACTAAGCTATGATGTAGGTTAGGTGTGTTGAATGCATTTTTGGTTTATGATATTTTCAATTCACAGTGACTTTATCAGGCCATAACCCCATTATAAATCAAGGAAGATCTGTGTGTGTGTGTGTGTGTGTGTGTGTATACATGCCACATTTCTTTACCCATTCATCTATTGATGGGCATTTAGTTTATTTCCATGTCTTGGCTGTTTTAAATATGCTGCGATGAACATCGGGGTTCTTTTTAATTAGTTTCATTTTTTTAAATGTTGGTGTTCACAGCTATAAATTTCCCTCTGAGCACTGTTTTTGCTGTATCCCACAAGCTTTGCTATATTGTATTTCCATTTTCTTTCTTCTCTAAATATTTTCTTAGAGACTTTTCTTAAAATTTCATTAGTGATATCTTCTGTGGTACATTGGCTATTTGAGTATGTCATTTAATTTCTACATATTTGCAAATATTCCTGTTTTCCTTCTGTTTTTGATTTCTAGTTTCATTGCATTGTGATCAGAGAAGATAGTGTGTATGATTTCAGTTTTTTAAAGTGTATTGAGAATTGTCTTGTGGCCTAACATGTGATCTATCCTAAAGAACACTTCCTGTGCTCTTGAGAAGAAAGTATGTGCTGTGGCTGTTTTTTGAGTGTTCTGTATATGCCTGTTTGGTCTAATTGGTTTATAGTGTTTTTCAAGTCCTCTGTTTCCTTCTGGGTCCTCTTTCAGGGTTCTGTCTATTGAAGGAATAATACTCTTTTATCTACTTAACAAACAGGTGCAATAGACATTTCATCAAACATTTATCAACCTAGAAAGTGAATTCACATTGAGTTGCATATACAGTCATGCTAAACATTTAGAGACCAATTTTTGATTCATTTATGTAACAATATCTGTTGTTGCCTGAAATATATGATGCAGGAAATATAAAAGTGGGTGACCTATTGCTCAGGACAGTAGGCAGAGACAGCCAGTTCACCAGTAACCGTATAGCAAGAGCTGTGAGAGAGATGCAGATAACTAACACTGCAGACTTCAAGAATCTCTGATGAAAGAGACGTTCTGGGTTTCCTGGGGAAAGTTGACGTCAAATTCTAGGCAGAGAGAACAAAGCAAAGGCCAGAAGCCCAATAAATGACATGTAACCAAAGCTGACCATGTGTTGGCTAGTGTTAGACCAAAGATCCTGGGACCTGGGCTGGGGAAGTAGAGAAGGCAAGCTTTCAGGAGCAGGAAAGAGGAGCTTTGGTGGCTGGGCTGTAGTTTCTTCCTAGAGCAGGGCCCGTGGAAGCGCTTTGCAGAGGAGGCCTGATGAGGCAGCCGAAGTCCACCAGGAGGCAAGTGAGTTTGTCCGGGGGGGATGGGTGGTCCTGTGGGAGGGGTGGAGGAGGAGACACTGGATGGAAGCCAGCGCCAGGGTGCGGGGGGAAGAGGAGAGGAAGGAGACTTTGGGGAGGTGGGGGAGGCAGGCAGGAGTGAGCTGTCTGTGAACCTGGGGATGAAACATTTCACACCCATTGAGGGCACCAGATTCAGGCCAAGGAGCGCCCGCAGTTGAGGATCAGGGGTCTGTGTGACTTCTGGGCAGTTTCAGCGCTGGGTGAGGAGATGGGTGTGAGGTGCGCAGGCAGCACAGCTGAAGGGAGGCGGGTCTGGCACAGAAAGCTCTGCTGAAGCCGTCGCCCTCTCCCAGGGTCCCCAGAGAGTTGGAGTCTTTCCCAGGGCAACAGAAAGAAAACCCCAGAAGCATCTCAAGGTGACTGCAGGCTTCCTGGTGCTGGCAGCATCTCCTGGAGCAGGGCTCTCTGCTTGGGACTCAGGGCACCCGGGGAACGCCGGCGGGCATAGGACTGTTCCACTTGGACGGCATCCTCTCTCTGGCCGTGTCCTCTGGGGGTCCTCCACCAAGTCTGAGTTCCTCCCTGCCGTTGCTTGGACACTGCTTCTCTGTTTCCCAGGCTCCCCGATCTCCCTGCTTCAGAGCTGGGTCCCTGAGTCCTGGCCACATGGGACTCACAGTTAGGGAGCATAGACGTTGCATAGGTAGCGTGTGCTGTCAGGCAAACAGCAGGTTGTAGCCACAAAGCCACTTGGAGTCAGGGTGTGTGACTAATGGCTGCAGGCAGAGCTCCCCTAACAGAGAGTCCACTGTCCCTGAAGGAATTAGGTGAGTTAATCCCACCAGCATCCGTCTGGGGAATTAGCCCTTTCACTGCACACAGGAGTGGGCATCCTGAGACCGTGAAAGAATTCATTTGTTTCCAAAAGATTAATAACTTGCCTCTGGAGAACCAGTGACAGAACATCGGAGCAAGTTCGATAAGGTGTTCTGAACTTTCTGGAGAATAGTGGCTGAAATTACATACTTACGTTGTGAAGAATCTTAAGAAGGACCTCTAACCCCCTTTAAGACCTTTAGAAGGAGATTTGCTGGACCTAACACCCATGGACAAAGGCCAGGCGGTGACACTTGACAGCTAACACACAGCAGGACACTCTCCTCAGGGCCTGGGGGCACGAGCCTCCCGGCTGCAGGGATCTGCGTCTGTTCTCACTGACCTCCCCCTGGGACGGGAGTCGTGCAAGCCCACAGTTGATGGGCAGTGACGCTCGTGTAGGGGAGAGGCAATGGGCCTGGGGTGGGAGTCCCTCTCAGATCAGCTGTGAGAAGGGACTCAGCACCTTCTCCAGGAATGAGCCTGAGAACACACATGAGTATTTCTGGAAGCTTACTGCTAAGGACCGAGCTGTGCCCCAGCGAGTCATACAGTGACGCCCTAGCCCACCATGTGCTGGTGCCTGGAGGTGACTGGATGAGGTCACGAGGGTGGAGCCCTGGTGACGGGACTGGGGTCCTTCTAAGAAGAGGAGACCAGAATTCTCTCTCCACCACATGAGGACCCAGGAAGGCGGCCCTCACTGGGGACCCAAATCCGTCGGCAGCTTGCTTCCAGCCCCTCTCAGGGTGGGGTGCCGCATCAGGGCAGCCGGAGCTGACTGGGACACTCCCGTGGCCCTGGGCCAGGATCTGTGGGGTTGCTGCCCCTTCCTAGCACAAGGGGGATCAGATGAAGCTAAATTCACAGGGAGTGCCAGGGTCAGGACCCAGTGCTTCAAGACCTCTGGATGGCAGTTCCCAGTAAGACCATCCAGGCAAATTTCACTTAGCACTTTTCAAAAATGCCAGACTAAGAAAGAAAACAAATAACTGAGAGCTCTACTTCATTCACGGATGAAGGAAGCAAAGCAAGAGATGACGGAAAAGTGCATCTTCTTCCCGCTGGGAAAACGAGTTACAAGACGGATGAGAGAATATGGAAAATTCACGTCTCCTGACCCACTAAACCCACAGGGAGCCAATTTATAGGACAAATAAAAGCCGTCTGTATGCTAACAGAAAACCATCCAAAATGCCTAGCAATCAGGCACCTTAGTAAATCAAGGCATATCTAGTCTATGGTTTATTATCATTGAAATAGTAATACGTAAATCTGTAAAAATACGAAGTGCCTAATTCTGAAAAAAATCAGAACACTATATAGTGTATAAACGATATTAAAACTGCATAAATATACATATGCATAAGGTTGAATGTGAAAGAAACAAGAACTCAAAATATGTAAGGCTGGTAAAAAAAAAGTAAGCAAAAAAAAGTCATGAAAATTTAAAAATAAAATAAAATTATCTTATTTATTGACTTGTAGAATGTTAAAACTGACAGTTCACATCATCTAGTTAACAATCCCATTTTTTAGAAGAGGAATCTTGTGGCTCAGACCACAAGTGAATAAGCCAGACTGAAAATTCAAGTTGTAATTCAACGCCTGCCCGACTCACCAAGCACAGGAAATACAATCATCTCCAGACTCCTCGTCTGAGACCAAGTTTCTGCCTCTGGAGTTTTCTGTCTCCCTCATAAAAGCCTCACCCACTGTAACAATTATCATAAAATGTCACCTCCTGCGGCAAAGACTAAGCTTTTAACAGTGTCACCCTCTGGTTTTGGGGGAGGAGGGAGAGAATGAGAAACTCAGTGGGGGACTTGCATGTGGGGCCCCTTCTAACCATGGGCCCTGCTTCCCTCCCCTGCCCCTCCTTTGTGGGGTCATGACCCAAGAACAGAGGTGTGGACAGGGGATGGACAAGTGGGTGGACAGGGATGGATGGGGTAGACAGGGTGGACAAGGATGGGCAGAGTGGACGGGTAGGCGGATGGGGTGGACAGGGGTGCACAGGTGGGTGGACAGGGTGGACAGGTGGGTGGATGGGATGGATAGGTGGGTGGACAGGGATGGACGGGGTGGACAGGGATGGACAGAGTGGACAGGTGGGTGGAGGGGGTGGACAGGTGGATGGATGGGGTGGACAGGGGTGGACAAGGGCTGCTGCCTTCAGCCAGCAGTCACTGCTCCTTCCCGTCTCCCCAGGCCCCACACCTGTACTGCCTCACAGCTCCCCTGCAGTAGGGATAAACACAGTGCCTTCCTACCACCCAGAAGTCAGTTATATGGATCTGTTGGGTTAAATTCCACATCCACCCAAGAATAAAGACAGCCACAGAATTTCAAGTGGGTTCTCCACCCTAGGCTGGTCCTCGTGTGGTGAGGTCCATCTACAGGCTGGCCAAAGACTGTGCCCCGAGTGGTTGTCGTCACATGAAGGTGGCCACACAGGGACCTTAACTCAAAGTGGCCCACATAGTGGGCTGTCACCAAGGGGCTATAGAGGAGGCAGGGCTGATGATCCTCTGGGAGGGACAGGGGGCTTCCTGGAGGAGGTGGCGGGGGTGGCGGTGGGGAGATTCACACTGCACTTGGAAAAATGATGTGTGCTTTTTTAAAAAGTAAAAAACTAAAAGAAGTAAAAACTAAAAGAAGAAGCCTCTCATGTCCCTATTTTAAAGTTTAATTGATATAGCCTTTTCCTGCACAACTCTGCCCTTACGGAGCTTGGGGGCAGGTGGCGATGGGGGGAGGCCTGGAGGAGTGGGATTCTGATGAAGCAGAGGGAATACACGGGGTAGGGCCCTGCCAGGAGGGTGCAGTTTCACAATGAACAAAAGCTCAATCCTCCAACCTGGAGCAGACAACTATGTACTTGAAGCTAGTGGGGAGCAGGGGAGGCAGAAAAGGAGGACTGGGGTATATTGCAACACAATGTATTTAAAATGGACTTTCCTGGCCCGAGAACACAGTCATGCTGGCTTTCTGGCACGGGGTTGCCTTAATCAAGTCTGGGTTGCGGGCGCTCACTGGCTGTGGGGTTTGTCTGGGTGCCCGCTGCCCCGGGACACTGGCTGTTGGGGGCTCCTGGGCCATTCACAGCTTCGCCAGAAGATCCTGAGGCTTCCACCTATGACTGGAGAAGCATAAGGAGTCACGCTTTGTGCTACAGGAGAATCCTCAGGGGTCTGCTCTCAGGCCCGATTTTAAAACCAAGGCGGGGGTGGGATTTGTTGGAGACGCTGTAAGATGAACCTGATGCATTTTGAAACACTCAGCCTCAACAGTGATAGAAATATTTATTGAGCACTTGCTACGTGCCAAGAACTAAATAAGCACATTCCACATGCTGCTCGGCTGGGCCCCCAGCGACCCTGTAATGCTCAGCAAGTTAAGTTACATCCCCCAGCCGCCCAGATCAGAAGAAGGTGAGAGGAGTGCAACAGCCTCTTCCCAGGCCCACCCTCCAAGCCACATGCCTGCAGCAGGGCTGGGGCAGGAGCAGTATTGGCCATAGGCGCTGTGACAGCTGGCCAAAGTGGGGTGCTGACCAAGGTGGCCTTTGGGGCCACCATGAGGAGAGAAGGAGATGGGCGCAGGTATGGGGATGGACACTGGGGCACTCGAGGTGCTCACTCCTTAAAGGTCCCTGCAAGGCTTAAGTGAAGGTGCACCGTAGCCTATACCAGTGGCCACAGTGAGGAGCCTTTGGGCACCCTGGCACCCAGCTCACACTTTGGGGAAAGTTCTTGTCCAGGTGACTGGTGATGAGGTCAGATGCCACCTTCACTGCCAGCCCCACGCTGAGGCCCCAGCAGGCAGCCGTACCTCAGAGTCTGGGTAGAAGCCACACTCTTTCAGTCTCTGTGCCAAGAGCCACACGTGCACGCATTTTTTCCAGGATGGATCTCTGCAGAGCTGCTTTCAAGCAGGACATGTCTGTCAATCCCGCTGTTCTGGTCAGCTAGCTCATATTACCACCAGTTCTCATTACTGCAGTTCCTAAATCTGTTCTCCTCCCCTGGAACCTGGCCTTAGGAGTGGACTGGTGTCTGTACATGGAGAAGCGTGGGCTGAAATGGCTGTTCGGCAGCCACAGTTGGGATCCTGTGGCCAGTCCCAGGGCACCATGCCTTTGGCTCTCCTGCTGGGGACTGATGATGGCAAAGGTGACCCAATAGTATAGTACAGCAGCTGCATGGTGTGCATTGTGTTGTGCACATGCGTGAATTGTGCTATGAAGCCTGCACCGTGCAGGGCTATCCTCAGTACCAGTGAAATACGCTGTGCTTACACAGTCTGCATGGAGAAGTTTTCGACTGCTTGCTTCCCAGTACTGCAGGGAGACGGGCCTCCCACAGGCTCTGGTAGCTTCTGCGTGTCATGAAAATGAATGACGGGAGGGGATCCATCAGGACCACACGTGCCCCAACCATTTCAGTAGCACCTTTCGCGAGGTGGTGGTCAGGAGGACTCGCAGGTGGGTACAGGTGGCGGGGGCGCAGGATGGGTGTGTCACACACCTGCAGAGTGTGACCGTCCTACGCTCCAGGCGTGGCCAGCGCAGAGATCGTGCAGCCATCTCATGTCCCCTCCACTCATCTCCAGCCTCTGCCTTTTTCTGCCCCGGTTTCATTCTCAGGAAGGCGGCTCAGGTGGCGGGAAGACTTCTGCATCCAGGGGTGGCAGGCGTCAGTCTAGCAGGGCTGTCTCGCTCGGGTCCCAGAGGACCTCTGATTGGCCCAGCCTGCTCACGTGCCCACCCCTCAGCCAATCACTGTAGACATACCATGGGGCTCTCTGATTGGTCGGGCCTGGGTCGTATGCCCACTTCCGGCCCACACCCGGAAGGCGGTTTCTGCTCGGCCTGAAGCATGGCGGAGGGCCGCTCAGCTGGAGGGGCTCCCTGAACCAGAAGAGAGAAGAGGTAGCAGGCTGGCTGACGTGAAGCCTGCAGGAGAGCGCGTTCCGGCCGCCGGGCCCTCGGCGCCGGCAGGAGAGGCACCCCGGCTGCTCAGCCCAGCGCCCGTGTCCCTCCCAGATGCAGCCCTGGGGCGCGGAGGCAGAGACACGGTGAGTCCCTCCCAGCTTCTGGGAACCGCAGGCCTGGGCTCCCCGAGCACAGACGCACGCCGCTCCTCCTGCCCAGAGCGGCAGTGCTGTGGGTCCGAGGGGCCGCTCTGGGCCTGCGCACACCCGGACCTGACCCCTGGCTTTTGAGTCAGCCGGCCCAAGCTGAGTTGTGCTGTGCTGAGTAACAAGCAACCCTAACACCCCAGCGGCCTCCAACAATACAGACGTTTTCTCACCACATGCCCTGTGTGTGTGGTGGATCGGCCGGGGCTCTGCTCCACGGCTGCTGCATGCTGGGACCCAGGTTGAAGGAGCCCCTCAACTGCCAGGGAACTGGAGACCCCTGGCAGGAGGAAGGGGGCGTGTGGGTTGCCCGATTGGCCACAAGCTTTACTCCGTCGGAAGGGTCCTCCCCCAACCCAGTCCTGGCCTCAGACCTGTCCAGGTCATTAAATTCTTGGTGCCTTCCAAGGTGGATTCTGCCTGCTGAGGTTGGCAGCTGCTGCTTTGGTTCGAGGTGCTTCCCTCTGTAGGAATCTCCCACCTCCCCTGTGACCTCCCAGGTGTGACCGCCACACCCTACTGTAGACGCTGTGCACCCTCCATCCACGGGGCGGGATGACCAGGGCCCCGGATGCTGTCCTTCCTATCTCCAGTCTCCCTGTGCCCGCATTTTCTCTCTTTCTCCCCACCCCCAGCCCCAGTCTGGTTGTCTTCACTGCAGTATGAGGCTTCCACTAGGCTATCTGGTTTCTTTGTACAGTGGGGAGGAGAGACAGGATAAATACCAAGCCTGACCCACAAGGCGTCTGGAGGCGGCAGACTGAGGAGCCCTCTCCTCCGCCCTCAAGTTGGGTAACAGCAGCCTCCTGTATGTCCCCTCTCAGGAATGACAGGTTCCTCAGGCCATCGTGTCATTAAGTGTAGTTGGGATGACTTTCAACTACTGGGTTCAGAGAAAGAGAAGAATGAGGCCTGAGCATGAAACTTCCGTCTGTAGTTCCCGAGCTCAGTCGGCCCTCTGGCGTAACTGTCCTCAGGTCCTCCATCGGGTAATTGAATCCTGCTGGAAGCCTGGGCTCCGCTCGCCAGAGACTTTTTTGAGTATTACCAAGACTTTTGTAAGCTCTACTGGGAAGTGTCCAAACTTTACAAGCACTTTCTCTGTATGGTAAATAGGATGTTGAAAGAGTTGGCAGTGTTGTACTGCAGCCCCTCCAGTGACTGCATCAGAGTGTGGCTTCACAACCCCGGTGTGAACACACACTGTGACCCTTCCAGATGGTGGCTGTCTACCCACATCAACCCGCTGACAGGTCCCCATGGTCTTCCACCTCCTTGGTTTTTATTTCCTAGGAAACAACTCTCTACGATTTGGAATCACAATCACAGAAGAAAGTCACAGAAATGCAGCAGGATTATCTAAGTTGCTTGCCAAGGACATGCTGCTCTTCTGAAATCCTCTTGTAGTTTTGTACAACCAAGTCATGGGGCAAAATACCAGCACCCATCAAAAGTTGGAGAAAGACAAAACTGGCAAGGGACTTCCTTAATTGTCACTTTGAGCCACCAGCATCGTGGGTGTTCTGATGCCAGGAGAGGACAGCTTGACTGAAGATGAAATCAGAACATGCTGAGTCCACTTTAAGCCGGAGATGTTCTGAACTGCACTTTCAAGGGAGCAGGGCCTCTGACCAAGGAGGAACTCAGGTGGCTCTTTCAATGCAACCATAATAAGTGACTGACTTACAACCAGCAAAGAAGTAAATGCCCTCAGTGTGTCTGGGTAACGCACTCCAGATGCTGCTGGCACTGCCAAGCACCAGGACAGAAGGTCGGCCCAAGGTCTCCACGGGTGGGTCCTGTGGCAGCCAGCCCCTCCAACCCCCTGCTCCACCCTCTGTGCCTCCCTCTACCTTCTTATCGTACCACAGGAGAGCATTCTTTCCAGCTTAAGGATTTGTTTGAACCAGGCATGAGCTCTCCTTCCATTAAACACAGCAGACAAAACCGTGTACAGACATGGGGAGAAGGATTAAGAAAATATGCTGTATTTACTTTGCCGATGCAAAAGTGGGTACCTTTAACCCTTTGTGTGCCAAGAGCCCAAATGCTGGCAGGAAAGGAAGGATGAACCTGCCACGTAGCTTACAAGTTGCCAGTAGACGTACAGCAGCCGGAAGGCCTTCCTTATGGGCAGGTTAGCCATCCTACTAGGGTGGGAGCCACGGGCAGGGCTCTGCACCCAGGGCCCTTGGGGCCTTCCCCTACCAGTCAGAGCAGAGCAGCCGCAGCTCAGGCCCAGAGTCAGACTGGCTGCAAGTGGCTCCTGTGCAGGCTCTTGCCAGGACGTCACCTCAGGTGAGACACCCGTCACCACACCTGTGAGTGACTCTCCTTGCCCAGAGAAGAGGGAAATAACCTTACGGGCACTTGGGCGGAATATGAGCTGGCTCATCCAAGACACTGGGAACTGCGTCAGCAGAATGTGCAGGCGGCGTCACCACCACCGTGCATGTTACAACCATTACAGGAAAATCCTGTGTCTGAGAAACGAAACAGTGTGGGGAGAAAGTGTTCCTGTGAGCCCAAGAACAGACTCTCAGAGAGCCTGACAGTCACACCCAGCGCTGGCCTGGTGGCCTGGCTCCATCTTGAGAGGCGGCCCAGTCAGGAGGAGTATGGGGCAAGGGCTGGGCGGGCTCCCAGGGCATCATAGTATGTCTGAGGCCTACATGGGAAGCCGCAGCCACGATTGGTGACTGAGAGCCAGAAAGGAGGAGAGGTGACCGGAGTCGTCTTCAGGTTTGCATTTCTCCAGTTCCATCTGGGTACCCACCTGATTCTGGAGCTGAAGGTGGCCTGGCCAGACTCCACCCTGCCCTGAGCCAGGCCAGGCTCTAGCCCCACCCTCCCAGTGTCTGACCACGCACCCTGGGCCCTGTGACCTGCTCCAGCTACTAGAGACAGTCTCTGGGGCTCCAGGTTGTGCCCAGACAAGCAACACCTGCCTGCCATACCAGGTGGCTCTCCTGGAAGGGGGAACCGAAATTTAACAACTTAATGGATTGTCTCAACAGAAAAATGGAGGGGATGGAGGAAAGAATCAGTGAACTGAAAGCTTAAACAATAAAAACCACCCAATCTGAACAATAGAGATAAAATAGACCTGTTGAGGCGGGAGGACTCAGAATGTTAGGGACTGTGGGGTTATAACATTCATGTCATCAGTGTCCTGGGAGGAGACGAGAGAGAATATGGGGCTGAAAAGTACGAATGAACAAATAAGCCAAGAATGAAAAATTTCAGGGAAGACATAAACCTACAAAATTTAGAAGCTGAAAAAAATTCCCAAACAGGATAAATCCAAAGAAATCTGCACCAAAAAAATAGCATAGTCAAACTTCGGAAAACTAAAGACAAAATGAAATGATGTTTTACCCGTTCAAGTCACAAAGAAATTAAAAAGCAATTCAAATTATGGAAGATACCTCGTTGGAAGCAGGGAAGCCAGAATGAAGTAGCCCAGCATCTTTCAAGTGCTAAAAGAACTGTCAGCATCTAAGCCTGTCTCCAGCAAAAATAGCTTTCAGAGTTGAAGGGGAAATCAAGACGTTCTCATCTGAAGGGAAACTAAGATTTGTCTCCAGCGCACCTACCCTGAAAGGATGGTTGATGGGATTTCCCTGGACCTAAAGGAAACGACCAAGGGAGGGGCTTGGACATCTGGAAGGAAGAAAGAACATGGGGAACAAAAATGTGTAAACACAGCAGGCTTTTCTCCTCCTGAGTTTTCTAAGTTGTTTTTGGCAATCAAAGCAAAATTTTACCACAGACTGATGTGGAAGAAACAAGACAGTTACATCATAGACGAAAGTCGTAAAGGATGTAAGGGCTCTGGTCTTCACTGAACTGTAGGGTGGTGACACCAGTAGACTGTGGTAAGTTCCTCATACATAAGTAGCATCTGGAGAAATACACAAAAAACATACAGAGAAGTATTTTTAAAACTTTATAGATAAATCAAAAAAATTCTAAAAATTGTCCAAGTAATCCACAGGCAGGCAGGAAAAAGAAGACAGAAGTGAAAAACAGAAAGAACAAACAAAACAAAAGTAAGGTGACAGACACAGACGCTGGCCCTGACACATCGGTACCACACTGAGCGTAGACGCCCACACACACTGAGTGCACGAAAAGACTGGCAAAATGGGTTAAAAACTGTGACAAGAGCCTCACTTCAAAGATAATGGTACAGGCAGATTGAAAGTTAGAGTAGAGTAAGGTATACTTTGCAAACGGTATCAAGACTACATGACATTGGATGAAACAGACTTCAGAACAAAGAAAACTGTGGGAGATGGAAAGGGATGCTGTATAATGGTAAAAGAGTCAGTCCCTCAAAGACATAGGAATCCTAAGTGCATATGTGTCAGACAACAGAGCTGCAAAACATGTGAAGTAAAACCTGATGGGACTGGCAGGAGAGAAGAGCCAGCCCACAGCCCGGTTGGAGACTGTGCCACACCCATCTCAGTAACTGATGAGGCCACGGGACAGAAGGCCGGCACGCACGGGGAAGAACCTACACCGGCGGACCTGCTCCACGTTGGTCAGAGATCCCACCCAGTGACGCCAGAGCACACGTCCTTTCCAAGTGCCCATGGAACAGGAACCCAGGTGGGCTGGATCCTTGGCCATAAAACAAGCCTCAGCAAATTTAAAAGAATTGAAATCACTCAGCATGTGTTCTTGGACACAATGGACTCAAACTGGAAATCAGTAACAGAAAGACAACAGGAAAACCTCTAAACACTTGAAAACTAAACAAGAACTTCTGAATAATCCTTGGGCACAGAGGAAGTCTCAAGAGAAATTTTTTTAAATTTTTTTTTTATTTTATGGAGGGGGAAGTAATTAGCTTTATTTATTTATTTATTTATTTAATGGAGATTATGGAGAATGAACCCAGGACCTTGTGCATGCTAGGCATGTGCTCTACCACTGAGTTACACCCTCCCCCCTCAAGAGAAATTTTTTCAATATGCCAAACTGAATGAAAATACAACATGTCAAAATCTGAGAGATACAAACTAAAGCAGTGCTGACAGAGAAGCTCATAGTCCCAAACACATACGTTAGCAGAGAAGAAATGCCTTGACTCAGTCGTCTGAGCTCCCGCCTCAGGGAACCAGAAAACGGAGAGCAAAATAAGCCCAAAACAAGCTGAAGGGAAGAAGCGATAAAGGTAAGAAGAGAAATCAGTAAGACTGACAACAGAAGACAAGAGAAAAGCAACGTAGCAATAGGGGCTGGTTCTTTGGAAAGATCAATAAAAGAGACAAACCTCCAGCGAGACTGAGAAAGAGAGGGAAGAGGGAAGACAGACTGTCTAGGTCCGAAGTGATGGGCCGTCACCACAGACCCTGCGGACACCAGGAGGTACCAAAGGAGCGCTGCCGACCACCCTGCATAGCACGGCCACTGAACAAAATGGACCAGGTCACCAGAAAAACACAGCTCACCCAATGTGAAGTACGTAATTTCAATAGCTTTGTAACTACTAGGGATATTGAATTTGTAATTTATGATGGTTTCACTGGAGAACTGTACCAAGTTTTAAAGAATTAACAACAGTTTTACACATCTTTTCTAGAAGGTAGGAGAGGAGGAAACATTTTATGGATCTCATTTTAAGACACTAAGACTAGATAAAGACAATACAAAAAAGAAAACAACAGACCAATATTTCTCATGAATACAGATGCAAAAATAAAATTATGTCATGAACAAGTGAAGTTTATTCCAGAAATTCAGACTGTTTCAGTGTTTTAAAATCATTTAGTGTAATTCACCATATTAATGGACCAAAGAAGAAAAATTACATGATCATATCAATTGAGCACATACCGAAAAATGACAAAAATCAACCTGTTTATGCATGATCAAACAAGTACCAGAAGTAATACACAAATTTGGCAGTGTTGCACAATTCAAGCATAACATTACAAAAGCAGCTATGTCCTTAAATATCAGTAGAAATACACCTACATACATATGGTCAGTTCATTTTCAAGAAAAGTGCAAAGAGAACTCAGTCAAGAAAGGACTGTCTTTGCAGCCAGTGACGCCTGGAGACAACTGGACATTCACACGGAGGAAAAAGCCGATAACCCTTAGCTCACCCGACACGTAAAAACTAGCCTAAAACGGATCACAGCCCTAACTGTTAGGTGAGAAACTGAAGGACTTCCAGGAGAAAAACATGCGACTCTGGAGTAGGCAAAGTTTTCTTAGATAGGGTTCAAAAGGCATGAGCCATGAAAGAAGCTCGATAAGTTGGACTTCGTAAGAATGTAGCACTTTTGCTTTGGGGAAGACACCACTAAGGAAACAAGAAGGAAGTAGATCAGAAGGAAATATTCTTTGGGGTTTCTTCACTTCTGCTGAAAAAGCACTGATGTCATTTAGCAACATTATCTGATGAAAAAATATTGACAACCAGAAATAGAAGGAAACATCCTTAACATGTTTTTGCTTGTTTAATGTAATGGGAAACTCTCTTGAATGTGTTCTACTTGCCAGCTTTTATTCTCCTCTCCTGGCGGCACATCAAAGTCGTAAATCCTCCCTGTGAAGACAAGCCTGCCTCTACCTGGAAGCTGCCCAGAGGTTTCTGCCGAACACATTTCAACATCTCTTTAGACTTAGAGATAAGCAAGGGAAAAAAGGTGGGGAGAGGAGGGGAAACTCTTACTGCATTACTTGGCCAACTGCCCGGAGCAGATCTGTCTGCCGGGAGAAGGGGCAGGGTGGAGACCCTCAGGCAGAGAGTGTCAGCAGGGGCGGCTTGAACAGTGGAGCTACACAGAGGGCCTGACCCTGAGCCCACCTGGTCCTAGAGCCCACGCTGGACTTGTGCCAAGCAAGGCCACTGTAAGGTGCTCACAGCTCAACATCTGATCCAGGCAGCATTGAGCCCTAGTGGTGTCAGTCGTGGGAGCAGCTCAGGGTCCCCAAGTCCAGGAGAGGCGGCGGCTGGGAAGTTTGTGTTTGGAAGAACTCTGGACAAGGAGTGTGAGGTCGGGGCAGACAGCAGCACCCCTGGGGATGAAGCACCCAGCTTTCACAGCCTCTTCAGCGCTGTGGCTAGAGGACCCCCCGTCTCCACTGTGCTCAGCAGTCTCGACAGCCTACCCAATGCAGTGAAACCAAAATAAGAAATAAAGAAGAGACTCGGCATCCAGAAGGAGGAGGAGGAGGAGGAGTGAGCGGGGTGGGAGGAAAGAAACGACCGCATTTACACGTGGCAGGCTAAGAATGTCTTCACCCAAGGGTACCTATAATGCGCCTTTATGTACACATAGTCTTGCTTCACTGTCACTCTGGGTCTTGTCACATACGTGCTACAGACAAGGAGCCAAGGCTTTCAGAAGATAATGAATGGTGTTGGAAAAGCAAAATCCAAATGCAGAGAGTGGAACTGGACCCCTGTCATCCACCACACACAGAAGCTAACTCAGACTGGACTAAAGCCTTAAATGTGGGGCTCCTGGAAGAACACACGGGGAGGGCTCCTTGGCGCCCGTCGGTCCTGACGGAGATTTCTTTGGGTTCGATACCTGAAGCACAAGTGATGAAAGCAAAAATAAACAAGTGAGACTGCGTCAGACTAAGAAAGCTTCTGCACAGGAGAAGAGGCCGTCCACAAAACAAAACAGCGACCTACAGCATGGCAGGAGATGCTTGCAAATCATGTGTCTGGGAAGGGGTTAATATCCCAAATATGTAAGGAGCTCATACAGCTCAACAGCAGAACAAATAATCCAATTTAAAAATGGGCAAAGGACCTGAATAGACATTTTTCTAAAGACAACATACAGACGGCCAACAGACACATGAAAAGGTGCTCAACATCACTAATCACCAGGGACATGCAGGTCAAAACCACAATGAGACACCACCTCACACGTGTCAGGATGGTTATTGTGGAAAGGACAAGAAACAGCAAGTGCTGGCAGGGATGTGGAGAAAAGGGAACCCTTGTGTTCTGTGGGTGGGAATGTAAACTGGGGCAGCCACTGTGGAAAACAGTACGGGGGTTCCTTTAAAAATTAAAAATAGAACTACCATATGACCCAGCAATCCCACTACTGGGTATATATTCAAAGGAAATTAAATCACTATCTTAAAGAGATATCTGCCCCTCCATGGCCACTGCAGGGTTATTCATAAGAGTCGAGGTGTGGAAACAACTTTTAAGTATCTGCCAGCAGGTGAATCACATGTATATATATCCATCCGTATATATATCACATTTTATTTATCCATTCATCTGTAATTATCAGACATATGTACACACATGCATATATTAAATAATTATGCATGTATGTATGAAATGGATAATTATTCAGCCATTTAAAAAAAAGGAAATCCTGCCATTTTGCAGAACATGGATGAACCTTGAAGGCATTATCCCAAGTGAATTATATCAGACAGAGAAAGAAAAGTACTGTGTGGCTTCACTTGTATGTGGAATCAAAAATGTCCAACTTACAGATATAGAGAGTAGATGGTGGTTGCCAGGGGCTGGGGGTGGGGGAACCGGGTAGATGTTGGCCAAAGGCTACAAACTTTCAGTTACAAGATGAGTAAGTTCTGAAGGCCTAAGATAACAATACTGTATAGTATACCTGAAATTTGCTGAGAGAGTGGGTCTTAGATGTGCTCACCACACTCAAAAAAATACAATCATTACGTGAGCGATTTGTGTGTTAAACTAACCTGAATATGTGGTCATTTCAGAATATAGTATGTATCACATCATGTTGTTCACCTGAAACTTACACAGTGTTATTTGTCGGTTATATCTTAATAAAGCTGGAAAAAAAAGAAAATATAATGACTTGCCCAAGACTTGGGTCTAGCAAATGGTGTGTCTAGAATATGAACACAGATCTGTTTGATTTCAGAATTGGAGTTTTGAGCCACAGAACTTCCTCAGACACTCCAAAGAATGGACTCAAAATGAGTAAAACTAAAGAGGGGATTACAGTGATGGATAATAAAATTAATATACAAAACTGAGAGCATTTCCAGATGCTGGCAATAACCAATTAGCCAACATTGGTGAGGATGGAGGGCCCATTCAGAACAGCGCACAATCCATTTAATCTGTAGGATTAATCAGGTCAAGAAATCTGTCCAAAATTTGTATGGAGGAAACAACAAATTTTGTAAGGGACTATTAAAAAAAAAACCCTTGTGCAAACGGAGAAGTATAAGCATAATATCAAAGGCAGAAACCAGAGCTGGGAGGGCTGGTGGATCTGAGTGCATGAAAAATGGAAAGCGTATAGAAAACATAAAACCCCATCATGCACGCGTTTGTAAAGCAGCAAAAAACCAGAAGCTCCACGAAGGAGCATTAAACAGGTTGTGAGCAGGTGGAAGAATACACTCTCCAGAGCCCTTTTATTTGTTGAAATATTTAGCCAGGCAAGTGGAAAGTGGGGTTCAAGCAGGGAGTCACAGCAAAGCTAACATACCGCAACTGTTCCATTTTAACTGAACGCCTGCTCTAGCCCCCGTGCGGGGGCACCTGTGCCCAGCCGACGTGGGAGCAGTGCTGAGAGTCCCACGGTCAGCCACCAGCCAGATGGATTACAATTTCCAATCGTGAAATACCATGGAGCCTTCAAAGTGATGTTTTAGAAAGAAGAGTTTTTAGTAAACTTGTAAAGGGCTAACAATATTGCTAAATAGAAAAGATGTGTTATAGACAGAATATATAAAGGAATGCATTTTTGTGAAACTGTATCTATATTGATGTAACATATATTTATGCATTTACATATGTCTTAACATATCAAGAATGTGTGAAAATGTCTTAAAAGTGCTTATCTCTGGATGAATTTTATTTTCTTATTTGTGTTTTTGTTGTTTTTCAAATGGTCTGCAAAACACGTGAATTACTTTTATAATTAAACTTAATGATAAAAATATTGTTTGAATTTTAGAATGCCGTCTTGCTAGCTATTCAGGTATTTATGCCGTTTTTATATTCTTCAGTGTTAACACACATTACGGAGCCCCCTTTCCATGTATTAGATCTGTTCCATTGGAAGCTCTATCATTGTGAGAACTTGCGTGAGACGAGAAATTACTTGTATTTGAAGTGAGGCTGGCCTGTACTTGTCTGATTGAGGATTTCCCTGCTGAAATGAGTGTGGTCACACCGACGCGGCGACGTCACCCCGGGGCGTACGTCCGTGCGTCGGGGCCCTCCTGGTGGGGGGGCAGGGGCTTTCTCTGGTTTGCTGGGCTGGCATCACTCACCGTTTGTGCCCTTGGTGTGTCGTGTCACCTGAGCCTTCACGAGGCGAGGTGAGGGTAACCGTCCATCGCCTCGCGTCCCAGAGTGTGGAGGGATTGGACAAAGAGCTTTCTGTGCTACGTAGATGGAGACCCTTTGTTTTGAAAGTTGCTAATTTATTGCAGGGTGTCGTAGGAGGAAAGTACAACAAACCCTCGATTTTACAGACATCATCGTAGGCAGCACTAAATGTACTTTAATTTAAAAATTGAATTTATTAAAGATGCATTAAGTGAGTAATAACACTTCAAATGATATAGATGTGGCAAACCTTTGAAACTGGCAGAGACTGAAGTTCGGGACGTGTGAGGTTATGCTCGACCCTCATGCCACGAGCGCAGCATGTTGTGTCTGCGTTGCACCTGTTTTCAGTGCTGGTAAGCGCCTTTCCGTGGTGCTGTCTGTGTACACGCCGCTTCTGCTGTATTTGGGAGCACAGCCTTCACTGCCCTCTGCTGTGGGGTCTTTTCGTCTTTCTTTTCCCAGTTGGTATCAGTGTCATTGCAATCTGATACCCTGAAATTCTGTAGAATTTATTAAATGCATCTTTACTTCCTAGAACCAGTTATAGTCACCTTCTCTTAATTATCACGGTTTTGAAGTAGAATAAAACCCCACCTCAGCCACCTACGTGGGTTCCACGGAGTCCAAATGGGCGGGTTGTGGAGTTTCCACGAGGCTGAGTGACCAGGGCCACTTGCTGACACAGTTTCATGCTGGCTTCGTATCGAAGAGACGGCTCCTGTGGTCACTGGGACTTCCAGACAGAGATTCCTGGCGAGATCATACATGTTCTGTTACCTGGTCCGGAGAGACTGGACTGGGAGGAACTGGGCACCGGGGCCAGAGGAGCTCCGTGGAGAGAAGTGGAGAAGGTAAGGGGCTGGGACAGGTGTCCAGGGAGGGCCAGGACAGAGGTCAGATGTGCTGTGCTTGAAGCTCCTACCAGGAGGTACAACCCAGAGTGAAACTGCTTATTCAGTGGTTCCCCACAACATAGCCTCCTTTCAGAAGTCTAAGGGCTAAATTCTTTTTTTTTTAACATTTTTAGTTGATTTATAATTATTTTACAATGTTGTGTCAAATTCCAGTGTAGAGCACAATTTTTCAGTTATACATGAATATACATATATTCATTGTCACATTCCTTTCTCTGTGAGCTACCACAAGATCTTGTATATATTTCCCTGTGCTATATACAGTATAATCTCGTTTATCTGTTCTACAATTTTGAACTCCCAGTCTATCTCTTCCCACCCCCCACCACCTTGGCAACCACAAGTCTGTATTCTATGTCTATGAGTCTAAATTCTGTTCTGTATTTATGCTTTGGTTTTTTTGTTTGTTTGTTTTTTGTTTTCTTTAGATTCCACATATGAACGATCTCTTATGGTATTTTTCTTTCTCTTTCTGGCTCACTCCACTTAGAATGACATTCTCCAGGAGCATCCATGTTGCTGCAAATGGTGTTATGTTGTCGGTTTTTATGGCTGAGTAGTATTCCATTGTATAAATATACCACCTCTTCTTTATCCAGTCATCTGTTGATGGACATTTAGGCTGTTTCCATGTTTTGGCTATTGTACATAGTGCTGCTATGAACGCTGGGGTGCAGGTGTCTTCCTGAAGTAGGGTTCCTTCTGGATATAAGCCCAGGAGCGGGATTCCTGGGTCATATGGTAAGTCTACTCCTAGTCTTTTGAGGAGATAAATTCTTAAATATTCAGCTATCCCCTCTCATTTCTTCATGAGTGTTTATATGGTCCTTTCTCCTTTTTCTAAATCTGAAAACTTGACAAGTAGGTGCTAGGGCTGGAGTGGGAGTGGAGTCTTCCTTTTCAGATTGCTCTGGGGCGAGGCTTGCTGAAAGGTCAATGCCAAATTCACTTGCAGCCAGGAAAGTTTCTGGAATTAACTTTCGAATTCATTTCCACGTTGCTGATGAAGGCTTGAAAGTCGTGTCTGGGTTGCAGCGTGGCTCTGCCTGCTTATTAATTATCTGATGTCTCCGTGTACCTCAGTGTCCTTATTTGTACACTCGATACAAGGGCACCTGCCCCGTGGGGCTGCTGTGCGTTTAAACGAGACGGCGGGCACCTACGAACAGCCAGTTGGCACGGTCGTTTCTGTCCCTGCTCTCCCACCCCGCGGCTGCCCTCACGCTCGCAAGTGACACTGTGATTCTGCGGTGCCTTTGGTACGTCGTCCTGACAGACACCAACAGTGCTTTCGGAACACCATCCATACCGCATCTTCGTGTGGGCTTTCTGAATACATGCACGACGGTGAGGGTGGTGTTCGAATACCCGTCTCGCCTCGACAGACGTTTGCTTCTCTCCCTGTGAAACAGTGTGAAGTCAGACGTGCTGAGCGCAGGGCCAGCTCACAGGCGCCCCCGCCCAGCACGTGTTCTCTGCCATCTCTCTTCTCTGTCCACCTCCGCTCCCCACCCCCCAGAATGGTTACTGGTAATTGAACGAGGGGTGGTCTCTTTCTCTAAATTCCTCATTATTTTTGGAAATTTCCATGCTGAACGCTTTTTGGTTGTCCTTTATTTTGAGTATTATCCTGGCTTTTCCGAGTCTTTAGCCCAAGAAAACTGTCCTTTTAGCCATCTTCCTGGAAGTCTGTTTCCTTCTTAAATGCTACAAAAGTGACCTGCTCTCCAATAAGACCCTGATAATCAAAGTCACGGACAGGTCCTTTGTCTCTGACGGGACGCATTCTGGGAAGGAAGTGAGGCCAAAGTCATGTCCGTGCTCCTGCTGGGGGCGGAGGTTGGGGTGTATGAGGACCCTGCTGGAGTGCGCAGATCGCCTGGCCACCAGCGGCAACCTCATGAGGAAAGTATGTGCTGAAACAATGGAGGTGCTTGGAAGTGATTCACAGCGTTTCCAGGAATGACATTAGCAGACCAAGGTCTCGGTGGGGTGTGGTGACAGCCAGCTCTTCCAGCGCTGAGCACCTCCTCTGCCTGCTTCCCTGTCTGCACGGGGTGGGGCACAAAGGTGGGTCACTATCCCGCTCTGAAGACACGGGCCGGGTGCCCCTGCTTGCAGCCCCAGGGTCCTTAGGGCTCCGGGTCCCCAGGGCATCCACCATTGCTTGAGGAATTACCAAGTGTGGAGGGGAAGGCATGCAGGAAATAGCACCAGAACAACAGAAATCAGCCCAGACACCGGTGGAAAATACACACCAAGTGTGGGGTTGGGGGGAGGTTTTATACTGTGAAATGCTCATCACAGGAAATTCAGAAAGTGAAAAAACAAATTTACAAAAAAGAAGTTGCCTAGAGTCCCACCACCCGGAGAACACCGTGGTGACCCTTTTGGCCACATTTTCTTTGAGAACTTTTACATTATAGTTCAGTCATACATACAAGCTTATTATCACATAGAACACTGGACTGTAACTCAGGGACACATGAACAAACGTCGTTAACTCCTCATAAGCATCATCCATCAGAGAATCCACCCTCGTCCCACCTAATAACCTCCCTTTTGGACTTGTGAGCTGTTTGTATTTTGCACGATTACAAATAACACTGTCCTAGAATGAGTATTTTGGAGATAGAGACCTTTCCATGTTTTGAATTCTTCCCTTTGGATAAGTTGTCAGAGGCACAGCATCAGAACCAGGGGTGTGAGCGTCTTCACGACTCTCGGTGTTTCTTACCTGGCTGGCCTTACACCAGGTTGCTGCTTTTAATTCCATAAAGCATATTCAAATACTGAAACATCGGTCGTTTGTTGGAGAGTTTGGGGAAAGAGTTTGTTCTACTCTGAAGAGCAAAAAATGTTAAGTCAGCAGAAATTCATGCCCAAGAAGCACCCACTGTGAGGCTCACAACTCGCCATCTCTGTGGAGTGCCTGCTGTTTGCAGCCAGCACACTGGCTGCAGGGAAACACGCAGCAAAGACTCGAGAGTGGCCAGCGAGCGTGAGCGCGGGGGCGGGGGCGTCCATCCTGGAAGAGGTGCCTCCTGGGCGCGTGGGGTGGGGTGGGGGGACCTGTAAATCTGAGGTCCCAGCGTGGGGGAAGCTCACTCTGGTGCAGTGGAACCATCAAGAAAACCCACCTGTTCCATGGCGTGTGAAAACAAAGCTCTAGCAGGAGGCGTGTCAGAGTCCTCCCTCCTTCCTGGGAGCTTGGCTCTAATTTTCATTATTTATTGTTTCCAGGACAGTTCATATATTTGTTTCCTAAAGGACCCCCCAGGTTGCAGAGAGCAGAAGGAAAGAGGTGGGAGGGAGGCGACCCTACACTTGGAGAGACACTGAGATCTTCTGGGCGGCTCTGCCTGTGGTCCCTGAACTTAGAAGAACCGCTTTCATCTTCCTCCAGCCCACGGGTGGTCATGATACAGCTTATTTTTGCCTTTTTGGAGCCCGAGGTCCAATTAGAGATGATGGAGTCTGACTCCAGGCCCTTTCAGGTTTGAGGTAAGCACCGAGAGCCAAGAGCCTCCATGTGCTGATGTTCGGAGCATCTGAATCCCTGCTGTCCTGTGGTGGGAATGACTCTCAGCAAGAAGAATCCGCTTCTAGGCTGTGTAGGACTTCCGAACGTTCTGCTGTCTGTTTCGGAGACGTCCCAGCACTGATCCCACCTGCCAGCCCCTGGCCTCCCTGTTAGTGCAGATCTCTGAATCTGACTGCTGGTCCCCACCAGCTGCTGGCAGACCTTGTGTACGTGCCCAGAGAACCCCAACTTCAGGTTCCTGTGTGTCCTGTGCCCCCCACATTTATTCCGAACCACCCAACGAGGGCTCTTGTGTAAGGCCTGCTGGCACGCACCACAGTCACCCCAGGAAGGGTCTAGAAAGTGGTCACGAACATGCCTCCCTGCCCCTGACACGAGCCCCCTCCCAGAGGAACAGCAGAAGCACAGCACCTCTTGCAGGTGCTCTGAGGAGGGGGGAGAAGATTCAGCCCTGGACGGGGCCACACCTCCTCCTGAGACAGAACAGAGGGCACGCGGCACGCGGCCATCTCCAGCAAGTTCAGAAACAGGCCAATCACTTGTGATGGGAACAAGGGGACAGTGGGGAGTCACTGAAAGGAGGGGGTGAGGGTCACATGGGACAGTCTACTCACCAACACCTTATCATTTGTTGTTTGTAAGTTTTACCTCCCCAAATCCCCACACCCATCAGGATGGACCGTCCAGGGGTTGGAGTCGTGATTGGGCTTAGCCAGACTGCCCCAGAAGACCCAGCTCAGGTCTCCAGGTAAAGGATGCAGTCTCTGTACTGCTTCTTACAACTGAGGGTGAATCTTTAACTGTCTCAAAATAAATAACTTTAATTAAAAAATCAATTTTTGTAATTTATAGGATTACAGGATAGAAACCATTCATACTTTCATTTCATATAGAAAGTATTTGACAAAATTCAACAACCATTCATAATTTTTTTAAAAAGACAAAAATAGCAAACTATATTAACTCAAAGTAGAACAGGGTAATTACCTCAGTCCAATATAGGGTATTTTTTTAAGTTCTACACTTAATATAATGCTAACTGTGAAACAGCAAACAGTTGCTCATAAGATAGGAAACAAGGTAGGAATGACTGCTTCCACCGTTCTTCCAACATGTAGTGGAGGTAGTTGCCAGTGCAATATGGCAAGAAATAACACCAGGCAAACAAAAATCTCACCTCCCACCCAAGACTAAATCAAGGTCTGTTTGTCTTAGCTCCTTAAATTGACACATCATATCCAGCTTTTATCAAAAGTTACAAGGCAGCTGAAAGGCAAAAAACACTGTCTGAACTGAAACGAGCACCAGAACCAGCTCAGGTATGGCGGGGATTCTGGAATTATCAGACCAGAAACTTAAAATAACTAAGGTTAATAAGCTAAAGGCTCCATTGGGAGAAATGGACAAAATGCAGTGATGGGGGTGACGGGCCAGAGAGAGGGAAGTACCACGAAAGAATAAAAAGGAAGTGCGAGAAGTGAAACCACGACGACAGAAATGAAGAATACCTCCGTGAGTTCACAAGTAAACGACAAGGGGGGAAGCAGCGATTTTGAAGATGCGTCCCAAGTACTTGGAGGTTAAACAAAACACTTCTCAGTAACACATGAGTAACAGAAGAAGCCTCCAGAAAAATCTAAAAGTATTTTTAAATGACAATGAAAATTTATCAAAATTTATGAGACGTCGGGGAGAGGGTATAGCTCAGTGGTAGAGCACAGGCCTAGAATGCACGAGGTCCTGGGTTCAATCCCCAGTACCTCCATTAAAATAAAAAAATTAACCTAATTACTTTCCCCTCCCTCGCAAAAAAAAAAAATTTATGAGACGTAGAGAAAGCAGTGCTTGGAGGGAAATTTACAACAGTGAATGAATAGCTCAGAAAGGAAGATCTAAAATCAATGATCTAAACTTTCACTTTACGAAACTAGAAAAAGATGAGCAAATTAAATTCAAAGAAAGAAAGAAAAAGTAATAAATCAATGGAAAGGAAAACAGTAGAGAAAATCAACAAAACAAAAGCTAATGATTTGAAAAGATTAGTAAAATTGATAAACCTTCAGCCAAAGTAACCAAAAAAAGAAAAGAGGACAGTAACTACTAGCATCAGAAATGAAAGCGGGTCATCAGCACAGGTCCCACCCATCTGAAAACCGAGACGAAGTGGACCACCTCCCTGAAAGACGCAGCCCACCAGAATGCACACCAGGAGACGTGGACCATCTGAGTAGGCTTGTGCCCAGTAAAGAAATCGAGTCTATGATTAATAACCTTCCAAAGGAGAGAGTGAGAGCACCAGACCCAGGTGTGCTCCCAGAGAGCACGACCAAACCTGTAAGGAAGAAATAGCACTGACTTGCTGCAGTCTATCAGAGAAGATACAAGCAGAGGAGCGCTTCCTAGCTCACTCTACGGGGCAACACTACCCTAATGTAAAAGCCAGACAAAGACGTTACGAGAAAGGAGAAGCGTAGGCCACTATGTCTCAGGAACCTAGATGCAGGAATCCTCAACAGAATATTAGCAAATCGAATACAACGAAGTATAAAAAGAATTATATGGCATGACCAAGTGGGATTTATCCCAAGTATGTAAGGCTGTTCAATATTTGAAAATCAGTTAACGTAATCATCACATCAGCAGGCTGATGAGGAAGTCATATAATCGTAGCAGTAGATGCAGAAAAAGCACGTGATAAAAATTCAACATCTATTCGTGATAAAAAAAAAAAAACTTTCTGCAAACTAGAAATAGAGGGGAACTTCCTCAAGAAGATGAGGAACAGCTACAGAAATCCACAGTTAATATCGTGCCTCATGGTACGAAACCAGAAGCTTTCCTCCTACAACTGGGGACAAGGCAAGGATGTCCTGTGTCCCCACTCCTATTTAACATCATACTGGAAGTCCTAGCTAATGAAATAATACAAGAAAAGTAAATAAAAATTATACTAATTGGGAAGGAAGAAATAAATTTTTTTTTTTTGCAGATGGCATGATTGTCTAGAAAATTCCAAAGAATCAACAACAACAGCAAATCCTGGGACTAATAAGTGACCTTCGCAAGGTTTCAGGATAATAGTGGTTAATTATTGTACCGGTGAATAAATGTCCATTGCTCTCCAACATACCAGCAATAAACAATTGAAATTTGAAATTAGAAACACACTATTTACATTAGCACCAAAAAAGAGAGATCTACTTAGGTATAATCCTACCAATTGTAAAAATGTAAACAAAACATATAGATGTATAACATCTATGTGAGGAAAACTACAAAGCTCTGATGAAAGAAGCCAAGGAAGAGCCAAATAAATAGACATTCCATATCCAGGCACAGGGAGACTCCGGCTGCTAAGATGTCAGCTCTTCCCAACTTGATCTATAGATTCAACACAATCCTGATCAAAATCCCAAGAAGTTACTTTGTTGTTATCAGCAAACTGATTCTAAAGACCCAGAAAAGTCAACACAATATTGACAAAGAAGAGAAAAGTTGCAGAACAGACACTGCCCTACTTCAGGCTGCACTAATCAGGACAGTGTGGTACTGGCGAAAGGACAGATAGACCACAGGAGCGGACTAGAGATAAAGCCACACAAACACAGCCAACTGATCTTTCACAAAGAAGAAAGGATTGTCTTTTCAACAGATAGAGCTGGAACAAATAGACTTCCACATGCAAACAAAAAAATTAACAGGAAATTAAAGACTTTTGCTTTGTGAAAGCCCATGTTAAGAGACTGAAAAAAGCCACAGTCTAAGAGAAAACACTTGCAAAGCACATATCTGATAAAGGACTGGAGTTCAGAATGTATTCCTAAAATTCAACAATAAGAAAACAAACAACACAATTAAAAAGTGGGCAAAATTTCTGAACAGACTCCTCACCAAAGAAGTTATAGAGGTGGCAAATAAATATATGAAAAGATGCTCCACATCATATGTCACTGGGGAGTGGAAATTAAAATAGCGGTGAGAGACCACTACACACCTGACGTCACCAAATGCTGGTGAGGGTGTGGACCACAGGAACGCGCGTCATGGCTGGCAGGAAGGTGGAACAGCCCCCAGAAGATGGTTTGGAGGTTTCTTACAAAGCCAGACACAGTCTTCACCCTGTGACCCAGCATTCAGGCTCTGTGGTATTTACCAAGTAAGTTGAAAATGTATGTCCACACAAAAACGTGCACACAAATGTTTATAGCAACTTTATTCACAGTTGCTAAAACTCAGAAGCAACCAAGATGTCCTTTAATGGGTGGATAGGTAAACACACTGTGTTACATCCGGACGATAGACTGTTACCGTCAGTGATTTAAAAAGAAAATCTATCAAGCTGTGAAAAGACATAGGAGAAACTTAAATGCATGTTACAAGTGAAAAAAAAGCCACTTTGAAAAGGCTCTACGCACTGCGTGATGTCAACTCCAGTGACGTTCTAGAAAAGGCAAAACTATGGCTACAGTAAAAAGATCAGTGGCTGCAGGGGCTGGTGGTCTGTGGGGAACAGGAGGAGCACGGGGGGCGGGTTGGGGGGCTGTGAAGTACTCTGATGACACGGGTGGGGAAGATGGGACCTTACCCATAGGGTGTGCAGCACCAGGAGTGACCCCGACGTAAACCATGGGCTTTATTAGTGATGTGTCAGCACCGGCTGATCAGTCGTAGCAGATGCACCCCTGACGCAAGATGTTAATAACGGGAAGGGGGGGCGTATGGAAATTCCCTGTACTTCTGCTCAGTTTTTCTGTAAAACCTAACACTGCTCTAAAAAACAAAGTCTATTAATTTTTTAAAAAGTGAAGAGGCTCTTTAGGGGTTGTCACAAACAGGCGCTGAACAATGTGCACATGAAATTGCACTGAATGTAAGAGAGGTGGAAACTGATAAAATATTCACATTTGTTTGCATAAAAGAATTTGGAAAGATCCTTGATGGCAATAAAAGAGCAGTTTTTGTTGTCCTGGTTTCCGCACACACCCCTGTCTCCACTCTTGTGTGCACAGACCCCTTGGGGGCGGGGAAAAGCCCCCGCTTTGCTTTGTCACGTGCGCTCGCTTGGAGGGGCACCGAGTCCCCTCGTGGCTTGGGGCTGCCCGCGGGCTCCCATTCCGGCCCCACGAGCTCTGATGGGCGTCTGCACCCCTAGCAGCACCCTGGACACGCCTGACCCCGTTCCCGGTGCCCGCTCGCTGTGCCAGCCCGGAGCCTGCCCCAAGCCGATAAGCTTACAAGAACAGTTATTTTAAATATGGGGAAATAGCCTGGGAAATCTGACACTGGCATTTGATGCCTTTAAGGAATCGCTGTCAATTATTTTTGTTGTAAAAATGGAATTGCGGTTTGTGGGGCGTTTTTAGCTCTTATCTTTCATTTAGAAGTACTTTCTGAAATATTTATGGATAAAATAATATGACGTCTGGACTGGCTTAAAATAGCCCCATGAGGAAGTGGGTGGAGTGTAGACAAGACAAGGTGGGCGATGGACTGGGTCCCTGGGGACAGAGCCGGGGCTGGTTGGGCACCACCCCTGCTGTGTGTGTCTGCAGTTTCCACAGTGAGCCTGAAAGGCTTGTGCATTAACTGTCCCCAGGGACCTCTGGTCAGCTGACCGCGACCCAGAGGCGGGGCTGTCGCCTCCGACTCTCTGATCAAGGCGGCGACGTTGAACACGTGCTCTGTGCACACCCCCCACCGCGTGCAGACCTGGGGGCCGGGAGGCTTCTTACCTGCAACAGTCTGCTGCTGTCTACGCCTCGGGCCGCGCAGACATGTGCATTTAGGATCGCCTCCATTTCTGTCTCAGCTTTGCCCTCATTTTCCTTCACTTTCCTTCTCTGGCACTGCCTTCTCTTGGAGAGTTTGGGAGCAAACAGAGGGATACAGTGCGCCTCAAAGGCCTCTGCGGGGAGGCAGGGGGAGGCGGACGCACGCACCCGGGTGATGGAAGGACTCCGCCAAGTCCCTCACATGGGCGTCTTCACAGTCCAACCCCCGACCACGCAGCCCAGGCCCACCAGGACTCGGTTTCCCCTCCACCGACACCTGGGCTTTGCCGAAGCCACAGCCCCCACACCCTCCCCCTTGCGTAGCACAGGAAACGGCCTGTTTTGATAAGACCAGGCTACAAGCTGGGAAATCAGATAAGCCCTGTCGGACAAAAGCATTTCCTTTGCCAGCATTCCACGTTTCCCTTGGCCCGGGGGCCTGGTCTCAGTCTGGAAAGGAGGGGGCCCAGGGCGACCTCCAAGTGTCGGCTGTGCTGTGCGGCCACCTTCAGCAGAGCCCCCAGGCCCCGCCACGTGCCAGGCAGGCTGCAAGAGCTTTAAACATCCCCACGGCTTTTCCTCCCCTCAGGCCCCGACCCACGTGGCAGCCAAGGTCAAATGGCCCCTTTCTTCACTCACTGTTGCATTTTGCCCAAATCTCAGAAACAGAAACAGGAAATGTCAGGAGACTGGGTTGGGCTGGGGCCCTCTGGGGCCAGTGAGATGCGGGTTTCTAGTCCTGCTCAGCTCCGTGCTGTGAGCACAGAAGATCTGCGACACCGACCGACCATAACTAAGTGGTTGTGCTCCCCTGGGCTCTTCTCATAAAAAGCAGAAAAAGAAGATGCTTTTCCTTATCAAGTTCCCAAACTCAACAGCCTGGAAGGGAGGGGGCCTCGGCATCCCAGAGCAGTGTCTCCTCTGGGCGCCGGCTTCCTCACTACCTCCACCGCAGAGCGCATCGTCCGACGGCTGCTTCTCACTCGCCTGGGATGGGTAACAGGGCTGGTCATTCAGACCCATAACCCCAACCCTGCCTGCTCCAGGGGAACCTCCGCGTGCAGCAAACAGGCAAGTTGCAGCCATGGCTTTGTGAGTTGCAGGGAGACGTCAGGCAGGGGGAGGTGGGGTGTGCAGGGGACCAGACACCAGAGCATCGTCCAGGAGGAAAGTGCAAGGGACAACGGGACGGCCATCCCTCCTTGGGGACACATTGCTGCCTTTGAAGAGATGGGGAGATGCTGGCCTGTACCGTGGCGCCCCCTCTACATTTAAGCCCCAAGATGCACAGACTTCAGGTCGGCCCCCAGGGAGCACGGGCTCCCCTTCTGCCCTCAGACGGGCGGCGTGGTGGGAGTCAGGCCCGGTAGGGGCAAAGGGGCAGAGGGCTCGGGCTCAGCCTCATGTCCATGGCCTGCGTCTGCCTGCACAGCTCAGGGGAGGCCCAGCTCAGGGTCCACAGTGCCCGGAGCACCAAACACAAGGAGATTCCAGCAGCACACGGCACGTGATACCGTAGCAGAGCTGGGGGTTTCTCACTGTGGATTCTAAGACCTTGACCAGATTCATTTGTTTTACCTGGAATTTGTTCTACAGGTGCCGTAGTTTAAGTGTCTATTCTTGGCTCCGAAACAGAAATTTCAACAAGAATTCACTCACACAAAAACTACTAGAGCTGATCGAAGAATTCAGCAAGGTAGCAGGTTACAAGATTAACGTTAAAAAAATCAGTTGCATTTCTCTACACTAACGATGAATCAACAGAAAAAGAAAGTAAAGAAATAATTCCCTTTAAAATAGCACCCAAAGTAATAAAATACCTAGGAATAAATCTAACCAAGGAGGTGAAAGAATTATACACAGATAACTATAAACCATTGATGAAGGAAGTTAAAGAAGACTTTAAAAAATGGAAAGATATCCCATGCTCTTGGATTGGAAGAATCAATATTGTTAAAATGGTCACACTGCCCAAGGCAATCTATAGATTTAATGCAATCCCTATCAAATTACCCAGGACATATTTCACAGAACTAGACAAATCATAATAAAATTTATATGGAACCATCAAAGACCTAGAATCGCCAAAGCATTACTGAAGACAAAGAAAGAGGCAGGAGGAATAACTCTCCCAGACTTCAGACAATACTATAGAGCTACAGTCATCAAGACAGCATGGTATTGGTACAAAAACAGACATGGACCAATGGAACAGAACAGAGAGCCCAGAAATGAGCCCACAAACTTTTGGTCAACTCATCTTCAACAAAGGAGTCAAGAACATACAATGGAATAAAGACAGTCTCTTCAGCAAATGGTGTTGAGAAAACTGGACAGCAGCACGTAAATCAATGAAGCTAGAACACTCCCTTACACCATACACAAAAATGAACTCAAGATGGATCAAAGACTTAAACATAAGACAAGATACAGTAAACCTCCTAGAAGAAAACATAGGCAAAACATTATCTGACATCTCAAAAATGTTCTCCTAGAACAGTCTACTCAAGCAATAGGAATAAAAGCAAGAATAAACAAATGGGACCTAATTAAACTTACAAGCTTCTGCACAGCAAAGGACACCAAAAGTAAAACATAATGACAACCTACGGAATGGGAGAAAGTTTTTGCAAATGAAACTGACAAAGGCTTGATCTCCAGAATATATAAGCAGCTCATACAACTTAATAAGAAAAAAAACAAACAACCCAATCCAAAAATGGGCAGAAGACCTAAACTAGCAATTCTTCAAGGAAGACATACAAATGATCAATAGGCACATGAGAAAATGCTCAATATCACTAATTAACAGAGAAATGCAAATCAAAACTACAATGAGGTATCACCTCACACCAGTCAGAATGGCCATCATTCAAATGTCCACAAATGACAAATGCTGGAGAGGCTAAAGGGAACCCTCCCACACTGCTGGTGGGAATGCAGTTTGTTGCAGCCACTGTGGAAAACAGTATGGAGATTCCTCAAAAGACTAGGAATAGACCTACCATATGACCCAGGAATCCCGCTCCTGGGCATATGCCCAGAAGAAACCCTACTTCAGGATGACACCTGCACCCCATGTTCATAGCAGCACTATGTACAATAGCCAAGACATGGAAACAGCCTAAATGTCCATCAACAGATGACTGGATAAAGAAGAGGTGGTATATTTATACAATGGAATACTATTCAACCTTAAAAATGACAACATAACGCCATTTGCAGCAACATGGATGACCCTGGAGAATGTCATTCTAAGTGAAGTAAGCCAGAAAGAGAAAGAAAAATACCATATGAGATCGCTCATATGTGGAATCTAAAAAAATAAATAAATAAATAAATACCAAACAGAAACAGACTCATAGACACAGAATAGAAAGTTGTGGTTGCCAAGTGGGTGGGTGGGAAGGGATAGACTAGGAGTTCAAAATTTGTAGATACTGACAGGCATATGTAGAATAGATAAACAAGATTATACTGTGTAGCACAGGGAAATATATACAAGATCTTGTAGCTCACAGAGAAAAAAATGTGACAATGAATATAAATATGTATTCATGTATAACTGAAAAATTGTGCTCTACACTGGAATTTGACACAACATTGTAAAATGATTATAACTCAATAAAAATGTTTAAAAAAAACCCAAACAAACAAGAATTCACTCATCTTCTGTTAAGCACCAAAGAAAGACTTCCAACAAGCAGGCCCTTGGTGAAGACGCCTGGTCCCCAGGAGGCACCTCAGTGCCGCTACCGATGCCCTGAGTGGGCGCTGACCACGGGAGACGCACAAGCGCAGAACCTCACGGGGAGGGAACCGGGCCTAGAACCCCAGGCTCGGCCACTAGTCAGGACGTGGGTGAAGTGCCACTTGGTGACACGCGCACTGAGTGAGAGGAGCCTCCGGGCGCATCCTGACACTACAGGGCCCCTCAGCAGGCGGAGCGGTGTTACCGTCCACCCCAAACCCGGAGCCTTGGCCAGAGAGCGCGTGGCGAGGCCCCCACAGCCACGCCACCCCCGTCACCGTCCCAGCTAAGTGCCTTGCAGGTCAGATTCAGGCTCCCGGGTTACATGTTAACTCAGATCTTTTCCAGTGAAGAGGCAGATAATCCCCTCCCAGAAGAAAAGATAGCTTCAAATCCTACGCACACTTTAAGGACACGTTCTGTGCATAACACGCACATCTACCCGCGTGACCTCGAGGACATTCACCAGCAGCCCTGTCCACATCCCGCTGTTAACGCCCATGAACATTCAGTCCCTTAAAATATTCTTTGAACCAACTCTCAGGTCCCCTCACCAATGAGTTAGTAAATATCTGACGCTTGTTCCTTCCGTCTCTGTGTGGGAGTCAGGTTGTGAAATGCTCAAAACTACACTTTGTCCCACCCACAGACAGAAGAGAAAACCATCACCTAAGGCAGCTCAGGGCAGGAGCCTGCAGGAGAGACGGTCCACCAGCTCTCCCGGCCTCGGAAAACGCACCCAAGTTCATATGCTGAAGTCCGACCCCCGCTGTCTCAGCTTGTGACCTGCTGGAAGCAGGGTCACGGGAGACGTGACTAGTTAGGAATAAGGTCCCCCTGGAGTCGGGGGGCCCTGGTCAAACACGACTGGTGTCTTTACAAGAGAGGAAGAACACAGGTCCACACACTGGACACTGTGGCAGAGACTGAAGCTCAGTGCCTGGCGGCCAAGGATGCCGGAAAAACCAGGAGCCAGAAGAGGCAGAAAGGACCCCCCCCCCAAGGGGTGGGACATGTGCCTCCAGAACTGGGAGGACAGATCTGTTTTTTGAAACCCCAGTTCATGGTCCTTTGTTGCAGTGGCTCCAGGACACTGACACCACCTTCTTAAGGACCAGAGCTTGGTGGGCTGTGCTGAGACAGTGTCGCAGCTCTCCCGTGGGCACCATGACCAACACTGCTCACCAGGCCTGGCCTTGAAGGTTAGAAACCAACTCTGTGTGTACTGAAGTAGCCAGGTCAGCTCCAAAGGCGCTGCGGCTGCTCTGAACGTCCTGGGTGCTCTCCAAAGGGATGTTTCCAGACGCCCTCAGCCTCGTGAACCAGGTTGCTTTTCATTAACTAAAGCAAAGCTCACCCGTTTATCTAAAAGTCAGGGCTCAGACCAGCACGTCCAGGAGATGACACATTGTTTACGTTTCGCCCCCTTCATAATCAGGGTTCAGCCATCGCAGGTGGGCGTATGAGAAATCCAAGTCCACTGGTCCCTAGACCACCTCCTCCTCACATGTTACTTTGTTTTAAACCAGCCTCGACAGGCAGATCCGACCAAGATGCCAACTCTCCCCCTCCCAGCTGCCCGGCCCCAGACCCACGCCCGAAGGAGGACCGACCGGTATGCCGCGGGAGGAGCAGGCCAGCCCGGGTCTGTCAGCTCATCAGTGGGGGAGGGGGAAGAGGCTCAGACCCCAGGTCCCACCAGCCCAGCTGCTTGGGTTCCCTGAAAACGGGCCCCCATCACCAAAGGGTGGGGGGCTGCAGAGCTGCAGGGTCTCCACAGCACGCCTGGCGCTGGGACCGCCCTCATCACACACAGGTCCCCAGGACGGCTGACCAACCAGGGGCTTGTCCCCGGTCCCCACTGGCCTCCCAGGGAGACGGCACCCAGAGTGCCCAGGCTCCGCATGAGGCCACAAGGAGGAGGAATAAAATGTTAGAGACCAGAGAAAGCCGCCAGGGCACAGCCCTGTGAGCAGGGTGTCCTGGGTCAGGAGCCCGGGCACAGCAGTGCCCAGGGCCGGCTCTGCTCTGCGGGCCGGGGCCACCTTGTCCTGCCCCTCCTCTGTCAGGGGAGAAGGATCCCACCCTCCGGCTGCCTCGCCCCGTCGCCGAGGCGAAGCCCAGGTCAGCGGCAGGAAGTGTGTCCGCCTGCACGCATGTGAAAGAGCAGCGTGGTGGCCTCTCCCAGGCAGAGCGGGCAGACAGCTGAGGGCACTGGACCCGGGCCAACAGCCCAGCCCTAGGGGCGAGTATCACTGTCACGGGGACCCCTCCCCAGGCAGAGACAAGAGGGATAAAACCCGGATCGCAAGCCTGCCTGGGGACTTGGGGCAGGAAGGAGAGGTTTGACAACCACGTGTCTCACAACCTAGGGCCGCACCGCCCTCCAGCACTGGGAGGCACACGGCACACTGCACACTGGGAAGTCCTGGAAATCTCAGTGTTCCAGCAAATGGCAACTGAACAGATGGGCAGTGTCACACTGAAACACTGGAAGCCACAAGAACAGAACGTGGGATACTGAGAGGGGGAGCCCCCAGTTGGGGAGGGGTTCCTGGGGCACCCACTCATGCCCGGGACTCAACGAGGCTGGTCACCCGCCGGCTCTGCGGGCTGCTGTAGGGCGTCAACTATTTGCTGCCGCACACCTGCTGTCACCTCCCTGCATCCCTGTGCCTCGACTCCATGGGCCCGCCACCTGCCTGGCCGCCCTGCCGCAGCCCAGGCCCTCCCGGTCAAGCTGCGCACACGCACACCACGGAGAAGCCACAGCTCACCCTCCCGGGTCTCCCGAGAGCCAGGCTGATAAGGACCTTGGAACAGCTCTTTCTTGGTTACTTTGCTTCGACTTAAAATTCACTTGAGGTATGTTCAGAACTACTTAACTAACCAGATTTACTTGGGAGGCCAAATGGGTACAAAAGGACACTTTCTACCAGGCTTTGCAAAAGACAGATCTTTGTCACAATAATGAAGTGGAAAGTCCAGCTGGGTCGTGTGGGCAATGAGGGAGCTGACACTGACCCCCTGCTCTGCACACCCCTTGGCCCCGAGGCTGCCCCCGGTGCCGGTGCCAGGGCAGGAAGATTCGTTCAACTGTGATTGCATCAGAAGGTCGCATCAAGGTGTCACATCTTTAGAATACAGCCTAAGCCAGCTTATGTATTTTTCTAACAAATGTTTTATCAGTCAGAGGAGGGGAAAATGTTCTGAAAAATAGTTACTGTTCCGACAATTCTAAAAATGTAAAACTTTGGTATTGTATCGCATGTATCTCCACCTCCAGTACAGAAAGCTCTTCTGACAAGGGCATGTGTGGCATTTTGTCTGCCCAGCAACTTTCCCTGCTGGAGCCCTGCCCACCTGCAGGGCCGGTGGTCACGTAGGTCTGGCCAGGGACGGGCACACACGCTGCCCCAGTCCACAGTGGGAGCACCACCCGCATGAGGCCAACCAGACGCAGCCCTGGAACTGCAGCGGGAGCCCTGCAGAGCCACTCACGGTGTCCTCGGGCTGTGAGGATCAGCCTGGAGCTGCGGCAGCAGCCCTGTGGCCCCTGAAGGACACGTTAACTGCTGCAGAGCAAGCCCCAGGGAGCGCTGACATTGCTAGAGCCCAGAGGTCAGTGCAGGCCTGCTCCTCTCAGGGGTCCAACTCAGGGTTCCCTGACAGATGCACCCCTGAAATTCCCAGGCCTTGCAGCAATCACCCCCAGGCGATGGCACAGGGCTCCTGCTGAGTCCAAACACAGGCCCTCGGTTGGACTGGGCAAAGCGTCCGTGTGCTTCCCCACTATGTGGCTGTCCCAGTCTCGGAGCAGGACCCGCCCCAGGGACGGCACTGTCATCCGCCAGCCACGGCCTTGCCACGACTCCCGCCCCCCACGAGGTTCCCCTGACAAGCGATTCCCCTGGCGTAGCTGTCTTCTTGTGCTAGACCTGAGGGTGGGAGTGGTTTTGGGTGAACTGATACCTGGTTGGGAGCAGCCCCTCCAGCAACAGACACACCCAATGAAGAGACCATTGCCCCTTCTCTCAGACCAGCAGGGCATGGGATGGAGGCTGAGCGGCTGCCTCAGGACCGGCAGGGGGTCTCAGCCACGGCTCCATCTGTGTGTGTCAAGGAAGCCCCCTCCCCGTTTCATCTCATTGTCACACACACCGAGAGTCAGGACCCGTGTTGTGCAACATTGCAGAAAAGGAAACTGGGGGTGGAGGAAAGGGACTGCCAGAGGCCACGCTACGTGGGGGAGGCCAATGGCGTCTGGGCTCGGAGGGGAGCAGCGCCGAACTAACAACGAACAGTGATGGAAATAAAATCCCCACAACAGTCAGTGGATCCGGAATAAGGCAGAAGGAGAACAGGAGAGAAACACCAGTGGGACAAATAGGTGGTAGGTTTAGACCCAAGCATATCAATGGTCATATTAAACGAAATGGTCTAAACATCCCAATTCAAAGGCAGATGTTGTCATAGGGGATTTTTAAAAAGGAAGACCCTGCTACCTACAAAAGGCCCACTTAATTTTTTTAGGGCGGGAGGTAATATTTATGTATTTACCTATTTATTAAATGGAGGTACTGAGGATTGAACCCTGGTCCGCACGCCTGCTGGGCACGCGCTCTACCACTGAGCGATGCCCTCTCCCCCAGGAACCCACCCTAAATATAAAGAGTCAAACAGAGTAAATGCAAAACAATGGGAAGAGGTGTATCATGAGAACACTGATCAAAAGAAAACCAGCATGGCTGTATTCATAACCAGACAAACGGACTTCAAGGCAAACAACAGGGCATCTTATTATGGTAAAGGGGTCAGTTATTCAAGACATGGCAATCCTAAGCATTTATACAACAAACTTTTTAAAAAACTTAAAAATACATAAAACAAAACTCAGCAGAACTGTAATGAGAAAGAGACATAGTTATGTAATACAATAATTGTAACTGGAGAATTTCAATATACTCCATCCTCAGAAACTGGCAGAACCAGTGGGCAGGACCTCAGCAAGGACAGTGGGTTTGAGCAACACTGTCTTCTCCCTTGACCTAATGGACATTTCTAGAACATTCCATCCAATAAGATGGACCATATTCTGGCCACAAAACAACTTTGAAAGGGCAAAAAGGATACAAGTCATACACAGTATGTTCTCTTTCCACAATGAAACTGAACTGTAAATTATAACATTCTAAAATATTTGGAAACTCCCCAAATCGTTGGAAACTAACACAGTTGTAAATAACCCGCAGGTCAAAGGAGACAGCGAAAGGAACATGAGGAAGTATTTTGAAATAGAGGAAAATGACTAAATTAAATACAGGATTCAAAGTGTGTCAGATGCCACCAAAGTACTGCTTTAAGAGAAATTTATAGCACTAAACGCGTATGTTAGAAAAGAAGTAATATCGCAAACTGGTGACCTCAGCTCAGTTACGAGCGGGTGGTGAATACATTTTCTTAAACCAGCTCTCTACCAAATGGGAAGTGCTGTGTTGCTGGGACACAAGCTCAGTAAAGGGGTGAATGGGAACTACAGCGAAGGGGACTGAGGTCCAGGCCAACAGGTTAGGGGACCTGAAGGCTCCGTCCAGCCAGGACCGTGCTGACGCCCAGGCAGCTGGGTTCTCACCCAGTGCAAACCCTCCCAGAGGCACACAGAGGGGCCAGGACCGAACTCTGAGAACTGCCTCATTCCTCAAATACACACAAATAATGCAGAAAGTAATTGCAAACAGTTTCTACGAGTTCTCACGCTTCTTGAAATATGCCCACCGGCTGCCAGTTTAGAAGCCCTAGGAAATATCAGAAGTGTCTCTGATTAATTAAAGGTCCGGCGTAAAAGCCAACTAAAGAATTTTTCTCCCCACCCGGATTTTTTGAAACCAGGACTTCTTAAGCACAACAAGCAGGGATATTAACATGATCAATATTCTGCATTAAGTGCCTTGGCATCTGCAGTCGACTTTTGAGTCACTGGGCATTTGAGTCGCCTACTGACAAGGGAGTGTCTGGCAACTAGCTGAGACACAGGTGTGGATGACTTAGCTGTTAAATTGTTAACTCTCTCTGTAGGACTCAGCAGCATCCATTTCCCGAATTTACCACTTAAATACTTGCGAACCCCACCTTCAAAGCCGTGACCTCAGAGAATCACCAGCCGTGCAATCTTACTCTCCCTCCAGGAAGGAAGGCGAGGAGAAACAGGTGCAGACTCAGGGCGTGGAGCCCACCAAGCCAAGCGCGCCCCTGGGCAGGGGGTGGCTGGCTGTGCCTTTCATCTTCACGTTGGGGGCGGGGACCCGGGAACAGGGTTCCCGTGGGCGGGGTGTGCAAGCCCCCTCCCTGCGGTGTGGGGCTCGCTGCCTGCTTCCTTCCCGAGAGTGGCCTGCTATGTTTTGGTTTTGCTTGTTTGTGTGTTTTCTGCCTGTGACTTTGCAAAATATTCCGGGAGGAGAGACAGAAAGAAAGTCTTGGTTTCCAAGAACAAGCAGAAAGTTGCTTTCAGTTTAAACCTCAAGGGTTTCAGAGTCATCATTATGGAAAACAAGGGTTACAATAGGAAGTAACTTCATCTCGCTCGCTGGACCCCACTGGGACTCGAGCTGACTTCACTGTGTCTTTTCTCCAGTGGGTTTTAAGTCTTGAGAAAATGTGCCCCCCGATCGAAGACGCGGGAAAGGATGTGGCAGATGTAGGGTGGAAGGGGCTTCAATCCGGCGAAGGCTCCAACTGCACCTGTCAGGCTGCTCCTGGCTGTGCCCTCTTCTGTGCTTTTCACCATCTCGACTAAATAAGCTTCATCGCTGCCTGGGGAGAAACGCCTTCGCTGGGACCACTTGGTCTCGGCGGCCAGCGAGTAGTCCCCTCGTGCCGGCGACCTGTTTCCCCTCCGCCCTTGATCTTCCGGGAGAAAACCGGCTCGGCCCCGGCGGCGGCGGCGGCTGGCGCGGCGCGGCGCGCCCCGCCCGCCCCGCGCGGCCCCGAGGCCGGTCCTGCCCGCGCGCCCCGCCCCCGCCCCCGCCCAGCCCCGCGCGAGCGCCGAGGTGCAGCCGCCGGGATGTGACCTTCAGAGCCGCCTGCACAGGATGATCGGAGCCACCGCCCCGCGGCGCCCGCGGCTCGCCACGGACCCCCGGGCGCTCTGACCGCGCGCCCGGCTCCCGGCCCCGGTCCTCTCCGGGTCCTCGTCCCCGGCCCCCGCCCCGCCATGCCGCCGCCGCCCGGGCCCGCCGCCGCCCTGGGCACCGCGCTGCTGCTGCTCCTGCTGGCCTCCGAGTCCGCTCACAGTGAGTACCGCGCGGGGCCGCGGCGCCGGGGGCCGGGAGAGCCCCGGAACACCCCGCCACCCGAGGGCCACGGGAGCTCCGGTGCCCGCACCCCGACCCAGCCCGCGCGCGCCCACCCCGTGCGCCGCCGCATCCCGGGGCCCGCGGCCGGGAGGACGAGGCGTGCGGGGCCGCGCTGACGGCGTGTCCCCGCTCTCTCCCCGCTCCTCCCGCTCCTCCCCGCGGCGTCCTCCCGCCCGCGCCGGGAAGCCGTGATGCTGCGGGCGCGCGAGGCGGCGCAGTTCCTGAGGCCCAGACAGCGCCGCGCCTATCAGATCTTCGAGGAGGCCAAGCAGGGCCACTTGGAGAGGGAGTGCATCGAGGAGCTGTGCAGCCAGGAGGAGGCCCGGGAGGTGTTCGAGAACGACCCCGAGACGGTGAGCACGCGGGCAGGGCTCGGGCGGTGCGGTGTGCGCCCCGGGCGCCTTGGGGCTCCGCGGCGGGGCGGGGCTGGGCCGCGATGCGGAGGGGTGAGGCGGCCGCGGCGCCTCCAGCGCTGTCCCTGCAGCACCGCGTTTTTGGGGACGCGGTCTGCCCGCGCCCTGGTGAGGAGCCCCGCGGTTCCTCCGCAGTGCAGACTTCCCTGCGCGGAGCCCTTCATAGCAGGGGGCCTGCTACCGGCGCGCCTGGGACTCGAGGCGGTTCAACAGGGAGGCGGTCAGGAATGACGAAAGGGCCGGGCCCTAGGGTGTGGGGAGAGGGCCTGGCAGTCTTCAAGCCTCCTGCTTTGGGGCTCCGGTTCTCCTGGTGACCCCGGGTGCTCGCGTTAGCGGAGGAGGGAGAGACAGATGTCTCCGTGGGGTCCCACTGACACCCTGAAGTTACCTTCCATCAGCAGGCTTCTGAATGCAGCCACTTTAAAGGAAATACGCGATAGTATGAGAGCTCCGCCAGAGTGAAGTAGAGTCCGTTTTAAAATGTAAAAGAAAGAAATGGCTTAAAAACCAGCACAGCTTCCTACTCGCCTCCCCCTTCACTGGCTTGGAGGTGAGGAATGGAGCTTCTGCTTGAAAGGTGTGAGGACTGGCACTGCTGCCGCAGCAGGTCCCAAAATATGATGACAAGAATAGCACTGGAACATATACGGGGAGGGGTCAGGGGTCGGTCGGGGTGGGAAGCAAGGAGGGACCTGGCCCCTTCAGCAAGGTGCACTCTTGGAAGCAGCTGGTGACTTCAGGAGCCTGACGTGCTGGCTCAGGACGCATTTCTATTAATAATGTCCTTGGAGCATGTGGGGTGGCTGAGCCGCCGACTGCAGGGAGCAGCCCGAGTGTGGATGGTGTCTGCGGAGGAGCCAGAGCCATGCCGTCTCGGGGGTGTGGTGGGGGGAGGAGACGTTGCTTAAGAACATTGGTGGCAGTGGTGCACGGTGGGCCCCCTGGGTGCATGTCTGTCTCAGAAAGGTGACTTTGGGAAGTGAAAGTGATGGAAAGGACTCGCACTGCATCACTTCGCACTGTGAGCTCAGGGTGACTTCACAGCTGCTGTTGGTTCTACAGGAAATTTTCTTTTAAAGCATTCTTCTGGGAGTAAAGAAACGTCGCATGCAGTAAACACATGGCCGGGAGGGATGTGGGCTTTGACTTCCACTTGACAACCCCTCTGTCCCCTTCCTGAAACCAGCCCGAGAGCGGTGGCCAGGCTGCAGTGTCCCTGGTGTCCCCTGCGGCTTGGCTGGTGGCTGCGCCAGGACAGGTGCTCTCTCAGGTCACTGCCCTTGGGGTCAACAGCAACACGGTTGACCCCTGTCGCAAGGAGCGGTTCTGCTGGTCTTTTCTGGACTGTTTTCCCATGTCTTTAGTGCTGGGTCCCAGTGGCCCAGTTTTCCGAAGGTCCCCGAGGCAGGCTGTGTGCCCAGCAGCCGAGGGTCACTGCCCAGCTGCAGGCTCGTGTGACAGGTGCAGTGCTTACCAGCCCCGTGCAAGCCCAGAGCGTTTGCTTGTCCAGGGTGTGGTCTGGGCCTGCAGGTGACAAGAGTTCAGGGCAGTGAGGCCACCGCCGCCCCGACCCACCCACGGCCCTGCTGCCTGGACAGCCTGCACTCGGTCCCCGTGTCCTCCTCCCCCGAGCCTCATCTCCTCTCTCACTTGAGCTGCCTTTATATTTTAATGATCTCTGTCTACAAACATATGAAGTGAAGACGAGAAAAAGAGTCAGTGCTCACTGACTGTGACTTTAATGCAACCACCCTTTCTGTGCGGGGACTTTGAACTTTCCTGCGCTTTTCCTGAGGTGGAGTTGCTGGAACCCTGCAGGGCATCCTCTCCGAGCCACCCGGTCCGGGACGTGTGAGTTCCTTTCATATCAAGGCGTCTATAATTTTCCTGTCCTTGTCCCTGACCCCCACCCCCAAACAGCATCCATCTTCCCCTTTATCCACCAGCTCCCCGAGGCAGAGCAGCTGATCTGTGCCTCCCGTGCAGTGAGTTGGCTGCAGACCCTTCATTCTAACCTGCACCTTGCATCCTGTGTGGATCGCTATGTAGACTGCTGGCTCTCTTGTCTGGATTTGGCCCTGGGTTAGTCTTCCTCTTCCTTGAGAGGCAGTGTGGAACGCTGGGGTCCACACCGTCCCTTACGCACTCTGGGGAGAGCCGGGATCCCGGGGTAGGGGGAGCCCCTGCAAACTCCGTCTACTGCTAACACAGCTATGGAAGAGCAGCACTCTTGAACGAGGCGGTCCTGTGAAATGATCGGCGGGTTCCTCTGCTCCACAAGGTTTGGGACTCTCTTTAGAAGCACTAATTCCTTCCCTTCAAGTGTTGCTCATTGTGAGTGTTTGTGGGTTGAGGCCGACAGAGTGACAGTATGAGGTGCCCTGACCTCAGTTCAGGAACCAGGAGGACCGCTGCCTGTGTCCTAAATTCCTGCAGGTTCTTCGGGCTGTGACCTGCCTGCTGTCTCAAGCAGCTGCCTGTAGGAAACTCCGGTCTTCACTGGCCAGGGCCACTCTGGGGCCTCACCCTTGGCCGCCTGTCCTCAGTGTGTCTGGCTCAGCTGGAGCCACATGCCTGGTGCAGGATTGACGACGCTGCTCTTTGCTGCCGGCAGGGAAGGTGCTGCCTCTCCCGTTCCCGTTCCTGGGGCTCCAGGGTGCCCTGGGAGGGAGTAGGGAGTGGGCAGGCATGGGCACCTGGACTGCAGACCCCTCCCTGGAATTCGGGGGCCCTGCTCCTGAGTGGTCTGTGCTGGGTGTATTCTAGGGTCTTTCTGCCAAACAGCTTGTTCCAAACTGGGCCATCTTCCTCTTCGGGGAGGGCAGGTGCTTGACCTTCATTCAGAACTCTCCTTTGAGCAGGTAGCTGGGGGCACATGGCTCCTTCCTGATTCTGGGGTTATCACACACCTGTGCCAGAAAGGAAGCAGCCTGGGGGCTTTCCTGACTCCAGGGGTCCTGGCCCCGCTGCCCCCCTGCCTCGCAGGGGAGTGTCCAGGCTACAGCTCAGGCCCTATCACCCTTCCCACCCTCCCCCGAGCCCAGGGGTGATTGGATTCCCACCTTATCTTGCTTTCTTTTTTCACATTGTTACTCTCTCTTCCTGACATTTCTGTCCTGGCGTCTCGTTCAGAAGGCCCTGGGTCGCCAGCCCCCACGTGTCTCTGCTGGACTCTCCTGAGTTCTTCCCAAAGCTCCCCCAGGCCAGCCCAGAGTCACCCTCCTACGCAAGTCCTTTAAGGCAGGCAGGTTCCGGGCGCCGATACCAGCTCAGTAATCACTCTCGGCTCCCGGAAAGGATTCTGGACAAAAGACTCCCTCAGCCTGACCTGCTGCCCAGTCATAGGTCACCACCTGCAGCACCTGGTGTGAACTGGAAAGAATTCCAGGCCCTGGTCCTTGACCCCCGCCTCCATTAACTGAGACACAAACAGTAATGACCCCAGTATTGGCAGCACAGGGCGTCACACCCTAGGGGCCTCTCAGCATCCGAGCACAGCCTGAGCCTGACCTCTGACCCTGTGTGTTCCCCCTCCACCCCGTGTCTCTCTCTATCTCTGTCTCTCTCCCTCCATCTCTCTCCCGTCACCTCTACCCCCGACCCCCACTCTCTCAGACGTGAGGACCTGGTGGTGGGGATGATCAGGGTTGGAGGAGCCCCATGGTGCTGCTGGCCTTGACTTAACCACGTCTGCCATCCAAGGACCCCTGTCTGCCTGAGATCCAGAGTCTGGGGAAAGCTGAGGGTGGCACCCCAAGGGAGGTGAAGGCCCTTCTCTCAAGTCTCCCCTTGTTGGAGTGGCCTGAGGGATCTTGTGCAGGACAGAATTGGAGTCCAGCAGGAGGATGGGAAGGAAGAGGGGGACCTTGTTACCTCCAGTGACCTCCAGGACAGCTTGGCCCACCTGCCCCCCAAAGCCCCACTGACCCCAACAGCCGTCCCTACCACTCGGACACTCAGACACCCTCAGACTCACACCCTCACTGTCCTGTCTGCTGCTCTGGGGTCCACGGGGGATGAGACCAGGTTCCTGGCCCTGCACAGCCCCGCCCCCCTCCCACTGGCCACACAGGCCTCCAGGCACGAGGCCTCCAGGCACGAGGCCTCCAGGCTGGGCCCTGGCCCCGGGCGCTCCCCTGGAGGCTGAGAAAGCCGGCAGTGGCTGGATTCTCTGAAGTGTTGTTCGACTGGTTGTGTTTTCTCCGGATTTGGCTCCTGCACAGCTCAGAGGTCTGCAGACGGCTGCTTAGGCCTGGGCCAGCACGCAGGTCCCGGTGCCAGGCCTGCTGCTCCCTGGTGGGCCCCGGGGGAGAGGAGGGCTCTCTCCAGCCCCCCAGATGCTTGTTTTAATCCCTGGGGTCTGCAGGACTCAGAGCTGGTCTCTCCAGCCTAATGACAGGGCGGTCCTTGCAAATCACACTTCATCCTCGCCAGTGGGCTCAGCTCTGTGGAAAACCGACTGAAGGGATTCTGAACACACGGAAGGTCTGCTGTGTTACTTAGGGACAGAGCACCCTTGTGAGAAGCTAATGCTTGTGGCCTGTTTCTTGACATTCCAAGTAGCCGGGCCAGGACATTCCAAACACTTCCAGGTTATTATTTTACCCCAGCACTGCTGGCAGGTGTCCGACTTCTTCACGCTGCGTTTCCTGCGGTCAGAGGTGGGGCTGTCTCTGTGAGGTGCGGACTTTGCTGTGGTTTGGGGGTTAGTATTTGATGTTGGCAGTGCTCTGCCCGTTCAGGGGTTATTTTGGTCCAGTGATTTCACTGCATACCTGGTGCGTATGCCTTGTAAATTTTGAGTCTGACAGAGTGCAGTTCGTTAAGCTTTAAAATAATTTTTAGGGAGGAGCAGGAGGTGGGAGAGATCTTTATTTCCCTCCGGGGGAAAATTGCACTGACTGAAAACACGCTTTTCAGAGGAGGTAGTAACGTGTTACTATCACACTTCTCATTCTTATTTTCTTGGATTTTTTCCCCCAAATTGTGGATGAAGTTTGTTTTCCTCCAGTTAGTGCTCACAATAATAAAACGCATTCTTTTCAACATCTGTTCCCCAAACCTGCCATCTAGACCCAGTTCTCTGAGTACCTCTTCTTGCAACATTGTGCTCCATGGAAGTCTCACAGCCGGGCTCTGCCAGCTTCTGGTCACCGCTGCAGCGGCCAGGGGCCCCTGCGGCCGGGCTGGGGCCGTCCACCCAGGACTGAGGCATGACTGGCGGCTGCAGGTGCAGTCCCCGGGGCGGGGGTGGGCAGGCTAGGTTTGGACACTTGTCTCCTTAGTGCATCTGCACCGCTTCAGATTGAAATGGAAGAACAGGACAGGTTAGGAGGGGGCTGCTGGCCGCTGCCAGGGCCAGGCAGGCATGCTCCCCTCCCATGTCACGTCGCAAACCCTGACAAAGTCATCACAGAAGTCGCTGGGTCCTCACCCATCTCTGCGCCCTCTGGGTTTGTCTCCTTTGGCACCAGTGCATTCGATGCTGCCGAAAACTGAGCGCCTCCCTGGGTGGAGGGGTGGGGGCCATGGTTCGGGCTGAGAAGCATCGAGCTGCATGTCACCTTCCCTTTCACGTGCCAGGAGCAGCAGGCTTTTGAACTAGCATGTCACAGAATTGCAGGTGCGCCCCAAGCAGACAGGAGTCCTAGCACCGCCTGGTTTGAAGCGCTCCTGAGCCGCAGCCCAGGAGCTCACAGGGGCTCGTCGGAGCCAGGTCTCTAGGGGGAGGATATGGAGGAGACGCCAGGCTGCTTGTGGACGCTGCAGGGACCAGGCCCTAGGGCATCGCCCGCTCCTGGAGGCCCTGACTTTGTCCACAGGCTGTCTCCAACCACACTGTTTGGACTGCTAACTTGTTCATGTTGTTCTCTGTCGAGTGTTTTACTTTGCTGTTTTGCATGATGAGAAAGTGTACCTTACTTTCCTGAATGACGTAAACAGGGAAGCATGACCTGCGTGTCTGATGTGGCTGCCTGTGGCCTGTGTGGGTCCAGTGAAGGGCCACACGTGGTGCCTGAGATGCCCCTCTTTTCCTCTCCTCCTTCCCCAGCCTGATCGGGGCACTGCCGCCTCTCAGGCCATGGGGTGAAGCCGCAGCCCCACCACCACCACCACTGCTTGGAACCAGTGGCCTTGTCCCGAGGCCACTGCCACGGCCCTCCCAAGACGGGCCGACACTCAGTCCTCTTCATGCTGCTGGACGGCTGCACGGTGCCCCCTGCAGCTTTGGGATGGGGCCCAAGCCCCGCGTCCCCCCGTGCACCTGAGACCAGGTAGGCCTCGTCCCTGCCCAGAGCCCGCTGGTTCCGCTCCACCCTGGGCCCCAAAACTTGAGGTGGAACGTACTCTACTCACGGGCCCGTCGGGGGCACGTCCTTGTGTCCGGCAGACGGACAGCGTGTGGGGTTCCGCTGGGCACCCCAGGGCCGGCTGCCGCGTGCTGGCGGGGACGGAGCTTCCATCTGATTGGGGAGGTTGTGGTTCCTCACGGCCGCTATGACACACCAGCACAGACCTACACGTCTGGAGGCAGGGTCTGAAGTGAGTCTGGGGTGCTGCTCCCCCAGGGGGTCCAGCTGAGAACCCTCTCTTGCCTCTTCCAGCTTCTAGAGGCACTGCATCCCCTGGCCCCTCTTCCACCTTCACGGCCAGTAGGGTCGGCGGCTCTTTTCTTGATCTGGCTCCTTTCATTTCTGGCTCTCCTGCTGCCTTGCTCTTCCATGTCTGAGGACCTGGTGGTCCCACGGAGCCCACCCTGATGCCCCAGGTGATGGCCTCCTCTCCTGACCAGCACCCCCTTGCCTTTGCTGCACAGCCCACCGGATTGGCAGGTGCCAAGGAGGAGGACCTGGACATCTTTGGGTTGTTCTTGTGCCACCAGAGGGAGCATGAAGGACTTGGCACTGGGCCTGGTGCTTAGAAATCCCTCAATACAACATAGCTGTAGTTTGAGTAAAGTTCTGCTGGTTTAATTCTGTGAGTTTCATTTCACTGGGAGGACATGGCAGCCTGGCAGATAAGGCTTAGTACCTGGTAAGGTTTAGTGCCCTGTGAGGCTTAGTACTGCCCTGTGAGGCTCTTAGTACCTGGTGAGGCTTAGTGCCCAGTGAGGCTCTTAGTACCTGGTGAGGCTTAGTGCTCAGTGAGGCTTAGTACTACCCTGTGAGACTCTTAGTACCCGGTGAGGCTTAGTACCACCCTGTGAGGCTCTTAGTACCTGGTGAGGCTTAGTGCCCAGTGAGGCTCTTAGTACCTGGTGAGGCTTAGTGCTCAGTGAGGCTTAGTACTACCCTGTGAGACTCTTAGTACCCGGTGAGGCTTAGTGCCCAGTGTGGCTCTTAGTACTCAGTGACGCTTAGTACTACCCTGTGAGGCTTAGTGCCTGGTGAGGCTCTTAGTACCCAGTGAGGCTTAGTACCCAGTGAGGCTTAGTGCTCGGTGAGGCTTAGTACTACCCTGTGAGGCTCTTAGTACCCAGTGAGGCTTAGTACCCAGTGAGGCTTAGTGCTCGGTGAGGCTTAGTACTACCCTGTGAGGCTCTTAGTACCCAGTGAGGCTTAGTACCCAGTGAGGCTTAGTGCCTGGTAAGGCTCTTAGTACCCGGTGAGGCTTAGTACCCGGCGAGGCTTAGTACCCGGTGAGGCTTAGTGCCCAGCGAGGCTTAGTACCTGGCGAGGCTTAGTACTACCCTGTGAGGCTTAGTACTCAGTGAGGCTTAGTGCCCGGTGAGGCTTAGTGCCCGGCGAGGCTTAGCTGTTTCCTCTCCTGCCCATGAGCACCCCAGCCACTCAAGTGAGTGGCATTGCCACTTTTGGCCTTGAGAACAGAAGAGTTTACCGAGCAAAGCTGTGGGTGATCAGTGCTGTGAAGGGGAGAGCCAGCAGCTCTCAGAGGCCTTGGCCAGGAGGGCATGTTAGATAGGAAGAGAGGGCACTGAGAGTGCTCCGCTCAAAACTGATCAGATTACACAGTGAGTGTACAAATTAAACTTGAGCATGAAACTGTAAATTAGAAAATCAGATTTATTCCATTTCATGCTGTATAAAATTTGGATTATAAGGGTAATTAGGCACTAAATTTTTAGAACGAAGAGACATTGAAATAAGATTTGAGGGGAGGGGTAGGTCATATGTTTTCCAAAACAATAATGATTTTTAGAAAGCCAAAATTCTTCTTACCATAAATGGAGACACTTTTGCAGAAAGTATGTGCCACCTCTGTCAGTATTCCCACCACCTTCTCTTAATCCTGGACCACCAGGTTACTCTCTCCTGGAGCAGTCTTTCCATGATACTTGCAAACTTTCTCTTCTTCCATTTTTAATTGGTCTAAAGCCTTATTTATTAAAGCCTTAGCAGTGGCTGTTTCCCTAAACGTTCTCACTGACGTGTGAAACCTTGACTCTTGGTAGATTTATAATTTTACTTTGCAGGTGCTTATAATTCTGTTTGCACTGATTTGTCAGATTCAGCTAGCCTGGTATTGGCTGCATAAATTTGGAAAATGTAAACAACAGAGGTTTAAATGAGGTAGTTTATTTCTCAGGTGAAAAAAAGTGGGAGGCAGGCTGACCAGGGCTGCTCAATGGCGAGTGCCCCAGGACTCACACAGCCTGTGTGTGCTCCACAGGATTGGTGCACGGCCTTGTCTTCCAGGCCTCCTCATAATACTGGGTAAGATGCTGGAGCACCAGCCATCACATCTGCATTCCGGCAAGGAGGATGGAGAACCAACATGCCGCACTCTCTTCACTCAGTCTCACTCTCTGTATCTCATTGGCCAGAATTTAGTCACATGACCAGCCTAGATGCAACGGAGGCTGGGAAGTGTAGTCTCGTAGCTGGAGGCATTGCAGCTCCAAATAAATCCAGAGTTCTGTTACTGAGGATGAAGGGAGAGTCGCGGATCGTGGGCAGCAGCTGTAAATCTCTGCCGCGGGGGAGAGGTGTGCGGAAGCAGACCTGTTCTACACGGTTCATTTGTCCACAAGCACTTCCACACCTGGCAGTCGATGCTGTCATTAACCACGTCAGAGACCTATGCTGTACCTCGTAACCCAGAGCTTGGAGGAACCAGCCGCTCCTCCACTTCCCTGGGGGCCTGGGCAGTCGCCTGTCACCTGAGCCATCAGCCGCAGCTGGGGGACAGGGGCAGGGCTGCCAACCTCTGCCTTAGGGCCTGGCTGACCCAGAGGGGCTGGAGGACTCGCTCAGGGCTTCCTGCAGGTGCCTCACCAGCAGCTGGTGCCCTGGGTGCCCAGAGCAGGTGGGAAGCACGTGGAGGCCGTGTGGCGAGAAGCTGCTGTGGGCAGGTGCATACTGCAGCGGGAGCACTTGGTGAGTAAGGGGCGCAGGTTCCACGCACCCAAGGCCACAACTGCTTTGCCAGGGCCCTGAGCATCTGGACAGCAGCAAGTATCGTCCTAAACTGGTGTGAAAGGACCCGGAGAGCTGGGCTTTCCAGGGGTCTGTAGCCACCCCCAAGGGTCCCCTGTGGCCAGAGGATTAGTCAGTTCCTCTGACTGTTTCCTGGGGTGAGACCTTCTGCACGTGGCACATCAACAGGCAAAGTGTGCATCACACCCGCGCGTCCGCCTGCCTCGTCAAGGACCATAGGTTTTTGGAAACAAATTTTGGGGCAGTTATCCATCAAAGGAAGTAATCAATTCTTAGTTTACTGTTTGAGAAGTAGCCACATGTATTGTGATGTGCTACGTGACTCCTGTTCCCTCGTGTAAATCCAGGTGAAACTCCCGGATTCTCCACGACAGAGTGAATCCTGCACCCCGACCCGGTGTGTGCAAGGCTGCATCCACGGGGCTCCCAGCCGAGCTGGGAAGGGCGCTGCCCAGTCCATCCATCCGTCCATGGGGGGCAGGCAGTGAGGGCACCGTGGGGAAGGCTGCGCAGTGTCGGGCTGGAGGCCCTCTTTCATCCGTGGCTTACCTGGGCCCTGCCACCATGTTCCTGGCCTCTGGGGAGCCCAGAGGTTTGGACATGAAGGTGTTCGGTAGCCATCGGAGGCCAAGTTCCAGAACCTTCCCAGCTGCAAGTGTGCCTTGTTTATAAGCTGCAGGAGGCGGCTGTTTTCAGTCCTGTGCTGTTTGAGCCCAGGTGGTGGTTCCATCTCAATAGCGCACGTTCCAACAGACTTGGCTCCCATGTCTTTGACTCTTTTCAGAAGGCGAATCTGCCCTCAGAGCGTCACGTCTGATAGAGAGACCCCCAGAAAGCCCCCTCCCCACCCAGCCACAGAGGCCCAGGGAGGGACCCCACAGGACAGTGCATGTAGGGGATTTGGAGCTGCAGGCAGGCGGGCTGCCTGGAGGAGGCTTGCCCAAGGTCCTTGCTGCTTCTGGAGCTGCAGTTCCAGAACCAAGTGTCCCGCAGTGAGGGTGCTGGGGGTGGCCAGTCGACAGTCCTCGCTGACCCAGCCCAGTGAGGGTGGGCTGCTCCCTGCATTTCTTGACCTTTGCCTTGAGGGGTGGAGTCGCTGTTGGGCACAGACCCCGCTGGGAAGTCGGGGTCCTGGTGGTCAGCACAGGTGGAGGCCGGTGTGAGGTCTGTCCACGGAGGGGCTTCTCAAGGACCTCACCAGCCACAGGCTCTCACCGCACCTTCTGTCATCGGTGAGGCGGCCGCCGGGCCAGACTCATCAGGAGCAGAGACAGGGCCATGCAGAGAAACTCCCCCTGTGGCTTCAGAACAAATCGCAGCCTCACTTTAGACCTGAGTGGACCCAGCTGCCCTCGGGCTCAGGTCCTCCCAGGGCCCCGGGTTCACAAGACCGCAGGGAGCAGGTGGCATCTGAGGGCAGGTGCCCTGAGGCCAGAAGGGCGTTGTTTTCCTGTTAACAGTGCTTTTTCACAACAGTAGGATTCGTTACTAAAACACGTCACACGGTACTGTTAACCAGTCACAATTTTGGAAAACACAGCACCCCTTCCTGGAAAGCTGCGGTCTGCAGGCATCTGTGTGTCGCTGGGGACTCTTCCTGCGGTTCTTAGCCATCGTTCAGTTCTCAGTCTAACCCTTGGTTTCCTGAACCTGGGTGGGCACTTTCTGCGTCCGTCCTAATCCCCATCACCACTTTGTGACAAAGCCCAGTGGCCTCTGTTCTCCCTCTAAGCCCAGGGCGATGCCACTACCCCGAGGGGCACTGAGAGATCTGGTCACAGGGCCCCAGACTCCTTGTTTCTCTGTTCCTGGCGTCGGCTGGCGCAGGACTGAAAGCAAGAGAAAGAAGTGGAGCCCAGCCTCAGGGTCCCGGGAGCCTAGAGGATCTAGAGCCTCGAAGCCCCCCGGCTTCTGCCTGCCTCTTTGTCACCTTTGCACTGAATGTCACCTTTGAAACCATCACACAAACTGAATCCCAAACTTACGTTGACTTTTACGTTTCTTTTAAAGAAGCTGAGTTTAAAAGATGGCATCTTTGCCAGAACGTCACTTTGTAAAAGCGCATCTGAGCGCATCTCCACAGGGTGAGCACCCCGCCCCGCCCCGGCTCGAGGGGCCCTGGCCGGGCGTGCGAGTGGAGGTGACAGACGCGGTGGCGCACGTGTCCTGCAGGCCGGGCACCTCTGTGCCCTCTGATGCCTCCCCCCAGCGCCCTCCCAGCTCTGGGGCCTCATCAGACTCCACAGCCCACCTGGAGCCTCAGTTCACAGGTCTGTGATAAGGGGGCTGATTACGACACCCTCCTTGGAGGCTGGTGTGGGGAGTAATCAAACAAGCAGCATAGGAACCTGCAGTCCCACCAGCAGGCAGTTCACGTTGGCGTCCGGTCACCTGCTCCCTCAGGAGGGTCTTCAGGGCCAAGCTCTCCGAGGCCGGCCAGAGCAGAATACCCAGGTGCGCGGGGGCCAGGCTGCGGTGAGTCTGGGCCCACGCCCGGAGCTGCTGCTGGAGGGGTCAGGACAACAGCCTCCTGTCTGACCACCCTGTACTGTGCCGACCTCCTGATCTGCATGCCTGGGTGGAAAGACCCCCGTTTATACCCTCCGAGCCCATCCGGTAGCTTGTGTTCCAAGTACAGTAACTGCTGAGAGTCACACAGAGGCCTCGAATTTCCCCAAGGGCCCTGCGTCCCTGAGGGTCGAAGACTTAGTTTTCTTGGAACTTTTCTCGTCCCCCCACAAGACACTTCGCTCGCACTTTCAGTGGACACAGGTGGCCTGTGCTGGTCACAGCAGGTCTGGTCTCAGGCTTGCAGACATCACGCCTCTCCCCGTGGTCTTCAGGCAAAAAAGTGGCTTCCGGGGCTGTCCTGTCCCATGGGTGCTGAGCGCCTTCCTCAGACGCCAGCCTCCCTGGAGCCATTTCTGTCCGGGGTGGGGAGAGGGAGGCGCAGGTGGCCAGCTGCTGGCGGGGGTGCTCGGACGCCTGGTACCTGCCACTGAACTCTTGCCTTCTCTTTTTCTGCAGGACTATTTTTATCCAAGATACTTAGGTAAGTTGAAATCACTGCTTCTTCTAGTTGGGGGTGTGTGTCGCATGTTGGAGGAACAGGTGGTCAGACCCGTCACTAAGTCATTCCTGGAGGAAAGATGCTTTAATCACACGTGAGTCTGGAACTGCCCAGAGCTCCCGGGTCAAAACCCTGGTCTGTGTCTCTCACACCATCACGGCGAGCTGGGCGACGCCCTCTGCTCTGCTCGGCTGCAGGCTTAGCTCGTTAAGTGGGACTGACTGACTTGGTGTTTTCGGACTCCTTGGTCTCGGGACTGTTGACTCCGACACTGAAGACCTCGTAGGGCTTTCGTGTGCGTGGGCTGTGCATATCGCTGCTTGCCATGCTGCTCATTAAGGCCGAGAACGTTAGCAAGGTTTCTGTTTACTCTGAACGACAGGTGTGTGTGGGCACACCCTCAGCAGCGGGTCACCCGCTGGGCCTCTGGGAAGCCCTGGTGGCCCTCGGGGCCGACAGCGGGTCTCGTCAGTGCAGCCTGGAAGGCCCGGGTCCCCCAGACCTGTCTGCCCTTGCGAGGAGAGCGGTGTGTTCCGGGGCCTCCCTTTCATTGTGTGAATGCATGTTGGTAAAGTTCCCGTTGGCCTTAGAGCCTCTGGGAGGTGCCCCTCTGTGTCCACATCTGTCAGTAAGCAGAGTGGACCCGTGAGCAGCCCCAAGAAGCCCGCTGTGGGCCCCCTGCCGGCCTGCTCCCAGGCCTGTGGGCTTGCTTCCTCAGGCAAAGGTGGCAGTGGCCCCCGAGCCCACCTCTGGGGCCATCCGCTGCTGCGCCCACATCCCACTTGGCTTGTGGGAGCAGTGGCCACCTACAGAAGGGCCAGGGGAGGGACAGTCGACAACCCCTGTGCCCAAGTTCAAGTTTAGCTCATCCAGCCACCCCTGCTCCTGCCCCAGGCCCTGCGCGGAGTGTCCGGATCCGCGTGGAGGAGCTCCAGAGAGACTGGTGTCCAGACCCAGGGCCAGGTGCGGGTGGAGGCTCAGCTCTGACCACGGTTGGGTGGCCTGCTGCGTGCCACCAGTGCCCCTTTGGAGACCACGTTCTCCATGTGGGTGGCGGCACCCCCATTTGCCAGTGTTAGATGCTCCGTGCCCACAAAAGCCAGGCTGGGCTACTGCTGGAGGAGGTGGTGCCTGCTCAGTGTGAATGGCCCCCTGCCCGGTGGTGTGGGCCCGCTCCGGCCGTGATGGAGAGTGATGCGCCGCCCGTCCTGTCTTGCAGCATGCATCAGCAAACACGGATCTCCGTATGCCAAGAACCCAGATTTTGTCACCTGCGTGCAAAGTAAGTCTGTCTCCTTCCTCGGAGCCCCGGAGTCATGGCGGCTTCGGCTTCGCTGTCGTCTTCAGGAGGAGTCTGAGTGCCCCCGTTGTCTTGGAGCCACAGCACCCGCCGGCAGCCGCTCCCTTTTCGCGGAGCTTCCTTTTCTAAGCAAGAAGCCGCTGGCTGCCTGAGCAGGCGGGAGGTGCGCCCAGTGTGAGAGGCGGCCCTTTCCCAGGGGAGGAGCAGGCGCGTCCAGCCCTGCCTCCCACTCAGTCACGTCCCCTTCCCCACGGCCACGGATTCTAAGGATATCTCAGACCTGGAGAGACCCAGGCGGCGCCTCGTTTCTCACAGGCGCAGGCAGTTCGCTGTGCCGCCCGACCTCCCCGCCGCCCCGCGTGTGCTTTTGTGGGCCTGGCACCGGTGTCCGCGCCCGCGCTGTGGCGGGTGGGGGTCGGGGGCGCCTTTTGGCAGTGAGTGTTGCAGGCTCCCAGCCGGCTCCAGGTTCCACCGTAACAGACCGGGGGTGACGGCAGCCTTGTCTGCACGTGCCTGCAGCACAGATTCCCGGGCGGGGTCGCGGGGGGAGGCCAAGGTCGGTCCCCGGGCCCCGGCGCCCCGGGAGGGCAGACCCGTCCCCACCGCACACCAGCCCAGGGGGGTCTTTTCACTGCCTGGTCTCTGCTGGTGGAAAACGACACCCAGTCAGTTCAGCCTGTGTCTCTCCCAGAGGAGTGAGGCTGGCCTGCGTGTCTGGCAGCCTCGCGTTCCTTCTGTGAATGGTTCGTTTTCTTTGCCTGCTTTTCTCTGTAGGAGCCGTGGAAGATTTTGCAGATCAGCCATTTGTACTCAAGGCAGCAAAATCTCCCTCAGTTCGTCATGAGCCTTTTTACTAGAGTTGCTGTTCTGAATGATCATACAGTAGAAGTGACGCTCTGGGGGTCCTGTTGCATGAATTCCAGTCCACACGTGGCACCGAGCACCATCTCAGCGGAGCCTGGCTCGCACCCTGGCTCTGGTCCACACGCCCTGCGGTGCTGTCCACTTAACACCAGCCCACCCACACTGGTCTTCATGCACCTGTTCCACCTGAGAGGGGAGTGGCTCTGAGTGCACAGCCAGCCCTGCACGCCAGGTCTCCTGTGCTTGGCTCGGACCGCGCCTTGGGGAGAGCGTGGAGGGCAGGCGGCAGACCAGAGCTGGCCAGGGCCCCACTACTGTGGCCGTCCCCACCTACCCACCAGCCGCTGGCCCTACCTGACTCGCCCCGGGTCACCACCACCAGCCCCAGCCCCGGGGGACAGGAAGTGATGGATGTAGTGGGGGGTAGGGGGCGGGGGTACCTCCCAGGTGGCCTCCCAGGAGCACATGCTGGGCAGACGGGCCCCTGCTCTCAAGGAGCCAGACCTGTGGCGTACATCGCGGGTGACCTGGAGCACGCCCCTGCCCTCTGCTGCCCCAGGGTCCCCGTGACTTCCGCTTCCCCAGAAGTCACCCAGACTCACGGCCCTCAGGCAGATGTGGGAGTGTCACAGCAGTTCCTGCTTCCTGTCACTTTGGCTTTCTGTTCTTAGCTGTGTTTTTGCTGTTGTCAACTTGCCAAACCAGTTTCGTCTTTTTAAATTATGTACTCGAGTTTCTTAGGTGGTTTTAGTGCCTGGGCTCAGACCGCATCTGTCCTGAGATTATAAAAGTGTTGTCTGGTGTCTCATGTTTAAGCGTGTGACCTGCCCCAGACATCCCCGTAGGAGGTGAGGTTGGGAGAGAGCTGTGCTCGCTCATCCCCCACGCGGCGGCCAGGGCCGGGGGTTTGGTTCACAGCCCCTAGTTCTAGCAGCTTTCCCGCAGGAGGAGCTGCAGCACTCCTGGGCTGTGTCCCTGCACGCGAGGTTTCATGGTGTCAGAGTATCTTCAGTTGTTTGAACAGCAAAGATGGTTTCCTAACCCCTGTGGGACTGGACCTTCCCCCCAGGTGGCGTGTGGCCTGGGAGATAAGGAAGGAGGCGGCCCAGGGTGTTTCCTGAGCTGGTGTTCAGGGGATAAATCTCGTGCCAGATGCACTAAGGGCATTTCTGGCAGATTGGGAAACACCTTCCTTCCTGGTGGCCATGGCTGTGTCTGCCAGGACCCCCATGACCCTGAGCAAACCTCTCACCCCCTCCTCCCTGCGGGCCGAGGGGGCCCCCGCGTGTGGCCCGGGCACTGTCCATGCAGCTCGGATGCCGCCTTGGCCTGTGGAGGTCCGGACGCCTGAGGCTGTGCAAAGCACAGTTACCCTCGCCGGGCAGGCGTGAAGACGGGAGCTGGGCCCAGGACGGCCTCACGGGAAGGGCACACCCCGCGCTGCCCTCCTGGAAGACGGGCCTCCAGGCCTCCGTGCACATGGGGACAACTCAGGCAACTTTGTGCCGGTTCCTTCCTAAGAATGCTGTCATCGATGTCAGCCTGGCATAGCTCAGTGTTTTCTCCGTTGCTGTGACATCAAAGCTGTAACCACAAAGGGAATGTCTCAGTTTTCCCACATGTCTACATTGAGGCCGACAGGCCGGGCCCAGGGGCTCCTCTCTGACAGTCCCCCCGGCTCCCAAACACCCGGTGCCTCCAGCTGGAGGATGGGGGCCGGTTTCTGAGGCTTTGCTTGTGGGTTTCCTGCAGCCTTCGTGGGGGGCACAGGGCCTGGTGTCGTCCTGAGGGAAGGGTGTCTGTGCCCCTCCTCTCTGGCAAGAACAGCGGGCCCATATTTGCATGTGTCGCCTGGGTTATAACTTGCCATCAGCCCCAGATTTCTGGAAGAAGGAGCAGAGGCTGCCAGCGGTCAGCACATGCTCCACATTCCAGCCCGCGGCTTGTGCCACGTCCTTCCTCCCCCATTCCCGCAGCATCACGGGGCCAAGATAGCCGGCGGGCCTGACACCGGGCAGACCCCGTCTGGCCCAGAAACCCTGTGCAGGCTCTGTGGGCCGTTACGTGAGGGCCCTCAGGCCCAAGCTTTGGCTTCTCGAACGTGTCCACTGAATCCCTCAGAAGTTTGCAGGCACCTGTGTGTCTTCTTCCTTCTGTCCTGGAGACAAGGTTCTGAACAGGGTAACAGATAAAGCAGTGCCGGGTGGAGACTCTTCTGGGATGGGTGTTGTGTGGGAATCTCCCAGAACCACTCCACTCCCAGCTGAGACTGGTGTTGGCCTCTCAGCCCCCGGGATCCTGAGGTTTTTAACGGGGGGGGGGGGTGTTGGGCATTCTAGGCAAATTCCAGGCGAAGTTAACAAGCCAAGTATGTACTTCTGATACGACTTCAAGTCTCTAACCAAATACGTCAAGTGGAGACGCACACTGTGCCCCCACCATCCCTCTCGCCGGGCCTCTGATGTGCTGAGCATTGGACCGTCCGGCTCTGGAGCCAGCCAGGCCCCGGCACGTGGCCCCCACCGGGTCTCCCTGGCCCCTCCGAGCCCCTTCCTCCCAAGACGGGATCAGGAAAGCAGACCCGTTGCTTCCTCTCTCGCTCCTGGCCCTGGGCCGCTTCTGTCCCCAGAGTGGGGTACTGGTCACAGCGAGCAGCGACATGGGGGCCGCAGGGCTGACCTGCCATCCCCAAACCCCGTTTCGTCAGACTGCTAGACCCAATTCCTACTCGCTCCGGAGTGAAAGGGGGTCTCAGACGAGCCCGACAGACAGCTGTGCGAGCGTCCCAGAGGCGCTTGGAGGTGCTGTGTTTGGTCTCCGCCCGCAGGTGTTCTGCTGGCCATAACTGCGCAGAGCAAGCAGACTCTGGGGTCCTGTGGGAAGGGCTCAAGAAGAACCAGTGAGAGGCCTGGGTTCCAGTTTGCAGACACAGACAATTACGAGGGTTCCCGCGCAGCTGGGCCTCCTGAGGGGGTCCCCAGGTGGCCGGGTGCCCAGGCCCGTGTGGGATGCAGAGGACAGAGCAGTGTCCGGCCTGTGCCCAGGGCTGACACAGGCCTGAGTGGGCTGCGGGAACACAGGACCTGCTGGCCTCCTGCAGCAGGAGCGAGCCCCACAGGGCAAAGTCTTGGCTTGGCCCCAGACTCGGCGTCAGGCTGGAAATGTCAGCCCTTCTAAGAAAGAAGTGACAGGTCAGTGGTGAGTGCCCGCCTAGCCGGCCTCCACCAGGACAGACACTGGCCTGGTGCTCTCAGTGGTCAGGGGCCCTGTTGGCTTGGCTTGGCCTGTAACTAGTAGCCAGGCCGTGGAGTGAACAGGGGTCTCAGAGCTGCACAGGGCGGGGACAGGAAAAGCTAGAGAGCCGTGGTGTCTGGTTGCCTGGCTCAGACCCGCCTCTCCAGGTCTGTTCTCCAGCTTCCTGTGTTTGCAGAACGGCCCAGCCTCTCAGGTGTCCCCTCCCCATGTTCCTTCCCCCGTGTCCCCTCCCTGCCAGCCCCACCTGCACTCGGCCCCACCAGGCACAGTGAAAGCCCTTCTCAAGATCTCTCGACGCTGAGTCCTGGGAGGGCGGGATCTCCACTGGGGGGCCTCCCCACCCCGGGGGTGAGTCGGGGGCTCCGCGTGGAAACCCTGCCACCAGGGCCCTGAAACTGCAGGAACCATGCAGCGGTGGAGCCTCGCTGAGGTGCTGTGGGGGGCAGGCAGCCTCCTGCGGGACCCCAGCCAGTGCAGCCTGGGCTGGGCAGTGGCCCTCTGGGATGGGAGGGGCGGCCACACCCGTGGAGAGAATGTGGGTGAAGGTCCGGGACCAGGGGTCAGCCGAGGGTTGGTGACCTGCTCCTTGGGAGGTCCGAGCCCCAGCCAGCAAGGCTCATTCCTCGCCTCTGCTGCCCCTGGGGCCAGCCCCCACCTCTCTGGCCTGATGAGTGGGTGGCTACACCCTCTGAGCTGACCTGGGTTTCCTGGAATCTGCCTGGGCCTGGCCAGCCTGTTCTGTGACCCCACTCCTGCCTGGGGTCGGGGGGATCTGTGCAGTCGGCCAGGGCCAGTGGAGGGGACACTGGTGCCCCATGACCGCTCCCTCCCTGCCGACCAGGAGCAGTTCAGAGTGATTTTCTCTTTCTTTTCAATGCAGACCTGCCTGACCAATGCTCTCCGGACCCCTGCAATAAGGAGGGGACCCAAGTCTGCCAGGACCTCATGGGCAACTTCTACTGCCAGTGCAGAGCCGGCTGGAGGGGGCGGCTCTGCAACACAGGTGAGGCCACGCAGCTGGCGGGGGAGCAGGGGAGGGCGAGGGCCAGGCGTCAGGTCCTCCCTCGGCCGGCTGCAGGGCCCCGGGCCGGAGGGGCTGCCAGCTCCCTCTCTTCTTCCTCTCCTTACCTCACTGCCCACCCGGGACACGGCCTTGCTGGCCTGTCTGGCTGAGGCTGTCAGGGACCCAGGCCTCTCAATGGTCAGCCTCCGCTCAGCTCGCAGAGGAGGGAGAAGCTGGGCGGGCAGGGTGCCTCAGCCCCTGAAGTCCTCCCAGAGCACGAATGTTTGGACAGCGCACGGAGGGCTTGTTTGTGTCCCGGGCAGGGCACCATCGGGTTGTAAAGCCGCCGAGCTGAGCCCTGAGCTCAGGCCAGCTCCTTGTGAGCTGGGATGGGTAGGCAGCTCCTCTCTGAGGGCAGGACCAGGCCGCGGGGGTTGAGGGGGGCCGGTAGGAATGCCCTGCCCCCATTGATTGACAAGGAGTCCAGAGTGAGTTCACCTCCGACCTCTCGGAGTCTGCAGTTATGTAGTGTTGGCAAAGAAGCTGTGGAAAACCCCCCAGACCTGGTTAGAACCCTGGGCAGCCCCCTCACGGCATGGAGAGCCCCGTCTCCCAGGAAGCTGGCGCGGTGAACCATCACTGCCCCGGGTACAGCGGGGGCCTCCCACCCACAATTGGAGGGTGGAGTCAGTGGGGTCAGGTGTGCAGACACTGCCACTTGCTCCAGGCGGGAGGTGGGTCACCTCTGACGGCCCTAATCCCTCTGTGTCTTGTTCCCAGATGTGGATGAATGTGGCCAGCAGAACGGGGGCTGCAGCCAGATCTGCTCCAACAAGCCAGGCAGCTTCCACTGCGCCTGCTATGGCGGCTACACGCTCTCCCAGGACCGCCAGACTTGCCACGGTAAGGCCTGGATCCAGGACCCTTTGGCTCACCCCGCCTCTCCGCTCCTCCCCCTTTTAACTCTGCAATTGCCGAATGGCCAGACTGCTGAAGCCGGCTGTCTGCAGGAGACTGCGGGCAGTGGCTGGTTCCTCTGGTTCTGGCGGGGAGCGGGGTGCGTCCTGCAGAGACAGCACATGCCCGGGCATGTTGGCGGCCGCAGGAGCTGCCCCAGCACCGTGACAGGGGATGACTCACTGAGATCCATGCAGGGCCGGCCCAGCTGGGGAGGCCGAGCTTACAGCCCCAGAGGGGAGGCAGCTGCTCGGCCTCCTTCCAGGCCACGGGGCGGCAGGCGTTTTTGTGCCAGTCGGGGGCTAGGACATCCCACATCTACCAGGCTGGCTGCCCCACGGCCCTGGGCCATGGCCTCCCTCGGAGAAAGGCCAGCGTCCCTCTCACTTCCTCTCAGCCCAGGCTGGGGCTCCCTCGGCCCAGCAGCCTGAGCACACATGAGGCCACTGCAGACTGTGGCCCATCCTCTGTCCACCCTGGCTGCTGCCCAGTGGAAGACTCTGAGGCTGTAAAGGAGCCCCCCGCGCCCCACTTTGCAGGGACACCTTTCCTCCCGCCCCCCCCTCACTGCAGCCGTCTCTCAGTGCTGTGGGCTGGCTCACCCAGGAAACAGGAGCTGGAACTGCTGGGGAGAGGCAGCGTCAGGGTCGGCGCCCAGGCAGGCCGGGCGCCACAGGGCATCCCTGAGTCGTGCTCGAGGTGAAAACGTCGGTGGCTCCCAGCCCTGACGAGACCCGGGAGGCGTCCCTGCATCCACAGGGTGGTTCCCCGAGTGCATAGGGAACCCCCGCCCCTCCCACCGAGAACAGCCACCTCCATGCTCCTGGCGCGGTCTGGCCCCAGGAAGGGACTTCAGCCTGCAGCCTCAGACGCCCCATGTTGGGTGTCTCACTGTGACCCAAGGGCCCATCCCCCCACTGCTCCTAGGGGATCGGCAGCCTTTCTACTTGGGGTTCATTTCTTGTGCACCTGCTGCCACCAGGGAGTCCTGAGGGCCCACCCCGACTGACTGTGAGGCTAAGGTTCTGGGGAGCCCTGCACTGTCTGTTTGGACACCCCCAGGCACCACTGCTGTCCTGCCCAAGGGCCCTGCTTTAACCTCTTTGGAAGACCCCTAGGGACCCAATCACTAGTCTCCTGTCACCCCTCCCACCAAGTCTGTGAATGGTGAGGAAGACTCTGGTGGTCTGAGTGCACCCCTGCATCCTGTTGCCTTTTCCCCCCAGAACAGTGTGCAGAACAGGGGGGTGTTCTGTGCTTGCCTGGGGTTAGCGTGATTGATTAATAATCAATGTGATGGCAGGACCCCACCCTCACTGCCAGGTTTCAGGGTGTGCCTGTTGATGCTGCCCACACACCTCCCTTTCTCTTGACTGTCACTGTCTCCTCTGGTACCTTGAGACCCACGGACCCAGGCCGAGGAGGCTGTGGGCGTGCGGTGCCGTCTTGCTGTAGACTCAGCCCGCCGTGAACAGCGGGACTGGGCCTGGGCTTTTGGCGCCAGGGGCCAGCACCACCCACCTGCCCGCCCGTGCCCAGCTTTCCCACTGCCATGCTCTGGGTGGCGGCATCTTCACGGGGAGGAGTGTTGGGAGGGTTGAGGCTTGAGGGGGCGGAGCAAGAGGCCCCGAGGAGGGAGGTCAGGGCACCATCTGGGCCCCAGCTCCACCCCCATGTTGCTGGAGACTCTGGGAGGAGAAAGGTGATGGCTCAGGCTGGGAGCACAGTGGTCTCAGGGTTCTGTCCACTGTTTCTTGTGAGGAGGGGATGCCCAGCACTGGGTCTGCTGGGGACACAGTCAGGACAGGTTCCCATCTGGAGAGGGCGTCCCCGCACCATGCCTTCCCTGGTGCTGGTGAGGCCCAGACCCCAGCTCTGCCTCCTGCACTTGTGAGGTGCAGCCTCTTGGGCCCCAGACGCTCAAGTCAGAGTTTGCGGTGGGCCCAGCCCTCCAGTCACACCAGCCCGGGGGGGGGGGGGGGCTTTGTGCCGCTCAGGCCTGCGGACCCCACCTAGGGCATCACAGAGCGGCCAGTGGGGGCCCTGCACCTGCCCAGCCTGCAGGGACGGGCCACTGGGCCACCCAGGGCTGGGCATCACTCAGACAGCGAGCTTTCGTGGAGCCAGTGAGGTCAGCAGAGACTGCAGGGTAGGTGCGAGCTCCCCCACAACTGAGGCAGGACCTCGCCAGCCAAGGGCAGGGGCCGGCGCTTCAAGGCTGCCTTGTGTGGGGCAGCTTCCTGCCCCGCAGTCCCCAGTGCGAGCCTGGTTCCTCCCCGCCCTGTGTCTGGCGCCCTCACCCCCCTGCGACTGGGGCTGTTCTGGATCCACGGCTGCACCTGCACACAGGGAGCAAGGACTGGTGGGGGGATCGGCCCAGGCTGGCTCCCAAAGGGACCGTGGGCTCTGAAGTGTCCACACGGTCAGTCCTGCCTGTGGGGTCATCGCAGCTCACACACTCCTCTCAGGGAGCACGTGCGCTTTGTGCTGGCTCATGCCTGCGGCCTGGGAGAAATCCGGCTTTCTCATCCGAAAGCCTGCTTGCCGGTGAGCTGCCCTGTGGCCAAGTCGTGAGCAGCTGCGTCTTGGCCGCACACACTTCTGCGTTGCTGTCTGCGGAATCGGTGTTACCTGAAGCACTGCCGCACCTTCTCGATGTTCCTTCTGTCTCTGTAGGAACTAGTTCTTCAAGGCAGGCTTTGTCTACTTTTTTGCCAAAGTGGCAGAGTGGACGAAACCTCAGGGGAGACCCTTGATGGTCATTTACGTGACTGGAGTCGATTCCGACGGGCAGACCCTGGTGTGAGTAAGGGAGAGGCAGCGCCCAGGGCTGTGGCTGCAGGGTCAGGAGCCAGCTCGGGGCTCCAGGGCGCAGGGCGGACTTCAGGCCAAACTCCCTGGGGTGACATTGGACTTCCTGGACTGCGGTCATTTGAATTAAGCAGCTATCCTGTGCACCCCAGCCAGTGGGTGCCCTTTGCCGTATCTGAAATCAACCTTCTTCACCAGGCCCCTGGTGAGAAATGCCCCCATCCCCACCCTGCTCCTGGGCCTGGAGCTGCAGAGCCCAGTGGATAGAAGGAAGGGAGGAGGCAGGAGAGGAGGAGGGAGGAGAGGATGGGGAGGGGTGGGGTTAGAGGAGGAGGGGGACTGGAGGGGACGCCTCGTTGCCCAGAGCTGGTCCGACACCACCAGGCATCACTCACCCAGCAGAGCTGGACGCCTCAGCCGGGCAGGCGGCAGCACGGGCCAGGCCAGCTGCCAGCGGCCTGGCCGACCTGAAGCGCAGCTCGCTTTTCTTGCAGACGTGGATGAGTGTGCGGACACGGGCGCCTGCGGAGAGGCTCGCTGCCGGAACCTGCCCGGCTCCTACTCCTGCCTCTGCGACGAGGGCTTCGCGTTCAGCTCCCAGGAGAAGGCCTGCCAGGGTACCTTCACATGCGCACACACGGGCACGGGCGTGCACACGCAGACAAGCCTGTGCGTCTTGATGTAGCCGGGCACCTTGCCACCTGCCACAGACACGGGAGGGGCAGGCAGGCAGGGCCCCCGTGCCCCCAAGCCCACCAGCTTCTCTCCACCTGGTTCCACCTGCTGTGCTGGGGCCGTCCTGGCCCCATCGCTTCCTGGGGGCACAGAGAGGATGTCCCCTCCCGCTGTCTTCCTGAGAAAGGGGATGGGGTGGTCCAGGCCCTGCCTCCAACGCCTCCCCTCCAGGCCATCCCTGGGCCCCATGCTCACCTGCAAGCAATGCTGTCCTTGGCACGGACCTGCTCCGGAACCTTGAGTCTGGGTGTCCCAGGGAACAGGCTCAGCTTGTGCTGACCTCCCCTGTCTCCGAGCACAGTGGCCACTTCCCCAGCAGAGAGCCGCGGAATCACAGTGTGTGCGGCTGGCTGGGTGGGAGCCTTGGGAGTGGGGTCTCTGGGGTCACGTGCTTGGGGGCGTGTCCACGGCGGTGTGATCCGAGAACGAGGTGTGCACTGGCAGCAGCGGGGCTCAGGTGTACCTTGTGGCCTGCAGATGTGGACGAGTGTGCGGAGGGACGCTGTGAGCAGGCCTGCATCAACTCCCCGGGGAGCTACACCTGCCACTGCGATGGCCGTGGGGGCCTCAAGCTGTCCCTGGATATGAGCACCTGCGAGGTAGCGCCCGGCCACAGCCTCGTGGGAGGCTTCCTGGGAGTGGTGCTTTTGCCCGGAGGCCCGTGTCCTCGGGCCGCATGGGGAGATATGGCCCTTCCGCTGGGTGTTCTGTTGTGTTTGTGAAGTCGTGGTAACTCCTGCCCCGAGTGCGACTGGTTCACACGCCGCAGATGTGGCCTGTGCTCGGGGGGGGGGGGCTGTGCAGTCAGCACCCCCTGACCTTGGGGCGCAGACCTGCTCTGCCTGCTTCCAGCTGTGCTGTAGAGCAGGGAACCTTCTAGAAAAGGCGGTCTTCAAGGCTTCTATGTCTTACTTATTTTACAACATTTTCTAGTTGTTTTTTGTTCTCCATGCTTTTCTGTCCTTTTGAAGTATTCCGTAATTTAAAACATAAAAGCAAAAGGGAAATTAGCAGGGAGGGAGGGCACTGAAGAGACTGGGAGAGGCGGCTATGAGCAAGGAGCCCAAGGCTTCTGGAAATGTCTGAGAGCAGCCCCTCCTAGAAGCCCCCACGGCAGGCCAGGGAGCAGGCCGAGGGTCCACGCTGGGCCGGGGCGTGCCCGGCAGGCCCCAGGTGCCCGTGACCAGGGCTGGGCTGGGCCGCCTCCCCTGACGCTTCCCCCCGCCCCATTCGACAGGACATCCTGCCCTGCGTGCCGTTCAACGTGGCCAAGAGCGTGAAGTCCCTGTACCTCGGCCGCATGTTCAGCGGGACGCCCGTGATCAGACTGCGCTTCAAACGGCTGCAGCCGACGAGGTGAGCGCAGAGCGGGCAGGGGGCCGTGGTGAGCTCTGCAGGGAGGGGCCGCACGCCCCCAACCTGTGTGTAACCTGCTCGTCCCCTGGTGCCGGCACTCAGGCTGGTGGCCGAGTTCGACTTCAGGACCTTTGACCCCGAGGGCGTCCTGTTCTTCGCCGGAGGCCATCAGGACAGCACCTGGATCGTCCTGGGCCTGCGGGCCGGCCGGCTGGAACTGCAGCTCCGCTACCAGGGTGTTGGCCGCGTCACCAGCAGCGGGCCAGTCATCAACCACGGCATGTGGCAGACGGTGAGTGTGCCACCGCTGCGCCCCTGGGCAGGGCCGAGGTGCCGGCCAAGGGCCAGCATTCACTGTGCTCGCTCATGCACTCAGCAGTGAGCAGGCCCTGCGACGGCAGGGCAGGTGACATCTCATCACATAATCGGAGCCTGGTTTCCACCGCAGGAACCGTGGTCCTCGGGGGGCAACTGCCCCAGGGACACTGGCTGTGTCTGGAGATGGTGCTGTCAGTCACGGGGGTGGGGGTGGGGCTCCTGGCAGCTGGGCTGAAGCCCGGGGGCTGCTGGGCACCTGCAGCACACAGGACACCTGCCCTGAGAACCCACTGCTCTGTCCTGCGTCACAGTGCCCAGGGCTGAGTGGCCTGTGACACACAGGGTCCCTCCCAGACCTCAGAGTTCCCTGGGTCAGAATTGGGCATTTAGGGGGAAACACTTGAGGGAGAAATGGGGAAAGCATTCTTTTTTCCTCTAAAAGAGAAGATAAAGTGGAAAAACTTGCCCTGGCCTCCATGAAAAAAAACACTGTAGACGTTTGCTAACATTTCCACCCCATCAGCGACGCCCAGCTCCTTCTTTCCTGATCTCTCAAAGCCCAAGCAACTCCAGAGCAGCCAGAGAAGCACCTTCAGCAAAGTTACAGGGAAAAGAGTGAATCCAAGGGGCGCGTGTCAGGGGCTGAGCTCTGCACGTGAGAACCGGGCCCCGGGCTGAGGGGCACGCGGTGTCCCAAGGGGGCTGGACACTGCCCCAGGGGCAGGCGCTGGAGGAGCACGGCCAGGCGGCAGGCGCAGCTGCCAGCCCACCCGAGACGCGAGCTGGTCCTGGAGGAGCAGGGCGGGCTCGACAACCATCATCTCTTGTGCGACCTGCCCCCCGGCCCCCAGTGCAGACACCAAATCCAGACCTGAATGTCTAAATGTGTCTCCCCTTGAGCCAAAAAGGAAACGAGTAGGCTTCTGGGGCATTGGAAGGGCGCGTAGTGTACAGAGTGATAGGTTTTTACATTTTCCTACGAGGAACGCAGGAAAGAGTGGAAAGTTTTAGAATGAATTTGTGTGTTTGCTCAGCATTCAGTCTGCCAGACACGGAGCAGCTGCTGGAGATTCTGAAACAGAGCGTCTTCTCCTCCCTCCAGCTGTGCAGAGCATGAGTTCCTCCCCCTGAAGGCAGCTCCCTGGCTGAGGCTTAATTTAGGGCCCAGGGACAGGGGAGTGGCTCCAGTGGACTCCTTTGCAGGAGAGGGGGGAGGGGGAGGAGCCATGCTGGGAGGGAAACTGGCAGAGCCAGAGCCACACCGTAGACGGCAGGGGGCCCATGCAGTGATGGGCACGGTCCCCTCGGGGTTGGGAGTCTCTTGGCCCCAGGCCGTGACAGGAATTGGTGCCCAAGGCTGGGTGCCCCTTCAGAAGGGGCACCCGCCCCCTCACAGCGCCTGTGTCCTTCAGATCTCTGTTGAGGAGCTGGAGCGGAACCTGGTGATCAAGGTGAACAAGGATGCTGTTATGAAGATTGCAGTGGCTGGGGATCTGTTTCAGCTGGACAGAGGACTGTACCATCTGAATCTTACTGTAGGAGGCATTCCCTTCAAGGAGAAAGACCTTGTCCAGCCTGTAAGTACAGCTGTTAGTTCCTGGGGTCAGAGCCCAGGATGGGTGAGGGTGGGGTTTGACCCTGAGGGCCGTGGGCAGCACTGACCAGGTTTGGCAGAGGACCTGGAGGAAGACACACGTTTTCCAGCAGGTGCAGCTTTGTCGGTAAACTCAGCGTCTCTTTCTATGAGACTCATTTGAGTTTTCACCTGAATTGATAATACAAATGTCTATCTTGCAGTAGAGATAAATCACATTGAAATTATTCTTCAACAAACAGACTAGTCAACTTTTTTTGACAATTGTCAAGGACATTTGGGCTGTTAAACCTCCAGGACTTCCAAAGGGGAGAAAAAAACTGATGGGAGGTCAGTGTTGGTCATTTCTCAAAGTCCTGCCCCTTCCTACCACCTGCCCCACGCACTGACATCCACGGCCAGAGTCACTGGCGTCCTGACTCTGATTTCCACGCCACACACCAGAAGTCAGTCCAGCATGCTGAGGTTCCAAATGAAGGATCATGGCAGCACTGTCTCCCCTCCAGACGGGGTGAGGGGTGTCCTGCACCCCAAAGTTCCTGCCTCGTTTTACAGACGAGGGCTGAGGGGACATCGGGATTTGCTCAGAACAATAGGGCGGGTGTATGGCTGAGCCAGACTTGACGTCCCCAGCCCCTGACCTTCCTGTCCTCGTGTGCGCTTGGTGCCGGGTCAGAGTGCCAGGCACAGCGTGGAGTGTCACCTCGCCCCACCCGCTTTGTCTGCTGGGTGAGTGGGGAGACGTGGTGCAGACAGGGAAGCCCACCCGCCGTGGTCCTGCGTGGGGAGCGGGCCCACTGCGTGCACTGCACTCCTGATCTCGGGCTTTGTCGAGCGCAGAGCCCTGCAGCAGATTAACCTCCACGTCTGCAGTGGTGTCCACAGCCTGAGCCGAGAGGGCGCGAGTGTCACGACACCTGGGAGCACATGTGGTGCCCAGGGAGCCACTGGGCGTCTCTGTCTCCAGATGAACCCCCGTCTGGACGGCTGCATGAGGAGCTGGAACTGGCTGAACGGTGAGGACACCACCATCCAGGAGACGGTCAAAGTGAATGTGAAAATGCAGTGCTTCTCGGTGACGGAGAAGGGGGCCTTCTTCCCCGGGAGTGGATTTGCCTTCTACAGCCTGGATTACGGTGAGTCCTGGCTCCTGCCTGAGGACAGCCGTGGTCGTCCTGCCGCCGAAACACATGGGGACACAGACAAACCAGCAGACGGTCCCCATTAGGACCACAGTGTGGTGTTCAGACCTGGGCTGGGGGCCGGGGCGCAGGCCCACCTGGCAGGGCGGCCGCTCCTGGCCTCGGCTGTGAGGGGCAGGGGTGGAGGGAAGAGCCAGCCAGGCAGATGCAGGGGTCCCAGGGGGTGCTTTCTAGATGGTCTGAGACAAGACAGGCTTGGGCTCTTGCACGTGGACGTGGACGGCTGTGGGCCGGGGGAGCAGCGGCCCCTCAGGCACTGCAGGGAGCTCAGCTTCCAGGAGGGGGAGGGGCCGGCCCCGCAGCTCTGCCTCCAGGCACTGAGGTGCGGAGAGCACCGCAGGAGCTTTCCTTGTACGTCTGGGGAAAGGAAATGGGAACAGGCCTTGACGGCGGCCGGACCTGGCGGGCTGGGGAGGCCGCTGCAGGAGACCAGGAGTGGGGGGGCAGCCCCGCGTGCCTCCAGCTTCTCTGCAGCCGGGCCCTTAACTCTTAGAACAAAACACGGTTATCTTTTTCCCTTTATTATTAGTTAGTGACAATTTACAGTAAAGACATAGGATTCTCATGTGCTGATAAGTGAGCAGTCACTTAGACATCAGCTTTACGTGGACTGAGTGACTGTTGCAAATCAGTGACACTGGTCGCCTGGTCTGTCCCAAGGACGTCGGCCTGGCCAGTTCAGGCTGCGGGGTGGCTGACGGTTCTGTCCGACTCTTCCCTAGATGGGGCTTGGCTGGAGCCCAGAACAGTCACCATGCCTGGTTCATGGGCCATAGTGACTTTTGAGTTGAGGGTGTTGGGAGAGCCGTGCAGCCCAGCCCAGGGGCCACCATGCACAGCCTAAGCCCCGCTTTCAGCGGGTTGGCTGGGTGACTGGAGTATGGTCTGTCTGCAACTCCAGCAGGTGCCTGCTTTCCTGGGCCTCCTGGGCCTCCGGCCGACACCTGTTCCAGGGAGGCTCTGGGTGACTCCTCACGTCCCCTTCTCTAGAGCCCACTCCTGCCCAGGCTCCTGGGGCCCTTCTGGCTCTGCCCTCTCTGTCTCCACGTTCTCACCTGTGGGGTTCCATGTGTCAGTCAGGTGCATTAGATGCCCGATCTACACATGCCGTTCATGATCCGTCCAGTGCACCTGCTGCAGCGTGTGTAGCACACCTGAACAAAGGACCACCCCACTGAGGTGCTAATTGTAACAGGAAAGCGAGCACGGCTCAGAACACCACACTGTATGTGCGGTCGGAATGACCAGCTTCCGTTTTCATTGCTTTTTAAACTCTTCCAAGTGCTTCAACTTGTAGAGCTGCCTGAACACCACAGGTGAGGTGCGGGGGCCGGAGGGCCGGGAAGCCCCCAGCCTCCCCTCCACTCTGTGGGAAGAGCTGTCCAGAGGCGAGGACGTTGGACGCAGCTGGGGGTGGACGCCGCGGCCCGCGGTGCACCTGCGCCTGCAGCCCTGGGGGCCTGGATGGCCTGGTGGTCACCCAGAGGGGCGATGGGGAGGGCGGGCACTGGCACGGACATCCTTGGGTGGCCCTGGGGCCTTTGGCCCTGAGTCAGGGGCCCAGCTGTCAGGTCACACAGTGGTGGAGCCTGGAAGGCTCAGAACTGAGTTTCCGGTTCCCATCTGCCTCCAGGCCCAGCATTCCCCGCAGCCCAGGGCTCACGGCCTCGCTCACTCTTGCCCCCCTCTCGTTTGTATTGCCTTGCGATGCGCCGCCTCCATTGCAGCACGGACGTCACCGGACGTGGGGACCGAGACCACCTGGGAGATAGAGGCCATGGCTCGGATTCGCCCCGCCACTGACACGGGCGTGCTGCTCGCACTGGTGGGAGACGACCACGCCGTCGCCCTGTCAGTGGCCCTGGTCGACTACCACTCCACCAAGAAGCTCAAAAAGCAGGTGCCACGCCCCGCCCCGCCCCGCCCCAGGGGTGAGCACTGTCCCCGGGCGGCCGGCCTGCTAGCCACCCCTGGGCCCAACTGCGCCTCCTGGGCTCAGGTCCGCCCCCCAGACTCTCACCAGGGTCTGCCCAGCCACGCAGGGACACGAGGTCCCTGACACAGCTGCACGGCAGCTGCACTTGGGGGCCCACAGGCCAGCTGTGCAGAGGGGACACTTTCCCACCCGCTCAGCGGCTTAGAGCGTGTGAACCAATCGCTCACACTTAAGCTGGACAATTCCACTCGCGAATAAGATTTCCAGTTTCCCCGGAGGAGACAGGTGTGTAGACACGGCCCAGGCCTTGTAGCCTCATCCCCTGGGCGACGCGCTCGGGCTCTGAGCACAGACCTGGACCCACACGCTGCCGCCTCCACGCAGTCCCCACCACTCCCTACTGTCTCCCGACGCCAGGTCCACACCGTGGTCACTGGACGTGCTGTCTTCTTAGAGAGCATCTGGAGGAGATGGAAATAGGTTTCATCCTCTGGCCTCTGGACTAAGGGAGGCACGGCTGCCCCAGGGGGACGTGCTCCCCAAGTCAGCCTGCCTTCCAAGCTAGCCAGACTCTCTCACCTGGGCTAGGGGCCAAGAGGCCCCCCGGGCCCTCACCTGCCAGGCCCGGCCTCCACAGGGTCCCATGCTCGGGGTAGACAGCCTGGAGGCCCACAGCTGAGACCACCTCCCCGGGCAGGGAGAGCGAGGGAGGAGGGGGACCATCAATTGTCAGAGTATGTCTGTCCCCTCTTGTCACAGTGTCTCTGCCTTGTGTCCCCTCTTGTCAGTGTCTCTCTCTCTGGTTGTCACATCTCTGTCCCCTGTCATCAGTGTCTCTGCCTTGTGTCATTACAATGTCTCTGTCACCTCTTGTCACAGGGTCTCTGCCCCATGTCATCTGTGTCTCTGTCCCCTGTTGTCAGTTTCTTTGTCCCCTGTGGTCACAGTGTCTCTGTCCTGTGTTGGAGGCGTGTCCTGCCTGGCATGTGCACCTGGGCTGCCTCTTGGGCAGTTCGCATTTGCTGCCAGGTCCCTGCGTGCTGCTCCATGTGGCATCTCCCTGTGGAGAGAGCAGTCCTTCCCCACATTCTGGCCATGGACACGCTGGTGGCTGTGGTCATCTCTGCCCAGGCTGAGGCACGTGCATCCACGTGGCTAGAACTTGTTACCCCAACTCCCACCGAGGATGCACTGCTCCATCTGTCCGTCTTCGTGCCCAGGGGCCTTGTCATTTACACGCACAGAAACTGAGTTCCTGCCGCAGCCCAGCTGCAGGGACCCCACCCACAGGAGGGTCCAGACCAGGGCAGGACACAGGGCCCGGGAGCACATGGCCGCCCTCCCCTGCTCAGGTGTGCATCTCCCCACAGCTGGTGGTCCTGGCCGTGGAGAGCATTGCCCTGGTCCTGATGGAGATCAAGGTTTGTGATGGCCAGGAGCACGTGGTGACCATCTCTGTGAACCAGGACCGGGCTGCCCTGGAGGTGGACGGCACCAAGGGCCAGAGTGAAGTGAGCGCTGCGGGGCTACAGGAGAGGCTGGCCGTCCTCGGGAGGCGCCTGCAGGGCTCTGTGCTGACCTTTGTTGGGGGACTGCCAGGTAGGGGCCCCAGCCTGCTCACCTCAGCAGAACTGGGGTGTCTGTGCCAGAAGGAGGGGAGGACACAGGTGGGCCTACCAGCTGCCCTGTCCCCGTGTGTGTCTGCACTGGCTCAGCAGTGAATCGGGCCAGGATGGGAACACACTCACTGGGGACCGGCATCGGGCTGAAGCCACCCCACCTCCCGGAGCCCCCCGCAGCACCCCCAAGCGGGTGTCAGATGGGCTCCAGCCAAGGGGCCAAGGATGGTCGGGAGAGCCCAGTCCACCAGGGGCCGTGCCAGAGCCAGGTGCCTGGTGCCCCCAGCCAGCCTCACCCCCCAAGTCCCAGTGCAGCAGCTGCGGACAGAATGACCACCAGTGCCTCCTGCATCCAGGAAGGGCCAGCACAGCCAGCTCCTGCAGAGCAGGGGCCTCATGTCTGGTCAGATGGAGCCCAGTAGTGAGGGCAGAGTGCAGGGGGCAGATGAAGGCCAGGAACTCATGGAAGCCCGTTGGCCCCCACTTCCCGGGGAGGGGGGTGGTCGCTGCAGGCCACAGATGTCAGGATTTCTGTCTCAGCTGCCAGACCCAAACTCCATTTAGTTTAATAAACAAAGCTTTGAAGAGGATGAGAGAGCCTGGAAGCCCTCAGCATGAGTCACTGAGCCAGGAGGAGAGCGTTTAAGTGACTGGACTGTCTGTGTGCACTTCCTGGGAGGTCGGGGGTGCGGACGGCAGCTGTCCAGTGCTTGTCTGTCGGGAGGCCCAGCCGGGACGGTGATGCCCTGGAGGAGCGCAGGGACCCAGCAGGCCGTGGGGGCGGGGGAGCCCAGTCCCCAGACGATAGGCAGCCCGCCCACTGAGACACGTCTGTCTTTTCCACGCGGCCAGAGGTGCCGGTGACCTCGGCCCCCGTCACAGCATTCTACCACGGCTGCATGACGCTGGAGGTCAACGGGAGGGCACTGGACCTGGACGAGGCCACCTACAAGCACAGCGACATCACCTCCCACTCCTGCCCACCCATCACGCCGGGCGCCTAGGCTCCCGCTGCTGCTGGACGCTCGCGCCCCCGCCCAGCATGCCTCCCGCCTTCTCCTCCAAGCAGGAAGGAAGGCGGGGGCACCAGTGACCCCGCGCACAACACTGAATCCCGGCCGACGTCCCTCTGAGGCCACCCTCCGCCGTGTAACATACGTGTAAATAGTGGACTAAGCTCAGGGCCAGCCCGAGCCCTCCTGGGGCCGAGGCCCACACCCGCCAGAGCGGCCCCAGGAACGTGATTCTGTTATTTTTATTACCAGATGCTTCTTTCTGACCTAGAACTATGGAAAAATAAAATATTCACAGACCCTTTCTAGCCCCGTGTTGGCGGTTTCTGCTCCTTGGTGCTCAGCGGCACAGCCGTCGGCAGGTCTGAGGCCAAGGGGCCGCAGAAAGTGTGAAACATCCACTGCCGCCAAGGTCCCCGTGGAAGGAGGGGCCCCACCCGCCTCTCCACACACACGTGCACACGCGGTGCACGTACACACTCAGTAGTGAGGTGGCTGGGGAGCAGAAAAGCAGGTTCAGGCCAGCAGGAGCCCTAGGGTCACAGTGACACCGCGGCCCACCCCAGCTATTCAGGCCAGCCCTGCTGGGCCCCGGGGGCCTGATCCTCCGGTGTCCTTTCAAGTCACCCCTGTACCTTCAGGTCTCGGTCTGGTCCCTTGAGGTGAGCTTGGCCCAGGGGTCCCGCCTGATGGACCAGTGTCGTGGAGACCCCACACCAGCCTTCTCCCGCTGGGCCACCAGACCGCCCCACCTTGCCACGCCAGCCAGCCAGGCCCTCGGTGAGTCCTCGAGGCCAACTCTCTTCTGGTTCGAGAGGGAGCCTCTCCTCCTCCAGGCACCGTGGCCCACGCTGCTTCCCAAGGGCCCCAGTGCAGCTCGCTCGGGTCCCCCAACTTCAGCAGCCTCTGGGTGGAATTCTGCTGACTCAGGACTTCATAAAACCAGTCTAAGAGGCTCTTCAAGAGATTTCCACAGACCGGGGGCAGGGGGAGGTCAGGCGTGGGCCTCGGAGAGCCCACGTCCTCATGAAACGTCCACCTCCAGCCAAGGTCCCCGTGGAAGGAGGGGGGTCCCACCCAGCCTCTCCCACAGACCGTGGATCTCCTTCCACCTGTGACTGGGGTAGACGTGTGTGGCTCACACCACAAGTGGACCCCAAACCCAGCCCCCTGTGCTGGCTCCGGGATCAGGGTGGCAGACTGATGGGCTGAGCAGGTCAGGCCAGGGCTTGGAGCTGAGGGACACAGCCTCAGGCTGTCCACCTAGAGCTCGTGAGCCCAGTCCTGAGGACCCTGGTGTTGACCAAGAGGACCAGCACAGACACCGTCTGCTCGGTGAGTGGTCTGAGCACAACTCCAAGGAATGTGGGACACACAGTCCCACTGTGGCCCCCAGGAGCCACCTGGGCTGCCCACCGTCTGGCCACGTGTGGCCTCAGGAGCCCAAAGCCACTCTGGAGCCTGATCCAATTCTCAGTCTTGTCACCACAGCATTCTCACCATGCTCTCTGGTTCCCGTCCACTCTGGAGGTGGCTCTGGAATGTTCTTATGGAATGCTGCCCTGGCTAGCTGTGAGCTTCCTCCTGGCCAGCCACAACCGGCTCATGAAGGCCAGGACGGCCAGCAGAGCAGGGGACTCACACAGAGCCCTGGGGCTGGACTCCGGGACAGACAGGCCAGCGCTCTGGGGCCTCCTGACCACCTTGGGTTCGTCTTCTCCCCGGGGACAGCAAGGCAACATCTGTTTCCTGGTGCGGTTTCCTTAGTCTTCCACTGGGCGCCAGGGGTTACCCTAACTGCTGCCAAGAAAAAGCTTACGGCCAGGTCAGAGCCAAACACTGCAATACGTTCCCAGCTGTGCCGACCAGGTTGGCGAACTTGCTGCTCCCAGGTCCAGGCAGGGCCAAACTGCACACGAGGCCGTGGCTGACGGAGAGTCTGCATCTGACTGTGTGCACCATGGAGGAGCAGCTGGGGTGGGTCTGACTGTGCGCGTTGCAGGACCGCACAGAGATCTGACCGGGCGCCATGGGGGGTGGGGGGTGGGATGGGTTATGCTGCTGACACAGAATGTGGTCAGAGCTGATCTCAGAGTTTTTTGCTCTTTTGGTTTTAAGAGTAACATCTGTGTTTCGTTCTTCTGTTTGTTTCTCGGATACTATAGATCGGTAACAGTTTTGTGTGACGGGCTGTCCTGTGCCTTTAGCACATTTAGGTGCATCCCTATAGCCTGCATGCCACTGCCAGTGGGAACCCACACACACACACACACACACATGAGACAGTCACAGATGTCTTCAGACACTGCCACACGTCCCCTGGGGCAAGTCAAACCTGTCGAAAACCCCGCATTCCAGAAAGAGGACGTTTGACCCCAGCTCACGTAACACAGAAGGTTACCTCTAGGAACAGTACGTATTTAACTCCGAGGTAATGTACGAGGCATTTAGGAGGTAACGTAAAGCTGTAGCCTGTGGGCCAGTGTGGCCCTCCCCTGGCTCTGTTAACAAAGCCTCATTGGCACCAGTCACGGCACTGACTGACCCCTGTGCCCAACTTCTCTCACGTTAGGACGGCCGAGCTGAACAGTGGCTGAACAACTGCTGGCCCTCGAAACCCGAGGTGCGTCCTGTCTGTCCCTTATTGAACTTTGCTGACCTCTGTGATAAAAGACTATTTTTATGAACTAGGGTGAAGAAATATTTCTTTAAAATATAAAACAAAACGCTCTCGTGATAAAGAAAAATATCTAAAAATTGGGCTGCATTAAAATCAAGAACTTCAAGAAAAACAAGGTTGGAGGACTGACGCTACCTGACCTCAAGACTCGTTAAAGGAGTTACAGTAATCAGCACGGCCTGGTATTGCCAAATGAACAGACAGACAGACAGACCAATGGAACAGAAGAGAGAGCCCAGAAACAGACTCGCGAAAATAGAGTCAACTGCTCTTCAGCAAAGGACCGAAGGCAACACAACGGAGCAGAGACAGTCTCTCCACAGAGCGTGCTGGAACAGCTGGACATCGGCACGCAAACGAGCCTCCACGAAACCTTGCGCCCCTCACAAGAGCCAACTCGAAATCCATCACACGTCTGAATGCAAAGATCTACACACGAAACTGTAGAACTCCTGGAAGACGCGCAGGAGAAAATCCGGACGGCCTGGGACTTGGGTTGACTTTTCGGATCCAACGCCAAAGGTGCGACCCACAAAGAAATAACGGCTAAGCCAGGCTCCGTTAAAGCGAAACACTTCTGGCAAATGACACTGTCAAGAGAATGAGAAGACAAGCCACAAACAGGAGAAGATATTTGCAAAAGGCACATCTGATAAGGCTCTGTGACCGAAATGTACAAAGAACCGTTGAAACGCAACAGTCAAAAAGCAAACAACTCAATTTTAAAAACACGCGTCAAAGGCTTCAAAGACATCTTACCAAAGAAGCTACACTGGTGGCAAACAAACACAAACTGACGCTCAGCACCACATCCTCGGGGAGGCGCAAATTAAACAGCAGGGACAGACCACCGGGCACCTGTCAGAACGGCCCCACCCAGACACCGGCAACACCAAGTGCTGGCGAGGACGTGGAGCAGCGGGCACTCAGCACCGCAGGCGGGAGCGCAGAACGGTGCAGCCACCGGGAAGACGGTTCCTAGGGGAACTGAACACACCCTCGCCGGCTGACCCAGCCACGTGCTCCTTGCTGTTTGCCCAGGGGAGCTGAAACTGTCCACACAGAAGTGTGCACACAGCTGTTTACGGAAGATGTGTTCGTAACTGCCCAACCTGGAGGCACCGGAGATGCCCTTCAGCAGGTGATGGGTAAACAGACCGTGTTCCGCTCAGACGCTGCTTTATTATTCAGTGAGAAAAAGAGGTGACCTCCAAGCCGTGAAAAGACATGGAGGAACCTTGAATGCGTGTGAAGAAGTGGAAGACGCCCGTCGGAAAAGGCGCACGTTGTCCAACCCCCACCACGTGACGTTCTGGAAGCAACAGAACCACGGAGGCAGCAGGGACTGGGGAGGGGCCGAGGGGCGGAGCCCGGAGCAGTTCCAGGGCACGAAGCTACTCTGCAGGGGACGGCAACGGCTGGCACGTGTCGTCGCACGTGTGCAAACCCGCAGACGCCCACCACCGGGGGTGGCCCGGGGTGACGGCGGGGGCAGTGCTGGCTCAGGGTCGCAGCGGACGGACCACCTGGTGGGGGCGCTGACAGTGGGGGAGGCTGCGCGCGTGGGGGTGAGGGTCGGTGAGAGAACCTTCACCATCCTCTTAACTTTGTGGTAAATCCAAACTGCTCTAAATAATAGTCCATTAAAAACAAACAAGTCAATCAATCGAGGATGTCTGTTCCTCAAGCACCAGAAAGAGGGCAGCCAACAAGCTCAGGCGGGAGAGGGTGTCGGGAAGCTCCCGGCCCGCACGGGGCGCACGTCCAGAACGCATAACAAATCCCTCCTGCAAACAGGAGCAGAGAGCAGGGAGCTGACAGGCACAGGCGGACCCTGCACAGAACAGGACCACGTGGGCCAGTCTGTCAGTTCCACGGCCGCTCCTCAACACGGAGGGAAATGCGAACCACAGACACCACGAGGTGAGCCCGCAGGGAGAAACCCCCTCACCCGCCGCTGTGCGAGGACCAGATGCCGGCAAGCTGGAGCAGCGAGCGGGTCCTCCCTGCAGCAGACACGGGGCTGGGCACCGCCAGCAGTCAAGGTCGCCAGGGCCCCAAAGCCACGCCAGGGGCCCCACACACCCCAGGAAACCCGAGACACCCCAACGCCCACCCACCGAGAATGGCGGTCCCACGTCCCACGCAGAACCACAGGCAGCAGACGAACGTCCAGCCCACGGTCGCATCTCACTGGTGTGAAGCTTGGCGGAGGCCTGGCGCCCTCGGCCCGTCCACGCGCAAACAGGGCTGCGGAAGACGGTCAGCACGGCGGACCAGGAGGGCCGGCCCCACAGCCCTGCTCTGTCAGCGTCACCGCATTACACCTATAGGTCTGCAGCCTGCTTTCCACACATGTATTAGATTTGTAACTTAAAAGGTTCAGTAAATGGGAAAGGGAAACACAAAGTAACGGGAGCCACCCAAGAGCTGCTGGCAGAGCGAGGGCCCTGCCCCGGACCCCCCTCCGCTGAGCATGCCCTGACAACCCAGCAGCGTCTCTGCTCTGGCCTCCTTTGTGTTTTCATCCCCCGCCCAGAGGGAGCAGAATCGGGCGACAAGACAGGACAGGGCGGGAGTGGGGCGGGCAGGGCGGTGCTGGGTGACCACAGGCCACTCAGGACCAGACGAGGGCCCCTCACTGCGCCCATGACCGTTGTATCGTTAACTGAGCATGTACCGTACTCCCGGCCCTGCCCAGAGGGCTCGTGTGCGCTGGCACCAGACAAACCCCCTCTCCGCTGAGACTCAATTCACACAGCGTAACAGTCACCCTTCACCAGTGCACGATTCAGCGGTTTCAGTGCATCTGTCACCACTGGTTCCAGAACGTCTCCTTGGGCCGCGAGGGAACCCTGTCCCCGTTAGCAGCCTTCCTGACGCCTCCCACTACCTGCCTCAGTCTGGGATGAGGAGAGAGTGGGTCACTTCGCAGACAGAGGGGCAGGGGCTGTGTCCCCAGGTGGGGGGCCCTGGGGGCTGGGGGCCACACGTGGATGCACGCGGCGTGCAGGGTCTGGGAGTGGTCCTGGAGATGGGGGGGGCCTGGCAGCCACCAGCAGACCAGGAGGTGAATTATTCACATTCTTTGTGGCTGGGGTGAGGGATAAAGACATTTTTGTGGATAAAAGCAAAATTGTTGGCCTTGGAGTTTAATATTTTTCATCAGCTCCTGGCTCTGGGCAAGATGAAAAGCCCTGGCAGGCGGACAGGGGCTGGGCGACACTGGTGTGAACAGTCAGGGGAAACTCTGATGCCCCATGTGTCCCACCCCGGGTCCTGCGTGGGGTTGAAGGCTGTCTCCATGTTCTGGGCACCCGTGGCCGGGCTCCAGTCAGCACAGACTGGCTGCCAAGTCTGCAACCCAGCGTCCCAGCTGTTTGCTCCGGGGGCTGCAACGGGCCTGGGGGACACGGGAACTGCGAGACCCCGGGGAGAGCCGCAACCCCCACACGCCCTCACCCACGGAGCCAACAACCCCATCCCGGTGCTCGTGGACCCAATGTCTTGGCAGCAGAGCCCCTGACTCCGTTGGACAGTTTGGTCCTTAAACCCCAGGCAGACGAGGTGCTTGCTGTGTGATCCCAGGCAGGTCAGCTGGGCATGGCGTCCGAGCCCTGATCCTCCCTGGGCGCTTCCTTCGTGCCTAGCAGCCCCTCTCTGATTTCCGCCCCTCAAACCTGAGCAGACGGCTGGCTTCGAGCTCTGTGGTCACGTTAGTCTTTCCTGTTTGGAAAACTGGGGGGGGGGCACTTGGTGCCTTTGCTGGGGTGTGAGGTATCCATCTCCAGGACACCCCAGCCCCACCTCCCCCCGAGGGTGACTCTTCCCGCTTCCGGGGCTCAGGTCTGAGTGCAGAACTTGGAGCGGGGGGGACAGGGCGCCAAGAAGGCAGGACCTTGAGCACGTCCCAGGCCTGTGGACTCTGGTGAAGCGTGGAGCGCCTGCCCTCCTGGGAGGCTCTGAGCACAGTGCCCACGGGAGCAGGTGGGCGTCCTGGAGCCCAGCGCCTGCACCCAGCTCAGGTCCCAGCCTCTGTTCATTTCTCCTCTGTTGCTTCGTCTGGTCGTTTGCACCAGAGTAAATACACCCTGGACAGCAGGAAACAAAGTCCAAGCCCAGAACCCTGGCCCTGTGTCCAGAGCTCCTTCTCAAACAACTAGGATGGGGGTGTTCGAATGTCACGTGTCTTTGCACTTTGACCCCAAACACCAAGAACATAAACCAAAGATCCACTGGAAGCCACTTCTTCCTAGAACTTCCGGGACCCAAACAGGCTGGCATCTCCGTGGCGTGAAGGAACGGTCGTCCACCCGACATTTCGTGGCTTGGCTTTGTCATTTTAACACACTCAGAATGGACGTGCGGGGATGGGCGGCCAGGTGGCCCCTCACACTGGGAGAGCTAAGCGCCTGTGAGAGCCACACAGGTGTCCCCAGCACACGCTGACCAGACCTGTGCCCGGGACCTGCCCCTCCCACGGACGCCAGGAGGGAAAACGAAGCCGGTAGAGCCTTACCCGACACTCAGCGAAATGAACAGACGCGCGTGATGAGGGCGGAGGCCGGTTGGGAGTCAAGCCCTGGAGTCAAGCCAGCACCGGCAACTCCACCTCGGCGCCTCCCCGGGGTGAGCCGGGAGCGCGGCCTGAGCGCGGGTGGCGCCGGCGGCCGGCGGGAGCACAGGAGCCAGGCTCTGCCTCGCCTACCGCAGTCACTCGATTGTGGATCTCGTGTGCGCTAATGTCCTCACGAGATCCTCAGTGTAAAAACGTGTCTGCGGCTGCTAATTCTTACACTTTATTGAAAGTCCCTAGGTTTGTTTTTTATTGTTATACTATTTTTGAAGGTTACTTTCCGTTTACAGTGATTATAAAACATTGGCTGTGTTCCCCGTGTCGCAGGCACATCCTACAGCCTGCCTCACGCCCAGTGGTTTGACCCTCCCACGCCCCCACCCCTAGACTGCCCCCCACACTGGCCACCGCTGGCTTGTTCTCTGGTGCAACATGGATGGCCCCGGGGGGGCACCCTGCTCAGGAAATGAGTCAGACTGAGGTACCATATGACGTCACTTCTGTGTGGAACCAAAAAAGTCCAACAACTAGCGAATGTACCAAAAAAGCAGCAGACCCTCAGACACAGGGAGCAAGCCAGCGGAAGTCCCCAGACCCGCACTGTGACCCCGCCCCCGCTGCCCGGGGCGCCCGGCCATGGGCGCGGCTGCGGGACCCTCGCAGAGCGGAGGATTGAGCGGCTGTGGGGTGGCGGCAGGCACTGGTCTTCCTTACGCAAAACTGCCCGCGGGACCCAATTGGCTCTTACAAGCCTCAGAAATAAGAAGCACCTTCTCTGTTCCGTGCACAGTCCAGGCGGGGAAGACAGTCAATCACTTGATAACTGCCGTTTACAGGACGTTCAAGGCACGTTTCTTTGGTGAAAAACGATCTCCCCAGATCGCAGCCGACTCTTCCTGTGAGAGCCACCCTGGGTGTCAGGACACGTGTCCCGTGGGGTCCTCGGTGCACGCCAGGCCACCCCAGCCCACAAACTCCTGCCGCCATGATCCTGAAGCCCCCAGAAAGGATGAGTTTTGAACCAGATCCTAGCTCTTCATGCAGCCGCCAAGCAAAGCCATGAGGAAGTGGACCTGGGCCAGTGAGTCTGGGTGACAGGGGCGGACGGGGAGGGACTCTGGGACCCACGGGGGCCACTGAGTCGGGCACAGGCGGACAGCTGGAGGAGCGGCAAGGCCACGTGTGGCCGAGGGCACCGTCTCAGCCAATGGAACTGTTCCTTCTAAATTTGACAGTTGTGTTATTTTTTACGATATGCCCGAAGCAAGTCAAACAATTCAGCCAGCTTGGCCACGGATGGTTTGACCTAAAATCCAAGCTGACAATGAGTGACCGCTGCGTTCGTGGCCTTGGGGCTCAAGCCCCAGGTCCTGGCCACAGAGGCCAGGGCTGTGCGGGGCCCACGGGGTCAGGACCCCTGGAAACACAGAGTCCACATTCAACAAAATGCAGGCGGGCCTCGCTCTACGGCTCCTCAGAGACTGAGTTTGCACAAGTGGGGGGCGCGGGGCCGCCCTGCGTGGGGCAGGTACTTTCGCTCGTGTCTGCGTCGCTTGCTGGTGGCTCCCAGGACACCCCAGACTGTTCATTATTATGGTATTTGTGTGGTGATTCACGGCCAGTGATCTTCGCTGCTACTGTTATGATTGGGCATTTCTGGGCAATGAAGCGTCTGTAATTGGGGGATGAACACCAGCCACGCGCCCTGGACAGACTGCAGCCTGGCGTGAGTATCGTTCACGAGCCGGGAAACCAGGGGTTCTGTCACTCACCTCACGCAGTCTTGGCTCTGCTGCCCGGAACGGCCAGGGGGCTGCCGGGACCAGAATGGCAGACGCCCTGACCAGCGTCCGGGCCTGCCTGCCTCGTCCGTAACAAGAGGCCCTCCTGAGTCGAGGGCCCAGACTCTTCTCCGGGCCCTCCCTCCTCGAGAGGAAATGCTTGACGGGCACAGGAAGCAGAGCGGGGGGTGTTTTCCGAACGCGAGGGCCGGGGGTATTTTGTCTGTCAGACCAAATGTGCCTGCAGCCCGCAGGGGAGCAGGAGACCGCGTCCTCTTAAGCCGCCCCCCTCCCCGTCCCTCCTCTCTCCCCCACTTCCCCTGTTCCCCAGAGACCCAGGACTGTAAATCTGGTCTGCCACTGGGCCAGGACTCGACTGTGCAGGGCCGTGCTCACCTGCTCCCTCAGGTGTGTCTGCAGTGGGCAGGTGCCCGGGGGTCTGGGGTAGTAGCTTCAGGTCTGTACTGGGCACAGCTGCTGGGGGAGGCCCATTCGGGGTGCCCCCCAGAGCAGGCCGGGCTCCCCCAACACACTCCACAGAAGACAGATGCCTCACACAGGAAACGGGCAACCACAGGGAGCAGACGTCCCCTCAGCGGGTCGGCGTTTGGAAAGGAGCACGGACCCCAGGCACTTGCAGGCTTTGGAAACAGCATTTATATGTGAGCCAGGAGTCCGGTCGCTGGAGCAGACGTGTCCCTGGGGACACGACCAATAGACACAGCCACAGCATGTCCCCTCCAAGAGCCCCTCCTCTCGCGGCACGGGGCCACATGCCCTTCGCAAAATGACGCAATGACTAGCGAGGACGACAGGAGGGCGTGAAGCTGCTTTGTCAGCGAGCGAGGGGCCCTGCATGGGGACCCGCAGTTTGGTGTGCAGCTGACCTGGAGGTGCCGCCCACGGCCCCCGGGGCTCTGTGCCCCTGTGATTCGCCCCGGGAGGGAAGGGGCTCAGCCTCTGGAAGGTGCTGTGCCGTGTCCAGGAGGCTGAGCCACGGAAGCAGGGCTTGCAGACACAGCTTTGTTTTCTAACAACCCCAAGGAGATTTTGCTCGATCTCTGGCTCTGGTCAGGGTGCATAAGGGGGCGGCTTCTCCCCCAGGAGGACGTGGGCGGCAGCATAGACAGGGGGCACACTGGGGGGGCCCCCACAGCCGGAGCTGGACTGAGACGGAGGCCGTGTGTCCTCAGACATAGAGAGGTCAGCGCTGGGCAAGGCCGGGAGGCCGCTGGAGGGCTGCAATTAAACAGAGAAGCATCCTCAGTCGGCAGGAGGGCAGCCACACACACTTCCACGTGCAGCCCAGGAGCGTGCCACCAGCGCCCTCCAGAGCGCCCCCAGCTCAATCTCCCCAGACCCAGGCCCTCCCAGTGGGACCTGCTCCCTGATCAGCCTGCAATCCCAGGGGCCGGACGGAGGGCCCAGTTCAGCCCAGCGGGGCCCCCTTTGCACAAACGCCAATCCACCACCTGCAGGAATGCCCTGCAGATCCCTGACTCCTGGCCTTGCCTGCTGGGCACCAGTCTCAACCCTCGATGGGGTGGCCATCGACCGGCCTGATGCCGGGACACGGTCATGCGAACCCTGTCTGCGGAAAAGGCTGCACGGCTTGCTAGGGGCCCTGGGTTGACTCGACACTTCATATTTTAAGGGAAAAAAACCAAGAACATGAATATTTTCAACACAGTGTGATGGTTAACCTTACGCATTAACTTGGCTAGACCTCGGTGCCCAGATCTTTGCTCAGACAGTCCGGAGGTCACTTTGAGGGTGTTCTCTAGCCACGATTACCAGGAAGATCAGCAGACCACCCTCCTCGCTGTGGGAGGGCCTCCTCTGATCAGTCAAAGAGGGAAAGACTGAGGTTCCTGAGGAACAGAGAGTTCTGCCTCCAGACTGACGGGACTCGAATCTGCAAAATCCCTTCCTCCAGGGGCCTCCAATCTGTGGCCTGCCCTGCAGGTTTCTGACTCTCTCTCTACCTCCATTTCTCTACCTGTACGCCTCTGTCTGTAGCATCGACACCTGTAGCTGCAGACATATCTGTGTCTGAGTCTGTTATGCGCACACACCCTGTCAGCTGTTTCTCTGGAGAAGCCACACTAATACACGTAGACGCAAGAAAACGTGATTCTGTGAAGGAAACGTTGGGGCGTGGCACAGATTCTAAATCAATGAAATTTCCAGCTTTTTTTCCCACCTGTCAACAAACCTTAAGTTTCTTTTTATTTCTTAATTTCTAAGGGTTAAAAATGCCTGCTTTAAACCAATATTAAATAAATAAAGCGAGCTCCCCCCACAACAGGACACAGGCATGTGTGCGGGCTCCAGTCTGTGGCCATACGGTGTGGCTCCTTTGCTGCCCGCCTGCCAGCTACCCAGGTCCTGGGGAGGCCGGTCCGCCCCACCCCCAACTCCAGAGACGCCTCAGACCTCAGGATCTGAAAGGAGACTTTTCTCATAAGCTGGAGCTCAGGTTCGACAGCTGGGGCTTTTGGAGTCCAAGGGCCCTGGGCTCCTGCCCACCTCTCTTTCTTCCTTTCTCTCAAATTCACACTTATCTGACCTCGGGGGACAAAGCAAACCTCTAGAGAACACCCTCTCAGGTCTGCTAGGGGCTCCCAGCTCCCTCCAAGCACGTGTCTGCTCAGTGCTTCACAGGAGACAGCAGCTGAGAAAACCGGGACTAAAGCACACTAGACTATGGACTAAACCAGTGGGAGCCAGAGCGAGCCAGCAGGAAACAATAAACCACCAGGAACCACAGAGTAAACCGCCACGGAGCAACCCACTAAGAACCACGGGGTAAGCCACCAGGAACCGTGGAGTAAACCACCACGGACCACGGGGCAGCCCACCAGGAACCACAGAGTAAACCACCACGGACCACAGAGTAAACCACCAGGAACTACGGAGCAAACTAGGCTCTGTCCACACAGGCGACCCCGTCAGAGGAACAGACAGCAAGTCCCTCGGTTATAGGGCCTGAGGTCCCTTAGCTGCGGGATGCAAGCTGATGGTCAGCATGTCCTATTCCTGAAAGCTCATCAGCGCCAAGCCCTTCCCTGCACGTCCTGGTCGGGTGGCCCTGGGAGCAAGGAAGGTGGGTTCCCTTCTGGATTTCTCTTTTGACTAACTGCTCAAAACAGCCTGCCAGTAGCTGCTCGCTGCTTGCTGTTATGTGAGAGCATCTCCACTGCTGATGACTTTGACGAGCACTGAAACACCCCCTTGCCTCCTCTGCTGGTCAACAGCAGCAGCATCAACCTGTGTTTTTCTTCTCAGGAAACACAGAGACTCCCTGACTGTCATCTCCCGGAAATCTGATTACTGACGTCTGTGGAATGACACTCACATGTGCGCTGGCGTAAAGGCTGATGAGGCCCCGGGAGGGGAGCCCAGGCCTCCTCGGGAGGGAGAACGGGGAGCATCTGCTGTTTGTGAAGAGCCAGGGCTGCAAGGTGGATGAGGATGGGGTCCAACACCGGATAAAGTGGTCCATTCATCAGCACTGAGCTGCATGGACGGAGGCCATGCCCCACCCTGTACTCCTGCAAGGACCACAGCCCCTGAGGGGACAGGAGCAGGAAGCCGCCCAGTGCCCGAGCTCAGGGAGCAGAGCACCAGCTGCTGTCGGCCTCCAGCACCAGCAGGATGAGGCCCTGTCCTCCCCCAGTCCTCCCTTTGGCCAAGCTTGCAGGAGGCTGGTGACAACCCAGCCCGAATGTCGGGGCTGAGACCAGAGGAGGGGCCCTGTGGGGGTCATCTCCACCTCCCAGCCATGCTGGCACAGCATGGCCTCCCTCCCAGGTCAGGGAGCTCCCGTGTGTGGGAGCGGCTGTGGTACCTCAAGGTGGACGTGGGGGTGGCAAGACCAGCCAGCATGCAGGGAGTGTGGGTCCCTCCCTGACTGCATTTTCAAGCTTGGGTTTGTGACCACAGGTGGCCAACCAGCCGAGGGTCCAGCGCTCCCTACAGCTGTGGGTCTCACATTCCAGGTTTGCAAACTAAGCAGATGAGGATGGCCAAGCAGAGCCCCCAGGACACAGGACACAGCCCAGATGACGCAATCCTTCCTGTGATGGGGACCAGGGAGGACGCCCGGAGGTGGGATGCGGGTGACACTTCTGGGCAAGGCGGGGGCTGCAGGTATGGCCTGGGTGTTGGGAAAGCTGTGCCCCGTGACACCAGGGCGTGCCCGCCCTCAGGAGTGACGCCACCAGGGGGCGCCAGCAACCAGCTCATTTCCTGACCCCTGGATAGTCCCTTCCCAGGTCTGGAGCCAGGCCTCTCTCCAGTGGAGACCAGGCTCACAGGGGCCTCTCATGCCCAGACTCAGGACCCACCCTGCAGGGCAGGATGGCGACTGGCTAACTGGTCAACCCGCGATGGCCGGTGGAGGCCTCCCACAGCACATCCTGTGAGCCACCTCTCCGCACAGGCGTGGCATTGACCTCAGGCTGTGTCCCAGCCTCCTCTATGAATTCCAAGGCCCCCAACGCCCTGGGTGCATAGCCACCAGCTTCATTCTCAAGGCAAGTAGAAGGAGCTGGGCACAGAGGAGGGGACGGGCAATCCCACAGGGAGATAAGGTCGTCGCTGAACTCTCCCCGGCTGGCCCGTCCTCGGCAGGACGTGACCTGCAGGCTTTCTTAACATGCCGCACCCCCACTTCCTGAGGTCCAGAGACCCCACACCCCCTTCCAGCCACACGCGCCGTCGGACCTCACTGACCCAGGGGTGAGCTGGGGTGGGTCTGCGGGCTCCTCCAAGTCAGAGGGGGCACAGAGATGAGGCAACAGGTGCACACGGCAGTCCCTTCACCTCAGCCCCCCTCGAATCCACCCCAGACAGACCCATCCTGTACAGCCACCGGTCCTAAGCTGGTGTCACGTCCTGCCAATGTCACTCTCTGGGCGCTGGCCCCCCAAACAAATGAAGGCATGTGACCTCACAACACACAGCCGGGGTCTGGGCATCCCCTCGTTCATCCCCTAGCCCCCGCCCGCCCAAGGGCAGAAGCAAAGCCCATCCCACACCTTGGTAGCAGGAACTCCCAGGACTGGTCGCTGACCACCACTGTCATCGACACAGACCCCAGAGGAGGTCCACCAGGTCGCCCTCAACACCGGGGCTAAGACAGGTTAACCTCTGCCTCCGAGGACACAGGCGACAGCTGGGGACATGTCTGTCATCTCAACGGGGGTGTGCCGGCAGCGGGAGGGTGGGCCGGGGGCACTGCTCTGTAAACAAGGTTTGGCCTCCAAATGCCCCCTTTCCCATAGCAGCCCCAAGGCCAGCATTGTGCAAGTGTCCCAGTGTCGGTGATGTGTGGGTGGGTGGGTGGCTCACTCACTCTGGACAGGAACCTCTGTGGGCTGGCTGGGTCACCAGGGCCACACAGAGCAAAGGATGCCCCAAATGCCCCGGAGAGCTGTTGGACGTCCAGGCAAGGGGCCTGGGGTCACCCTCCACGTCCCCTTAGACTGTCCCGAACCCTTTGCTGGTGCAAGCCAACTGCACTGCCCTGTTACATCAGGAGGGGAAGCCACAGGCCCCCTGACCTTCAGCCAGAGCTGCACCTCCACCCCTGCACCCTGTCCGACGGCTAAGTGACCACTGCCCATGACGTGAGCAGCGGCTTCAGCCCGGAGACGCTCAGCCTACCTGGAGAGGCAGCGGGAAGGATGAGCAGGTGGGGAGGGCTGCGGGCGCAGGGCAGAAGCCGGAGTAGGCCAGGACCTGCTGGGCGGGGTTGTACAGCATCTGGGGCGGTGCAGGCGGGCCATAGGCCCGCTGGGACAGAGGGACCTGCCAGGAGGGTGGAGACGCGTCAGCCGACCCTCCCAGGCGTGCGCCCCTCCACCCGACCCCTCTCTGAGAAACTCATCCCCCAGCCGCCGTCCTTCTGGGTCCCGAGTCCTCAGCCAGGCTCTCTCCCTAAAAGGGGGCTCAGTCCCGCTTTTCGTTTTCTCGGTTTTTTGTCCCAGGGACCCGCCAGCCTAGGCCAGGCTCTCTTGGTGCTTTTTCTGAAAGAGCAGGAAGACCCCAGCCCCTCCACTGCAGGGGCCTGTGTCGTGGGGTCCCCACGCAGCTGCCACGAGGAAGGGGCTGGCTTTGGGGGCCCCTCCCCACAGGTGCTCCCGTGGCCCAGCTGTGAGGGAGAGCTCTGGTTGCAGGGATTTCTGGAGAAGCACGGACGAGACCAGAACTTCCCAAATTCCTGCTCCCATCAGTTCACGGGAGGCTCTGACTCCCCAGGGGAAATCGGGACCTGGGCCTGATTCGGCTGCTCACCCAGCCCCGGGGGAGGACGGGCCGTGGGACAGACTCCTCCCCCGAGGGCGGCCAGTCACTCCCCTGGGGGCCTCAGGGTTCCCAGACCAGAGGCATACCCTTCCCTAAGAGCACGAACTGGGTTCCCGCCTGACTGCCATGGGGCAGGCACCGTGGATCTGGGGAGGGGCCACACAGCAGGGGCAGAGGGTCTGAAAGCTCATCGCAGCACTGGAGGTGACCAGAGCCGGCTGAGGGCTGGGCTGGGCAGTGGGGAGGCTGGGCCTGCAGGGGCAGGGGGAGCAGGGAGCCCCCAGAGCTGCCCCGCCAGCCAGGCCCTCCTACCAGGAGCTCAGCACGAGGCCTGCCTGTCGCTGAACTGCATCGAGGAGTCAGTCGAACTCCAAGGAGGGAGCCGATGGCTCAGCAGCAGGGACACAGGACGGAGAACTCGAGGCAGAGCCCAAGCTCAGCCACCGCGACGCCCTGACACCTTATTCGCCAACGAGCAGAGCCGAGCGCCAGCTGCACACGCCCTGACCCAGCCGGCTCAGCCCGCAGCCGCGCCCCAAGGCCACGGAGAGCCGTCAGGGTCCAAGGCGTGGCTGGGGGCCTCCCGGCCACAGGGGAGAGCCTGGGGGCTGGGGCTGAGAGGGCTGGTGAGGGTCGAGGGTCAGGGCCAGAGAGGAGCCGCCTAGCCCTACTCAGCCTTTCAGGGTCCCGGGGGGACAGGGGTTGGGGTCTCCCACGAGGCAGCCTCATTCCGGGACACTACGGCCACTCCGAGGGGGACGCTGGACCCCACCCCCAGCCTCCCGTCCCGCGTCTGCCCAGTCTGGCATGACCGCCTGTCCACCTTGTCACCCCTGAGCCCCCGTGACTGCGATGTGACCCCGGCTGGGCCAGCAGGACTTCCCACCTGCCTTCTTATACCCGAGGCCAATGCAGACCCTTCCTCACTCAGACTGGTTTCAGCTGAGTTTAAGCCGGGTGTCTGTAAGTGTTGCCACGATGCTGGAGCAACCCCGCCCCGGGAGACCCTCTGCAGACCCGAGGCTCCCCCGCTCCCCTCAGGATGAGCTGTCTGTGACCGGCCCTCCCGGCCCTCAGTGCCGAGGGCTTTGGGTGGTCAGTGAAGTGTCTTCATCCCTTAAGATAATTCCTAAATTATAAGGTCCATTAAAGTTGCTTTAAGGAATCACCTGCCTTGCTTCTTACAACCCCCCAGAGCTTTGGGTTCATGGAAGGAGGTTGTCCAGAGTCTACAGAACTCCATGTCCTGCCTGTGTGACCAGGGCCTTCCCAGGATATTACTACCTTCCCGAGAGAACACTCCAGCAAGGTTATCGTAACCTCAGTGGGCTCTGGAGCTGCTTCCGGAAACCCACTGGGCTGACCGCCATCCCCGGGGACAGGCCAACCTCTACCCCAGCTCGCAGGCCGGCAGGACGCTCACCAGACACACTGCGAGTCAGTCTGGTCTAACCTCGCTCTCCTATAATCTGCCAGGGGCAAAGCTCTGACATGGCCACAGCAGGAAGGCCCCACCCCGGGGGATTGTGCAGATGCACCGTGGGGCCCTGCGGACGCCAGGCTTCCTGGCCCTCGTCCTCGAAGGATGGGACACTCGTCCCTCATGAGTGTAAAGACATCCCACGACCAAGCGGCTGCACTGCCCGGTGAGGGCCGGGACGGCTGTGGTTATGGGGCTTAGGGTCTCGGTGGCATCTCAGGTTTTGTCTGGAGCCAGGGAACCCTCAAGAAACATGTCACATCTCGGAGGCTCCCGGTAAGCTGAGAAACGTGGCCAATGGCCAGAGCCTCCGGGCTGTGGTGACAAGCCACCACATGGCAGTCTGAGCTGCGGACGGGGCTGGGGTCTGGCCTGCGGGGGCTGTGTTTGCACACATTTGTGTTTTCGTTAGCGCTGGATGGCACCGGGCGGCTGTGAGCTCCCCTTGGTGTCTGTGGAGGAAGGGTGACATTGCAGGAGGTGGCGTCTGGCCCCAGTGAGAACCTAAATCAGAACAGACGGGTCCCTGGGGAGGACACTGCCCTGCGGAGAGCCCGAGAGCAGCCTCCGGCCTGGGCCCTGCAGAGCTGCCCCTCCCCGGAGGCCCCAGACTCTGGAGCCCGTTCCCAGGAGGCTGGCCTCACAGTCGTCTGAGCTTGGGGTGGGAGGGAGGGAGGCCCCGGCAATCCACATGTGGACACAGCCATGGGGGTGCCAGGCTCAGGTCCCCTTGCGGCTGAAGTCGTGCCCCCTGCGTGGGCTTCAGTGGCTCCAGCCTCAGGTGGGGAGGGGACTGAGGGCCCTGCTTCCACGCACAGCCCTGAGGCTGGGCCCCACCGGCCTGTCCCCTCATCTGTGAGTGAGGGTGATGGGGCCGTGGGCCTGGTCTGCTCAGCACGGGGCGGGCGTTACTCACCACGTCCTTGAAGGCCCCCAGGACGGCCGCAGTGACGATGCCCAGGAACAGGCCCAGGACGTTGAGTGCCAACGAGGCCCAGAGCAGCCGGTGCAGGTGGAGCACGTCCCGGCAGCTGCTCACGCCCACGAACTCGTAGTAGACGGGAGGGTGCTCAGTGCTGCGCGGGGGCAGGGGGGACAACAGCGTCACCCACACCTGCACTGAGGTGACGCATCCCGCGAGCAGGGTGGCTCAGAGACACAGTGTCCAGCCAGGTGCTCAGGCGTTTGCTGAGAAGTCCCGGGGCCCTGACCATGGAGGGACGGGGCTGTCTGTTGAGCGCACCCTGAAGACCCGGGGCAAGGCTGTCCCCAGGGAGCTTGGTGTCCACCTGGGGAGGGAGCACAGGCCTCTGAGCAGGAAAGACTGCCCCAAACACAGGCCCTGGGAGATGGAACCTTGACTTGGTCGCCCTCAGAGCCAGCAGGGCAGAAAGGCTGACAGCAGAGCCCTCTCCACCTGGCCGCCCTGGCAGGGAACACGGGAGGGTGAGCCCCAGTGAGGCTCATCCTGGCCCCGTGGCCTGGGCCTGCGGAGGTCTGTGCAGGGTCTAGACCACGGCATCTCATCATATGGCCCCGGCCACGAGGAGCTGCCAGTAGCCTGACTGGGGTGGAAACGGGGTAGATCCCCACTCTTAGGGAGGGGGTGCAGCCTAGACCCCCAGAGTTTTCCACAATTCAGAGACGGGGCCCCAAGAAGCAAACATTCAGCTCCCTGCTAGTTCTAATGTAGGCGTTCAAGCTAGTAACACAAAATTTAAAAGACAATGCAGGGAGGGTTCTGATTCCCCCAGCCGTCAGGCCCCTCTCACCTCTCACAGCTGTAGAGGTCACAGCAGTAGCAGGTGTTGCTTCTAACCTTCAGCTGACACCTTCCGTTCAGGGAGTGACAGGTGACCTGCGAGCAGAGACCCGTCAGGTCCCCGCCGGCCTCACTCCAGGTGGGCAGAGGCCTCCCTTGGGGGAAGGGGGGACCCAGCCACTCTGCCCCTCAGTCAGACCACTGCCCCTCCTGACCCACCCCTCCCTCCCCCAGACCGGGTGCAGCAGGGCTGGGAGGAGTCCGAGGACTAGGTTCAGCCACCCCAGGAGGCCAGGTGGCCAACACTCACTGGACAAGGGGAGGGAGAGGGCTCCGGGCAGCACGACTGGACCAAGCCGGCACACCCCAAGCCACCCGCAGGCCTCCCCTCGGGCGCCTGCGGCACTGGGGTGCAGGTGTTTGGGCAGCTTTTGATGTGAAAGCAGCAAGACTGGGGCAGAAACATGCACCTTCCTCCCTCCCCCAGCGCTCTGCAACCGGCAGGAGGACCCCCGCCACCCACGTGTGTGAGGTCAACGGGCAGAGACCACCGGGTCGCGGAGCCAGACCGGCCCCGCTGCTTACCTCCGTCTGGTAGACGTCGTGCAGGTATCCGACTCCGCTGGAGTAAAACTGACACCTTCCCGCCACGAGGGGCCTGGGTTCCTGGAGACGAGGCACAAATGGAATGGAGTGGTTTCAGCCCCAAATCCAGAGCAGCCAGAGGCGACTTCAGACGCTGAGTCTAAAGCGGAGACGCCAGCACCAACCAGAGCCTCCCAGAAGGAGACCGAGAGGCAGGAAGCACGTGGCTCATCCCTGGGCAGCTGGGCTCCTGTGCCCAGAGGGTGGGTGAGCAGCCGCCCTGCCCTGCGGCCAGATGGACGCGTCTTCCCCCAACTTCAAGGCAGCTGAAGGGAGACGACTGTGCACTCACACACAGCCCAGAGAGACTCCTTGGCTCCTACCTCTTTTCCTAAAAGCAAAACTCTTTTTACTACTAGGAAAGGAGCAAGACGGATTTCAGAGTAACTCCGTCATCCATCCAACCAGCCAATCGTCCATCTGATGGCTTAATCATTCAACCATCTACGTAACACTCCACCATCTCTTCATTGCTCCATGCATCCATCCACTCGTCCACTCGTCCATCTCTCCATTCGTTCATCCACCCCTCACCCATCCTTCCATCCCTCCATCCACAGCCACCCATCCATTCATCCCTCTACTTGTACGTCTCTCCATCCCTCCACCCGCAACCACCCACCCATCTTCCATCCATCCATCCCTCCTTCCACGCCCTCAGGGCCTCATCGCCTGTTAAGGACCCATCTCTCTGGAGGTAAGGTTTCAACACATCAGTCTGGGGGATGGGAGCACTCTGTCCACAGCAGAAGCCCCGACAGCACGGTCACACGCTGCTGTACCCGTGGACGAGCTTGGAGGCGGGTGGGGCAGTGAACGTGACTGAGTCTGCATCTCAGCCCAGTCACTTCTGTCCAAGGCCATAGAATGCCTAATGAGGTTCCTCAGGAAACGTAGCCATGACTTCACTGTGGCAGCCTCGTTGGAACGGGGGCTGAGAAGGGGGCTCGAGCGGGACAGGGTGACGGTCAAGACCCCTTGGCAAGCAGACAGCAGGTGCAGCGCCAGCACAGACCCGACGGTCTCCCCACCTTTGAGTCCTAAGACGAAGGTACCAACTGGTGGACGAACGCAGGAAGCACCACTGCACGTGACCAGGGCTGGCTCACTTCAAGGGAAACGGGGCTGATGGTCAGGCAAGCGCTTCGGTGCTTCTGATGAGGACGGCCGCTGCACTGCACTCCAACTGACGCTCTCGGACTTGCCTGACTGGAACTTGAAGGACCGCTTCCTGACCGTGCAACAGAACTTCCACAAACACAGAAAAGGGATCCGGACACATCCAATGCGGTCTGACAACGGGTTTTGCATTTTTCCTTCGGCTGGCTGCCTTGGCTGATTTTAACGCAATTTAATATTGCGTTATGTGATCTGTGCCGAGGCCGAGGGGGCCCCACAGGTCCAAGCCACAAGCGTCCGATGTGGCTCACGTTCAAAGATCCACTGCCAGGCTCGTCCGCCCAGACTTCCACGCCGTCAGGTGCCACGGAGGCAGAAGATTCTGCCACTCCTCCTGAAAGATGCATTTGAGCTAAAAACCTGGGAAGTCATAGGGCAGCAGATTGTTGATTTAAAGAGACTTGAGGAGAGTCGGTGGGGCGTTGAGGACTTTGGCTCCAATGATGTGCTGGGGCTGCGGGCGGGGGCGGCGGGGAGAGCCGGGTCAGCCCGGGAGGAAGCGAGGGGCAGGAGGGACAAGACCGCGGTCGGCCAACACCAGTGGGGAGACAGACAGTGGGGGTGCTGAGCTGCGCCTGCAAAAGGAAACTTAACTCTGCAGATTTTCTAAAACCCAAAGTAACTGAGACCAACATCAGGAAGAGTGAAGGAAACTCACGATGTGCTGAGCAGCAAACACGCCGTCCACGATGGCGCAGCAGAAGGTGGCCACCACCCCGAAGCTGATGAACACGATGGCTGCCACCAGCTGGAAGCAGAAGGGCAGGGCTCAGCACAGACGGACCCTCAAGGCCAGCGTCAGGCCCCCGGAGGCGAGGGAGGGGCCGAGGACCCCAGAGCATGCAGTGCCGCCCCACACGGAGGTGATGGGGCTTTCAGGGCAGTGTGACCGTCTGCGACATCTTGCAAATACAGCGCTGCTACACGGTTCTATGTAAAACTCTGGGCTTACGCGTAAGTATTTCTGCGGGGTGGATTCCCGGGACATGCAGGAACCCACGCTCGCAGTCGGGGCTCCGTGGGCAGGGTCTCGCGCTTCAGCACCCGAGAGGACGCTGCGGGCTTGCTCCTCCCGCAGCCTGCCACCTGCCCCCGAAGCCTGGAGATGCTGCCTAGGGCCAACCTCGGGGTTTCCGAGCTGATGGGCAAAAAAGGCTCCCTGTGCCCTCAAACACACTCCTCTGTGTTCACGGAGGCAGAGGCCCTTTGCTCACATCTGTTGGCCATTTCTTCAACATTTTTCTATCTTTTCTTATGAATGATTTCAGGTTTACCAAAACAAACAGCAAAAATAGTATAAAAATTCCCGTCTGTCCTCCCCACTGAGCGGCCAAGGGTCAACCCTTCCAAACCCACCAGGACCCCTACACTCTCTCCAGTGGCCACGACCGCAGCCTGAGAACCAGTGCTCAGTCCCCAAAGGAGCCTAAAGTCACCGTGGAGTTTCTCACCCAAACCCTGTGAAAACCGAGCCACTGACTAGAGACCACGGCTCGCCTGCAGAGCTCCGCCTGTAACCTTAGAGAGCACGGTTCCATTGGAAGCTGTTTTCCCACGTCAGCTGGTTGCTTCTTCCCCTGGTCACAGACTCCACACGGCCTCTCCCGCCCACCCTGGTTAACCTGAAGTATTTACTGGTTCCACCAGGCATTCGGGCTGGTTTGACCCCTGGGACTTTGGTTTCAGTTTTGGCGTGAAGCTCCCAGTGGCTACTCCAGGGGACAGGATGGGCTACGAGGGCCAAGCCCGTGCCCTGGGTTCCCTTCCTCGCAGCCCCCACGAGCTGCTTCCAGGTGAAGCCAGGCCCCCAACATCAAATCAGAGCTGCGTCCAGTCCTTCGGTCTCTGCTCTGCTGGCCTCTCTGGCCCTCATCTCCCCTCTGACTATCCGTACACTGCATAAACGCCCTGTGGGCCTCCTGGGTCCCACCAACCAGAAGCTGGGGGCGCAGGTGTGACAAAGGTCAAAGCAGAGACTGGAGAACAGACAAGCAGTGAAGAGAACTGACGCTGGTTCTCTGAAACTATTAACAGAACCGACACATCTCGAGCTGGACAGAGCTGAGCTGCCCCTGGGTCTCAGCCTTAACCACCGAGCTCCACTCCCATCCCAGCCTGGGAGTAGACCCCCAGGCCCTGTCTGCCTCCACTGCCTCTCCCCATCCTCCCCCAGCGCCCCCCACGCTCCATGCACAGCTCTAAGTCCGTGAGACCAGTCTCCCCGCCCAGTGCCCAGCTCAGGGCCATGCATGCTTGGGAAACATTTGATGAAGAAAGAAATGGGTGGGTGATGATGATCCTCACTCGGGAAAAGTCAGGGGGAAACCGGTGCCTCAAAGTAATGTTGACAGTTACTCGTGGTCGTTGACAGTCACTGACGGTCACTGGCAATTATTGGCTGTTATTAACGGTTACTGATGGTTGTCGCTGGGTGGCTGAAACTGCTCTGAGATGGAATCAGTGACTTCACTTTCCCACCAGAGACGCCGTGCGCACCCAGGACCTCGGAACATGCGCCCTCGTCTGCCTGCACAGCCCTTCTGTGTCAGCCCCACCCACCCAGTCCTGGGGGCAGCAGAGACCAGCTGGGCTTCTGCACAGAAGGGGAGGGGCCCGTAAGGGGCCCGTGATGCCCTGACCCCAAGCAGAGGGGGCACGGGAAGGACAGCCGGGACCCTCCCCCACACAGGCTGATGCCCTGCCCCCCAGGGGACATGCTCATCGACTTCTAAGTGACTTCAGTTAGTCTGAGGATTTTAAACCCTGTTGCGGAAGATTCCAGCATGTGTTTGAGTGCTCCCACCTGGACGGCCGTGGGGGGAGGAAACTGCTTTAGACCCATAACAGCTCCATCCTTGGCCACGGGGACCACGCCCGATGGCAGAGCCACCAGTGAAACCACGGGCTCCTCAGTCTGTCTGGGTGGGGAGAGAGCAGTAAGCCACCCGCAACGGGGCAGCAGCAGAAGCCGACATGACTGGCGGCTCTCAGGTCAGAGATAACGGTGAAGCCATTTCTGGTGATTAGATTCCACCCTCTAGACTGAACAGTGGAACAGTTACAGAGACAATGACGACGCTGGGAGGTGGGCAGAGGCTGCTATGCCGCTCTGTCCACGTTGAGTAGGGTTCAATGTTTCCACTGTAAAGCACCGGAATAAAAGGAGATCAAGGGAAGAGGAAATGTTCTTACACATTCGGGTGCGTGCGAGTCACGAGCACGCTCTTTAGCTGACGTTTTCTCAGCTTTTTATTGTCTACTTTTGAAGCAGCATGAATATCCTGACTGACCTACGTGCTTAAATGCAGGACCTAACTGTGGCTGCTGGTCTCCGAGCACCTGCCACCAGCCAGCACCTGCTGGACACTGCCGCGTGCACACGGTGGTGCTCAACCGTCCCCATGCCACTGCCTGTGCTCCCCTCGCCCATGCACTCCCCCACCCACTCCCCCAACACTCCCCCCTCCCACCACACTCCCCCCACTCACTCCCCCCACCCACACCCCCTTCCCACACTCCACCCACTACCCCCACACTCCCCCCACCCACTCCCCCTCCCACCACACTCCCCCACCCACACCCCCCACCCTCACACCCCCTCTCACCCACACCCCTCACCCACACCCCCTTCCCACACTCCCCCTCCCACCACACTCCCCCCACCCACTCCCACCCACACCCCACACCCACACACCCCCTCCCACCCACTACCCCCTCACACGTGACAGAAACGATGTCCACGCTCACCATCTGCCTTCTGTTCTCCACCAGGTTGATGCCAATGATTCCCAAGAAAGCTCCGAAGCCCAGCTGACACCAAAGGAGGACAAGAGAGAGAGCGCTCGGGTCACGGGCCTGGAGCCTAACGCTGACCTTGGGCGGTGACAACGCACAGGGGACGGCCCACCCAAGCGCTCTGTCAGAGGGCCAGGCGGCCAGCCCCCTCGGAGCTCCAGCCGCTAAGCGGAGGTGGGTTGGGGGAGCGCCTCCGGCGCCACCAGGTTGGCATGGAAACGCTGAAACAGACCCGTCTGGTCTTGTCTTCACATACGTTAATGCCCCCATCTGTTTAACCTGATTTCAGGAAAAGAGGGCCCGTGCCCCTCACCCTGACCGGTCGGTCGTCCTCGTGGTAGCCCCGCCGCTGCGCGGGGGCAGGAGAAGCCCTCTGGAGGCCGGAGGAGTCGGAGAAGGATCGGCTCCTCGGGTGGGGTCACAGGAAACCAGAGCCGAGCGCGTTTCAGGGGCGCTGCCAGTCGCCGCAACACTACGCAGACGACACCGCTTGGAAGGGGGCGCTGACTCGGGTGCGCAGGCAGACAGGTGATCCCGGCGGCGAGCAGACGAGGGGGGCGGGAACTCCCGCTGGGGGCGGGCGCCGGGCGGGAATCGATCCGCCTGTTCTGGAGGAAGCCCCGCTCTCAGCCCCCAGGCGCAAGTGACGTGGCGATGCTGGGGGAACCCACACGGCTGCGTGGATGTCAAGGAGAAGGGTCCCTCCACCCAAGCACGGCCCGGGCGTGCGGGCCTGGTGGAGGAAGTTCCTACTTTCCCCTCAGCTTGAAGCTCAGAATAGCGGGTGAGGAGCATCTCCCAGGCCGCAGGGAGCTGGGCTGCGCTGCAGTCCCGCCTGCCGCAGGTGAGCCCTGCGCTTCCGACTTTGAGCGACCATCTGGGGCTGGCCCGCAGCCAGCCTGGGGACAGGTGACCAGCTGACCAGCACAACTGTGGCTGCCCTAGGCTGTGGGGCCAAGTTTAATGCACTAAAATCCAACCTGCTCATGTGGGATGTCTTTGCAGGCACATCTGCAGCCGGACCAGAGTGCACAGTTTCCACCAATAATAAAGGAAAGGTGGGCGTTTTCTTCAAAATACAACAGTCCCTCTCACAGCTCAGAATATCAAAATCCCACTCCAGCATGAAAGTGCCAAAATACATCCGTTACATTTCACTAAGTTTCATTTTGGGGGATTTGAAAAAAAATCCTCTTTCCAAAACGTCATGGCGTCTGTTCCCTCCCACCCGGGGTCCCCCTGAGACCCTCCCTTGGCTCTAGGTCTCCAGGTCAACGCAGTGTCTCCACAAAAGTGATTTTATCCACGTCCTCGTTGGGCGAATCCCATCTGTCGTGTCCACAGTTTGCTCTCAGAACCGTTCAGTGGAAGCCAGTTTCCTCCTGGCCACAGCCCCGGAATCAGGCTCCTCGCAGAGCAGGGCTCTGAACACACCCAGGCTGCTGTGCGTGTGACCTCACAGTGAAATCCCGAATCAGCGAAGCCTGGAGAACAGGCCAAAAAGCTGCTCCTTGAGGCTGACCCTGACGCTTTGCGAGTACTCGGGGGGACGCATCCTCACGGCCCTGAACCCCAGGCTCCCCGCCCACCCAGGACCTGGGCAAAGCAGCAGTCTCGTGGGATTTCGCTGAGAAAACTCAGCGCAGACCCTTTCCTTAGGCCTACTCGTCAGTTACGCAGAGGAGGAGAACGTGGGCTTATAAAGCACACACAAAACACAAAAGTAAAAATCACATAAAGATGAACAATTTTTACAAACTGTCTTCAAATATTTCATCCTTGCTAAAAATGTTACCAATGTTGTCACTAACCTTGATAACACTTTAGTGAGCGCAGTGAGATTAAACTTCTGTTTTTAAGTCTTGGTTCAGCACTTAATGACACAGTGACTCAGGTTCTGGTGCCCTTGGAGGGCGAGAGCTGCTAACGGCAACTTCACAGATGTTCCCTGAGTGCATTGCCGACACTTGGAGCAGGTTCTACTGCTAGCACAAGGACGTGGGTTCCTGGTTCAGAACTCCGCTGGGTGATGCTGACTTTGGGGGCTGCTGTTGCCCGGTCTGGTTAGGCTGTCGGTTTACTGGCATTCCTGCCCAGAAGTGGAAGTCAGGAGGGGTGACGCCAGCTCCTCCACCTGCTGTCCCCACGCGACTGTGTCACTAACGAGTCTTCGATGGAGGCTTCGGGGCAGGCACCTTGGAAAGCTCCATGTCTGTTTTCCGACGGTTGGTTTGGTTGGTTTGGTCTTATGGGGCTAAAATCCAGGTGTCACAGGGCTGGTTCCCTCGGGGGACTCCGGGGAGACTGGGCTGGGGCCTTTCCCACCCCTGGGCTCTGACCCCTCCCCTGTCCCTCCCGACTCCTTGGGACCCCGTGCTCCCACCGGGCCACCTGGCGGTGCAGGACACTCACCCCTCTGTGGCCAGCTGACCAGCAGCCTTGACCGTGCTCTGCTGTGCAGCCCACCACAGCCACACCCTAACCTCCTCCTCTGCGGGGCTGGGGTGGAGCGTGTCACTACCTCACAGAAATCTGTGTCCGCCGGGGCCCCCGGCCCCTCCGCCCCTCCCGGCAGACCCAGGCACTGCGGCACTCACGATGATCCCAGGGTAGTAGCCCCCCACGGTCACATTCTCCGTCCTGGTGGTGGCGGCGAGGCCGATGGTCAGGATGAAGGTGGACACCACCAGCAGAGACCCCACAAACCACAGGCATGTCTTCTTTCTTCTCTCAAATCCTTCTGGGGAGGGCAAACAAGGAGCTGATTAGTGCAGGGCCGGGCTCGGGGAGGGGTCCTAGCAAACATGGGCACCTTCGGGGTCAGCGAGGCTCTTTCCCCGAAGCCCTGCCGCCCACTCGCTGGAACCTGGCATTCGCTCGCCCTGCCCCTCCCCAGGGCCCCCCTCAGGTGCACTGAAGTGGCCTCTGAAAAGCCGTGGAGACCACCACTGCCCAGCTCCTTCTCACCCAACCCCGGTCCTCCGACCGGGATCTCTTACTGCCCCTCCGCCCGCCCTGAGGTTTCTGCCGGTTCCTCGCCATCAATCCCTGAACCGCACTTAGGGCCCCTCGTCCACCTGCACAGCCTCCCTCATCCGCGCCTCCATCTGGCCCTCCTGCGGTCAGAAGCAGGAGCCCGGCTGCCCTCCCCTGCAGCCCCCACTGCACCCAGAGGGGCTCCAGTCACTGTCACCACGTCCTGTGCTCACTTCCCCGATGCCTGTCCCCCAGACGACAAGCCCAGTGAGGCAGGTGCAGGCTCCCTGGTTCCCTGCTGCACCCCTCTCCCCTAAGACAGCGCCCACACATAGTGGGTTCTTGGTAAATACCAGAGCCGAGGGCGGCCGAGCCCTCCCTAGGTTCCAAGTCCCTGGCTTCACCGCACACTGCGGTAGTCACACCGGCCGCTTGTGGAGCTTCTGCTCTGTGCCCAGCTCCACCAGCACTTTAGCCTCATTAACAAGCACCCCTGGACCTCAGGGAGCCTGTGAACCAGACACCTGCCGCTTTCTAAGACTGGACGGAGGACCTTTGCGCCCTGTGCACAGAGAAGGTGCATGCTCCCCTCTCAGGCAGCCAGCACTGCTCCCTGGGTGCACCTGTGAGCCTGCTTCCACACCAAACTCTCCCCACCTGCACGTCCATCCTCTCTTTCCATTCAGCAGGCCCTGATTACTGAATGTGGAAACATGCCAGCTGGATTCCCAGCAGATAATCATCCGCCTTAATGAAGGACTTGGGTGGTCCTACAGGAAACCTCTTACAGGAGCCAGTCCCTTTGCCTTTATCCCATCCATCCTTCCTGCTGCCTGGAGTGTGAACATAAAGGTGGAGCCCCAGCCACCATTTTGGACCATGACGGAACTTGACAATGGAGGTCGCATGCAAAGAAAGGCAGAACAGAAAGACAGCCCTGGGTTGTCCGCCTCCAAACTTTGATTAGGTAGCAGAATTAGATCTCCAGACTATAAACCACTAATTTGGATGTCCTGGTCTGTGCATCCAAACCTCATTCTGTCACTGAACTCAAGATCGTGGGCAAGAAAGGAAACCTCCGGCGCCTCCTCCCTCAGCCCCCACCTCTAGGTTTTGTGTAGACCTAGCTTCTTCCCCTCTCAGGGAAGCCTCCTGTATAGTAACCACAATTGTGATAATTGTCACCACAATTCTATCCCAGATGCTCCTGTTCCTACGTGGTCATCAGCAACCACACAGCGAGGCAGCGACAGCCGGGGGGCAGGACTGGAGGCCACGCTGAGCCCGGCCAGGCTGCTGTGCTGTTTTCCGGGAAATTACCCACCTTGATCTCTGTGGCTCCAAAACAAAATGGGGGAGGAAAGAAAAACATGGTTCTTCTCCCCAATCCAAAGCTTTTTAAATCGATTGTGTGTGTGTTTGGTGAGGGCAGCTGCGTATTTGATTGCAACCACAGGTCAGACGCCCCCCTCCCCGCCGCATGCCGGCTGCCTCGTTCCACCCTCTAGACCTGTGCGTCTGCAGATTTGCAATGTCCGTCCACAGTCCCATCAGAAAAGCTTCACAGCAGGTCACAGTCATGACACCCCAGAATGGGACTGTCACGTACTCGGAAATAAATTACACAAAACTGAGTCAGCGTGCACACTCAGAATAACTTGGCCACTGGGCAATGCCGTTTGTACCCGCTGACCCAGCAAGGGTGAATTTCTCAGGAAGGCCACTTCATGCCGAGGCCAAGCAGGACCCGGACGAGGCCCAGGCCCCCCTTCCTGTGCCCCTCAGACTCAGCTGAGCACCCCCCCCAACAGCCTCCTTCCTCCAGACCCTCGGGAAGACCCTTCTCCAGAGATCTCACCCTAAACCACCTATTACCTCCACCTGGAGAGGACGAGCTCCCCTCGTTCACCAGGGTAACGAACCGCCAGCTCCCACCCAGCCCAGCAACCAGCCGGCTGAAGGCCCAGGTCCCGGGGATGCGGGATGGAGGGCCCTCTCCGCACCGGGGGGCCCTGCCCTCACACTGTCTGCAGGCCCCGCTCTGCAAGCCCTGGCCGGGCCTCTCCAGACTTGGACATGAGTGTCTGGGTTCAATTCCTGCCACCAGCTCCAGAATTCCTTCCCTTAGGCGTTCCCTCTCTGCCTCCCTAGACAGGCTGGTTTACTTCCCGAGTCCACAGGGAGGGTTTCTCTCACCTGCCCCCAGCTGCGCCCCGGAGAGCCCGGGCGGGCGGTGACGCGGATCTGAACAGAGGAGGGGCGCGCTCTGGCTCCTTCTACCCGATTCCCGCGGCACCCACCATGGGGGCTGTGTTGAGAATAACCTTCAGAGGAACAAGTCCGGACCGAACAAAACCTGCTCAGAAGGCTGACGCCCCCGAGGCCAGACGAGCTCTCCGCACAGTGCCCGGGGCGGCCAGGGCGCACACTCAGCAAGGGCTCCGGGAAGCGAGGCCTCTGGGCCGGTGGCTGCAAAAGGCCGCCCACTCCAACAGCACAGGGGTCTTGATGCAGCCCCGGACCAGCCCCGCCCGCCCCAGGGACGCCGGCCCGAGGGTTCCAGGGCCCAGCAAGGCAGGCTTGGCAGGGCGAGCGTGGAGGAGAGGAGTGGGCGGAGCAAGGAGCGCAGAGACCGCTGCCCAGGCCACGCCCGCTCCTCGGCCACGCCCACGGCCACGGGCTTGGCTTTTGCGACACCGCCCCAGCTTCCAAACCCAGCCCTGGTTCTAGAGCCAACTCCCACCTCCATCCAGCCTCACACTAGCCCCGCAGCCCGCCCGCCCCCAGAGGTGCTCTCCCCCGGTGGCCTGAGGCCAGGCCACTGTCAGACTCGTGCCAAGACAGGGCTCCTGGTACCTGCTGTGCTTTTGCAGGTGGTGAGGAAGTGCCCACTCAGGACCCGTGTCCGCGGTCAGGCGGCGCTGGCTGGACAGTCCTGGGTGCCCACCCCAGCCCCCACCAAGTCTCCTCTCCCTCCCCAGCCTCACCCCCCTCCTTCTTCCCCACGCCTGGCTTTTTCAGTTACTCAGGGACTCCCCTTTCCATGCCTCTCACTGTCTATGAGCTAAAAGCCAACCCAGATGGGGGCCGGAAAATATCCCCAAGATGAAAAACAGCACTTCTACAAGGAAAAGTAAGAGTGAAGTTTTATATTAAACATGTATGATCTTTATCTGCTCGTAAGAGCAACAGTTATTTCTTAGAACATTTATAAAGTATACTAAATACTGAGGAAAAAACTGAAATTCACAGTGATTCCATCTTCCAGCGCTGGAAGTGGGCAGATAATCTTGGGGTCTTTTTTCAATGCGTTTATTTTTTCCTTTAATTGGGACAAAAGTACCTTCGAGTCTGTTTTTAACAGCTTAACATGCTGCAAGAAGCTTTCCGGCTTCTTCAGTCCCCCTCCAAACGCAACTCACTCACAAGAGCGCCTTCACTAAGGGGCTTGTCGATTCACCTGCTTTGTTCCTAAATCTTGTATCGGTTCCCATCGGTCGGCAGCTTTTCCAGCTGCTCTTCCTCGGCGGTTTCTTTCCTAGGTTCCCTTTTCAATCCCAGTTGTTCAAACAGGGGTAAGAGCAGTATGACTCCGAAAACTAAACGTGATGCGGCTGCGTATCTCAGAAAACGTCAGACGAACGCCCTGCTCTTCACAGGACTTTGGTTTTTGCTGTTTTCCCTAATTTCACTCATTACACGTCTGTTACACGTAAAACAATTAACCATTAGTCTTGGCAGCTGCTTCAAACCACAGTTCTGACCGTCTGGGCCTCGTCTCGTGGCCCCCTGTGGCCCGTCTGGCAGACCCACCTGACCACATTCTGATTCCTGAGGCTCTGGACTCCGCCCTGATCTGTCCCTTTAGGGAAGCTGTGTGATAAGCGGGGATCTGATCGGCCCCACCAGGCCACCAGTCCCGGGGGGACCTTGTCAAGCCCGGCGTGACATTCTGACACACGCATCAAACACCCCTCCTTCAGGACCACATAGATCTTCGCGGGAACCACTCCCAGTCTAACTCTGCCATTTCCCCACTGCTTCCTGAGTCTGCCTTTGCCTCTGAAACTGCCACGTGATAAAAAGCGGAAGACGTGAGCTGTCTTGTCTGGATTTTGATCGTAGGTTTCAAGGGGACGTGAAGCCCGGGGCGCTGGGAAGGGTGGTCCTGAACAACCTCCTTCCAGTGACACGAACTGTAATACTTAGACTCCAGGTACAACAGAGATTTTAAAAAAAAGGTGAATCCCGACCTTCAACGCTCTTTACAAACATAGAATTCTGCATTTAAACAGACAAGAAGAGAGAAAATCAAGAAGGCAGGCTACCTTTCTGATTACCACACGACCCACGCATTTTCAGATCCGGTCCTCCACGCTGGGCGAAAAAGCCAGTGTTCCCTGAATGGCTCCCTCGAGCCCCTCTCCCACCGGCGGGACTCCTCCTGTGCGCAGTGCTAGAGCCAAGGCCTTCATGGGGAGGTGTCCTGACTGTCCGTGAACTTATGTACTATGAGGCTTCTAGCCATGGTGGCAACTTACAGGAACTGTGCCCAACTGCTGTGTGGCTGCCCAGGCTCGCCCTCTCTGAGCCCCGAGGGCCAGGGTCGTGCAGGGCCACCAGGGCCCCTGGTGTCAAGCGAAGGGTGAACGTGTTTCCTGATCTGCACAGCAGAGGTCATGACAGCCACCTGCCTCCTCACCTCCTACCTGCTGTAAGGACCCAGTGAGAGAACGGCCAGGAAGGCGCGAGGTGTGTCTCTATGCACGTAATGAACACGTGACCACGGGGGTGCCAACACAAGGACGGCAAAGTGCTTACTCTTCACCGGTGCCTCTCCACCTGGGAGCTGAGGGGAGGTGCCCCGAGGTGGGAGCTGAAGGCCGAGGTGCTCACCCGTCCTGCTCGCTGTTCTGACTCCAGTTCGTCTAGAATGTCTCGGGACTGCACCTGGTCGCTCCCCGGAGCCCCTCCTGCCCCTGCCCTGCCGCCCACCATCAGCCCCCTCGGGCACCTGGCTGCGTCTGGAAGACAGGCAGGGTCGGGGGAGACCCCGTGCTGCCCCCCTTTCTGCACTTTCTCCACTTAGTGGAGCCAGGAAGGAGTCGCAAAGATGGGGGCACAGCTCGGGAGGGTCCTTGTCACGGCCTCCCTGCCAGCAGGGCCCAGCCTCCGAGAAGGAAGAAGGAGCTCATTCACTCATGACAGCGGCCGTGGGGGCAAAGCGACAATCCAGGGAGAACGGGCAGTGCTGTGCCCTCAGCCATCAGCTCCCCTTGTGGTCTGCTTTTCCAAGTAGCGCACGCCGAGATGTAAGAGAAAATACCCACCATCCCAGCCCAGACGCATGAGGTTTAGGGCTTTTAAATTAAACACCAACCCCAGCATTTTTTTTTTGCAGGGGGGAGGTAATTAGATTTATTTATTTATTTGATTTTTCAGTGGAGGTGGTGGGGATTGAACCCAGGACCTCAGGTATGCTAGGCATGTGCTCTACCACTTGAGCTATTCCCTCCCCCAACCCCAGCATTTTTTAAATTCAAAGTTCCTCTTCAGAAGAAAAACCTAAGTCAGAAGTGCTATTTTTAAATCATCAGACCATTCTAATACAATAGTGATGCCAACAGTGACAGCTAGTTAATAATAACTGGTAGTAACAAACAGTTGTAACACGTGTTTCCCTGAGGAAGGAAGTCAGTTTGTCATGGAGCATTTTGCTCTAGAGAGTAGGGGCGTAGAGTTGTTTCCTTTAGGAAGAAGCTAGATTCCTTGATTATTATCAGAAAATCAAGCAACACTACTCATCTAGTTTTTTGGAAAAGACTTTGCAGACACTCCCAACAGGGTGTGAGGTCAAGCACGCTTGTTCAGCCGGCTCACCTCTGCAGCAGCAGCAGGGCGCCGAGACATCACCACCCTCATTCCAGCCGGCAGAGCACCACTGACTGTGCAACTATGTTTTCTCTTCTTTTCAAAACCGTCTCTGCCTCTCCCCTTCAGGAAAACGCACCCGGCACTGCTCCAGTCCCAACCACTTCGCGGTACAGAAACAAAAGCACTGGGAACCTGTGATCAGGCGGCCGGCTTCCTGTTTCCCGCCGGCTTGGCTTCTGGCCTCATCGGGCTTGGTTTGGAAATCAGCAAATGAGAGATTCCGCGCACTGATGAGGGGAGAAGCCCGGGAGGACGCGCTGGAGCCCAGCAAGCCCGGGAAAGCTGTAAGTGCCTTGGTCACTTTCAAGCAGGAAGATGCTACCAGGGTCCGTAAAACAAACTTTTCCTAGAAATTTGTGGGGGGGAAGGAGAGGGTTGTCCGGTTATGTCTATCGTGGTGTATTTTTCATAATAATAGACAGTGGGGAAAGGGACAGGGCGAGACAGGCACAAGGGCAGAGACGCCCAGGAAGAAGCGGAGGGAGCGCAGAGGCTGTGAATGGAGGGCCTGCGCCAACGCCAAGGGTCCCCAGCGGAGCTGGGGGCGGAGAGGGCGCGGAGCCTGCGCTCCCGGGCGGCGAGCCCCGCGGAAGCGGCCCCACAACCGCGCGCCCGAGCCTGTGCTCGCCTGTGCGCTCACCTGTCGCGTCCAGCAGAGCCAGGGGCCCGGGCACCGGCGGCGGGAGCGGCTGCATCCCTGGGGGGCTGCTCCCGCGGGGAGGGGACTGCTCCTGCGGGCGGTGGCGCCGGGCAGCCTCTCCTCCTGCGCAGCGACGACGGTGGAGCGCGCGGTGGCCGCGAGGATCCGCCGCCCGGAGCGCCGCCCCTTCTGTCCGCGTCAGTCTGCCCGCTTCCCACCTGCGCTCCCGCCCTGGCTCCGCCCCCTTCCCCTCCCCCGGCCTTCCCGCCCCCTCCCGATTTTCCCGGAGATCGAACACCAGGGGAGGGAAGACCCGTGCGGGGTACGCGGGAGCCCCGCGGGACTTGTGTCTGCGCCCCCCCGCGTCCCCGCACGCAGCCCCCGGGGGTCTGTCCCGCAACTGCCCACACAGCTCCGTGGGCAGAAATGCGCGTTTCACCTTTGTTCTCAGAGGGTGGCGCGCAGTATTCAAACTGAGCTCTTGGTGAATGGGTGAATGCTGCTTGCACCCCGCGATGTCTCAGGACGCTTCCCGGGGCGCACTGCATGGTGGCTAACGCGCAGAAGCGCTTCACGCATCGATAGGAACAACTCCTAGAACAAGTATTTCACAGTATTAAGGATAGTACCATTTACGTGCAGTTTTAAGCATGGAAACAGTACTGTTCACTCACAGACGCCGTTTGACTTGTGTCCAGCGTCCACTGCATATACTGGACCCTGTTCCACACACGTGCGAAGGACGGACAGACAAAGCAGCCAGGTGTCCTGGTGGAGCGAGCGCTCCTGCGTGCATAGCACACACAGCAGCGGAGGGCAAGGCAGAGTGCATTCAAAGCAGCGCTGCCAGGACTTAGGGAAAGGCAGGGAGAGGGCTGAGCGGAGGAGGGAGAGCTTCCGTCACTGAGAGGTGGCGTCTGCCACCCCTGGGGCGTGAGGCAGTACCAATGGGCAAGCCAGGCGAGCAGGAGGCCAGCCTGACGGCTCATGGGGATCAGGGGCCTTACAGACGACTGACTCGAAGTGACGTCAGGGCCACAGGGGAGCCTGCTTTAGAGGGGTCCGCAAGAGTGGGCTGTGGAACCACAGGATGGAGGCCCCTCCCATCCCGGCCCTAAGCACAGACACTGCTCCAAACAGCTGCTGGGATGGGCATGGGGGTGGGCACCGCCTTGGGGCCCTAGAGGCGCCCAGCTCTGGTGGGAAAGCAGACACGGAGACAGGCCAGTTCCAAGGTGACCCCGTGTGCATCATACTCACCTTGTGAACAGGCAGGAGGGGCTTCACTGTGACCTGGGCCATCATGAAGGCTCCAGAAAGAAGCAGGTGTTGGATGACCAGGAGGCAGCTGGCTTGACACTTGGGTGGCAGTCAGGCGGTTAGTTATCACGAGACAGAGCTCCAGGAACCAGGAGACTGGCCAGGTGTTGATTTGATAGGGAGGGGATACAGGGGCTGCCCGAGGACCCCTCCTGCGAGTCTTGCCCAAGAACATCCAGGAAAGACGTTCTGGCTTGGAGGAGGTCAGAAGATGAAAGTCATAGGATGGTAGGTGTTTACAGTCAGACGGGGCCTTGAAGGCTATCAGCACCACAGCTGTGCGTCAAGTCACCCTGGAACGTAGCGGCTTAAATAAGAGCATTTATTTTGCTGGTGAATTTGGAATTTGGGCAAGGCCTGGAGTGGACACCCTGCCCTGCTCCACTCAGCCTTCAGCTGGGGTGGCTCACACACATGTGTGTGGTACAAGGTCCGGGGCTCGGGACCTGGGAGCAGCACCGTCTGCGGTGACAGGGGCTTACTAAGCTCAGGACCCTGAGGTGGAGGTGAGCCTGGATTACTCAGGTGGCCCTAAACATCGCCACAAGGGTCCTTAGAAGGGGGGAGAGGGGTCAGAACAGGATGGAGCAGCTGCCCCAGGCGGGAGGGGACCTGGGGCCACGAGCCTAGGGGGGGCAGGTGGCTTCCAGACCTGGAAGAGGCAGGGAGGCAGGTTCGCCCTTAGACACCCTTCCCACGCCTTGACTGTAGCCTGGTGAACCCCATTTTGGACACCTGGCTCCAGAGTCATACGGGAATAAGTGGTGGTGTTTAAGTCATGATACACCGTGGGGTTCGAGGGCTCTGACAAGGAGGACTTCCAGCGGGAGAAGAAAGGTGAGGGAACCAGAAGACATCACCCTGAATGTGCCTCTATCACATAAAAATTATTTTGAGCTGAAGGCAATTAAGAAGAAAAAGCTCCCTCTTTCTGCCTAAAAACGGAAAATCCTCCTTTGACTAGAGACAGACCTTCCCCGCCCCAGGGAGGCGCCAGCAGCCTCTGCAGACCTCACCCTTTACTTTCGTCCCGTGTACGCCCCTTCCCGCCGGTAGCCGCCCTTCGGGGCTGAGATGGCTTTCCTGGGTCCCGCCCCGGCTCTGGGAGGCCTCTGTCCTCCGCTGAGACGCTGCCCATGCTGTGTGATATGTGATGTGTGCTGCACATTAATGAACCGTGTCTCGTTCCTCTGTCTACTGTACGAGGGCCTCAGCCCAGAGCTCAGGGAGAAGAGGGGACATCTCCTCCTCCCTCCAAGGCGAGGTGTCCCCTCCGCGCAGCCCTCACTTTGGGCACGGAGGAACAGGACGGGTGAGAAACATGGTCGGTGGGGCAGCACCAGCCCAGCCCCTGAAAACTCGCCATCTCCCCCAACACCATCCCCAGGAGGGTGAGAAGTAAATCCAGAAGCGGCTGGTGGTCGTGGAGATGCCTGTTTGCCCATCTGCCCAAAATGGAGAGTAATTCCTAACATTTTCTGACAGGAGGTGAGTCTGATTTGGTTGGTCGCTTTGAAAACAAGGCCTGGCCCTGCCAGCCGGGGCACCTGTGTGTGTCGGGGAGAAGGCACACGGTGTCCGAGTGTTCTGTCCACGCTGCCCTGCAGCTGGGGCCCAGGCAGGCTCGGCGGGGGAAGCTCAGGAGGGTCACAGGGCAGGGAGCCACGTGAGTCATGATCAGCTCATGACCACCCCCCTCCCCTGCTCCCCCGCCCAGAGGAGGACTGAGGACCAGGAGGCTAGTCCACGGGACCAGAGCAGACTTAGGTCTCCTCCAAGGCCTGCGTGTCGAGCTGTGGGGACAGAGATCGTCAGAGTCCCCCAGGAACCCCCACCCCTCCAGGAGCCCAAGCAGTGCAGCCACAGCGTGGGGGTCACTGCTGTCCAGCTGAGGATGCCGACAGACAACTTGTACATCCGCGCGGGCCTGAGGACGCCTGCAGCAGCTGAACTCTGCAGGGAGCGATCGTCTGGATCAGGGTATTTTTAAACATAATTTAATCTAGCTCTTGCAAAGGCAGTTATGAAAAGATGAGGAAATCTGTCTTCTACCGGTCTGAGGACAATCAGAGGGTCTGGACCAATTATTACCGACATTAAGAAGCTAATTTATTAAAACAGTGATGATAAATGCCTGTTGTCTTCCCTGATACCAACCTCCTTCCTGCTTCTTGTAAAGCGTTTGAAGATCCTAAGACCTGTCACGCTGGCAGCGGGTAGGGGGCTCATCGGGCCATCGGTCCTCATCGCCTGCCCCTGGTGTCCCCACCACGCTCAGGTGGCCTTCTGTGGCCCGCACACATCTGCCTCCTCCCCGCCTGCTGAGGGGGCCGGGGCCTGGTGACTGCAGGGCCAGGGCCTGGAGCTGCAGCAGCAGAGTCTGGCCTGGGCACCGGCTCACCACCCTCTTCCTTCAGTCACCACCTCTCAGCACCAGGCTTTGGCTCTGGAGAAACCACCAGTGGGCAGAATCACAGGGACTCCTGCCCATCCACCCCTCCCTGCCCTGGCCTCCCTCCTCCAAGGAGGAATGTCATAGGCTCCAGCTTGCACAGGGGAGAGGATGAAGAGTGTAGAATTTAGCTTCTTAAATTATGATCAGGGTGATTTAAAAATACATGACCCAGCAACCCAAGAAGGGAGTGTGGGCCCTGGGTGCTGTGCCAGCATGCGGGCCCCTGCTGCCGCAGTGGGCCAGAGCGCGCCAGGGAACTGGCCCCGGGGCCGGACGAAGGCGGGTGTGAGGAAGTGCCACCGGGCCACCCCGGCACTCACTCAGTCCTGTGAGGAAACCAAGCTCATCCTGGCACCCTGCCTTTTGTTCCCTGCTTGGAGCCGCATGGAGCTCGTGGGGGCGCCCAGAAAAGCCTTGTTGACAGAGATGGAATGAGCATGGTCCCCACACCCTGATCAGCACCTGCTCCTGCCAGGTCGGTGTCTCTGCCGACCTGGGGGAGATCGTGGAGGAGGACCCGTCCCCTCCTCCTGTTTGTTTGAGCAGAGAGTGGGCACCAGGCCCCTGAAACCAGGACCAGCTCTAAAAAGAGAGGGGTTAAAAGACTTCGGGAGTCAGCAGGAAGCCCGTTCGTCAGCACAGGCCCGGTCGGTTCCAGGTCCACAGCCACTGGCCGCTGTGCAGGCAAGGAGCACGAGTGACAGCCTGGTGTGGGCCTCGGGGGGCCAGGGCAGTGCAGACACAAAAACACCAGTCGCCTGTAAGCAGATAGCCCTGAGGTGCGCTGGGGATGAATAATGCAGACCAGGCTGGGAGATGCAGGGCCCCGCCTGCCTGTGCCCGGCGGGGCGGCGGGGCCAGACGGGAGATGTTCTCTGAGGCACCAGTGTTTCCAACCACAAATGCTGTGGGGGCTTCCCTGGAAGATCGTGCAGCCACCGTCTCCCGCCCCTCGGATGAGCCCTCGCAGGGAGACTCTCCTCCCAAGGCTCAGTCTCCGTGCCCGCAGGAAGCGGGGGCCCAGCCCTGACCCCCATAAGGGCACCTCCCGGCCCTGGGGGTGCAGCCCCGCCGCCTCCTGTGACGTGCAGGCCTGGCCTCCGCGCCCACGGCCCACACCCAGTACTGACGCCCCGCGGCCCCCAGCCCACGGGGCTGGGCAAGGAGCCGGGGCAGGTGCCCCGGCCTGGACCACCTGTGCCGTCACACCCCGAGGCCCCGGCCTGGGTGAACTCCATCTCCTCGGCCCTCCATCCCGCCCGTAAGAAGGACAAACCGGAAAACACTGTTCCGCTGCCACTGGGGGACTGAGGTCTGGTTTGTACAGAGCCGCATCAAGGCTTATTCGTGTTAAATCGTCTGGGTGGTACCCAAGAGCCTGTCTCGTACGATTTCTAAACTTATTTTCAAACAGAGGCTTCCTTTCCAACTGGTCTTCTGTGAGCTTACAAAATGTCGGTAACCTCTTCGTTTTATTTCCAGTCGGGGTCGTCACACCATGGGCTGTGACGAGGACCCAACCCCCCACTGGACTGTGCTGAGGGGTTCCCGGGGCACCTGGGATCCCACGCCTCACTGCCCACCCGTCTGTGGGAATGACCCTCCTTGCACATCTGAACGCTCGCTGCAGGGCCTGGGCCCATCCAGCTCTGTGAAGACCAAACACAGGGACACCCAGCTGGCTGTGAGGATCTAACAGTGAGCCCAGCAGAAAGGTCACCGAGACATGTTGGGCGTGTGACCGAGTCCAAGGGATCAGCAGGAGCGGTCCCTCGGTCACCCTGGCTGGGCCCCTGAGAGCACACGGCTGGCCCACACTGTCCCCAAGAGCCACCAAGGGGGGATGACAAAGACTTTGGTCCAGGACTGGACTGTGTTCTGCCAGGCATTGCCAGACAGCCTGGAACAACCCCTCCATCCCGACCCCGGGGCTCACAGCCCTATCCCTTTGCTGAGATTGTCTGTTTCTACTTCCTTCAGGTGCTGGGTGATCACTCGCTGGGGCCATCGGTGACCCCACTGGCCGTGGCTGCATGCTGACTTTGTTGACAGGCTTGCTCAGTCCAGCTGGGGGTGGGGGCTCCTGGCTGATGGGTGACCTTCGCAGTGTCCTGGACATCTGGGGGTCATGTTACAGACCCTGGGCTCCCTGGCGCCCGGGGCGGTGGGGGCAGCACCGGTTACTGCAGGTGGCCTCTGCCGTGCTGGTTGGGGGTCGGGGGCCATTCCTGTTGCTGGGGGTGGTCATTCCCGCCAGGCGGGCAGAGCGGGAGGAAGCCCGGGTTCCCACGGGGCCCCTTGGCACAGCCCAGGGGGGGTCGTGGCCTCATCAAAGCGCAGTCCCCGCTTCGCCTTGCTTTCCACCTGCCAGCCCTCCTCCACCGCCCCTCGGCACAGAGAGCAGCCTCTCCTGGGGCCCTGTGTGCTTTCTCTGGCACTGCACCGGTGGTCCTGGGCCCCTGCCCTCTCCACCATCAGAGCCTCAGCTAGCTCCCAGCAGTGGTTTCAGCTGCAGGCCGGGGTTGGGCGGTGGGGGTAGGGTAGTTCGCCAGCACCATCATGCCCACAACCAAAATCCACTCAGATTGTTTTCAAATCTGAAGGTGATTGGAGCTCGAGTCTCCGAGACGCCAGTCTGCCCTGCGCTGTCTCACCAAGATGCTTCTCTGGGGCAGGGGGTGGGGGTGACTACACCCACGAGGGGGCGTCCTTACCTCGGGGAATTGCGAGACTGAAGACCAAAGCCCTGTGCACAGGGGCCCCACCATCCACTGTGCCTCAGGTGTCTGTCACCGCAGGCCCCACCCTGCCAGGTGTCCCATCTAATCGAAGGCCCTGTTACCCACCCAAGGGCTGGAGTAGGGCCTTGCTTGTGGACAGCGGGGCCTGGGGACGAGGTGGGTTTCACCTGCCCCATCACTCAGGCCCGGCGCCGGGCGGGTCTCTGAGTCCGGGGCACAGCGGGCGGTGCAGGCAGCAGGACCGGCCGAGGACACAGCATCTGACGGGACCCTTGGTGCCCAAGGATTCCGTTACTGCAGACCAACTACGACTTTCCTGGGTTTTGTCAGTTATCGGGTTGGCCAGAATCAGCCCAGAAGCCCCAGGGAGCGCCCAGGAGGCCCTCCTGTGGGCAGCTCTGTCTCTGTCTGCCGAGGGCCAAGGGCACACCCACCCAACGAGGTGGCTTAAATCACTCTGCTCAGGGCCATGGGGACCTAGTGCAGACTAAGTGGGCTTAGGAAAATCAGAGGTGGTCTTTCTTGCACCAGAATGCAGTGAAGTGGGATTTCTAGCCATTGGGTGATCAACTTGTCCCACCCTGGGACACAAAGCCAGTCCTGCCAACAGCCCAGCCTCCCTCACCCTGTAGGTCCCCCGTCTTGGGCCTCCCAGGAGACATACAGGGGCAGTTTCAGGTCACAGACGAAAAACACTGGACACTCCGCAAGGCCCTTCCAGAAAGTTCCTTGACTGTCGCACAGGAGAGATGGTCATCCTGCGGGGCTTTAATGTCCTCCGTGCACCGGGACCCGGAGACACACTGGAACATCCCCACCAACGAGCTGGCCTCTTACACCTGACGGCTGTCCGACCCCACACCTGCCCGGGGGCCTGCCTCTGGCAGTGGCTGCACCAGCAGGGCCATGGCCGCCAGGTCGTGCTGTCAGGACCACTCCTCTCCCGCGGCTGCAGGGAGAGCAGACGGTGGGAGCGCCCTATGCTCCGTGTGACAGTCTGAGGACAGGGGGCCACTCCCCACACTCCGTGTGACAGTCTGAGGACGGAGGTGCCCCACGCTCTGTTGAATCCCATGGGGCAGCTGTCTGTGCCGTGGCTAGAAGGTTGGCAGGACCCCCAGGCACGTGGGGGTCTATGGAGGACTGCACTTTTCCATCCCCGGCGGGACCCAACATCAGCCGCACCAGCCAGGTGACGGCAGAAGCCCCACTGATGTCCTCGGGGCCCCAGGTGCCCTGCTGGACCAGCATGCAGTTCAGCTGTCCCTCCTCCTGCCACTTGTGCCTGAGTGGCAGGGAACTCAGAAGTTCTCCCCTAAGAAAAGGTCAGAGACCCCTCTTCTGGAAGTGGGTCCCCAGGCCCCAAATCCCAGCTCCTCCCCTGTCTGCTCTCAGGCTGAGCCCTCCGTGGGGTGTCGGGTTTCTCGGCCGGGTTAGGGGCTCCAGAAGCAGCTGCTCCAAAAATATGTTCTCCAGGTTGAACTGGGTGAACACTCGGGGGCACTGGGAGGCTCAGGTGCAGCTGGAAACACCAACCCCCGCAAAGGTGGTGCCTGGGGCTGGTCAGACCAGAGAGAGGCTTAGGGCTGCCGCTGCTGGGGAGATGGGGGAGGCGGACACTAATGGCCTCAGTCAGCAAACCCCAGGTCACAGGACTGGCCAGAGCAGACCTGGGAGATAAGATCGGGATGGACAGACAGAAACGGTTGGGCCTTGCGGCCCAAGAGGCAGAGCTAGGGGGTGGCAGGTGCTTAAAAAAGCTGTGACCCGCCCCGTCCCGTCTGCCTGGGGCAAGGGGTGGGGGCAGCTTTGCCATTGTCTGGAGACATTCTTGGGATAAAGAAAAGCCAAGAGGGGTGGCCACCAGAGTCAGTCTCACCCTCAGGCCCCAACACCCTCCCCTCATCCTGGACATCTGGTCCCCGGACAGCGACATTCAGGTGGTGACCAGCCTGGGCCCTGGCGGTGACCAGGTGGCTGGAGGGTGGGGACAAGATCCGGGTGCCGAGGAAACAAGCCAGGCCCGAGGTCTGGGCCTCTCCAGCCACAGGCCGCGGATTGCCAACCTCTGACCCAACCGAGAGAAGGCAGGGCTCTGGGAAGGTGCAGTTACGGTGGCAGGACACCAAACCTCCGCCAGCGCGCACGTCCACTGCGGGGGCCCTGGAGAGCCCTGCGAGGTCGGCGGGTTCCATCCAGGTACAGCTTACAGGCTGGGGCTCCTGACCCAGCCTGGTAGATCTGGCCAGACCAGCCTCCACCCTCCTGCCCGGGTGCCCGGGAGAAAGCAGCTCAGCCACGGCCATGCAGGTGGCCTGGCGGGGGCTGGTCGTTCACTGCTGGCAGCTCCGCTGACTCCCGGAGGCCCGGTCATCTAGGACACCAGACACATTCCCGACTTGGACGGGGGGGTTGCCTGCACAGAGACCCCCTTCATGTCATCTGGCATCTGCCCATCAGAGCGCCACACATTCAGCTCCCCAAAGACACCGGTCTCAATCATCTCCTCTTGCCAGGGGATGGAGCAGGTGCCAGTGGCAAACTCTTCGAAGAAGTCTGTGTCTGCTTTGTCAAAGACCACCCCCTTGACCGTGGAAAAGGCCCCCACATCCTGGATGTTCTTTGCGTAGACGGTCCTGGAGTCCGGGGTGAAGGGGGGCACGAGCAGCCCTGTTGGGAGACGGGAGATACGTCTGCCTTGGCGGCGAGGCCCTGGCAGCGGGGCCCTGGGCGGCGGGGCCCTCGGCAGCGGGGCCCTGGCAGTAACAAGGAGAGTGACATTGGGGCCCCCCGGGCCCCCCAGGGCGCTGAGTGAGCTGGACACCCAAGTCCAGTCTGGACGACACTGCCTCTCGCCGGCACTCCCAGGGCCCCGTCACGAAGGTCAGCGTGCTCTCGGTGGCACCGCCTTCCCCCACTGCCGCGCCCACCCTCCTTCTCTGCAGACCCCCGTGCCGGCCTCCCCATCTGCAGGTCGGACACCAGGCCCCAACTCAGAACAGAAGTGCTCGTGCCTCTCACACCATTCCTCCCCTGGGCACAGACCCCGGGCTGGGTCCACCTGCCGGAGACTTGCAGGGGCCTCGGGCCTAACCTGCAGGCTCCACAGTTCTGACTCCTCGAGCTGCCTGACCTCCCCAGTCCTGAGCTGGGCTGGGCAGCTCTCCCACCTTCAGATCAGCCAGAGCAGCCTCTGCTCTCACCCTTCCTGCCAAAGTAGCTTCTACTGGGGCAGCGAATGCTCACTGCCATGTCCCTAGGCTGTGAGGTCACGTGCTCGCAGACCGCAGGCTCTGAGGGTTGACGCGCTTCTCTCACGAGGACACACGTGCACACACGCACACACGCACACACACACAGGTATCTTGGATGTGAGTTGACAGCAAATGCTGGTTGAATGGATGAGTTTCTCCCAAGCAGGCGGCTAGAGACATGCCACCTGGACTTGGGTCGTGGGCTCCTTCAAGGAAGCGCCCAGCGCCTCTGATGCAAAGGCGTGTCAGCAAGTTTCCCACACGCCCCATCCGAACTTTGCTGGCCTCCGCGAGTTCCCCAAGAGACCCGGGGCGCAACGGGGTGAACGGAGAACTGGCTGTGGTGCTTCGGGGCAGAGGGATGGTGGCAGGCGGAGCCCCAGCCAGGTGCCTGCCCTGGGAGGTGGCGCTGAGCTGCCAGATGCCAGTGGGACAGGGGGTCACCTAGCAGACCCACACCAGGCCCGAGGCGCACAGGCAGGACCCTACCGGCCTCCAGCTGCCGCCAGCTGATGTCCCTGAAGAGGGGGTCGGCACGGAGCCCGTCACAGCTGCCGTCTTTGAAGCCCAGGCGCGTCTCGGGGTCCTTCTGCAGCAGCGCCTCGCAGAAGCTCCTGCTGGCCTGGCTGAACTTGTCGGGGTAAGTGACTGCCTCCTCGAGGATCCTCTGCTTCAGCTCCTTGGTCTCCACCTGCACCGCGGACGCACTGTCTGTCAGCCGTGTCACCCCGGCCCAGCCCACCGGCATCGCCCGAGCTGCCACGACAGCCCCAGACACGGCTGCACTGACGCCTGCCGGCCCTGCTTTTGGGAGGGAGCCTGCACCAGCCTCCCTGCATGTCGGCCTTTAAAGGGCTCAGAACCGCCGGTTGGGCGTGAAATCGCACAGGTGAAACTTACACTCACATAACCTTTCCCTCCCGACCGAGGAAGAGAGGAACCTGAGGGAGAAGCCACCTGACAGGCCCGAGCTGGCACAGGGGCCTGGCGGCTGACGCCCACAGGGTCCCTGCTGCCTTAGAGAGCAACGGAGCAAAACTCAGAGCCACAGGACTCACTCCAGCAGGTCAGCCACCAGGGAGCTACCCGGAAGCCTCCACCCCACCTCAGCCAAAGGCTGACCGATTCCGCTCCCACCCAGTCAGGCTCACTCCCCCTAAAACCTCAGAGAACTGGGATCACCCAGAGGTGCTCTCTGGGGCCAGGTTCTGTCATTCATCATTAGAGACAGGTTCAAGACTGGTCCATGTCGAGGGTGTATCCAACGGAGGGACCATGCACGATGGACCACATGCAGTGGGGCCACATACAGAGGGAACCACATACAGAGGGAACCACAGACAGGCCACACATGAATGGACCACGTACAGTGGGACCACGCACAGGTGAACAATGGATAGACCACACACGGGTGGGCCACGTGCAGTGGGACCACATAGAGGGAACCACGGGTGGACCACGTGTGGAGGGACCACAGGTGGTTCTCTATGTACTTTGGGGCTGAGCTCCTGGAAGGGTAGTCATGCTCATTATCACACAGAAAACAGGGACCTGTGGGCCCAGTGAGGGCTCTGAGGTGGAGCTTCTATGTGGCCTGAGGCTGACGTGGCCCCCATACCATTTTGCTTTATTTTGCTCTGTGAGCTGTTGCAGGTTGGGGAGAAAACTGTTACTAGAATTGAAGGCTGAGGTGCAGGCACACAAAGTGACATTACGCATTGGTCACAGAGGGGTTGCACTCCTGAAGACTGGGGACTTTGTTCCCATACTGTCTCAGGGAAAGGGGTGGGGACTGGGGTTGGGTGAGGGCCACACGAGGAGGTCCAGGCAGAAGAAGTGACGGGTGTGACGCCCAGGCAGGCTGTGGGGCTGTGTGTATGGACAGAGAGGGGCTGCGTCTAAACTGCCGGTCACGCCAGGCCCCCTCACGCCCTGTGACGCCCCACAGACGACCCACAGGTCTCTGAGCTGAGTCGGCACCGGGCCCAGTGGGCCCAAGGAAGAGGCCAGTTTGATCCTTTAGTTTCGAACATTGATGGAGCCTCTGTATCATGCATTCAGGGTTCTGCTGGGCTGGAGCAAAGTGCCCAGGGGGTGTGGGGCTGCCACGCAGGAGGGACGGGGGACTGGGAGAGGCAGGGCGCAGCTGCTCCCAGCCTCCACCCCTGCAGGACACCCAGGGAGCCTGCTGTGTCCAGAGAGGGCCGTCTGCGGGGTTGGGGTGTCCAGGTTCCTCCCTCCTGACCTGGTCCTGAGTGTCCAAGGAGTCATGAGATGGCGTCACCATGTCCCCTCCTCTGCCCAGGAAGGACTGACCATAAGAAAGCTTAATGCTCCCCTAAAAGGAGGGTCAGCAGGTCACTGCGGGGACACTGCTCCCATGACTCACACACACCCATGGAGCTGGTGCCAGGACAGCCGCGGGGACACTGGCTGTCCACCTCCTACCTTCTCTCCGCGGGCTCGGAAGGGTCCTCTGGCTGCAATCATCTCGTACAACGTGACCCCCAGGGCAAAGTAATCCACAGAGAAGTCGTACTCCTCTCCCCGCAAGAGCTCCGGGGCCATGAAACCTGCAACAGGAGCGTGGTGTGACTCAGGGCACAGTGCACGGCAGGGCACTCACCTCCCAGAGCGGGGGCCTTGCACGGAGACACGTGGGGCTGCCAGTGCCCGGAGCCCCCCCACCCCCAAGGAAGCACTCCCCAGATGTGACAGCCAGACATCTGCCGACGCTGCCACTGCCGAGCGTCCCCTTGAGCACAGCTGCCCGGATGGGACCCCCCACAGCAGGCGGAGCAGCGTCTCAGGCTCATGCAGGACCCGGGGGTGGGGGCGGGGTCAGAGACGGGTGCTCAGGCTGCTGCCTGAAGGACACAGGAGGAGAGACGGAAGCCTCCTTGCTCCAAAGAGCCGCCCAGGTGCTGCATGGCCCGTCTGCTCCGCACCACGGGCTGGGCTCCACAGGGTGAAGGATGACACCCCCAGAGCCAGCTCCAGCTTCCATCCCCAGGTGCCCGAGGAGAGGCCAGCCCGGCGAGTGGGGAGGGCGGGCGGCAGCGGCAGCCTCGGGGCCGCAGTGCGCTGCCCTGGGGCCGGGGCAGGCACTGGCGCTGGGTGCCGGGGCGGCTTCTCTGCTGGGAGGACGTTAGACACTTCTCCCCAGAAGCAAAGCTAACTGTGCCCATGTATTGGCAGCCCTCCCTGGTCCTCCTGCGTTCACGGCAAGTTTCCAGGAGGGAGGTGGCTGGGCCACTGGGCCCGGGCTGCTGGGACCTCAGGGCCATTCTCCCAGAGAGGTTGCAGAGGGCAAATGCCACCACGCCTCCCGGCCCTGAACGCAACTCTGTGTGCTGCCTTTGCAGGGCAGTGCGTGACTGTCCTGACCACTCTGACTTGGGGAGAGACATGGTCAACTCACCACAACTTCTCCAGGAAAACGGGGCTCAGGGGGCCGCCGACCACAGAGACACCCCAGCCCCCTGGCACGTCTAGTTGGCTCCCTGCGCCCGGTCCGAGGACGTCTGTCTCTCAGGTCTCACGTGGCAAATATGCGTGTGTGTGGGTGCGTGGACGCCGGCTCAGCTTAGTGCTACCCTTCCAGGTCCACCCCCCTCCCCGGGGGGACCCCGTCTCCTCGCACCCTGAGGGGCTGGCAGGGTGTGCCACCCCACCTGGGTGGATTGCGGCTGACCTGGTGCAGAGCTGCGGTTCTGGGGGGCCTGGGCTCAGGGTGGGGGGGCTCCCCGGCTTCGCTGGATGCCAGGCCCTCTAACTCACACCCCAGCTCCAGCCCCGCTACCCGCCAGACCCTTGGCAGGCCCCTCCTGGCGTTCGGAGCCGCCAGGCAGCATGGCAGGGTCGTGGCGCCCTCTAGCGGCCGGCGGGGCCTCGCACAGCAGAGTCAGCCACACGGGGCTTCCCATCCAGGTTCTGCTGGGGGCTCTCTGGGACCTACAGATCCGAGTCCCCAGGCGAGAGCCCACAGGCGTTTCTGTCCGCGGCACACCTGGGAGAGGAGCCAGAAAAGGCAAGACAGGACCTTTCCCTAAAAAGCCACACACGGCGACAGGCCCACAGTGGCGACAGTGCAACCCCTCACAGGCCCCACGGCACGTGGCTGGGAGCATCTGGGACAAACAGACCCCACCGGCCCACAGGCCACTTTCTCCCTGAGAATCAAACAGGGAGGAAGGAAATTAACTAAGAATTAGCACCCTCAGGAATGTGGAGGGCGTGGGGCTGCTGCGCCGGTGCGAGTGTGAGCCTGCCAGGAGCACCGCCTCCCTGCTCCGGAGTCTCTGCTCTGCTGTCTGTGCGCCCCGCGGGGGGGTAAGGGTGCCCTGGGGGCACATGCACTCAGTCACACACACAGACACAAACGTGAGCACACACACAGGCATACACACAGTCAGACACATGCTCACAGACATACACACACACGGACACACAGGCACACTCACACGTGTACACTCAGACATGTTCCTGCACATGCACACACTCACACACATGCACACATGCTCTGGACAAGGGCAGCCTGGCCCCCTGCAAGACCAGCCCCCCCGCCCACGTCCACCCTGGGCCACATGAGGTGGGGGCTGGTGCCCCACGGCCCCAGTCTCGCCCACAGGAGGCTTCCCAGTGGAGCCTGGGCTGGGGAGGCGAGCTCTGTCCCCTGGCCCTGCGGTGTCTCACTCAGGCAGACCCTCGGGGTCCTCCCTGCCCCGGGCGCTGGGGAGCCTTCAGTCAGAGGCACAAGGGGATTTGGGGGCGAGTCTGAGGGTCCTCCCTGAGGTGGCTGCCCTCCCACTGGCCCGCTCCCCCTTTGGGGGAGGGGTAGCAGCTTCCCTACGACCCCCGCCCCCACTGTGCCGGCCACGGGACCCCAGGACCCCGGGCCTCGCCCCCACCCCCACCACTGTCCCCTCTCTTGCTCTCAGGTCGTACCCGGGGTCCCTGCGTAGCCCTTGGTCTTGGTCTGCCCGTCCTTCAGCTCCACGGCCAGCCCAAGGTCGGAAATTCGGACATTGCCTGAAAAGCAAGCGTGGGCTGAGGTCACATGTGGCTCCACAAAACAAAGGTGCCTGGGGTTCCCAGAGCCAAGGCCAGCCTCTGCACACACGTGTGCACGCATGGGCACACACGCTTGCACACGCACACCCGGGCGGGCCCCACTCCCCAGTCCTACTGCAGAAGGACCTATAGCTGGATTTCGGGCAAGGTCCACCCCAGCTCAGCCTCCCCATCTCTGCCTTCCTGAGCTCTGCAGCCTGTGGGAACGTCCGTGTCTGTCTGACCTGGTGACAGAAAGGGCTGAAGGGAAACCTATGTGTCCGGTATTTCCCGAGAGAACCCCAGCTCAGCTCCTCACCGAGCGCAGAAGGAAAAGAGCGCCAGAGGGCGGGTTTGGCCAGAAACTCAACCATTTACTAATAGTGCCACACTTGTCCACATCCTAGTCACGCACCAAACCGCACCCCAAATCCAACCAGAATCTCCCTGTGCGCACAGTCCCGTTCTGTCGTAAAACAGCTGAATGAACAATAAACAAACTTGAGATGAGTCCTGGTGCCGTTTAGAAACTTAACGAGCATTTGTCAAGGTCGGCCCACTACCAATGACCAGTCAGGCCACAGAGGTGAACCTGGACAGGAGGATGGGGGAGGGGGAGGGGAGGCCGGGAGGGGGAGGCCCAGCGGGGAGCCGCCTCACCGTCATCGTCCAGGAGCACGTTCTCGGGCTTGAGGTCTCGGTAGACGATGCGGTGCCGGTGCAGATGCTCCAGGCCACTGATGATCTGGGCTGTGTAGAAGACGGCGCGCGGCTCCGGGAAGCCCGGGTTCTCCTCATCCACATTGTAGATGTGGTACCTGCGGGCAGACCACGAGGAGGCCTGTGCCTCTCTGGCACGACTGCAAGACCTGTGCCTGTGGTCTTGATGGAAAGTAAAGTCTCAGGAGAACAGGGAGGCCACAGCCTCCCGTGCACCGTCAGCAGAGCGCCTGTCATTCTAGCCTCAGGGTCCAGCCTGCAGAGCCTGCAGCACAGCCAAGGCCCCGTGGCCCGCGTTCGCATCCTTACAGCCCCCTCCACCGCAGTGGCTATAGGGAAGACGCAGGGTAGCCGTCCTCACCCCATCGCCCCCACCCCGGCCCATGGAGCCTGGGAAACGGGCCCCACAGCCACTGCACGGTCACCAGCCGAAGGAGTGGGCAGAGGGGAGGAAGGCAGCCCATCAGGTGTGAGTGGTCACCACAGAGCCCAGGACGCATCTCGGCCGTGCACCAGACACGCAGACCCTCGTGGGCCTGCAGCAGGATGCCCCTCCTGCCCCACCCCAGGTGGCGTTCACATCTCACAGAGAAGCAAACCTAACAAATGAATTATTCAAACTGGACAGCAACCAAGGAGGGTAGAGGCAAGCGGAATCACAAAGAAATGAGAAGGAAACCCTCGAATCAGCCGGATTACAAGACAGCTGGAGCAACAGCGTGAGTGGCTCTTACGTGGCCTTATGTTTTGGTGGGGTGTGGGGTGAGGCGGGTACACTCTAGTGCAGTACAGCCTAGCAGAACATGATACAATGTGGTGTAATGCAGTGCAACGTACAGTGTGGCATCAGGCAGTGTGGTGTGGTATTGTGAGCACAGACAGTGCAAAACAGTGTAACACGGTCAGCACGGCACAGCGCAGCACGGCACAGCGGAGCAGTGCACAGCACGTGGCCTGAGTAGTGCAGTACAGCACAGTGCAGTCTGCTGTCGTGGAGTGTACTGTGTGTGCGGCAGCGTGGTGCAGGATGCTGCACCACAGCACAACACAGCGCGCAGCGCAGTGTAACAGCACAGCACCGCACCACAGCGCATAGAGTGCAGTCTGATGCAGTGTAGGACAGTGACGGAGTACGTGGCACAGCGCAGTATAGCGCAGAGCATGTAGCATCACATGGCGCAGTACAATGTGGTTCAGTGCAATGCAGCACATAGAGCAAAACGCAGAGTGGTATGAGATAGCAGTGCCGTGGTGTGGTGCAGCGAGAGCGGGAGAGTGCACTGCAGCCTGTAGCGCACCGCAGCCTATAGTGCACGGCAGTCTACAGCACGCTACCATGTAGTGCAGTATAACACACTACAGTGCAGTATAACGCAGCGTAGGGCTCCAGCACAGCGCAGCACAGAGCAGGTGCGTCCTCGACAGCCTGACGTGGTCAGCGTGGGGCGGTGTGATGTACCCCACACTCCTGGTACCGTGCTGCATCGCATACTGCAGCGTGGTCAAAGGTAGGGCGGTGAGCGTCACTACCACTTCTGCGCTTTGAGTCAGGCTGTTTGCCCTTCCCGGACCCCTGGCTTCTCTTCCAGAACTTGCGTGGGTTGTGCAATCAGGCCTCAGACCCTTATCGGGAAAAGGGAGCTGACAAGCTTACCTGGCAGGGTCTCGGCGCCGGTGAGCGCAGACGGGAGGACAGGGGCGCAGCGTGGCCCCTCTTGTGAAAGGGACGTGTGGCAGTCTTCCTAGTGTCCCAGAGTGTGGACTTAGTCTCCACAGCAACCTTTGAGCACCGGGATTTCGTCTCCACCCCCACTTTGTAAACCAGCACGCTGTAAGGCCAGGTTGCCCAGCTCACAGGTGGGCCTCCCTTCGGAGAGCAAGTGACCCGACTTCCCCCAGGAGCCCAGGGCCCTCAGGTCTCTGGCAAACACAGGCCCCGCCCAGCAACAAGGCCCTCTGGCTGCCCCTGCCTGTGACCAGGTGACCGCCAGGCCACAGCTCCCGAAGTCGGCCACATGGTGCCCCAGCTCTGCAGTCATCCAGAGCGTGGCATTGATGAAGCTTCTCCACGTTGGTTCCCCCTCAGAGAGCAAGGCCCTCGATCCCTTTATTCATCCATCCACTGACCAGCACCTGACCCACAGCCACAGACCCTGCTGCCCACCCAGTCCCCTGCCATCCCCCGAGCCCCTCACCCACAGGACCGGCCAACGACAGTCCCCCCGGGGACCTGCACTTTGCTGGGACTGAGGACACACCATTTGAGAACCAGCAAACAGGAGCCAGAGACGGACTTGGATGGGGGCAGGGCTTTCCCTCGTGGCCCCCGGGCCCTCGGCGCGTGGGAGGCAGCCCCCTGGGCTCAGGGACCCGCGCTCCACACTCGGCCCCGGCCTCCCATCCCGGCTCCCATGTTGGAGAGAGAACCTTTTACCTTATGTCACCTCCATTCATGATGGTCATCACCAGACAGAGGTCGGTCTTGGTTTCGAAGGCATAGGCCAGAGACACTATGAACCTGCTGTGGACTTTGGCGAGAATCTTCTTCTCCACCATCGCGCCCTGAAAATCAGGGTAAGCACCCAGACTTACGAACGTGATGCCGCCAAAACGGCCGAGTTCCACAAGCCAGAAAACGTCACAAAGAGCATCAGAGCTGCGGACAGATGCTGGAAGCGGTGGCACGAAGCAACTGCACGTAACTCAGAGACACACTTCACACGCCCCGCTCCACGCCAGCAAGATCACCAGCAAACCCGTCACATCCCAGGGCTTCAGGCTTCCCAGAGCCTCCAGCAAGGGGGCTCCCGCCACCCGGTCTTACGAGTGCAGGTGAGGGTCCCAGCAGGTCCCCTGGCAGCCTGTCGGGGGCTGACCCCCCCTCCAGCCCTTCCTGCTGCGATCCCAGCCTGCCCTCCCCACCAGGCCTCTGGACACAAAGGTCAGCCAGAGTCCACCAGCCAGGGCCCCCCAAGCCGCTCCACATCCCTGTTCATGGTCCACATGCATTGTAAAGCCCCTGAAGTCCATTTAATGAGTCTGTTCGAGATGGGCTGGGTTAGGAGAAAGCGTCCTTCTGAGGGAGGGACCCTCCGTGCGGGAGGAGCCCTTCCTACCGCCATGTGGGGAGTTTCAGGTGGATTTTACTTCGTGAAAGCTCTGTAAGGGTCCTGAACTCAGGACAGAGCAGCTGTTGTATTCTAACTGTGGACTGAAGTTTATGGTGGACGCCACGCAGGCGCAAGGGCAGAGCATCGTGCAACGGGAGGCCCCGCGGTGCCCGCTGTCTGCCCGCAGCACGGTCTGCTCCGTGCAGAGGGAACGGGACGAGGGCCTGCGGGACGAGATGCCCGCCGGGAGATGGCTCCTGAGATGCTAAGCCGCCTCCACGGACCCTCCCAAGTGGAGCCTGACGCCGATCGGAGGGCAGACCCCCTCAGAGCACCTGCCTCCATCCACTCCCGGCCCAGCACCACGGAGCCTCCTGCACCAGCTCCCCGTGCCGCCTCCTCGGCACTAGCCAGGGAAGATTCCAGAAAGCCAGAGTGGGGAGGAGACCGTGTAGGAGGGGCCAGTGCCGAGCCCAGCCGGACGAGCTGAGTCCCAGTGCAGGAGGCCACACACGGCCCACAGCCCCCTCCAGCCCGGGCTCGGCAGCTGTGCAGACAGGCTGACTCGGACGGACAAGGTGCACAGGATGGACATGCCACCCAGGGCTGAAGCAGGTGCCCCGCAGGGTGGGCCCGCCCACCTGCCCACCTGCCCACCTGCCCACCTGCCTGCCACAGCTGCCCACCTGGTACCCCTTCCTTTTCTTCAGCCGCTTCTTGTTCAGCTTTTTACATGCGTACATCTTGCCAGTGGCCTTCATCTGGCAGGCCGACACCTCCCCAAAGCCGCCACGCCCCAGAACCCTGAAGTCCAGGAACCAGTCCTCCCCCATGGGCTGGGCCTCCAGCCACTTCCACTGCAGGAACCGCAGGAAGTGCAGGCTGCCCAGGAACTCCTGGAAGGGGGTCTGGCTCAGGTGCTCCAGGGTGGCCTGCAGGAGGGGCTGGAAGGGCCCGTCCTCGCCGGCCACCGGCCCCTCCCTGGCCCGCACCACCGTCCCCTCGTCCAGGAAGCTGCAGAAGAGCTTGGCCTGGGGGTCCAGGTACTCGGCCCGGATGGCCTGGGCCTTCTGCGGCCGGAGGTCGTCGTCGGCCAAGTCGTAGTCCTCGACATCCTTCCAGAGCCTCAGGGCCGGCACGTGCCTCTCGTCCACCCTCAGGAACTGCTGGAAGAGCCGCTTGCCGATGGGCTGCTCGGAGCACACACTGCGGAAGTCCAGGTCCAGGCTCTCCCGGAGCCCCTCGCACTTGGAGAGCGGGGGCAGCTTCAGCCTGGCCAGGTACCTCCTGTCTCGGGAGGACGGGCCGCCGCTCCCGTCGATGCTGCCCCGGGCAGCAATGAAGGCGGAGTTGGCCACCACTGTCTCCAGGGCCCCGAAATCCATCCTGGGGCCCACTCCCTCCCGTCGCGTCAGGCACCGCGTCCCGAGCTGGCCTGACCCGCTGCCCTTGGTCTGTGGCCCGCGCCTGCCCTCTGGGGATGGGAAGTCGGCCCGGCTGCGGCCCCGGGAGCCCGGCAGACGCAGCTCAGGCTAAGCCCGCCCGGCCGGAGTGGAGGACGCTCAGGGCGCAGCAGGTGCCAGAAAAAGACAATCCCTAAGCTGCTCCAGATGGATTAGAGCAGCCGCCCTGTCTGGCTCCTCCCCTCCTTCTCGCAGGGAAGGACACACCCCCGACAGCCACACCACGCGGGAGCCCAGAGCCGCCTGTCTGCCCTCGGACCCAAGTCGAAGGGCCGGACCGTCCGCCGGCTTCCCCGTGGGGACACGAGGCCCAAGTGAAGGGAGGGGCCGGGGATGTGAATTCACGAAGACAGCTGTGTTTCCCCACGAGGCTTCACTTTTGTCCCTAGAGAAACAGCAAGTGGGAAGAAAATCAGCTATGCTAGGAGTTGAGGAGTGACCACCGGCCAGGGGGCCGGTCAGCCTGCCAGGACCAAACTCCACCCCGCGCTGACACTGAGAGCAGCTGTGTCACCATGACCAACGGCCTCAGGTAGCCCCGGCGCTGGGTGAGGGATCAGCCCCCACTCCCCTGGGGAGTGCTGGCAAAGCAGAGACACTGAGAAGCCAGTGAAGGCAGGGTGAGGAGCAGGAGGCCCCCAGCTGCACCCAGGGCTGAGGCCCCACAGAGAGCGAGGGGGGTGAAGAGGCCAGGGACACCCTGGGGGACACCTGGGGCACACCTGGGGCACATGTGGGGGACGCTAGGGACACACCTGAGACACAGCTGAGGCACACCCAGGGCACAGCTGCCCTTCCCCATGCCCTCTCCTGCGTCCCCTCCCCCCAGCGCGTGTCTGGAGAAGGTCATTTTGATAACGAGTGTGCAGTGCACACACTTTCCCTGTTGGGAATTCAGAGACTGAGTGTGGAAGATTTCAAAGACTTCCAGAAAGAACTCACCCTTTGCTCACTCCCAGAGCATCTCTGTCCTCTCCAGACCAGGGCGGCGTTTCTTCCGGGGACACCAGCTGCTGCCCTGTGGCTTCAGGCCTGGGCACTCTGGGTCCCAGGCTCGCAGGCTGTGGGCGATTAGACTGCAGCCCAGTGCAGCATTCCCTGTTTTTACGGCCCTAAAATCCCAAAGTTGTGAATGGGAACAGTTAAGGAACATGCAGAGGATTGGTCCATTAAGCAATTATGAGTTCAAGCTAAAATGGTGCAATTGCATCTGAATTCTGGGCTGTTCAATTTGCTGACAAACTAAATCATCCTGAAGAAAATGAGCATGACGGCTTGAGGGGTTTTCTTGGTCCCAAAGGAACCTCAAATTTGGCTGCACAGGTCCCTCAGCGGGAAGGCCTGGGAGTGGCAGTGAGGGAACCGCCTCACAAGGCCAGAGGTTGTGAGCTCTGCGTCAGTGGAGAGGCCTCTGCCGCGCAGCGTCTTTGCCAGGCTGCCCTTTCTACCTGGCCGCAGTCGGATGCCCCAGGGAGCGGTTGTCACGGCCCCCACTGGGCAAACCGCCAAGGCCTCCTGGTTCTGGCTGCATCTCGAGACGGCCTGCGGGTTCAGGCCCCACGCAGGCTAGCTCACCCAGAAACTCGGGGCTGGGATGGGCGCCCCGGGGACCCAGTATGCTGCAGGGCCGAGTGTCCCCAGCCCAGAACCTGCTGTGGCCCCGCAGCCACCACACAGCCCCCGAGAGCTCCAGGACCGTGGGGTCCCCTTGGCACACAATCTGCGTTTCAAAATCACGCTCAGGGAGTGGGGTGCGTTCCGTCTCTGGGCTGCACGGCTGTGCATTCCTCAGAGACACACGAAAAAGTCTTGAAGAGCCTAGCCCCCTGCCCCCAGCAACGGCTCTCAGAGACAAGGGCCCTGCCTGGGCACTGCCAGGTGTGCGCTCAGGGAGGGGCGCAGCAGGAAGGCAGTGGTGGGAGACCCCCGTGGGGCCGCCACCTCGGTCACCTGCTGCCCCTCGTCTCAGAGCCGGAAGCAGGTCAGTGACAGGTGAGAGTCGGGGTCCGGCCCGCCCTCCTGCTGCCTGCCCTTCACACCCTCCCAAAGGAGCGAGAGCGGGAAGAGCAGGGCACCTGCGCGCAAGGAAGAATTTCTCCTTCGCTGCTATCAGAACAGACCAAGTCAGGGCCAAGGGCGTCCGGGGCTGGGGGCCAGCAGCGGGGCCCTGACTTGCCCAGGGAGAGGGTGGAGGCACCTGACAGCGGGAGGACCTGCCAGGGCTGCCCGATAGCGGCGGCGTGATAACGCCTGCCAGGCTCCCCTGGGACCGGCTCCACCGTGCCGCTGACCTCTGACGAGGAGACTATAAAACCCCGGACTTTCTCCTCCTGGAGGAGGGCTTCCAGAAGCAGGGCCGATGGCAGCACTGCAGGAGAAGAAGTCGTGCAGCCAGCGGATGGAGGAGTTCCAGCGCTACTGCTGGAACCCGGACACGGGCCAGATGCTGGGCCGGACGCTGTCCCGGTGGGGTCCGTGCCGGCGGGGACAGGGCAGGGGTGCTGAGGACAGGACAGAGGGCCCCCCGCCAGCAGCACGTGGCTGGCGGCGCTGGTTCCCGGGGCCCAGGCCCAGGCCCTGCCACCTCCCTCAGCAGATGGCCCCATCGCAGCTCTAGCATCCCCAACCCCTGGCCCTGCGGGAGGTACTGCTGAGGACGGGCCCCAAAGCTTCAGCCTCAGATCTGAGAACAGCGCCTTCAAAGCTTGTTCCTAAAACTCTAATTTTTAAGACTTTTCAGCCAAGAGCCCAGGGCTCCTGTCAGGGCCAGGAGAACATGCTGGAACTAGACGGGGGTGGTTGCACGGCCTGTGTGTGGGCACACTCGGCACCGGGGAGCCGCTCGCTTGACGGCGTGGCTCTGTGGGCTTCCTGCGTGTCCTCCCAAGACGCACAGTGAGCCGGGTCTGCCCTGCCTCTCCCGCAGTGTGGATCAGCCTGTACTACGTGGCCTTCTACGTGGTGATGACCGGGCTCTTTGCCCTGTGCCTCTACGTGCTCATGTGCACCATCGACCCGTACACACCGGACTACCAGGATCAGCTCAAGTCGCCAGGTACGGTGCGGCTCAGGACCCTGCCTCAGGGCCCAGAGAGGCCGCCCAGGGGCCCCCTGCCCCTCTCCAGTGGCGCCAGGGCTTTGAGGGGTGCACCTGGGCGTGGACAACCTCAGCTTCGTTTGGGGAAGGTGACCCAGATCATAGTCTGGCCTTGGCTTTGGTTCCAGTTATTAAAACAGGTGTCTGTGCCAGATACGGTCTCGACACGGTGACTTTACACGCTGCTAAGCACAGAGACCTCTGATGGGGAGGCTGTAAAAGCCCGGGAGGACTGTCGTCTCGGGGAGGACACCCCAGGCACAGTTGCCGGGAGTCTAGTGGGGGACAGTGAGGGGGCCAGCTTTACCGAGCTCCACTTCCGTGGGAGCATCTCGCTCCCTCGACAGCAGATTAAATCCAGAACAGTGTCCTGTGAGCACAGGGGCTGCCCTCCTGTGTGGGGAAGGGCCGAGTCAGCACCAAACGAGAGAAGTTCGTTGGTGACAGGGACACGCCAGGGCTCAGACAGGGAGGCGGCACTTCCAAGTCCTGGGAAGGGGTTTGGACCCAGACATGGTCAACCCAGGGTGACCGCAAAAAACAAACAAAAAGTGAGGGAGGGAGGAGGAGGAATGAAGGAAGAAAAGTTTTTTCCAGCACAGCTGCTCAGTGTTTGTACCAGCATCCCTAACTCTGAGGAAGACACCAGGGTCAGGTGACGGCGGCAGGGGGCTGTGGCCAGGAAGGGGCAAGGGGTCCAGCCACCCCCAAGGACCTTCTGCAAGTCATCGTGACCCCAGAACACGCTACTGGGTGTCAACTTTTAGAACCAGCCAATGTGGAGGATTTCAATGTACCTTCAGAGCAGAACGTAACAGACGACAGACTTGAGAACGCACCACCTCAGAGTCTGTCCACCACCCAGGCGGGCAGGAGAGGCCAGAGCACCGTGGGGCTGCGGCCACCACTGGCACCCACGTTCCAGGAGGAGATGAGGCCAGGGAGCAGGCTGGAGCGGGAGGCGGGAGGGGAGCGGGGTGCTGGCCAACCCCACAGCCAAAGGCCTGGATGCGGCCAGATACGAGATGCCATGCTCTCCCCCCAGGGGTGACGTTGCGGCCGGACGTCTATGGGGATAAAGGCCTGGACATCTCCTACAATGTGTCTGACAACAGGACCTGGACGGAGCTGACGCGCACCCTCCACCGCTTCCTGGCAGGTAACGTGTAAAATGCACTGCAGTCCTGCCTCCTTCTCTGAGACACCCCCAGGGCAGCTGCAGCAGAGGCCATGCCCGCAGGTGAGTCTGTCCTGCAGGCTACTCGCCGGCGTCACAGGACGGCAACATCGACTGCACTTCGGAGAAATACTTCTTCCAGGAGCGCTTCCTGGCCCCGAACCACACCAAGTTCTCCTGCAAGTTCACAGCTGACATGCTGCAGAACTGCTCCGGCTCGGCGGACCCCACCTTCGGTTTTGCAGAAGGAAAGCCGTGCTTTATTATTAAGATGAACAGGGTGAGTGTCAGGGGGTGGAGGTGGCCGTGGAGAGGAGGGGCCAGGAGGTGGGCTGGGACCGAGGCTACCGCTGCCCCGTCCCCTCTCCCCTCACCCCTCCCACATTGAAACCGCCATCGTGTGCACAATGGCTGAAGAGAAGCCGGGCCTTGTGCAGGCCCTGGGAGGCACCTGGGACCTGGGGACCAGCCCAGCGCTGGGCGCTGAGAAAGGCTGACCATCAGAGCACAGTGGACCACAGCGGCACGTCCATGTGGACACAGGGACCAGGGGACAGGGAGAGGTGACATCTCTGTGGGGACCTGAGGAGGGTGGGGTCTGGTGGGGGATGGGAGATGACCCAGCTCCAGGCCGGCATCTGAGCAGTATTGTTAATTTTCCTTCCTAAGAGGCCGGGGTGGGGGCCACACATGGGTGCAGTGCAAACGTGCTCCGGGGGGAGCTGGGGTCTGGCCGCAGAGTGATCATAGGTGGAGGACGGGGCACACGGCGAGGCAGGTGCTGTCCTGGGCTCTGGGCACGAGCAGGAGCATGGAGGCTGTGACTTCAGGAGGCTGAGACCTGCGTGAATTAGGAGAGGCACACGCGGCCCCAGGAATCTGCATGGACCCTCCCGATCATGGCTTGGACCCTCCCATCCAGCTCTGCTGCTGCCCTGGTTGGCGGGGGGTGGGGGGGGCTCCTGGCTTTGAAGTAGGAGTAACACCCACAGGGTCCTTAGGACAGAAACCTGCCCCAGACCCTCCTCTGCACCCCGTCCTCACACCCACAGGCGGGCGCAGAGGCCACGGCCAAGCTTTCCCTTCCAGATCGTCAAGTTCCTCCCAGGCAACAGCACGGCCCCCAGGGTGGACTGCGCATTCCTGGTGAGTGTGACGGGCCGGGAAGCCCGCGGGAGAGCCCCCGACCCGTCAGGCTGAGAGCTCGGGTGTGCGAGCCGTCCCGGAGTGGCTTTACCGCGGGGAGAAGGACCCAGTGAGGGAAGCGCTTGACGTTGCTGCTCAAACAGCTTCGGGAGCAGCAAATCACTAACACGCTTCAGGATGCTGGTGGCAACTTAGAAAAACCAGCGCACTTCCACCGCACTCCTCTGTCCTTATTCACACACTCAAAAAAGCACGCCCGATGACCCACGCTGCCCTTGCTGGGCAGTGTGTGCGTGGGCTGCCGAGAGCTGGCATTAATTCACTCCAGCTCTTCTCAAAACCGGTTTTTAAGTACAACATGGAAAACTAAATTTGTCTTCACTGCATGTTCTCTCAAGTGCGTTTCACAATTATGCCCTCAGCCAAGGCTCCTGGCTGCCAGCATGGACGCCCCCCGGGCATCACCAGCCCTGAAGCCTGCAGCCTACCCAGGCGCAGGTTCCTCTATTCGGTTTTCCTCTTCCACTTTTCTCGACCACACGCATAGGCCGACTTGAGATTGTAACAGACACCAAGGTCTCATTCCCCGTTCTTGGATGAGCTCCAGCCGTCCAGCCGGCAGGCGGCCCGCCGACTCAGCGAAGGGAAGCAAACCCCACGGCAGCAGGCGGGTCCGTCTCCGGCCACGGCTAATCAGCCGGCCAGCCTCCCAGCTCCCATCCCAACGTTCTCAGCTCTGTCACCCTTTTTATCCCAAGACGACTTAAAGTGGAAAAAAATACAAGCTCGATAAGTCACCAGGCCTTACAGACTAACAAGTCACGGCCTTAGTGAAGAGTAGCTCTCGCTCACGGCAGCTGCACAAGATGGCCACCTGCCCAGCACACACACGCGGGTGCTCACACACAGCAACACACACAGAGACGCGCGGGTGCACACGCCTGCGCGGACGTGCAGGCCCCTCCTTGCTCAGGCCGCGCCTCTCCGCCCCCAGGACCAGCACCCGCGCCAGGACGCGCCTCTGCAGGTGGCGTACTACCCGCCCAACGGCACCTTCAGCCTCCACTACTTCCCCTACTACGGGAAGAAGGCCCAGGTGGGTGCGCCCCTCCCCAGCAGTGGCTCCGGAGCCACCTCAAACCCAGCAGTGAGCACAGGCGAGAGCCACAACCGCGCCGCCGCCTGTAAGAACGAGGCAAGGCATAGCCCAGCCCCTGACCTCGCTCTCCAGGTGCTTCCAAACACACACTCTCGAGGGTATCTGAAAATACATCGTTCTTGTGCAGAATAAATACCAAATCTGGTCTGTTACTTATCAAGGGCCTCCCAACCCCTTTCAGACAACTGCCTCTTTCAAGTCATTTTCTCCAGATCTCTTGCTTTGCCCTCTGGTTTTCTTAATAGTAACTTTCACCTAATATAATTTGGAGGTGAATCCGCCATTGGTCTGTCCCCTCGAGGCAGCTCTCCCCGTTTCTAGGCAGGGAGTCATTTTGTCCCAGGGCCTCCGGGGCCCACGGTGAGGCCAGTGAGCTGGGAGGTGCCCGCAGCTCTAGGGTCAGAGCGCCCCGCCCACGCCCACCAGGGTCCTGACCGACCGTCTCCGTTTCAGCCCCACTACAGCAACCCTTTGGTCGCCGCCAAGCTTCTTAACGTCCCCAGGAACAGGGACGTTGTCATCGCATGCAAGGTCCTGGCGGAGCACGTGACCTTCGACAACCCCCACGACCCCTACGAAGGGAAGGTGGAGTTCAAGCTTAGAATCCAGAAGTGACGAGCAGGAGGCTGGCCCGGCCCGCAGGGGCACTCGCAGACCACCACCTCCTGGCCACCGGCTCCCATCGTGCCCACCTGGCTGGAGCCGGCGCGGGGAGCAGACCGGCCTGTGCACCGCGCTCTCGGCATTAGAATCAGACTAGGTCTCTACTCCTTTTTAGAGAGGATTTGCAGAGCTGATAAAAACGTGGGGCCGACATGGTGACCTTAAGGCAGCAGCCGTCTGACCACCAAGACCCCGAGAGGACTTGTCCACCTGCACACCACTCTTCTTGCTGTAACTGGTTTTCCCGTCTGTTACTATGCAGACTAGGGATGCGCTGACGTGAAACGTGGGGTTGTGGGCATTCTGGAGGCTTGCTTTAAAAAGTGCAATTCCTAAACTGTAAAAATCAAGTTTATTAAATTAAACTCACCCTTACTCTACAAAAAACAGTCATGTCTTTCCTGATAAGGAGAAAGAACCGAAAAATCAAACGGCTCTTTCTTTAAAACTTTCAATGGCAAGTCAGGGAAACCACAGGACAAAGCAGAGCGGCTGTCACTTGAGAACACGTGGTTCCCGGGCGCAAGGGTGTCGCCAGCGCGGACAGACCCGAGCCCAGAGGCGGCCTCCCTTCCAACCTCCCGCCAGCCTCCAGGAGCATGAAGTCTGCAACGCTGACTTCCTTGGAAAACACTGAGATGAGGACAATCTGTCCAGAGACAAACCTGCTCTGACTCGCCTATTTTCACCCAAACCGTAGCTCGAGGCCCGGTGTCCTGACCCCAGACAAGCACCGGGGACACAGCCTGGGGCAGGCGCCGGGCAGCACCCCACAGCCGCGGGACCCTGGGAGTGTGGGCGTCTCCACCACGTGAGACCCCGGGGCAGACGCTCCTCCTTGCTGACCACCCCCCCGAGAGCCACTCAGAACCATCACACCAGGTCAGAAGTTAGGTCATCTCAGGTGTGCCATGACACACAGCAGGTCAGAGGTCAGAGGTCTAGTCACCCAGAAGCGACACCGAGGCTGGCATGGGGCGGGGCGGGGCGCAGGTACCTCCAAACGAATGAGGCCGAGGGGCTGACCCAGGCCGGACCCGCAGATCCCATCTCACAGGTAAGGACAGAGGCCAAGGAGGCCCGAGTCCCGGCATGTGAGGGGCTGCGCGTGCTTGGGGAGGGAAAGGTGTGTGAGATCTCGGTCCTGGAAGCACACAGACCACAAACCGCTCCTTGGGAAGAAGTTCTGGAATTTTCTGCCAAGTCGCTATTAAATACATGGGACAATCAGCACCTGGGGGAGGGGTGGCACAGGCTCTGGGGTCAGGGGTCAGAGGCCAGAGGCCGAGGTTCAAGCCTGGAAGTTTCTCCTCCCCAGTGGAGGTGAGCCATTTCACCTCACACTGATGTCACCAAAGCACCAGGCACACGGCAGGCACAGGCTGGGCGCACGCCGGGCACTCACTGGGCACATGCTGGGCACTCACTGGGCACCCACTGGGCGCACGCGGGGCACCCACATGCAGGTGATGGCATCTCCGGGAGCCACTGTGCTAACACCCAGTCAGCACTCGGCCCATTTAGCCACAGGCCCTCCTGTTAGAAACTCAGCACTCACTACCTTTAACGTTTCACTCCTTACAGAATGTGACCTTTATAAACACACATCCCCAAAGGTCACAGAGCACCACAGGGACACCGGGGGCCAAAGGGTGCAGGCGGGGACACCCAGATGGCGATGCTCCGAGATGACAGGGCCACGGCCAAGCACCCACCAGGAGAAGCAATGAGGAGATGGTGCCAGAACCTTGTCGCCTGCCCAGGACGGCCCCGAGAGCAACATGACCACCTAACCAGCAGTCACAGGCCCCCTCGCCCTTCCGAACCAGCGGCTGTCACCCTGGTGGGACCCGCCCAGACGCACCGGAGGAGGACGCAGCAGGGCGCAAAGCCCAGGAGAAGCCGGGCTGGCCGCACGTCCACCTGCACGTGGCGCTGAGACTCCCCGGCCCTCCGTCCCACAAGCCACAGGATGGTCGGAGTTACAGCCACCGTCAGGAGGAAGGGGCTCCGGCCACAGCCTGAGGGACGCCTGCCCCTGCTCAAGTCCACAACCGTCTCCTGAAACGTTCACAGATTCACTCAACCAGCTCGAATAAACCACTTAATTCTATCTTACCTTCCAATCTTACTCTTTTCCAAGAGTCAAATCCATAAAATCTGTGTCAGCTTTCAGGATCCAGAAGAAAGGCAGTGACTCGGCCTGGTGATCTCGCCGTGGCTGCGTCACCGTGAGGGCACGCCTGGTGCTTGGTGACCTTGTGGGATATGTGTGTACAAAGGTGACATTTTACAGGGAGTAAAGCATGGTAGGTGGTGGGCAGTGTTCCCCTGAAAACATGGCGAGCAGAAAGGCAGGCATGAGCCCTCTGCCCAGCCCCGGCCACCGGAGAGGGGGCGCTGCCCTGGCTGCATCCCCAGGACCGCCTTGGGCAGTGGCCGAACTCCTTCCCACGGTGGTGGAGAGGCGAGTCCCAACAGCGCCCCTGTATCAGAGGGACTCGCGGCTTGTTTAGAATGCATACGCACGCTTCATTAATAAAAACCAACGGTGCCGAGTTAAACAAGTCAGACAGTTAAAGTCTCTTTATTCCACAAAATATTACAGAAAAGTTTATTTGTGTTCCAATAAAAAGGCTTGTTTAGAACAGGCAGCTAACAGCAATGGTGCAGTTAACGGTTCTTTGTGAGTAAGTTTTAAGAGAGACTACTGCCTGTCCTGAAATTCCTGTTTCTTTTTATAAAAAAACAACTATTAAAAATGATTGACAAGTTCTGAGTTAAAAAACTGTTAAAACATCCTCTATATTTAATTTCAATTTTATAATAGATCACAGGAAGATGCTTGCGAAACAAATACAACATTTGTTTCAGTACATGTCTTTAAATGATAGACTTATAAGTATGTAAACAACTATGTAATAAAAAGTCTCCAAACGCTGCCTGTAAGAAATCAGGCGAATTTACCATAAGCAATAAACCATTCCAAGCTTTCCAGAGTTTCCACAGCTGCACCAGCACGGCAGTAAACTTCTACCAAACCAAACAAACAAAAACAAAAAAGGAACTTTGCAATGTGTTTGCTGCAACGCAGAGCAAAAACAAAGTACAAACCCGATGGAGTCACACAGTCAATATAATTTAAGGGAAATAAGGTCGTAAGAAAAGGCAGGGGAGCAGAGCCGGGCGGGTGGCGATCGGGGCCTCACCAGGCGGCACTGGGCACTGGGCGGAGGCCTCCGTCTGTCCTCACCAACGATGGGTGGAACCCAGCTTCCTCAGCAAACCCAGCAAGGGTCCTCAAGGGGCAACAAAAGCTTTGAATTTAAAGAAACAGCAAACGAAAACAGAAAATCCGAAAGCAGTGGAGGCTGCACGTCAGCTGGCTGCACCAGGCCAGCCGTCCAGACCCCGAGGACAAGCCCGCGCCGCTTGGAGGCGCACGTCGAGTCCTGCGCTCGCTGAGGAGGCCAAGAGCCAGCCGGCCGCTCCGCAGCTCCCCTCCCAGTGCCGCATGGCTCAGTCCTCTTCCTCGTTCTCGATGAAGGCGTCGTCCTCCTCATCGTCCTCCCCGACGCAGGACACGGGCGTCTCCACCCTGGACCCGCTGTACTGCGACCCACTGGAGCTGGTGGCCAGCATCCCGTCTGCGCCGTTGGCTAGGTCACTGCAGGGACGGGAGGCGCACGAGGTCAGCGGCCGCACCAGGGACGGCGGGCGGCGGGGTGTCAAGGACATAGTCGGGAGCGGGAACCTCACGCAGCACGGAGTCCAGCACCCGCGGCCCCGTCACCCTCTCGCGTCCGAAGCAAGGGGACCCAGCAGGACCCCAGCACTCAGTCTGCTCCCGTTCAAGTTTCGTCAGAAACAAGATTGCAGGTGCACAAGTCGGAAAACCTCCGGACCCTCCGGACCCCTGGGAAGAGGTGGGGGCAGGGGAAGAAAAGGCCCAGCCCGAAAAGGATGACCCGGGACCCTCCACACGAGACCCCCAACAGTGGTGCCAGGGAGGGCCCAGTGAGCTGTACGTGCACATGTGCACTCGTGCATGGACAGGCGCGTGTGCTAACAATGCCCCGGCCCCTCCGGCGTCTGTGCCACGCGACAGTGAGCTGAGACCAGCGAGTCTCACGCAGACGCTCTGCAGCCCACACCCCGGCCCGGCTCCGGGACCCCACGGTGCTGACAGTTTGTGGATCAGCGCCTGCTGATGGTCAGCGGGGGGCCCTGGGCAGTGGGAGCCAGGGCTGCCTGGCCCCCCACACGCTGGTCCTCGGACGAGTGTCTGGGACCCGCCCGCGCCTGCAGATGCCCCCAGGAGCCTCACCCCATCTTTGGTTGTCACAACTGGAGGGGTACTGGCATCTGAGGCCGTGGGTGCAACCCAAACCCCACGAGGAGCGGGGCAGTGCTCACCACAAAGCGCCATCCAGCCCGGAAGGTGGGGGTCCCGGCCTGGAATGGAGGGGGTTTGAGAGCCAGGGTCCTGGTGAAAGATCCCAGTACAGCGCCCCCGACGTGGGGTCAGCGGGCCCAGCGGTGGTCTGAGGCCCACGCCCACCACGAGGCGGGCTAAAGTCACAAGTCATTTCAGCATCTCAGCACCCGAGGTGAACAGCAGAGAGAGGTTTTCTAAGAAACACCAAGTATGGAAAGGACGCCGACCGAGAATTAAAATCCCAGAGCTCGTCCAGCCTCCAGACTCCGGGAAGGCCTCCCACCATGACTCAGAGCCGCATCGTCTGCCCCAGAGGGAGGGCTCGCCCAGCAGGCCGACCTGAAGGCCTTCGACTGTTTCCACAAAGGGAGGTGACTCTGGAAGAGCAAACCCATTCAGAGGTGACAGGACGTGAAAGGGTCAGAGCCGCACTGGAAACCAGCCGTCGGGGACCTGAGACGGGGCCTGGGCGTGTGACGCGGTTCGGGGACACGCTGCTGCTTTAGTGCCCCCGGAGGCCCTGACGGCCGTTGGCACCGCCAGCACCCCCAGCCAGGGCAGCCTCGGACCCTAATGCTGAAACAGAAAATCACGCAAGCACCTTCACACTCGACTGGTGTCTCAAACGCTGCACGACGAAACCTACCGAACGCCGTGCTCTTCGACAAAGGAATCCCCGCTCCGGGAGACCCAGCCCAGCAACGACGTCGGAAAGGCTGAGACCTGAGCCGAGAGGCTGACCACGCAGCTCCTCCTGCAACTGGGAGCCACCCAACTCCCGACACGGAGGCCGGGTCAGCAAACGTGCGTCACCCGCCTCTGTGAACTCTCACGTCCACCACCACACACGGGGGCTTTTCTTCAGAAACAGTACTGGCTTTGCTTGTTTCGCTACAAAAACCGACACAAGCTTCTGGAAAACGAACCAATAGGAGGAGTTCCTTAAAGTGAAAGTTTAGAAAACACCCAAACCCCACCTCTTGGAGCAAGCACGTCCGGGCTCCACAGGCTGACCACACCCGCAGGGGCAGGCCGGGAACTGACGGCCGAGCTGACCTCTGCCGAGGCCCAGCCAGAGCAGGCACCCGGAGGACTCCGCACTCCTTCGGCCCCGCCGAGGGGGCCGACCCCGAAAGCGCCCCGCCTGCCGGCAAGACCCCTTGGGGCCGCGCTGGGGCCCTGGCAGCGCCACAGAGGCCACACAACACCAGGGCCTCCGTGGAAGGTGTGTCCACACCACGACTCGGCCCCGGTGGCTAGACTCACTGCCCACTGTGCTCTGTTTACGAAACTAAACACTTACAATTAACACTCAGATGAAGACAAAGTAACATACACAGCGTAGAACACCACACAAAAGCGAAGAAACCCAGTTTCATCAACACCTACTGCTGACACCGTCTCACATTTACCTTTAAAAACTAAGACAAACCCCCAGGCACAACGTGATTCTGCCCGGGACTGCTGGGTCAAAGGTCAAATACACGGATTCAGACGTCAGAGCCCCTTCAGCACAGAAAAATACAATAAACGGTCAAGTGAAGAAAGGAGGGAACAAAATTATACGTAGTTGTGACCTCAAATGTGTTAAGAGAAAAAGGAAACTTGTGACCAAGGAATACCGTCACTCGGGCTGCCGCGGGTCACGTGACTGCCCCCACCTTGCAGGCGCTACTTTCTCAAAAATAAAGCCCGTGTTACTGCTCACCTTTGGGGAAGAAACTGGTCACACAAAAGGGGCCTCTGCACAGGGGACGGGCTGGGCTGTGACTCGGGGCAGCGTGAGCGCATTGGGCGGGCAGTGAGCCCGGTCTGCGCAGCTGCGGAGGGCTGGTCCCCGCTGCCGGATGACCCTGCCGGGACCACAGCTACTCACCTAGCAGAGAGCCTTGTGCCGTTAGAAGCCGAGACCGCAGATGTGAGGAAGACGCCGCCAAGTGACCCCTGAGCCATTTCTGGAAAAAGAGTACAGCAAAGTCACGAAGCAGGCACACGTGCTGAGACGACAGCTGCGGCCATCCCTTGGAGCTGCCCAGGCAGGGCCATGGCCGGGTCTCCCTGGGCGGCTCAGCATCCTCGTTCACGTCCCCAGTCACCAGTCCCTGGTGACCTCAGCCGAGCCGGGATAGGCGCTGTCGTCACAAAGCAGACATGGGAACCGAGGGAAGAAAGACCTACGTTTGCCCTGGCCTGGAGGCCGCCGCACCGCCGAGAAGAGGGCGCAGCTGCGGTGGGAGCAGGGGGCGGGCAGGATCCACTTGGGACGCTCTGCGGCCAGACGCCCGTTCCTCCTGGACTGCGTGGGAGCCCTTCAGGCCCACCCGAGGCAGTGGGGGTAAGTCCACCCCACGGAGAGGCAGGGAGGCAGCTTCTTCTCACCATGAAGTCCATCCCTCCGTGGCCAGGACCCCAACAGCTCAGCCAAGGATCCACAGGTGCCTGAGACCCAGAGCAACAGCTGCCCCGCAAACGCCCGCCTGTTGTCAGGACGGGCACTGACCCTCCGGACTTTCTTGGTCACTTGGCTGCACAGACCAAGCAACTCCGTCAGGGGACAGGCCCCCGCCTACTGCGCCCCTCCAGATCGCTTTCTCCCAACTCGGGGCCCCACTGGAAGGCAACCCCGACACCAGCTTCCCTGTGCAAACCACACGGCAAAGCACAGGGTGCCGGGCAGACTTCACGCCCACGTGTCCGGGGACGACAGCCCCGCCAGACAGAACCCCACCGACGCGGCCCCCGCCATGTTTGTCTCTGCCCTCAGTGCTGGGCTGGAGCTGCCTGCCGCGGAGGTGGGGGCTCCGTCCAGGTGGGGGCTGACCTGTCACGTAGGGCTCCAGTGCCTTGGGCACCAGGCTCCTGGCCACCTTCAGGCCCTCGGCAGAGCAGCTCCCCGACTCCAGGCCACAGGCCATCCCCATGCGCTTCAGCACCTCGATGTCGTCATGGATTTCAAACGTGTTGTCAAAATTAAACAGATACTCAAACCTGGAGGAGAAGGTCATGGTCAGAAAAGCACCATCTCTGAGATGCACACACAGCTCAGGGGCCCCGAGCGGACACCCCACTTGCCCCAAACCCTCCTCAGTCACACAGCACATCAACGCCGGGGCCGCTGCACGAGGGGCTCCGGCCGCACCTCCGCGCTGGGCAGGGCCCGGCCGGGGAGTCCACGGCCCCCAGGACGGACTGAACAGCTGCCCTGACCAGAGCCCATGGGTTGGATTCGCCGTCCTCCTCAAGGGGACGCGTCACAAGGGAAGTGAGACGCAGAGGGCACACTGATCCTGCGAGGAGCCCAGACGGGACGACTGTAAGTCAGACACCGAAAGGACCAGACAGCGCCTTCCATCAGCCGAGGGCGGCCCCAGACCTACTTGTCGTTGGAAATGCTGCAGTCGATGACGGTCTTCTTGCCGGTGTTGACGATGATGAACGGCAGGTGGATGACCGAGTTGGGCGGGGGCGGCCGGCTGGCCTGCTGCTCCGCCTGCCGGTTCCTCTGCACCAGGTTCTTGAAGGCAATTTGCTGAAAAGACGCATGACCGACACGGCTCACACAGGCTGTCACCGAACAGCTACCCTCCCTGAGCGTTGACACCCTCCAGAGCCCACCCGACGCCAAGGGGTTCTGGTCCCCCTCTTAGAGATCAGAGTGGCCGGGGCGGCAGCCCCAAGGAGTCACCCAGCAAAGAAAACGTCCACACACCACACGTCTGGAGGAAGCTGGGGACGCGGGCACTCAGGCCACCTGGGCACACGTCTCGCAGCCGGGGGGTGGGGGCGGCTAAAGGAAAAGCGCTGACTTGAGGCTCCGCTCCTCCTGCCGCTCTGGGTAGATCTGAGAGCCCCCGCCGTCCCACCCTCAAGTTACGGGGCCCCCAGGAGCGCCGATGTGCCAGGCAGCCTGGCAGTAAAGGCTGTTTCTCCTGGGGCCTCAGCTAGAACTGAGTTCACCCTCAGGGTAACTCTCCTGCCCCTGAGTTAAAGCCAGGAAGTGCCCCCACCGGCTTCTCCCCAGCGACAGCTCCGGAGGAGGGAGCCAGTGACTAGGATGCTTTTCAAGCAGCACAGCCCATCCCTGGGGACTCAGTGGGAGAACCTGGGAGCCAGGAGGGGCCGCTGCCCGGCATGCCCTCCCCTCCCTGGTGGACCTGCGCCCACCTGCTCCTCCGTCTGTCCACCTGCCCCCTTGGCCCTGCGGCCCCTTCCCTACCCGACAAAGCACCCCCTGGGACGGTCCCCAAGGAGGGCCCAGGCCCCTCTTTCAAGGGCCCCCGTGCTGAACAGACCTGCCGGGGCAAGATGCACACCCTCCTCCGCTGGGTCCTGGACGCCAGGCTGGCAGATGCCCCAAACCCCACACTGACCCTGCCGGCCTTTCCTGGGGTGGAGATCCCCACCCTCCGCAGAGTGGCCTTCCTCAGACCCTCTGCACTTCTGCCCAAGGGTCCCACCTGCTGTCACAGCTTTCAACACCCCCAGCCCTCTGGCTCTTGGACAGTCCGCCCACAGGGTCCTGAGACTCCCTGACGCCCTCCAACCTAAGCAGGGCCAATAAGCATCTTGTGAACCCTTCTCTTCCCTGACCCACGGCCTACGGGCAGCCCCAGCACCACACTCTCAGTCCAGGGATGAGCCACCCTCCAGCAACCCCTCACACACGCTTGCTTCCGACCCAGAGCACGGGCCTCCCGGACTCCACAGGGGTGCGGCTGTGCTCGGTGACGTCTCCGCAGGCTCACCGACCACACGTGTCTGCGGGGCAGGGTTGTGTTGCCGCCTGTCCTCTGACCACACACGCGGACCCACCTCATCTCACACAGTCTGGGGCCCGGCGCTCAGAACACAGGACACACGTGTCCTGGAGAGTCCTTCCACACTGTCCCTCGGGGGCCAGCCCACCTGCCACCCAGACACCTCCTGACGAGCAACAGGCAGGTGCACACACGCACAGACATGCGCGAACATATGCACACACAGGCACACACGCACGTGCATGAATATACATGTGCGGGCCCACACACCTATGCACCCATGTAAAGGCACGTGGGCACACGTGTGCACACATGCACACACACACACGCTCACACGCACACACAGGCTCACACGCACACACACGCATGCACCCTCTCAGATCAAGGCCCACGTCCCTGAGGGCTCGTTGTGTCCACGACGTCCGCATGGGACGAGCTCAGTGAACGTTCATGGAACCTGTATTCAGAATCTCAGAGTAGAGACTTTATTTGCTGAAACACAGAGATGTGCAGACACTGCAGCTGAGGAGGAACTAAAGCAGCAGGAGCAACAGACCACCTTGCTTGCAGGACGAGCGTGTCCTTACCTGCAGGATAAGTTCCTGGAGTTGGGACTGTTTCTGTTTTATTCTCTCCAGTCTTCTCTGTCTCTCTACCTTCAAAGACAAACCACCAACACGAGGCATCATCGCAACCTGTTCCACACGCACACGTGAAAGCCCCAGGCGACACCGTCCCCAGGCAGGTCCTAACGCAGGGACATGGAGGCTGCTGCCAGCACGGGGCTTTCTTAATCTTCAGCACCACACAGCCTCCTTCTGTCTCCCCGTTTCCTGGACGTGTTGTGATTTTTAACGAGACGCCCGCAAGCTTGGATTCGAGACTCACCCACCCTGGAGCCCACCACCCCACCCACCGTGCCTGCAGTGCTGGGCCCACTGGGGGAAAGCAGGCCCCTCAGGGGCCCAGGACACAGAGCACCCTACACCCTCCCGCCGGGTCCAGACACGACAGCACGAGACCCAGCAGGTGCTGGTGGCGTGGAGGGGAGCGGCTGCTGCACACACACACGGAGCCGAGGGCAGGGGTACCTCCAGGTTCTGACACTCCTGCGCCGAGTTGGTGGGCAGCCCGATCCACTTTATCTCCTTTTTCTCCTTGGAGATGATGTTCATGGCCATGAGCACGTTTAAGGCATCATAGACGCGCCGTCTTATGTTCTTCTGGTCGTAAGCCTGCGGGGATGTAGAGGGGTTTCCCGATGTCGGACGTCAGGCCCCGAATGCCCTCGGGGCACACATCCCACGGGGGGGGGCACCCACCTCGCTGGCAGCCAGGCGGGCAGGGCTGCGCACAAAAGCACTGGGGCTGCGGGCGTCACCCCACAAACAGGGTGGAAAACATCCCTCAGAACCTCCGCGCGGCCCGACCGCTTCCTTCACCGGCGGGCGGCCTGCCTCCGCACACTCACCGACTCGCTGGGTAGGATGTGGTTGTCGGCGGCGCTGAACTCGGCCACCAGCTCGTCTGCCACCTCGTTGTAGGACGTGGTGCCCTTGCGCTGCACCTTCTCGCAGACCTTCATGGAGAAGTGCCGCAGCCCCTTGCCGTTCTTCTCCCCTTTCCTGCTCCGCTTCCTGCAGAGACACGAGATGGGACAGCCACGGCCTCAGCGCAGCAGTGCCAGCAGGGCCGGCGCCCGCCCGGGGCGGCGCACGCAGGGCTGGGACACGGCCAGACCTCACGTCCGACTCCCGGCAAGGGAGAGCAGACGTCCCCGGGGGCGGGACCCAGGACACCCCTGCTGAGACCTGGCGCACTGCTCAAGAAGACACCACCGGCACCAACAGTTACGGGAGCCCCGCCGGAGTCAGGGCTCGGCGCGCACGCGGGCGGCCGAGGAGAGGCAGGGCGGGGGCAGGACAGCCCCAGAGCGCTGCCGACGGGGAGGCAGGCCCCGCATCCGGGCTTCCTCTGAACCTCCCAAGCGGCCACACGGAGCACAGGCCCCCCCGGTTTAGCTGATGGACTCCGGGCACCGATGATTTTCGCTTTAGAACCAACACAAACGCTTAGCTTTTGTCTGTTTTTAAGGAAAGCCGTACAGCTGACCCTCAAGTACAACCAATCAGTGGAAGAAAGGGTCCGGGGACGTGTGGGGGGCCGTCCCCCTGGCCGTGTGCAGGCGCAGCAGGGGAAGCTGCCGCGGGGCCACCACGTTTACTGCGCTTTGCTAAACGCCACTTTCTGGTCTGGACACCAAGTGTGAGAGTCACCACTGCGTTACACAGCCAGCTTCCTCCTCTTCTTCAGTGTAGCCACACCCCACCCCGGAACACGGGGCTCTTCCACAGCCCAGCCTCGCCGGGACCACACACATGCGCACACACACACGCACACAGACACGCACACACACTCGCTCTGGGAGTGCGCGGCATTTCCCAGTCCTCGGCAGGGTGGTTGGCCCGCGCAGGCACAGAGGCTGGGGTAAACCTCGGTGCATGCTCACCCGGCAGACCAAGGTGAGGGGTCTGAAGGCTGGTTCTGTGACACAAAGTGAGTGTTAGGAGTGTGGGGGCTTCCGACCACGATCGTGTTGGGTGCCGCAGGTCTCTGGGGCGTGCCGATCACCTACAGTCAAAGAGATGATTCAGATCAGTCAGAGAGCCCCATGTACAACTTCTCACTACCTACGGCCGCTGCTGAGTTCCATTAACCCCAGAGACAGGGAAGCAGCGATCCCATGTGCCGGCGGACACTGGACCGTGGTCCACGACCTCCCTCCTGCTCTGAGCACCTCCACCTCCCTGGCTGACCTCAGGCACCTCCTCCAGCCACACAGACATGGCAGGAGACCCAGCCCGTGGGAGCCGTCAACAGTGGGCCTGCAGCTTTTGACTCTTTAACTTCCTTTCCTTTTACTGACATGGACAGGAATGAACCCTGCTCCAGCGGTGGTACAACCAACCCGAAAAATAGAAACAGGAACACGGGGCCAGTGAGACTGGCTGCGGTGCCCACCAGCCCACCCAAGTGTGGAGGCCCGGGCACCCCAAACGGCACAGGGCAACGGGGAGGGAGGCCACCGCACTGGGGGCAAAGGCAGGGTCCTGCTGCCCCCGGGACACAAACAAGCACTCAGAACTCTGGCCCCGTCAACAACTGTTGCAGCGTGAACACAGGGACATGACAACAGCCGTGTCCGGCTTCTCAGAGGTGCCGCTGCAGACCAGGAGCCACCCAGAAGCACTGCGTCTCGGCGGCCCCACAGGAGGGCCTCACAACATGGTGACGTCGCCAACCGTGCCAACACCGGCTCTCCAGGGCCAGGCAGCCGCAGAGGGAGGCTGTGTCCGGGCTATTTTAAGCTGGACACTCCGGAGAGTCCGCGTCTTAGCGGGATAAGTGTTGCCTGCCATGGCCCTGGGACAGCTGACCTGGCACTTTGTATATTATCCCTAAGCCCAGGTCACCTGTCAATGTTAATGATCCACAAACCATAGAAAAAAACAGCTCAGCTGAATTTCATTCTTTTAATTCACGTTCCCAGCGGCTTGGCCTCGCCGCAGCCTTCCTCAAAGTGCAGGTTACTCTCACTCAAAAAACGGAATCAAACAGCGAGAGTTCTAAAAAATGCAACAGGAGGGGTGAGGCCCACCTGCAGAGGTGCGGGCCTCACGAGGAGTGTGTGAGAGACAGGGCCCCAGGTCACAGGGAGGTGAGTCGGCCAGAGCCACGGTCAGCAGACTGGGGACCGCAGAGCCGTCACACCCTCAGAGGGCACCCAGGACCCGCCTGCCTGGCTGGCAGAGGCGAGGCTGGCTGACCTCACGTGCTGCTGCTCCCCCAGGTGGGGACCCAACTCAGGGTCAGTGCCCCACTGGACACCAGGGCCTCGCCACCATCCTCCCACTGTGTGGCACCCCTCTCGGTCCAAGTGCTCTGCGGTGGGGACAGAGAGCCGGCACACGGCAGGCACTCAGCAGCAACTCACTCCAAGTGGCCTTCCCCGATGACAGGGCAGGTGTGAGAGGTGGGCGCCGCCTGCCCACTGGCCGCTACCCACAGCCTCACGGTGGACACTGCGGGCTTTTTCCCGTTGTCACCATTTTTCAGGGAAATCCCGCCTGTGGGCCCCCCTCAGTCTTGACCGGGACCCCAAGCCTGGCCCGCCAGCCGGGGGACGAGGAGAGCAGACGGCCAGCTGACGGTCTCGCTCAGGACGCAGAGGCCTCAGCCATCCGTGAGACCAGCCAGCCCTTTCATTTCCAACCTCCTGAGCGCAAAGACGAAGCGGCACCTGGGATGCGTGAGCTTCAGCTCACTCAACGGGTACCTTGCGGAGGATGGACTCCCGGCCCTACCTCTGCTCCAGGACGGGGCGGGGGTCCAAACAAGGGACGAAGCCTTCAGACTCGTAAAGCTGACGGTCGGAAGGCGCACCAACCGGAAAATCTCATGTTACTCCCCCCCCGTTATTCAAACCGGCAGCAAAGGCCGAGCCTTGTAACGACTGAGCTATTCTCAGGTGTGACTGCGACAACACACAGCACCTGTGAGACGAGACGCTACGGGTCGCAAAGCAAAACACAAAACGGAACCTTCACCTTCCACCAAGGTTTACTGAGCATGCGTGAGGCCGAGTCAGGTCCAGGATCTCTACAAACTATCGATTTGAAAACCACGGCGTTTCAGCCGGACGCCACCACACCCGGGCCTGGGGGGTCATCTGGACACGGGCCGGGAAGGCAGCCGGGGCAGAGAATGCCCTCCTCCCGGCCGCGCGGGGCCCCGAGCCAGGGTAAGCGTTGCCAAACCCACAGGCAGCAGCTGACGGGCTGGTGTGGGTGCTCGGGGGAGAGGGTGCCCGGCACAGGGGTCCGTCAGCCAGGATGAGCAGGGACACCCTGTCCTGCAGTGCCTAACGGCCTGCAGACCCCTGACCCCACCACGAGGGCCCCACGGACACCAGCCCGTATCCCGGGCAGGCAAGGAAGGCCACCCTGAGGAGGGTCAAGGCTGAGGAGCGGTCCACCCCCCGCCCCCCACCTCAGGCCACTCTACCTGAGCACACGGGCCACCTGGGAAACGCCCACCAGGGCAGGTCCAGGACCACAGAGGCTGGCGGGGCACGTGCAGCTGGCAGGCAAGCTGCCCTGGCCGGTCCTGCCGTAAGGACAGGAAGGCCCGGGCCAGGGAAGGACACGCAGCACTCGGAAACCATCGGCACCCTAGCCACAAGCTCCTGAGCCCAAGGAAGGGGCGGCCCAGCACCATGGGCCGCACAGGAGGCCTTACCACTTGCTGAGCGATGTTGACGTTGGACTGTCCGAACGTTTTTGGCAACAGCTGCTTCCCAAGCGTGCTGACTGTGGAGGGGTGGACAGCTACAAGGGACACCACACCTGCAATGCAAGGAAACCAGAGGCCACGTCTCTCCTGAGTGAAGGCTCCAGGGGAGTTCTGGGCGCTTCTCATGAGACACCCGTCCTGTGCCCGCTCTTCTCAGGTCAGATCCACGGCTCAGCTGCAAACACTCAACGAGCCGAACCCTCCAACCCAAAGGGGGCTGCAGGGACACTGCCTCCCCCAGCCCCGCACCCAGGGGTCGCGGCCCAGGCTGTCACCCGTCTGCCCCCACCCCTGTGGGCTGTCTGCCCGCCTACGGAATATTCTGGTGGGACCACAGGACCTGGAGGTAACCGCACTTAAAAGTCTACAATTCTGTGACAATTACAGAATTTCAAACTAGAATTAACCTGTGTTCCAACACTCCTCTGTATGTTTGCAAAACTAGTTTAGAAATTCAACAATCCACTTCTCCTTGAGAAGCAGAGCCACGTTTCCACTTCCAGGAAGAACACCTTTGAGCACGCTGCCGGCTCTCTGCACCTCAGACGAGCTAACACTGAGCAGGGGGAAAGTCCAGGCAGGGACGGAAACGCTCCTTCCACAACAGGGCCCGCGGAGAGCGCCTGCTGGCAGCACCGCCTCGGGCCTGGGGATGCAGCAGGTACGGAACAAGAAGAGCTTCGTTTTACAGAAATAAATAAAACACGGTCAGCGTGACAGCAAGCCCCCGGGCACTGGCCCGCCACCCTGGAAGGGCCTGGACGGCCTCACCGCAAGGGAGGGGGACTCCCTGCGGGACCCCGAGGGGGTCTGCGGGCAGGGCCACACACAAAGGCTGTCAGCAGAGGCCTCTGCCTCACGTCCCCCGGCTGCAGCTCACCATCACCTCCAGCGTGGTCTTCAACGCAGCCTGGACGGAAAGTGCACTTCTGAACCCCTTTCAGGCCATGCATTTTAAAGAACAGACTTCTTCCAGCTCCAAAGAACAATGAATTTCGCTGCTACACGTGAACACTGAGTGGCTCTCTTAGTAACCCAGTTGGTCGGGACAGATACTCTTCCTGCAGTTCGACTGCCTGAATAGCGACACTTCTACCAACCGACACCGACAACATTTACATTATCTGCTGTAAGCAGAAGCAGGCTTCTCCGCTTTGAGTTTTACTTTCCTCTAAAAGCAGAGACCTGCATCTTAACAAGAGCAAATGTTTTAAAAACTGTCTTTGACATGTGAGAGATTTTTAAAAGACAGAACGGCGGCATCTGCCTGATGGAGCGACTCCATGTCTGAGGAGCCGCTGCCTCAGACGCACCTGCTGGCAGGCCCACCTCGTCTTTAGGGAGGAGCTGCGAGCTCTGGGCCCCGGGCAGGGGCCGTGACAGACGCCCCAAGTGGCGCAGACACACGCGGCTCACACGGGCCGGGTGCAAGACGGAGGGAAGGCACGTGACCTGCGGTTACTCCCCCATACTTTTCCACGCTTCCTGAATCTTTGCAAATAGCGTTCAACTTACAAACCAAAATAAACCAGGCCACAGACGTGCATGCACAGTGGGCGCAGCTGTCTGAGTTCTGAGGGCTGCCGAGCCCGGGCCGTTGGGCCCCACGGCCAGAGAGGCACGTGCACGCACACGCACACACACACACATACACAACACAACACGTAACAGGGAACACGCTGCTCCACAGACGTGCGGCCCCGAGACAGGCGCCCTTACCTTTTCCAGGACTGAGGTTCTGGTCTATGAAGACCTTGAGTTCCCCGTTGGCTTCAATCAGGCCGGCCTGCGGGAGCAACAACAACAGAATGAACAGGACTGCCAGGCGGGATGGGGTCACCCTGCTGACAATCCCCGTCACCCCCGCAGGGCCGCATGCAGGGCCCTCACCCGTCGGTCCTGTTGCGACAATCAGCATAAACAAGAGCGCGTGAAGGCTCCAGCCTCTCAAGCTTAGCCTAAGACACCGTGGAATACTCGTATTCCAGGCACCGGTCGCACGTCACTTCAAGGGTCACGTCCGAGGATGGCAGAGGCGTGACCGCAGGGCATCACCTTGATCCAGCCGGAGAGCCCCACAAGGACCTGCAGCTTGGCCACGTCGCCCCCACGTGGGGACAGCCACCCCCGGGCCCAGAAGGAGCCTAGTGGGGGCCCCACTTCATCCACCCTCCCCTTTGTGACCCCGGGGCCCTATCCTGTCTCCAGGCGACCGTGCAGGGATGCAGGCAGCCTCACGGTCAGGCCCAGCCAGGCAAAGGCAAACATGGGCTGAGAGAGGCCTGTGCACCCAACACCTGCTCTGGAGGGCCCAGGGCCACTGGGTTGTCGCCGGGACACCTCCGGGGCGGGACACAGTGGGACCTGCTCCCCTGACGGGCCTGAAGTCCACCGCCCAGTGTGGGCACCGCACTGCCTGCACTGAGATCCCACACCCGGGGGCCACGGGCTCCTCTGCTGAGTATCCTCTGTCCGCGTCCCCACCAAGGGACACGGGGCTCTGCTTGTGGGCAAGGGGCCCAAACCCAGCTCTGCCACCTGACCTGACGTGCGTGCGTGCACACAAAGACAACACACACACGCCACGCCCACCACATGCACACACACCTACACACACAACCGCGCACGCAAATGGACACACACGGGCATACACACCAAAGCACACATTGCACACGAGAGCCAGGCGTGAAAGCAGAGGGATCTGGGTGCAGCCCCACACCACCCAGCCCTGGGGGGCCCGGGCAGCACAGCCCCTCACGCCCCGCCCACCCTGGGCCCCGTCCGCCCACACACAGCTGGGGCCGCAGCCCCGGGCGGGAGCCTCTTCCCAGCACACCTTCTGAGACCGGCCGTGGCAACGCCTCTCCACTGCCAGCCTGGACCAAGTCCCAGGCCAGCTGAAAAGTGGCTGCAGGGAGCAGCTGTCAGGCTGCCCACACTGGTCTGTCTACCAGGGATGGTGGCCGAGCAGGCACATCCCTCTCCTCTCATCCTGCAGACGGCGGGTCAGCCGGGCCACACGACACACCGTCCGTCAGCCACACCATCAGCCCGGGCGCACAAGGATAGCTCTCCTCCGGGGCCACGGGATGGCAGGGACACCCCCCACGGGTCCCCCCAGGGAAGGACTGGCACAAACGAGGACCCGGCAGAGTCCCGAGCCCCTGGGCCACATGTCACTGATACATCACTCAAACCAGGGAGGACGGTGCCACCGTCGCCATGGGGGGTGGGGCCTGAGGCTGCCCGAGACCCTCCCCTTCCCACCCCAAGTCAAAGCGGGTCCTGCAGCCCCCCGGAGCCAGCTTCGAGTGTGTTAGGAAGCAGGGCTACACCTGTGGGAGGAGGGGGGCCCCACCACGTCCTCTTCCCCTGGAAGTGCCCTGCTGACCCCTCAGACTACAGCAGGGCTCAACGTTCCCTGCAGTGGAAAAGCCCCCAGACTCTAATTCTGTGACCTCCCTGAGCCCACATGGCGAGTGTGCTGGGGGCACGGCACGGGGAGCATCGAGAACGAGGAAGGACACCCCGAGCCCACGGCCGTCCTAACTCCCAGGCGACTCCGGGGCAACACTAAGGCAAACGTTTGTCTGTCACGCTGCACGTGGTTTCAAACAAGACACCTAAACTTAGAAAACGAGAGATTTTCAGAGGCAGCGCTAAAGCAACGCCACCTCCAGGAGGGCGCGCCCTCACCTGGAGCAAACGGCAAGCATGCCGGCTCCCAAACCCAGCACAGCCTCCCCCTCACCCCACTTCCCTGCAAAACAGGATTCAGATGCCATCAACTTGGCAAAAGGGATCTGCACGCAAACCCTGATTTTCCTGAAAAGCAAACAGACAGCAAACATCAGACCCACGCTGGGTACTCGGGCACGAACCCCCCAAGCAGAGAGAGGACCAGCCAGGGCTGAGACCACCCACCCCCAGGAGGGGCAGGGACGCAGAAAGACCCTGGCGGCCTCAGACCACAGAGGAGGTGCAGCCTGACATCCAGACACCAGAAGCTGCCCGCACCCAACGGGGAACTTCACGGTGTGAACCCAAGGTGTGTCCTCCACGGGTTCACGCTGGAACGACCGTCCCTGACCACTGGTGCTGAGCAACAGAACTGACGCCAGCTTTCTGCTGTGGTGACACGAAGGTTTAGCGTCCCCGTGTTTGCAGTGGAGGCAACGGGCAGGAAGTCAGCGCCCAGACAGAGGACGGGCACAGGGCATGCTCCTCGATCACAAAGAAACGCTGTTTAAGAGGAAAATATCCAAACTCTAAACCGAAAAATGCAAACTAAAACAATGCAATTTAAACTCTCACCTACCAAGTGGCGCGCGCTGTGCGGGTTTTTTAAGTTGTTACCCGACTCAGCTTTGACGCTGGGACGTTAAAGTGGGCTCTCTCCTGCGACCTGACGGAAGTCGTGCAAACCGGCACGACCATCTCAGAGTCACCGACCACAGCCCAGCGACCTTGCACACGTGAGGTGTCCACCCAGAGCCACACTTTCAGAACCTGAGGGTCACCATGGGTCTGTGCGAACTTGAGAGATTTAACTGGAAACTACCGGAATCTCTGATGCCAGGATGGAAGGGGACATGGTGGAACAGCGCATCTGCTGCATTAACCAGCCCCCACCCTGGGGACCCTCAGGTGACCCGCCTTCTGGCCACCACTCAGCTGTGCTCACTTTAAACACACGTGTGAGGCTTCGGCGTGTTGTCAAAAGCCAGGAAACGTTGAAAACACTCTGCATGGTTGCATTCAGTGTCTCCAATGTCTACGTATGTCCTTCAGCCACTTGCAGAAATCAGAATCGGGCACTGCGGGCTGCGGCTTACGCAGGGAACTCCCAGCAGCGGACCTGCTCCCCGAGAAAGCGCCTTCGCTCTACACCCAAAGGGCAAGGGGTGAGGATGGGGTGAGCATTCGCCTGTCTGGCTTTCAAAGGTGTGTAGGGACGTACCAGTTTTCAGTATTTCCCATTTCAGGCCGCTTTTTCAATAAACGACCATCTACAACTCCCAACGGGTCAAATAAACGCTCAGCCACTAAAAACGACATGGTAGGAAAAAATGCTGATTCGGGGAAATACTGGCTCTCACTGACGTGAAGAGGGTGGTGGACGTCCGTATCTTTGTGTGACCAAGGGAAAATCCAACAGCAGCAAACTCAAAATCCTAGCAACCCCTCTGACACACCAGCTGGGTTCCTTTTCCCTTTTTCTTTTCCTGGGGCTTCTAACTTTGGTACGACTGACGTTACGTTGACAAGCACAAGAAACACGACCTGAACTGTTCCCTGCGGAAGCCCTGCTGAAAGGATAACCACAGTTTCTGATGGGACACTCGGCACAAAAGACAAAGCTCACACTTACTACGAGAACGACACCTGCGAGCGGCCCAGCCTCCGGAGGGCGACCCCGGAGGGAGCCGGCACCCCCGCACTGCCGCCTGGGCAGGGAGGCCAGGGCAGGCCGAGCCGGGGGCAGGTCTGGAAGGTCAGGCTGACTTCCGGGCAGAATTCCACCCTGGTTCTCGCCGGGTCGAGCAGAGCTGCTCGCTGTCCCTCTTCCGAGGCCCCTGGTGACACGATGTTACTTAACAGGACACCAGGTACAGGCATGTCAGGAGACGCTGCCTGTCAGAGCCTGGGGGACACCCAGGGGTTCCTTCCATCAAACCCAACGCCCGTTTACAACCGGGTAATGAACAGAGTCCTGAGTCCAGACAACAGACAGAGAGGAGGCCAGCCTGTCACCCTGCAGCCAACACCCGGCACAGCACGTTCGGACGGGGCCTGGCTGGTACCTGAGCAGCACCGAGCCACAGAGCGAGACCAGGCCCCGTGGGCCTGCTCGCCGACCCCGCGGCGTCCGTGGCCAAAGCCCAAACAACCTGGATCGTCTGAGAGAAGCGGCCAGGGTGAGGCCTCCTCTGAGTCACCCACGCAACTCCACGTCCCAGAAGCCGGCCCTCAGCCGGCAGTGACCGCGCAGCCCGGCATCCACAGCCCGTCCCCGCTCGCCCCCAAACAGCCTGAAACCGCAGGAGAGAGAAGCCAGGGCTGGCTTCCGAGCGAGACCCTTCCAACCGCTCCACGCTGAGGGGTAACTGGTTAACCAGCAGGCGGAAGGGCTTTTTAAAAGGTGAGGATGCGAGGAAAGTGGCACCTGAAACCACGGCACAGCTCAGGGTGGGCACCACCCACCTCCTGCTCCGGGAGCCCCTGCTGGCTGGCCCTCCCTCGCCGGACGTGCGGGGCTGCAAAGCGCAGCGACCGCGCAAGGAATAGGACCTCCCCTCCACGTGTCGCACCAGGTGCCCCCAAAAGACCCCTCAGAGCCGGTGTCCCTGGGCAGCACCTCTCACCCAGCTGTGATTTCTGCTTTTTAACACCAATTCAGAGCTGCTCCCGTTTCCTCCCACATGGACAAAAATCAGTTCCAAACACGAAAAGCCTCTTGTAGAAACGAGCAGGGCCGGAGACGTCTTCCTGGGGTCACCCAGAGGGGCAGAGCTCACCCCTCGTGGCCCAGGTGGGGAAGGGCCGAGGGGTCCAAGCTCATGCCGCCAAGGACCGAAGCAAACAGTGGGTTGGCCCCAATTTCATCCTCGAGGCCCAGCCTGTGAAAGGACACTCAGGATGCGTGTTTCAGACAAGCTGGCAAGTCCCCTGTGGCTGGTAAACCAGGCTCAGCACAGCGCCCCTCAGAAACCCACACGTGCCACCCTTTTCTCTGGTCTCTGGCTCTCATCGGCCTGGGGACTCACCCACACGCTCACAGGACGCACAGCAGGATCAGAGCACCTTCAAAGGGAGTGGCTGAGCTCCAACAGGGGCTGCCCGAGTGGAGGTGACCTCGGACTGGGCCGGGACTCCCACCCAGAGCAAGGCGGGGAGGGCCCCAGGCCTGCACCCCAACATCTCTGGCAGAAGCACCCCATAATTCTACAAATCAACGACCCACCTCACTGATCTCACTGAAGGAAGACGGCAGGGTCCTGCCAGTGGGGACGGCGGCGCCCTGACCCCCCTGGTGCAGACCACTCCAACGGTGGCCCTGGGCCGCACTCCCCCCTCGGACCCCAGCCTGGTGCTAGGGCTTCGGCCACTGTTGGGCCCTTTATCACGAAAGCACAGGTTTCCAAAGGCCGGCGCACCAGGCCGCTCACGCTGGAGGCCCAGGCAGGACGGGCAGCCGAGGTGGGACACGCACACGCTCAGCCCACACGGCGCACACACGCTGGGGACCGTCCACTTCCTACTTCACACAACCGTTTTAATATGGCGAGACGTATCTGTCAGTGTCCACGCTGACCGCAGAGTGTCCTGGGCACCGGAGCGTGACAGCATCTCAGCCAGGCAAACCCTCCCCACCAGGACAAGGCCCGGGAGCCACGGCCAGCACAAAACAAACTCATGGAACTGCCCTCAGAAGTCAACGACCTATAAGCTACAGTGTCACTCGGCAGGGTGACAAGCCCCCACCAGGCGCACAGGTGGCACCAGAGCACAGGCCCCAGCCCCACACGCCACCTCCACACTCTCCCCGTCCTCACCCTCTGGGCTTCGCGGAGACGGCCCGGGACAGGCAGCAGACGAGGGTTCGAGGACATGGGTGTGGTCACAGTCACCGTCACCTGGCAGCACGCAGGGACTATGGCCTTGCTGCGCGGGACTCTAAGCCGAGATGCACCTTCCTGGGAGACAGGCCCTCCTGCAGCCAGGCACGTGGCGCGGCCGTCCTTACGTCCCCAGACGCCCAGGAGTCAAAGGGCTCCCTGAACAAGGAGCTGCTCTCCTCCAGGGGACAAGCAAATTCAGTCCTGGACACACCAACCCCAGCACCACGTGCAGACAGGCGACACAGGGGGCAGGACCCTTACTGAGCACGGCCGCTATCCCGCGTGCAGAGAACCACGGGTGGCCGTCCACAAAGGCAGAGGTGATAAAATCACCCAAGTCACACACAGATCATGATTTTCAACCTCAAACGCACCGCACGGGGCATCTGTGCACACTCTCGCTGCCAAACCAAGCAGCGCGGGGAGCCTGCCGCCCACAGCTGGCAGCAGGGGTGCCCTCCGACTGGCGCGCTGGAGAACGTCCAAACCTGGGGGCTGCCGGGAAGGCCTGTCCCCTCCTGCTCGGTCCCACAGACGCTGACACACCTCTCACCTCCAGGCGTATCTCAGGCAGACGCCACTCCTCCGAGATGCGTGTCCCACTCCACGCGATAAACGAGTAAACCAAGAGCCTCTTTTCACTCATACTTAAAAACGGCGAGTTCTCCCAAACACTGAAGGACAGAGCTGGGGCTTCCGAGAACCTAACTGGTGTTGCCAAGGAAATCAGAGCCACACAGCCGAAAAAACAGGCTGCATTCTGGGGCCTAAACACCTATTTCTTGGGACAAGTGAAAATATTATTCATTATATTCTATAGCTTCACGACAAGTACAAAAGCTAAAGCAGAAGTTTTTTTTATCATATTTCAGTAATCAGAGAATTTCATCTTTTCTGAGAAAAAAGGTTGCCAAAACCAGTGCTTAGTGCTTCATGGACCAAATCCTGCTCTGTACACAAAACAGGTGTGTGGCCCCTGCAGCCAGAACGCGGGGTGACCCCGACAGAGGCATCAGACCCACAAGTCGAGGGGCTGGAGAGGCCAGGAGGCATGTCCGCCAAGCCTCATCCAGGTCTGTCACCCGGGCTCAGGGCTGCAAAGCCGGGGCAGGGCCAGCCCGCATCTCCACACGAGCCACCGGCCTTCCGCCGTTTCCACTCTCATCTCGTTCCATGTGCTTTACATCTGAAATGCACGCTCCTGCAGTCTCTGTGTTGTCATCCCAAACAAAGCGGGAAAACCACCAAGAACGCAGTCTGCCCGGCGGGAAGCAACATACTCACATCTTTTGCCATGTTACCAGATCCGTGAAATCGATGCTATAAGTGTTCGCCCTCCACAGAAGAAAAATGGTTTTTCTGGGAAGAAGGAAGGAAAAACAAGCAACGAGTGAGGATCCCGCAGCACCACCTCGTCCCCACCGCCTTTCCAGGTCGGAGGCACCTTCCTTTCCCAACCGCGCTCCATCCCCCGGGCGCGGGAGCGGCCGGCAGAAACACCCCCACCACCCCCACCCCGGGGTTTTAAAGTCCTCTCTGGAATGGCAGCTCGGCCAACACCAGGGTGCCCGCCTGGCCTCCACAGACGCGCACAAAGACCCAGCGCGGACGAGTCTGGCACCGCGGCCCGCGCCCCCACCCGGGCGCAGCCCCGCGTCCCAGCGCACATGCGCTCCCCACCTGCACCCCCCGCCCTCCGGCGACCACCGGCCGACCGGTAACTCTGACAGGTGGGCTTCCGGGGTCCGGCCTCCAGCCTGTCACTAGGCCGCGGCCGCATCCCGCGAGCGCCCCCCGCGCGCCGGAACCGGCAGTCGGCGGGCAGGTCGGGCAGCGCCGCCTGCATCCAGAGCCCCGGACCGCGGACCCCGGACCCTGCGCGCTCGGACCCGCCCCGCCCCGCCCCGACCCCCGCCGCGCGCGGACGCCGGCGCGCGCTGCTCCGCCGGAGGCCGCCTGCAGGCCGCGCCCGGGGCCCCCGGACCCCGACCGCGCCGGGCCGGTCACCTGGGGGCCCCACGCGGCGGCCTTGGGCGCGCGGGGACCGGGGTCGAGCGCACGCGGCGCGCGGGGGTGGGGGTCGGTCGGGGTCCGCGGGCGCCCCGCCGGCGCGCGCCCCTACGGGACCCCGGCCCGCCGCACCTGGCGGGCGGTCGGCGCGCAGACACGCGGGCGCGGGCAGGCGGGCGGGAGGGGAGGGCGGTCCCGGCGGCGCTCGGCCGGGGTCCCTGCCCTGCCGAGGCGCCGGGGCGCGGGGCTCACCCTGCGAGCGTCGGGCGGCGTGACGTGCGCGGCGCGGTGACGTGAGCGGCGGCCCGGCTCCCGCAGCGCGCCTGCGCGCCTTTTCGCGCCTTCGGCTCCCTCCTCCTCCTCCTCTTCCTCCTCCTCCTCCTCCTCCTCCTCCCGCCGGGCGGCCCGCGCTCGCGCTCTAAGGGGAAGGCTGCGCCTGCGCGTGCCCGCGTGTGCGCCTGTGTGCGCGCGCCTGGCAGGGATGGAGAGGAGGGCCTGGCCCCGGAAGCCGCGGTGCGCGCGCGGGGGGTTCGGGCCCGGGATGTGTGCACGTGTGCGCACACCGGGTACAGGGGCAGGAGGTGCACTGCGTGCGTGCGCACGCGGGGGATAGGGGCTGGAGTGCATGTCGGTGTGTATGCACAAGGGGGACAGGGGCCGACTGTGGGTGGATGTGTGGGTACCCGGGGGACTGGGGCAAGGTGTACAGGTAAGTGTGTATGCACACGGGGGCCGGGACCAGTTGTGCACGTACGTGTGTGCGCAGCCAGGGGCAAGGGATGTATGCATGAGCGCGCACACCTAGGACAGGGGTGGAGCATGTGTGTGCACCTGCAGGTGTGCGCACACGGAGGACTGGGGGTCAAGTGAGTGCGCAGTGTGTATGTATACTCGTGGAAGAGAAAGGCAGGCTGGGTTTGTGCCCGTGGGCGTGTACAGACGGGGATATGCATATGTGCACAAGGAGAGGCGGCCAGACCTGTGCGTGTGTAGGTACATGGAGGAGGCTGGTGTGTGCGCACGTGCAGCACGGAGGGCCCAGTCCACCCTGTGCTCTCCTGTTCCTGCCCTGCCAGCGGCTTCCATGTCCACACCCAACCTCCGCCCAGATTCCGCTAATCCTCTGCGCTGAAGGGTGCGGGTTTGCTCCTCATCGCCAGATGGACTGGACCTAGGGGACAGTGAGCCCTGAGCCCTGAATATTTGTCCCCCTGGAGCCCACCACCGCCAGGGCACTGGGCCCCAGCTGCCGGAGACCTAGCAGAGGGTGGGCAAGGCCTGGGAGTCATGCCCAAAGTCCAGGGCACCAGGCAGCGGTGTGCAGAGGACTTGAGCGCCAAGCAAAGGCCTGTCTCTTCCCTGCAGGCGAGGTGCTGCATTGCACTCGTCTAAAACGGTTTCACAGTTTAACCACTTTTGTGCTGACCACGCCCACTCCTGCCTCTAGTAAAGCCACTTCAGCCTTAAGCTGTAACGTCTTAATTAGCGTTGATTTCTTGAGGAGAGCAGGTATCTTCACATTCTGCTGATTAGTACGCAGGCACTTAGAGAAACAGGTATGGAGGGGGGACCGGCCTCCCACTCCTGCAGGCAGACGCCTTACTTCTCTGCAGGCGAAATGCACACAGCTCCCCACCCATGGGCAGGGCCCCTGATTTCCAAACCTGCAATCCTCGGTGCTGTTCCTCCTGTTACTAGCTCAGCTTTTCTTCCACAGATATTCTTTTTTTTTTCGCTGTATTTGAATACTTACCCTCAGATGACAGACGGAAGCCCCGCTCCCAGCCCTTGGACCCAAATGCACAGGGCAGAAAGCCTCTTGGGGAGGGTGGGGGCCCGGAGTCAGGAAGAAACGGAGGGTCGGAGTGGGAACCTTAACCCTCTCCCTACAGATCTGAGGTTCTGATCACTCGACAGTATTCATGTGGGGTGACTAGCTCTCACATCCAGCACCATTTCTGCACAGAAGTCACTAGTGAGATACTTGAACTGGCAAGAGCTACCACAGCCATGGCGTACTTGGGACTTTCTGCCTCTCCATAGCCACATATCCCACAGAACCCCCACTCCTGTGTTAAAAAGTACAGAATTCTCTGCAGCTTGACCTGATCCCCTCCCAGGTGCTGTGCCATCACTATGTCCAGGAAACCAGGAAAATGTTTCTGTTCTGTGTTTTATTAGAAGGAAGTGATCGGGTCTTCCCAGGAAGATGGCTTCCTCTCTCGAAAGCTCCCTCTGTGTGTGTCTGCTCTGCGGAGTCAGCGTGTGACAAATCCTTGCCGCACCCCCACTGAACGGTCCTTTAAAGAGAAGGTGTTCTGATCCCTTGAAAACCATCATTCTAAATCTGTTTGTTAAACATCCAGTTTGTCTTTGGTTCCTCCCTCAATGACGGGTCTTTTCTCCACCCACTTTCTGTTTTCCATCTTCTTGGGTCACCACAGCAATGGTGACACCAAGAGGTGGGAGGACAGAGGGGGACAGGCCTGATGGGGGATGTGTTTCTACATGTGGACAAGTGACATTTTCTCATTCTTTGGCCAAATATCAATAAAAGACATCTTTAGAAAAATTGGTTCTGCTTACTTGTATGTATCATGACATAAAAGTAAATCGGCTTGCTTGCTTGCAGACCTCAGGAAAAGCCCCTGGTTCCCTCGCTCTCCACCTGCCCCCCCCCGCAAAGAGGTGGCCTTTCTGAGTCCCGCCCACCACCCGGACACATGAAGATGCCTTTGTTTCTCTCTCTTCCTTCATCATGACTGCTTTTGAAAATTTCTGATCGAAGCAACAGCCTCCTCTTGGAAGGAGGTCAGTCCTTGACACTCTTGCATTATTGTGCTCAAGCTTAAAGATTTGCGCAACCACTCACAGGCTGAAGTCACGGTCCTCTGAAAAGCTCCCCCTTGGATCAGACGAATTCTAGCAGGTCACAGCACCCAATCTTCTCAGATTTCTATTACCAGCCCTGTTTGCTGCTTCACCGTTTCTTTGCTTTTCATCTGAAATGCCTGCCTTTGCAATGAAAGAGGTCCCTTTCACTCCTTTGCCAATTAGCCCCACAATTCTTCCAAAGAGTTCCTTCTGTGTGGCTTCTCGTGCTCTGCCCAGGACGGTGTCAGGGTCATTCTCCCCGGGGTCCTGCAGTGCGAGGTCGGAAGCGTCATCTCCTTCCTCAGCAGGGTCCCCTTGCCGTCAGTGGGCGGGAGGCAGCACCAGGAGGGAAAGCACGATGTTAGGGAAGTGGCTGTACATCCAGCTGGTTGCCTCTGGGCCCTTCCCTGCTGCTGCCCACTCACCCTGCTGATTCAGAGCAGGCCCCTGCAGCCCACCTGCGAGGATACTGCTGAGACGAAGGGGGTCAAGTGGCCTTGGGCAGCAGCCCAGCCTCCCTGGTGCTCAGATTCCTTCAGCCGAGAAATAAGCAGGTGGAAATGCAGTCCTTTGATAAGAAGACAAACCACAATTTCAAAGGCTTCACCTTTCCTGCTCTCCTCACTCACCACACACTGCTGAGCTCTGAGCACGTGCTGACGCTGTGCAGGTGAGTTTGACAGGAGCTCAGATCAAACAGGAGAGACATTCCCACGCAGTCAAATATGAATAAGGGGCAAGACTCCATTCATGCTTGGAAGCACAGCGCAGGAACTCAGGGACGACTTCACGTTGAAGGTGCCACTGAGACGGGCTGTGACCAGCTGAGAATATACAGATGCGTGTGCGAGTGTGCGTGTGTGCACACGAGTACACATGTTCCTGCATGTGCACGTATGCACAGCTGCTTACCTCCCTGTACACATACATAACTATATATATACGTGTAACTGAATCACTTTGTTGTACACCAGAAACTAACACAACATTGTAATCAACTATACGTCAACTAAAAAAAAAATGAGAGAAGCCAAAGTTGAACATGTGTGCCTCCTGTGTACATGGGAGGGGAGGACGCTGGGGAAAGTGAATAACTCCCTGAGGTGGCTTAGAGCTCAGGATTAACTACCATGTTCAGCTAAAGACAAAAGAAAGAAGCGTGTGGGGGAGGCTAGTGGCGGGGAGGCGACCAGGAAAACCGGGAAGCAAGGAAGGCGGTCGTGCGGGCCACGCCCCCGCCCTCTCCATGTGTGGGTGTTCCTTGCGGCTTCCTCAGCCATCTCCTGGGACAGACGTGGAGATACTGACAAATGGAGATGTCCTTTGCAGACATACCTCTCCTCTGTGGAAGGCTGCCCCCGCCGTTTGCAGAGCTTCTCCTGAGGGAGTGTCACGTCCTGCCACCTTTCACACCTTGCTGGGGCTTTGAGTTCAACACACGCGTTCTGAGGGGCTGCAAAGACTCAGACCAGAGCAGCCCTACTGGCTTAGCTGGGGCCACACCTGGCCAGAAGTGATGCTCGAAACCTAGTCATTGTCCTAGGCCCAATCCTAGCTCAGCATCTGAAGGTCCACGAAGGAAGACAATTGGCAGTTTCTTCCAAATGTGGAAGAGCGACTTGTGTTTCAGAGAAATAAGCTCCTTGGTGGCCAGAGGAGAGGTTGCAGGACACCACGTGGGACAGGACATGGTTGAGAGGTGAGCAGTCAGGAGGCCCACACCAGATCCAGGGACTGACCCTGGCCAGCGCCGACCCAGAAGGGCCAGAGTCAGGGGCTGGTTGAGGCCTGGGCTCAGAAGTGAGGAGGACAAGAGCTGAGAAGCTGGATCAGGTGATGTGTAGAAACAAGAAAGGTCCTGCTTCAAATAGGAGGGGCCATCAGCAGGTGAAGAGAGGCCGTTCAGCCTGGCAGTCAGATGCCCGATGGCACTGGCAGGGCAGATTCAACAATGCAGGGCAGGGGCACCCTCGAAGGGGGCACGGGGGTGCAGCAGCGAACGGGTCCGGCAGGGAAGCGGTGGGGTGGGAGCCTCGGGAAGCCAGTGGAGGGGGGCTGGTGGGAGATGGAGGACCTGAGCATTTTGCAGGCTGAGAGGAAGGCATGAAAGAGAAAGAGAAGGAGGGAGAAAGACGGCTGGACTGACAGGACTGGGACACAGGAGAGGCAGAAAGAGGGTGAAAAGAGGGCAAAGTTGAGAAAGTCTGAAGACAAGACCCGCGTTCTGAGATCAGCGGGAAAAACGGGGGCAAGTTCATCGCGCTCCCCCACGCCAGCTCTGTGCTCCTCTGGCATTGCCACCTCCCTGCTCCAGGCCAGCGCCTCACTCCTCCTCTGCCCCGTCCACTCCAGCAGCACAGATACCTGGTTTTTCTCCGTCTAGTTCTGTGTTCTCTGGCTACAACACAAACTCCTTCAGCCTTGGTTTCGCGTGCCATCAGTGGGAGTGCTGGTTAGTAAGACAATTTGGCAACATGATTCGTCTTTCAAATGTCGTTTGATACAGCCGATCATGAACTCAGGACTCTTCTCCCAAACCAGCTCCTCCTCCAGCACCTCGTCACGCAGGAAATGGACTATGTCAACCTAGCTATTCACACAGGAAACGCAGACAGAAGTCAAGTACCACACTTGGCTTTGCCAACTAAAAGCGACCCATCCTGCCAATCTACGTGTTTCTGAAATATCTCGAACCCCTCTGCTTTTCCTCATCTCCTCTGCCACCCTGGCCGAGCTGTCCTCCTCCTCACTGAGGGCTGTGCACACAACCCCCCTCTCCCTTCCTCCAGCCTTGCTCTACTCAGTTCTCTCATCTATTCATCAGCCAGAGTGACGGTTTTAAAATGGAAATTAGATCATGATACTTCCTGCTTAAGATTCTTCAAGGGGCTGACCTGGGTTGACGAGAAACTAGGGGGCACTGAATAAACAGACTCCAAGTCTGACGTGCTCTCCAGGGCACTGCTGCCTCAGAGAGTGTGGGCAGGGTCTCCAGGGACCTAGTCCTGGAGGACGCTGCGCACGCCCCTGGGAAGACCACGCTTCTGCTGCCGCCAGGTGGAAAGCTCCGCACGCAGCAGGGAGGCCCCAGCGGTCTGCAGCGCTGTGAAGCCCTCTGGGCGTTCTGCCCGCTGTTGAAAGTGGGGTATCGAGGTCTCCCGTGTTGTTGTGCAGCTGCCTGCCCTTCAATTCTGCCAGTTTGTTTACGGATCTAGCTCAGGTGTTTAGTGTAAACACACTCACAACTGCTGCGTCTTCCTGGCGAATTTACCTGTCCATAACTGTTGCAAGAGACAGAGAAGGACTTAGTGTTAGCTTATTACGATCATCATTGCATAACGTCCTTCTTTGTCTCTTACAAAACACCTACGTAGGATCTGCTCTGTCCGATGTTAGTGCAGCCACTCACGCTGCCTTTCGGTTACGAACTGCAAGTAAGCTCTTTTTCCATCTTTCACTTTCAACCTATGCGTGACCTTCGGCTGAGACTCGGTCTTCTGCAGACAGCATACGGCTGTATGCTACTTTTGATCCATTCCATCAATCTACGTATTTTGATAGGGGAATTTGATTCGTTTAACACATACATTATTTGCTCAGTAACATATGTATAATTATATTTATACAGCTGTCATTTAAATCATATAGGAAATAAAAAGTATAGTTAAAAAACAAAACTACAGTGACAGTTTTGTATTTGCCCATGTATTTACCTTCACATGGTCTCTGGTCATCGTCCAGGGTCCTCACGTGTCCACCCGAAAGATGCGCTCAGGTTCAGTGGAAGCGACTCCCTTTGCTTTCGTCTCTCTGGGAATCTTATTTCTGAAGCACAGATCTGCTGGGTATAAACTCTTGATTGGCAGGTTATTGTGTTTTCTTTCAGTACTTCAAATATGTCATCCTACTGCCTCTGGCCTCCATGGTTTCTGAAGAGAAATTGGCTATTAACCTTACTGAGGATCCCTTGTAAGCGATGAGCCACATCTCACCACTTTCCAGAATCTCTGCCTTTACCTTTCGAGTTTGATTATAAAGTGTCTCAACGTAGGACTCTTTGAGTTTATTCTGTTTTAGGTTCATTGAGCTTCTTGAATAAGTAGATTCATATCTTTCATCAAAGTATACGACATGACCAAGGGGGATTTATCCAAGGAATGGAAAAGTTGTTCAACATAAGAAAATCAACGTAATGTATCACATTAATAGAATTATATACATGACATCTATCACACACACACGTGTATCTGCACGATGCTTGTCTGCTCCACCTGCATACTGGACTTCAGTCTGTGCTTTCTTTACTGAGGGCCATGGGCTGTAGAGGGAGTCACAGGTTGTGCCTTAGCTGTCGGCCTAAATATCCACTCAGATTACCAAGAGGGTTAAGTTAATCTCATCATGTATCAGTGCCCTCAACGAAGTAACCACTTCTCCCTCCCGTGTGGGAGTCCAGCCACGCTGCCCACGGCTGGTATGAAACTGCACAGTCATACCGCCCCCCGATCTAAGTGCCCATGGCTCCTGGGGTTCCTGCCATTTGTTCTGTGATTGTGGCTGTTGTCTTATTGAACAACACAGTATTAGTCCCAGGAGCACAACGTAGTGATTCAACATTTGTACGCATTACGAGTTGATCACCAGCGTAAATCTAATCACAACCTGTCACCATACAAAGATATTACATAGTTATTGACTATGTTCCCCACACTGTACATTCCATCCCTGTGGCTCGTTTATTATATAAATGGAAGTCTGTGCCTCTTAATCTCCTTCACCTAGGTCACTCATCCCCCGACCTCCTCCACTCAGGCAACCACTCGTTTGTGCCCTGTATTTACGGCTCTGTTTCTGTTTTGTTACATTTGTTCATTTGTTCTGTTTCTTAGATTCTACGTAGAAGTGAAATCACGCAGTATTTGGCTTTCTCTGTCTAACGTGCTCCACTCAGCACAACACCCTCTAGGCCATCCACGTTCTCGCAAATGGCAAGGCCTGTCACACACGGCCCTCATTATGCTAAGCGATGTTTCCTCCCCACTCGCTTTGCTGAAAATATTTATAGTAAGTAGATGCAGAATTTTGTCAGGAGATTTTTCTGCATCCATGGAGATGCTCATACGATTTCGATTCTTCAGTTTGTTACTGTGGTGTCTCACACGGACTGATTTGCAGCTATTGAACCATCCTCACATCCCTGGGGAAAAACCCCACCTGATCTTGGTGTGTGATTCTCTTAATGTGTTGTGAATCGAGTTTCTAATATTTTGTGGAGGATATTTGCATCTAACATTCGGCAGTGATACAGGCCTGCAATTTTCTCTGTTTTTGGTAATACCTTCGTGTGGTTTTGGTACCAGGGTGATGATGGCCTCATAGAATAACTTTGGGGCATTCTTTCCTATTCAGTTTTTTGGAATAGTTTGAGACAGACAGGCACTGACTCTTCTTTAAACGTTTGGCAGAATTCGCCCGTGAGGGCATCTGGACCCGGACTTTGGTTTGATGGGAGCTTTTTGATTGCTGACTCAGTTCATTTCTGGTCATTGGTCTGCTCATATTTTCTATTTCTTCCTGATTCAGTCTTGGGAGGCTGTACTTTTCTAGGCGTTTACCCACTCCCTCTGGGCTGTCCTTTTAACTGGTGTATAGGCATTTGCAGTGGTCTCTTATGCTCCTGTGTGTTTCTGTGGTGTGGACGTAACCTCTTTTCCACTTCTCATCTTATTTGGGCCCCCTCTCTTTTTCTCTTGATGAGTCTGGCTAAAGGTTCACCAATTTTGTTTACCTTTCCAAAGAACAAGCTCTTAGTTTCATTGAACTTTTCTTTCATTTTCTTCCTTCCTTCTTTCCTTCCTTCCTTTTCTTTCTTTCTTTCGTCTCCATTTTTCCTGCTCTGATCTTTATTTTCTTCCTCCTACTAACTCTGGGTTTTGTCTGCTTTTTCAAGCTCCTTTAAAAAGTGTAAGGTTGGGTTGTTGGGGACTTTCCTTGTCTCCGAGTAGCTTGTATCACCATAAACTCCCCTCTGAGAACCGCCTTTGCTGCACCTCATAGATTCTGGATCCTGTGTTTCCGTTTTCATTTGTCTCCAGGTATTTGTTTTAATCTCCTCATTGATTCCTTTGGTGGCCCACGGACTGTCTGGCCTCCACGTGTCTGTGTTCTTCTTGTTTCTACCCTCACAACTGATTTCTAGTCTCACGCTGTTATGGCTGAAAGAGACGTCTGGTACGATTTCAACCTTCTTAGATTTACTGAGTATCACCTTGTGGCCTGGCATGTGATCTCTCCTGGACAGCGTCCTGCTCGCCTGCAGAACGTGGTTTCTGCTTCAGCTGAAGCGGAAGCTTGTAGGCTTCCCCGTTCATCACCTGGGACATGCCGTGCCCCTCCCCTCCGGCCTGCAGGCTCCTGCTGAAAAGGCCGCTGATGGGCTGATGGGAGTCCCCCGTGTGCGACTTGTTGCTTTCCTCTTGCCGTTTTTAATATTCTCTCGTTATCTTTGCTTTTCGCCATTTTAATTAGTATGTCTCTTGGTGTGTTTCTCTTTGGGTTGATCCTTTTGGGACTCTCTGCATTTCCTGGACTTGGATGTCTGTTTCCTTTCGCAGGTTAAGGAAGTTTTCAACTATTATCTCTTCAAATCAGCCCTCTGCCCCTTACTTTCTCTCTTCTCCTTCTGGGACCCCTGTTACACAAATGTTAGTACACTTGATATTATCCTGGTGGTCCCTTAAACTCACTTCATTTTTTAAAAATTCTCCTTTCTTTTTCCTGTTCAGCAGCAATGATTTCTACTACTCCATCTTCCAGCTCACAGATCTGTTTCTCCGTAGCATCTAATCTACTGTTGATTCCTTCTGGCATACATTTTATTCCAGGTATTGTGTTCTTCAGCTCTGTTCAGTTCTTCTTTACCTTTTTCTAGCTCTGTGTGAAACTTCGCACTGTGCTGTCCATTCTTCTCCTGAGTTCACTGAGCATCTCAAAGATACTGACCTCTAAACCTCTGTCAGGTAGACCTCAGCTCCAGTTTGCTTAGCTGTTCTGTGGTCTTGTCTTGTTCCATCATCTGGAACGTGTTTCTCTGCCTCCTCATCTGGCCTGATTCTATGCACTTACTTCTAGGTAGTAGTTAGGCTGGTCACACTTCTGATCTTGGAGAGGTGGTTACACAGCAGATGTTCTACAGGTCCCAGGAGCTGCCTCTCCTCTGGTCACATGAGTGACATGCCCTAGGGGTGCTCCCTACGTGGGCTGCATGTGCCCTTCTGCCGTGGTGGGCTGATCACTGTGGGTGTGCTGGTAGGCATGGCTGCCCCTGGTCCCACTGGCTGCCAGGCCCTGCCACGTGCAGAGGCTGCTGGCCCTGGTGGGTGGAGCCAGGTCTCAGAATGGCTGACTGGAGGGTCTGGGGGTCCGAGGATTGGTGCCAATATGCTGGTGGGTGTGGCTGGGACCCAGGCTAAGGGGGGATGGCTGTGGGGCCTGGGACATCCTGGTGCTGGTGCCAGTCCACTGGGGGGTGAGGCTGGGTCCCTACACAGTTGGCTGCTTGGCCTGTGGGGTCCCTGATTGGCGCTGACCAGCTGTTGGGCGGGTAAGCCCCTGGCCCCAGTAGGCTGGACAGAGGGAGGGCGACAGACTGGCACTTGCCAGCACAGGCATCCTCATGGCGGAACCAGCTCCCCAGAGGGGCTGTGCCAGCATCTGTGTTCCCAGTGGAGCCCAGGGCCTCCTGCTTCTCCAGGAGGCCCTCCAAGATCACCAAGTGCGTCTGACCCAGGGTGCCTTCAAATCATTGCCTCTGCATTGGGTCTTGGAGCAGGTGTGAGATCTTGTGTGCACCCTTTACAAACAGAATCTCTGTCCCCACAGCCCTCCGGCTCTCTTGTACCCAAGCCCCACTGGCCTTCAGAGCCAAATGTTTTGGGGGCTGCTGGTCCTGGTGTGGGACTCAGACCCCTCGCCCCCTGGGGGAAGGCCCACCACTGGGATCTTCCTCCCGCTCGTGGGTCGCCCGCCCAGGCGCGCAGGTCTTGGCTGTTCTGCATCTCTGCCCCCATCCCCCGTTCTGCTGTGGTTCCTTCTTTTATCCTCAGTCGTGACAGCCTTTCCTGCTAGCCTTCAAGCTGTTCCTATCGATAGGTGCTCTGTAAACAGCTGTGATCTGGTCTGCTCGAGGGAGGGGGCAAGCTCAGGGTCTCCCTACCCCACCATCCTCGGGACATCCATCTGGTGGCCTTGAGGAGCCATCCACTCACGCCTGGTGGGGTCTCGGCCTCCCCTGGGGCCACGGCCCCATACGCCCACACCTGCTCTTGGCACCGAGGGCCCCACGCTCACCCTGCTGTCGGTCCTGAGTCTGTGCCTCGCCTTGACCCCTCCTGGGCTCCGGCACCATGGCTGCTTTCAGGTGCAGGAAACACTGTGTCCAAGTCGGACACTATCGCCTCTACGCTCTGGCCCCAGGGGACGTGTCGAGCAGCTGCTCTCTCCTTCACTTAACCTTCTTCTGCATCACCTGCCACCACACGCCGTGGAGTAACGCTCTCAAGGATGCAGAGCACCCCCACCCTCCGCCGGGGCTCTCTGCTTTGGTAACTGTTCTCACCTTTCACCCAGACCCGGCACAGCCGTGACTCTGCTCAGGCTGGGAGTTGTCAGGAACGACCTCCCGGAACACTCCCCGCCGAGCTGTGCCCACCAGCACGTCCAGCCGGCACACACGCCCCTCCCGGAGCCTTCCAGACACATCAGCACACTCCTTCCGGTCCCAGCGCTCCCATCTGCCTGGCTTTCACATCTGAGCCGGTCACGGAGCCTCCCTGTGCCTGCCTCCTAGAGGCAGGAAAGCCACCTTCACTCCCACACACCCTCCCCACTGCTTTCGTGTCATCGGTGGTGCACAAGGGTTTAATTTTACTTCTGTTGCTGAAGCTAACAGAGGCAGGTCTTTCACAACTGATTGCCCGTTAAAGATTCACTGCAGCAGCCGCAACTCACGCCTCAGTCCACACCTGTGGCCACACGGCCGTCTGGTGCTCACACCTCAGACACCATTTGGCTGTCTGGTGTTTGATCTTTCCAATTCCTTCAGGCCTGAAGAAAGTTCCAGAGCTCCCACATGCGAGCCAGGAGCTGCCTTACGCCAGCCTGCTCACTGCAGGCTCACAGAGCCTCAGGAAATGGAGGACCAGGACGGCCCCAGCTGCGACAAGTTCAGGAGACAACGGCGGAATAGCCGGCATGACTGCTGACAGTTTGAAGCACACGTGATGTGCGTGCTCCTCGAGGCGGAAGAGCTGGGTGCACGGGGTCATGGAAGTTTCAGGTCAGAGCTCAGGTGTCACACCTGACCCAGGGCACCACGCCAGTGGCGTCCAGGTGTGCTGTGGGAGGCAGCCCAGACCCCTTCTCCCAGTCTGCCTTCAGCTCCCCCAGGTTTGGAAGCTCAGTTCTCCAGGCACATCTCGGACATTGGTAGGAACAGACTCAAACCAGACACCGATTTTCAGATTCAAGTCGGTGCTGTCCCTGCCGGCCGGTCAGCAAAGGCTCTGTCCCCGGACTCATGGCTCGTTCTAGCCACAGACGCCCGGTGGAGCCAGGGTGGGTCAGTGCTAGGACCCTGGGCGGCGGGCAGCCTGCAGCCCCAGCACAGGGGGAGGGGGGAGGCAGGGCTCCGAGCCTTCAGCCAATCTGGGCGGGAGGGGCTGCGGGTCCAGGGCGGGGCAGACGGGAGCATGGCTTTGGGTGGCAAGGACCAGAGGTGCGGGTGAGGGCACCACCGGGAGGAGGGGAAGAGGCCAGGTCCTGGGGCTGGAGCAGGGTGGGGGGAGCTGTGGGGAGTCCCAACCGTCTGGGCCGCTGACAGTGATGTTAACTCCGCTTTCGGGGAAAATCTGAAGTCAGCACATGGAGCAGGTCTCATTCGGCGCAATTTAAGGGCTCCTGGCCCCGCCGTGGGTGCCAGGGGGTGGCCTGAGGACAGATGAGGCACCATGTGACGGGCGGGGGGCCCTCCGCGGAGCAGCCCTGCCCGGGTGCCTCCCGCCTGCGCGGGACCCGGAGGGAGCAGCACGGGTCGGCCGGTTTAGAAATGAGTGAAGCCAATGCCAGTGCCTAAGAACAGGGACGTTACATCACTTCTCCACCGACTGGCTTCGCACCAGACACGCCTGACCTCATCTTGACGCGCTTTGTTTTCCTGCAGCTCACCATTTACGTCGGCCGCCCGGATCACACCGGACGTGCCTGTCCCTGCAAGAGTCCCGGTCAAGCCGCTGGGCTCTTAAGGCCGCTGCTTCCAGGAGATCTCCACTCAGGTAGCCCTTAGAGGAATCTTCGTCAGGATCAGAGCTTCAGCTGCGTGGTCTCCTAAGACAGGGCACACAATCGCCAAACTACAGTTGGAATCCGAAGTTAGAGCTCAGGCCGCGTGAGTAGCTCTGTGCTCATCTGACCTCCACAGCAGCGGAGTGAGATGTGGAACCTAACTTAAAAAACTGGCAAAGATTAGTTGAACACAAAAACCTACTGAAAAACAGATTTTCAATACATTCCATTAATTGACTGTGACCATAAATGATCTTTATTAAAGAACGCATATTCTTATGATTCGAAACTAAACGTTTCAAAAGAATGACATACCTAATAAAACTGACATGAAAGTGTTTTACTTAAAATTGTGCTAAAAAGCAAGTAGATGTTTATAAGACGTTTGTCTTATTTTAGAAAACATTGGCTTTAAGGATTAGAAGTGACCTTCCAAACCCGTTACCAGAATTAAAATTTCACATCACAGAAACGTTTAATAACAAATATTGACAGATTATAAGTAAAGTTCAACAATAAATAAAAAAGCCTCCATTTTTTTCTTTACCAAAAGAACACAAACTGATGAAATACTAAAAAGTTAACATAATTTCAGGAAAAGGCACATCCAGGCAAACAGTCCAGGCAGTTTGTAGGAAGGAGGTGCAGCGTCAGCTGAGCGCGACAGCTTGCTTGGGAGATTCCGAAACTCAGCAGCGACACCAGGACCTGTGAGCGGAGGGCCCAGTCCGATGTAGGAGGTCGCAGGACGTGGGCAACAGACCCTGACGTCCACTGGGCCCCGTGGGTGCTCAGAGGCTGGACCGCCTCTCTGGTCTCGGCGCACACCTGGTGATGGCCACCCTCCACAGCACCGGGGCCAGGAGGAGGCTGAGCGTGGTCACACTCAGGATGAGGAGATACACCTGCAACAGGTGCGGCTGCGTCACCCCTGCTCAGAAGAGGTGCGCCCACCCCCCCGACCCCTGTGCGCCCTCTCCCTGACACTGAGACGTGCGCAGACTGCTTCAGTCTGAGTCCAGCAGCGTCCCCGTGTCCTGTCAGGGGCAGGTGGGCGGGCGTCCCTCAGCGGGTGGGCTGTTTCAGCAGCAGGACTGGGTGGCCTAAGGTGGGGGCAGGGGGCAGACCCTGTCCTGGCTTCAAGCATCCAGCCCTGCAAGTTCCAAAGGGGCGAAAAGCAGCCCAGATGGCGGAAGGGGACCAAGGTCACAAGTAGCTTCAAACAGAAGCAACTGCGGAGGAGGCCGTGTGCCTACAAACCCACGGGCCTGGCCCGGCGTCGCCTCAGCAGACGGGACCCCGGCCTGGTCTTGGGCGCCGAGGGTGCAGGTCAGATGGCATTTACTGCACACCTTCCCGATCCTCAGCACCACCGATACGCAAGCTAGGGCCTTGGCTGTGAGGGCGGGTCTCATCCCTCACGGGAAGCCCCGGAGGGACCTCGTCCCACCTCTTGACACACCTGCCGCTGCAGAAGGAGCGTCGTGCAGGGTGAGCCGGGGACTCACCCCCGAGCCCACCCCTGCCCTGACCCCTGCCGCCAGCAGCCAGGTGGGTAGAGACTCACCTCCCGAGAAATGACCCGGGCTCTGCGCGCTCTGCTCCCCAGGACCAGAGAGAACTCGCTGACCTGGGCCAGCCCCGCGGCCACGATCCACTTGATGTACTGGCTGGTCTTGGGCAGGAGGAGGGACAGGACCAGGGCTGCCAGGACAAACTGTGAGGGTGGCTGGTCACTGGCTTGGCCAGAGCCCTGAGCCCCACCCACAGGGGGACACACCAACCGACAGAGACTGTCCAGATACACCACCTGGGCCCTGGGAAGCAGGGGCTCAGGTTCACCAGCAGAAGCGAGGCCTTCCCACCAAACCAAGTTCGTAGCACTAAACGTTGTGCAGCGTTCAGAATGGAAGGTTTACTTTTCATAAGACGTAAGCGAAAGCCAGCGTCAACAGCTGGGAGCGGGTGGAGCAGCTCCACAGCCGCCAGGGACTCTGGAAACATCGGGTCAGTTTCATAACCGCAAAGCCAGGCGGCTACTGAGCAGGCACCCGTCCCACCTCAACAATGTGTCGTCCCGGAGAACAGACAGGTGGGAAGTGGCTGTTAAAAAGCCCGTTTGCCTCACAGGGTGGGGCAGTGGTTTCCCAGACTCACTCAGGATAGGAGTCAAATCACAGGGCAGGTTTCCCGGAGGAGCCAGAAAGCGGTTCCTCCAGTTCCCACTTTTTCACTCCACGTTCTCAGCACAAGTCCTGAGACGAAGGATCACCCTGCTCCCAGAGCCCCGCACGGCTCAGTGGTGCTAGGGGGACGGCGCAGCTCAGGCAGGCAGCAGGCGCACTGCGTGGCCGGCACAACCACAACAGGTGACCTCCCGTCAGGGCCACAGGGGGGCTGGTACCTTCACGACGACCACCGACAGCGTGAGCACCATCAGGATGGACAGCTCATACAGCACGAAGGTGGGGAACACGTGAAGACCTGCAGGACGGATGTGTCACGTGCTGGGCTCGGGGGCCAGCCTCCCAGGCCCTGGTGTCCCCTCCTCCATCAGGGACAAGAAGGGTGTCCAAACCCGCCCTCTCACCCAGAGACTCTCAGCAGAGAGCCTGGTGATTCAGCGCAACCCCCCTCCCATTTCCATGTGAACCTCGGGGTCTCCTGGGGCCTTGCGGGCCCAGTGCAGGCACGCGAACAGGGAGGTGCCAGAGAGACGTGCTGTGACCGCAGGTGTGACCACAGCCTCCCTTACCAGCTAGAGACCCAGACACGGGGACTCCAGGCAGCACCAGTTTAGTTTTTGTATTAAAGTTAGGATTTCCTCCCAGACTTCGTTTTGACGCTCCAACGTCAACCCACTGAGCACCACCAAGGAGGATGACCAACTAATTTACGTCCCTGGGGTCAAACGTCCCCTGCTTTTATGTAAGATTCCCCTTCTGAGACCAGCTCCTATGGGAGCCTGCGCAAACAGACGCCAGTGTGGCGTCTCCTCGGAGGGGGAGGTCACCTATGGATGCGAAGAACACGATGGCCAGGAAGTCGCGGACGGGCTCCACGTAGGATGCAACCTCCTCGGCGACCATGTGGCCCTGGGAGGAGACGAGGGCTCCGGCCAGGAAGCAGCCCAGCTCCATGGACACGTCCAGCAGCTCGGTGACCTAGGGGGAAGCACATGCCTCACAGCAGGCACACGCACAGTGGAGGGCCACCCCGGCCCCTTGGACCTGGTGGGCTGTCTCCACGAGCAGCGGCGTGGCAGGAAAGGAGGGCAGCAATGCGGCTCTGCAGGGCCCAGGCAGGCAGAACAGGGACACAGTTCTTCTGGGCGACAGTGGCCGGAGCTGGACGGCGATGACGGCTGCACTGCATCGTGAATATGCCAAAAACCGCGGAACTGCACACTGACTTGGTTGAAACAGGGAATCTGCTGTGTGAATTTCATCTCAGTAAAAAAAAAACTGACAAAAATTTGCCAGAACGTATAAAAGCCACAGATGAGTAAGTAGGTAACCAATAGGAAACAACCTGAAAACGCTAGCAGGCCCGTCCCCGGGGAGCCTGTCCCCAGGAGCCCGTCCCCGGGGAGCACAGAGTGCTCACTTCGCTGGCTGTTGGGGAAATGAAACCCCCAAGGCCGACAAGAAGCCCCCAACAGGACTGACGGCCCCCGAAGTTCGTGTCAGTGAGGACGCGGGCAGGGGACCGGCTCAGCCACCCAGGGAAACCAGCCGCGGACATGCAGGCCCCATACGGGCCCGGTCCTGGGGCCACACTCGCCCGGAAGGGGCCCCCAGGAACACACGGGGCCCCAGTGGACACAGCTTCACTCCCCTCGGCTCCTAACGCCTGTCACACGGCAGCTCAGCGTCTGCACCTCGCCAGCCCGGCACCTGCGGCCAGGGCTCCGGGGACACGGGGTAGAGAAGACCCAAGGGCCGGTGGGGACAACTCAGAGTTGTGCTGTCAACTCCTGTCTGACACAGCCCGAACAATCGGAGGAAGCAATGTGAAAACAAGGGTCCATCACAGACCTGAGTGTCCAGACGCGTGAGGCGGGTCTGGGTGTCCATGTGACCCCGAGCCTCCGTCTCTCTGGGGGCTACTCTGTGGTCTGCTGATCCCACACAGCTCAGACATCTCGGGGTCTCCCAGGATCGCCCCGACTCCCTCACGAGAAGCTGTCCTTCAAATGAGAAGGCTGCTTCCAAAACAAGCCTCATTGCTCAGCCGCCCACATCGTGGGGAAGAAGGTTCTCGTCACAGAGAACTGACGACTGTCCCCAGATGCTCCTCCCACTTAGGTAGGATGGACAGAGAGCTGAAGCGGGGCGGGCGCCGCCCCAGGGCTCACCCAGCAGGCGCCCGCGGACCCGGGGAGCACTGCCAGGCGGCACGGGATGCGCAGAATAGAACGCTAACGGCGTTCAGGTAAAACAAGACGGAGAATCGAGCACGGGCTCTTGAGGAACCGACAGCGGCGGACCACAAAAGGCAGGCACTGAGGGTTACCGTCAGCATGAAGAAGGTGAAGGCGGAGACGCCCAGGACGAGGATCTCTTTGTTCCCCTTGCTCTCCGCGTGCAGCTTGCGGCAGTACGGCCCCACGACGAACGTCCTCATAGCCAAGCAGAGCAGCAGGACCGCGGCCAGCGACAGCAGGGTCTGGCCAGCCAAGGCCAGGAGCCGCGCGATCTCCACGGCCACGCTGTGGAAGAGAAAGGCCCACTCACCATGCGACAGCCTTTGCTGTTTCCTCTCCCACCACAAAACAAGTTACCCAAACCGCACAGGCTTCATTTCTGAATGTTAAAGTAAAATTCCTCAAGCATTAATCTCAGAAAGTAAGTTACTTGAATTAAATACAGAAGCCGAGTTGCGTTCCAGTGAGCACGCGTCACGGGCGCACTGGCTCCTGGCCTTCAGCTCACGTGTCCCAGTCGACGGCAGACAGAAGGTCTTGGGAGGCAACGTTGCGCGGAGACACTGTTGTGGGCTCAGCACAGCGAGCAAGGCCGGGATCCCCGCGACTTTCAGAAAAGCGTCCCCTTATCCCAAGCCAGAACTCTGAGCATTATGTCTGTTCAGTCATGGAGAGGACTCTGTCCTAGGCTCTTTTCAGAATACGCTATTCCCAGCTCAATGTGCTCTTACGATCTCAAGCGAAAGACCCTCAGGAGAAAGGCATGTGGAGTATTTGCAGCATTTATAGCAACGTGCTTTTTTGGCCCCAGCTCTCCACTGTATTTAGGAAACCAGTCAGCCCGAAATCCTGGTTTAAAAGTTCCTGACGGAAGACTGTGAATCTGGCTGCTAAAAGAGAATTCACCCCCGCAGTCAGGCCAATGATCGCAGCTCCAGACGCGTCCTAGGGTGTGTGCGGTGAACACACTGGCCTCTTAATGCTCAGGACAGACAGTCCATGCGAGACAGCAGGTCCAAAGACCCGGCAGGAACAGGATGGGCTCGAAGTCCTGCCCAACCCCAGCGGCCACGGCTGGACCCCCGTACCCAGCGCTCCGCTCCCGCGACCCCAGGCTGCCCCTCCCCACGGCCCCTCTGCTCCTCAACAGGCCCCCTCCCCAGGGTCTGTGCCTGCACATTCCTGCCTCAGAGGCCCTGCCGTCTGAAGTGGTCCTAGCCGTTCCCGCCCCCTCCCCTGCTGTGACCCTCTGCCTGGCTCCTGCCCACACTGGAAGTCTGCTTGTGGGCCCTTCACGCACACCGCCCACCCGTCCCAGTCCCTAGATAGGCGTGCCGTCCCACCTCAGCCCGCAGTTACAGCTGCTCAGGGGTCGGGCCGCCTTAGTGAGCTGGTACAGGAGCGCCATCCCAACAGAGCCCATGTCGCGGTGACGGCTCCAGGCCCACACAGCTCCACGCCAGGCCTGTGTTCAGAGCCAGCACCCCTGTCTGTCGCACACGCTGCCAACCAGCTCAGAAACACACACACGAGAAGCCCAACCCAATCTCTTTAAAGACGACCCTGCGACGTTCCCACTAGCTCAAGTGTCACCTGTGCCCTACACCCGTACTGCACGTGCACGATGAGGACACCCCATCCTGTGTCCTCACTTCTCCACCTGCTCCCGCGTCGGCAAGAGCTTTGCTCCCGGGAGTAGCCGAGCACGTGCGGCACCAGCTGCCAGCACCACGTGTCTGTGTCCTGCGTCTGCGGGCAGGTTCTACTGTGCTGGACAGGCTTCTGTGGGCTAGCTCGTGCGCGGCCCACGCTCAACAGGCCCCACCCCGGGCATCGCGTCGCGGCAGGGAGCAGGGCCGCCGGCCCCTCCTCGGTGGGACGGGGAGCGTCTCGCACTTGCCTGTTCTCCCTGCTCACCTGCATGTGAGCTGGGTCAGTCTCACTTTTCTCATTAATTTGTAGATCTTTATCAAATAGGAAACATAACCCTCTGTCTGTAAATCAACTAAACTTCAGTTTAAAAAATAAGACACAACGTGTACAAACACCTCTTTTCCATCTGTCTTTGACCTGCTGACCAAGTATGCTCCTGTACACGTGTGCACACACGTCCGTGTGCCTGTGTATGCGTGTTTGTGCGGGTGCACGTGTATTTAAACAAAATACAAGACTTCATGACACCGGCCACCCTTCTGGTCCTTCACGCCTCCTGGGGTTTGTGTTCTGCCTGAAGTAGAACGGCCCCCCCACCCTCAATACTTGGAAATGCTTTCATCCACACTTTCTTGTAGAACTTCTATGGTTTTGCAAGATTTTAATCCTAATAATTCAAATTACTTTTTTTAAAGACATGTTCTCGTCACAGTCCCCGTGTCCTGTTCTTCACCTGTGAAGCGTCTGGAGGGAAGAAGTTCTTTCTTTTAGGACAGATCAAGAATAATTCTGAATAAAGCTCGATAACGAGGCAATGTTCATATTAACATTGCAACTGATTTTATTTCTTTAAATTTTTTTTACCATAAATTTTCCTGGTTATCAAAATTGGAAAAGAGGTTTTCCCAAGTCATACAGAGACGTATATACAGTAGACAGCAGAATCGCAGTAATCATTAGTCTACCAGCAGAAAAACCATTAACACCTCGTTTATTTCTAGTCTCTGTGTTCTTCTTTACGTAGATAAAATACTGAATATAATTTTTAACAACTTTGATATAAACCTCATTCCTTAAGATTCACTCATTTAAAGCATACAATGCAGTGGTTTCTAGCATATTCACAAAGCTGTACAACCATCACCTCAGCCTTGACCGTATCTGCCACCTATGCCACTGAGCACTGACCCCGTTCCCTGCCCCTGGCCCGGGAACCGCTAGTCTGCTGTTCGCGTGGACCAGGGCTCCACACGGGGCGGCATCAGCTCCACGTCCCTCCTGGTGTGGGAGGACGCCGGCCTGTGTGGGCAGAGCACGTTTACTCATCCAGCTGCTGGGTGTGGGGGCCACTCCACTTTCCAGCCATCAGGATGAATGTGGCCGTGATCTCTCCCGCACGCCCATCTCAGTGTCTGACTCGTGGCATCAGGGGCCCCACACTGCTGTGCCACCACTGCCTTTAAAAAATGATTAAAGGATCTGAGACTCATAAGATATGAAACATCCAAGACACGACTGAAAACCACTCATCACACAAAGACTCGGGAAGCCACAGCTTGATGAAGCTCCAACGTCAGGACAAGTGTTCTCTGGTCTGACAAAGATTCTACATCATTTTAAATCGTAAAAATGATCCAACAGCAATTAAAAATTATCTTGAAACAAATGAAAAAATAGAACATCTCAGCAAAGAAACAGAAGTTACAAAAAGACTCACGTGCAAGTCATACAACCAAACAAGACGAAACCTGCTGGACAGGCTTGTGGAGGGGGGTGCCAGAGGCTGGACCAGGGAGCTTGAGGACAGACCAACAGACTTCATCAAGTCGGAATGACAGATGGAAACGTGTCTCAGAGGCAGAGCCCCAGAAGGAGAGGGCAGGAGGGGCTGACAGTCCTGAGGAAGCAACAGGCAAAACCCGTAAATCGGGCAGGAGCTACAAACCCCCAGCCTCAAAGGCGAGCGAGCACCACACGGGATCAACCAGAGGGCGTCGGGGCTGAACGCATCCCCCACCCCAGCCCCGGAGCCACGGTGCGGTCGCTGGAGGGGCCTTTGGGAGCTGACAGGCTTCCTCGTGGTCATGAGGGGCTGCGACTGGATGAGTACCCTTGCGAGAAGGGACCAGAGGGCTCTGAGCCCCCCTCCCCTGCACCGAGACACAGTGGGAGGGCAGGTCGGGGGGTTCGCACCCTGATCCCGGACTCCAGCCTCCGTGACTGTGGGAAACGCACGCCTGCAATCGGTGTCTGCTGCGGAGCCCAAACCAGGACACCAAGACGCGTCATAACCAAGCTTCTGAAAACTAAAAGCAAGGGAAACTCCCTGGAGCCGCCGGAAAGCAGCCGTGCGCCGTCTGTGGAGAAACACGGGCCTGAGCCGGCTCCCCTCTGGGGCCACGGAGGCCGGGGGAGCAGTGCACCTCCGAGCTCCGAAAGGCATGGAAACGTCTGCTGCAGACCGAGGGCCGGCGGCCGCGCCCACCAGGAACAAAGGAAACCGAGAGGATGCGCCGCCAGCGGCAGCAGGAGTGACCTGACCGAGTCCCCAGGCGGGAGGAGACCTGGACTTGAGAGGGAGGAAGGAGAGGACGGGCAAGAGGAGCGAGTAGGACAGCCACGCTCCCGGGAGCTGGAGACGCCCCGCTTGATAGTGACGCGGCTTTCAGCACCAGCTGACGTGGTGTTCAGCGTTAAGTAGAGAAAGACAACGATGACGTTTAAGAAGCGGGGGAGCAAAGGGCCCCAAGAGAAAAGGAGGACCCCACCGCATGGGAGCTGGGGAGACCTTGCACGCGCAGCCAGGCGCAGGCGGCAGGCTGAGTGAGCTGCGGGGGCGCTGCGATGCCGCGAGCGGCCACAAAGAAATCACACGAAGCAATTATTCAGACACTGCAAACAAATCAAGATGGACCCTTAGAAATAACCCACAGGGAGCTAAGCATAATGAAAAAAAGGAACAAGAAACAGAGACAACAAAGCAACAACCAAACAACAAAGTGAGAGCCTCACACCCTAACACAGCAGTATTACCTTAAACGTCAACGGTCTCAACACACCACTTAAAACAGGCAGAGATCTGCTGAGCGGATCAAAAAAACCATCCAACAGTGTGGCGTCTGTAAGAAACTCACTTCAGACACAACGGCATAAGCGGGTGACGTACAGGGTGGGGCAGGTGCACCACTGAGCACATCAATTTTAAAAAAGCTAGTATTAGACAAAGTGGGTCTCAGAGCAGGACAGTCACTGGAAACACGGGGGGTCCTACAGAGTGACAAGCGGGGCTGCCCACCAGGAGAACGAGACGGTCCCACATGTGTGTGCACCAAACAAAGAGCCCCTGAGGAGACAAAGCAAAAGCTGACGGGACCCAAAGTAGCAGCAGACAGGAGCTGTAACTGGGCTTCACCACCGCCTCCCTCGTCAAGCGGCAGAGCTCCAGCGAGCGCGCACACAGACCCGAGCACACAGCCAGCACCCGGGACCCGACAGACAGCGTGAGTACTCTCCACAACACCGCCAAACACACGTTCCGCTTTCAAGTGACTCTGGGGCATTTACCAGACCAGGTCCGGGGCCACAAGATGGACCTCAACAAACTCAAAAGAACTGGAATCACACAAAGTGTGTGTTCTTACCACAGTGGACCCAAACCAGAATCAACAATGAAAGACAGCAGAGCCGCCAAACACTTGGAAATAAGCAACATACTTCTAAAGAGGCCACAGGTCAGAGAGGAAGTGTCAAAGGAAAGGTTTTAAAAATTAAAAATGCATTTAACTAAATGAAAATAACACAATGGATAGAAGTAAGTGAGTGCAGCTAACAGTGCTGTGAAGGAGTTTACAGCGCTGAATACTTAAAGCAGAAGAGAAGGACAGTTTCAAGTCAGTGGTCTGAGTTCAGACCACAAGAACCTACAAAAGAAGAGCAAAATACACCCAGAGCAAACGGAAGGAAAGAAACAGTGAAGATGAGGGTAGAAACCAATGAAACTGAAAACAGAAAAACAAAGAGACAAGTCAATGAAACAAGGGGCTGGTTCTGAGAAAAGATTAATAAAGAATGAACAGAGGCTATCACTGCGGATCTTACACCAAAATGAAAATAAAGAAATTCTAGAGACAATTCCTTGCATTTAAATTTGATAAATGAAACGGAATGGACCAATTCCTCAAAAAACCAGACTAGCCCCAGCCAACAATATGAGTAGATAATTTGAATAGCCCTGTAAGTACTAAGCAAACTGAATCCGTAATTGAAGAAAACTCCACAAAAGGAAATCTCAAGACCCAGATGGTTTCATTGGAGAATCCACAAACATTTAACAAAGTATTAACAGTAATTTTATACAATATTTTCTAGAAAATGGAAGAGGCAGGAATACCTCTCAAATCATTTTATAAACCTATTATTACCCCAATACCAAAACCACATAAAAAGAGAACAGAAAAAGAAAACCGCAAACCCGTATCTCTTGTGGACTCAGACATAAAAAACTCAATGAAATACTGGCAAATTGGATGAAGCAACGCACAAAAAGAGTTCCATGTAGATCATGACCAGTGGGATTTATTCTAAGTATGCACGGCTGGTTCAGCTTTCAAAAATCACTCAGTGTAAATCGGCTAGTGAAGAAAAACCATACGCTCCTATCAGAGGACGCAGAAAAAGCACCTGACAAAATCCAACACCCCTTCACGATAAACACTCTCAGCAAACTGGGACTGGAAGGGAACTTCCTTCCACTTGACAAAGAACATCTACAAAAATCCCAGAGCTAACGTCATACTGAACGGTGCAAAAACGAACGCCTTCCCTGTAAGATCAGCAGGAGGCGAGGGCGTCCACTTTCGCCGTCTGACTCAACAAGTGCTAGCGTCTAGCCAGCGCACGAAAAAGCAAGAAAAAGGGGGGGAAGGCAGCAGTACAGTAAACGCGACGGACCTCAGCATGCCAGTGCTGCTGAGAGAAATTTCAAAAGGCCTGCCCGTTTCTGACCAACGCTATCATTTTACTGTCACAGATAAAACAAGCGTAGCCTCTGGAAGCAAAGCACGGTACTTACACGCACGCAGTGTACTTGCTCACAACAAACTCAGGTTCACAGCCCACCCACGCGTAGTCTACCTTTACGCTTGGCAGGGCGCCCGCTGTCTTCCAGGTGCATTTATTCCCTCGCAGGTACTCGTCATGACAGCATGTGCATCACAACCCACAACTTCCTGGCTTAATTTATTTTTCCCATTTGGCTTCTCTCTCCATGTGAACCTAAGCAAGTGCAGTGTCGGTTTCAGATTATTTCATCCAGAAACGGAAAGGACTGGGGAAACGGTGACGAGGAGGCCCTCACACACAAAGCTCACAGACACGCACACGCACACACACAGCGTCCAGGTGTGTTCCAAGCACTTTCACGTCTCAGCTCACTCACCCCTAACTCCCCTACCAGGTGAGTACTGCTGTCATCTCCACTTTACAGTGACAACGCCGAGGAAGCGTGAGGTTGGTAGTCGGCCCACGATGCACAGGTGAGCGTCTGAGCCCACGCAGTGTGACTCCACTGCTACTCTGTGCCTCTCACCTGTGCCACGTAGGCTCTCACTGAGTCTTTGGAAAGACATATTAAGTTGTATTTTGACAAACGAATGATTTGAAACCAGAAAAACAAACCGTGATGTGAAGTAAAGTCCGTACCTGGAGTGTGCGGCGGCCCCCGCCTGGATGAGCATGGGCATGACCGCAATGAACAGCCCCAGCTGCACGTCCTGCACCACCAGCATTCCGAGCAGCACGGCGCTGTAGTCCACGTCGCCTGCTTGGGAGAAGCCTCACTTTACAGCGTCTCAGGTGAAAACAGTCATTGTGCACATTTTCAAAATAACTGAAATAATTTTGATACTTTTAATAAGAATACACACTTTAAAACCTCTTGAGAACAAACACTGAAACATTTTAAAGATTAAACAATTTTTTGTAAAGAGAACCTCCAGGATATTTTATTTTCACTCGTCACTTGCTGCGTAGTTACAGAACCACCTCACTACAAGGTGGCGCGGCAAGCAAGAACAGGACCGGCCTGGACACTGACGCCCATTTCATCGTGCCCACCCCCCACTGGTCAAGAGTGACCTGGCCACCCCTTCCCGCCTCACCTGCCGGGCAGTGCCAGACACGCCCGGCCCCCCAGCAGGGTCTTCTCTGACAGGCTCCACTCACCACCTCCAGGTGAGGAGGCCCTGCAGGTGGGCGTCACATTGACCCACATTCCAAAGGGTGGTTTTCAACACAGATTCGTTTCTTTTAAGTGGGGCCCAAACAACCCACATTCACGAGCACGTAGAGGGCTCTTTCTCAGTCCAGAGGGGTTGGGGGAACGGGTCCCTGGCAGGACGCAAGCACAGGTGTCCACAGCCACCAGGTGGCCCCGTGGGGAGCAGGCCTCTGGGGCAGATTCACACAGCAGTGACGGCTTCAGCACCGCAGAGCACACGGCCACCCACCTTCCTTCTCGCTGCGGGCACTGCCCACCAGGAACTTGCACACCAGGGGCGTGCTGGACAGGGACAGGCAGGTGGAGATGAAGACACTCTGAGTGGGCCTGATCTGCAGAGCGTGTCCCCACAACAGGCCGCAGGCCACCATGAGCAGCGTCATGCAGCAGGGCCCTTGCAGGGAGATCTTCCACACCTGGGAGAGAACACAGGGCGGCACGCCAGGCACGGTGGCACCACAGCCGGGACAGCTGCCACCTGCTCGCCCACCACGGGGGTGTCTGACCTCAGGAAATGAGCTACAGGAGCCCCAGGCCACACAGCAGAAGCCCACAGGTAATTGAACAGAGGCCTAGCCCCGACATGGAGCGCTATCCATCTTCAGCTGTGACTGGCTGACCAGGCCCCACTGTCCTATCAGGAGGGGAGAGGTCCACCCTCAAGAGCTGTTTCTCAAAAGTTCAGATTTCCAGGACTCCTGCCAACAACCCCACACATCCTCAGAAACCCTGAAACAGAAGCCCTGCCGGGGCAGGAACCATGCAGACTGCAGACAGTGCCTGACACCCACGTGAGCAGCCACCAGTGTCTGGAACGCCAGTCCTCAAGCAGGAAGAGGTACCAGAAGAAACCACGCGCCACCTCCAGTGATGTCGCACCTACGTGAGGAGGAGTCTGGGGGCACCAGGCACCGGGGGCCTTGCAGATAAACGCCAGTCGAGGGCACCAGTGGGCAGGACAGAAGTGTGTCCTCAGGGACAGGGGACAAGGAGGACTTCCTCAACTCAGGCATGTCTGACTGGTTTTCCGTCAGGCCTCTGGGGGTTTCACCAATGACCTAAGAAGAGCCTTCCAGCAACTGGAGGTACGTCCAAACCCTCCTGAATAGCGCCCACCTGGACACACGCCCGGGGGACCCACAGGGCAGGAGTCCTGTCAGCTCAGGACAATCGCAGCGCTCACCTGAGGCTGCTCCACAGCTGTGTCAGTCACATACCCCTGAGAAATGAAAGGAAAACCGAAGCAGACCGTCTGCACCCAGGGTCCACGGGCCTAGGGAGGCCGGGAGACCTTCCCAGTGCAGCTCAGGGTCAGGGCTGCCCGGCAGGGGGCAGCCGGTGTCTCTGGCACTTGAGGACGTCAGAGCCGAGGGGACATTAGAGACCCCCAGCTCACCCTAGACCGAAAGGCACCCAACAGGGGCCTGTTCCCCAACCAAGCTTCTCCCCTAACTCACAACGCAGATGTGCCTTCCCAAGCCACCCACCCCCAGGCTGCGTCGCCAGATGCAGAGCCCCAGAGCGCCACAGAGCATCATCACGCTGATGAAGGTAGCAGACGTCACACTGAGGAACTCCACTCTCTCATCCAACACTGACCACTACAGTGCCAGGAAACATACCGTCACAGTCCAGACGAGATGAAACCCGCGTCTCCCCACGATGCAGGCGCTGGGGCTGAGAAGGCCGTGCAGTGACGCCGCCCGCCTCGCTCCCAATCCCGCAGCTCACCCAGAGGAGCCAGCGGTGCCCCCCATGGGGCCGTGCTTCCTCAGAGCTGCCGTGAGGGGACCCCTGCCCCCGAGACCCTGGAGGCCCCGTGTCCCCGCCGGGTTCCCTCTGCCCCTGCTGCTGCACACACATCCCCAGAGGTCACAGGAGTAATTCGGCCAGTTTTCCTTAAGACCCAGGAAAGTGGCCAATTTTCTTCAAACTCTGGATTCAGAAATTAAGATGTGGAGGTAACCCTGCCAGAAGTGGAAAAGACACAAACGCACATGGAGAAAACACGGACCCGACTCTGAACGGCCAGCAAGGAGGACGCTGAAAGGAGGTGAGAATAAGCAGCTGACGGGACAGTGGAGCTTCTACTAGGGAAGGAGGAGGCCGAGGAGACGGGGCCAGAGGAGGTGGCGCTGGGGGATGGGGAGGCCAGCAGGACCGCAGCAGCTGCTCCCGGACGGCAGACCAGGCCTCGGCCGAAGCTCGCTGCTGCTCGTCGTGGAGGGACGCCTGGCGTCCCAGAGGGTCTGAGAGCACGGGGGGGGGCACCCGCGGCTGCCGGGGGCGTTATTTCCCGTGCGTCTGGGCTCCTGGTGCATTGCCGGAGTCACGCGGAAGGCCCACGGTTTTCTTTTGAATGTAGCGTTCTGGCACTTTTACATGTCCCCCTTTGTGACTACCCATTCCTGCAGTATTTGTAACGGCTGCGTCGCCTCCAGCAAGAAGCTCTGCCACAGTCTAGCCAGGGGACTCGGGCTGCTTCAGCTCGCGTATAACACGCTGCAACGAGGAGCTGACCGCCTTCACGGGTTAGCTTTAAAACAGAGCCCAAGGCGCTCGTACTAAAGTCTCCCCTCGGACAGACGCGGGAGCGGGAGGCTCAGAGAAAGGACATGAGTGTGGCGAGCAACTAGGTCCAGCCCGGGACACTGGCGTCCTCCTTAAGCTGGAGGCAAAACTGGGCGGGACCAGGCTTGTAACCAGCCGCCCTTCTCTCCCCCCAGCAGCCTTCCCTCTTCTGTGTGCGTCTGTGCAAAGACAGACCAGCTCCTCATTAATTCACTTCCATCCTGAAACACTGCAGCGTTCAAGCCAATAATTCTGAAAGCAAACACATTCAGGAGGAAGTGCTGCTTCCACTGTTTCAGTGTTTATTCACACACGGTCCCAACTACCACTGACCTCTCAGACACCTCGTTTTACAGTGATGGAACAGGAAGCCAAAACCTGCCATTTACTTAGGAATTAGAACCAGGAATTTTTTCCCAGGGTAACACACGGGATGTTCAATTCCTGTGATACTATGGCCTCTGAAGGTGTTGGACCTTCTTGGAGGGGCCCCCAAAAGTGACTGAATGTATCATTTCTCAGACTTATTTTAGAATTAGTCACATGAAAGCTAATTTCATTTACTCATTGAACTTTCACCTTTTTTTTAAAAACTGTTATCTTTTGAAGTTTGTTCCAAAATAATGTCAAACTAAAACGTCACATTCTGTCCTAAACACTTAACTTGCCAGGCAAGTCACAAACCAGCGTAAACAGCGAGCAGGGGCCGAGGCTCACACAGAGCAATGACAGTCACACCGACAGGACTCACCTTTCTCAGCTTCTCTGGGGAAAATTCTAGGCCAACGAGAAAGAGAGTAAAGAACACGCCAAATTCTCCTAACGTCTCCACCTGCACGATCGACTGAAAAACAAGAGAGTTTTAAGACCATCTGATTCAACACATTCCACAGGTCACCTGTGCTTCACAAACAATCTTGTCCTGACAGACTCAGCGGGACCCCACCCAAAACCCTGCTTTCCTCTGTGTCTGAGATAACCTGGGCTTCCCGATTCTGGTGGGTTTTTCTCCTTTTTCTTGATTAGTTGGAGGGGTGTTTTCATTTATTTTCTAGGAACTAGCTCATGATCAGTTGTTTCCAAGGTCACTAACTGCCACTGTTGTTTCCATTGGCGCCTCTCCCGCGCGTCCTCCGTGGAGCGGGGAGGCGGTGGCCCGAGTTCAGCGCTTGCCTAGGCAGGGTGTCCTACCCTCCTCTGGGTGGGGTTTTCTCGGGACGCATCTGACCGCACGGCAGGGGCTTGGAGGTGCCGTGTGCTTTCCAAGCCTCGCACTCCCGCAGAGGGTAGTGCTTACCCGCCACGCCGGCTACTCCTGTGCCCTGTGCCCCGCCGGGCACCCGCGGTCTGCCGGCTGCGACGCCTCGGACCCCGCCCCGCTTTCACCCGCACCCCCTCCCTGCACGTCCAAGCTGCCTCAGTCGCTTTACTCTCACGCAGTCTCGTTACTGCACTTTCTCCTCGACAGCCTCTCAGAGGGAAGCTTACTCCACACACTATCGTCATGAAACACCAGGCTCGCTCTGTCTTCATGTCTTCTGAGCGTTATGCCTCCTCTCTGCTACTTTCCCCCTTTTAAATTGGGCTGTAACGTGACTTCAAAGTAACACACCTACACCTGTACTTCCCGACCTACAAAGCGGAAGCCCGTTAACTCCCTAGCAGAGGACAGACACTCGGTACAGTTACTCTCCCTCCACTAACCGCCCCACGGCCGCTAGTCGGCTCTTGGAGTTGCATCCGCAGCTACCGTAATGACATTGTTCTTCCACGGTGCAGGTGATCTATTGGGAAATGGAATATTCACAGTGTCCAGCTGGATCTGTTACCTACTTACTTAGCCTGAATCTGCTTATGCAGTGTCTGTGCCGTTAAGACAAAACGAAGGGGAAAATACATTTTGTTTGCTACTGTTTGCAAACACCCTGGAGAGGAAGCTGGGTCAAGGGCAGGCAAAGGGTTCTCACCTACAGCTTTTCATACTGTGTTGATTGTGTGAAAATTACCTATTCAAACACTGAATTAAAGCCACGCTTCCCAGAGGCCACCTGCCTGGAGGAGGAGGTGGCTGCAAGTCCCCGCCGGCCAGGCCTGCCTGCTGTCAGGGTTAGGTGGCGCTGCCTGTGTGGGGACCCTCAGCTCAGAGGCCCTCCAGCCCCAACACAGGTGTGGGATCAGACAGGGTGAGGCTGCAGGTGGAGCCACCCACCCCAGTCATCAGAGAGGTTCTGAGGACGCTGTCGCCTATTCTCCGCCTCCTGTACCAGAAGCTCCTTCCGTGTGGGACCCAGCACACCTTTTCTTGGCATTCTCTTTCCATTTTGTCCAAATTGTGTTTTTTTAGGGACACATTTTGAAGCCCACAAAGGCCTGGGAATCTGTCGTTTCTGTCCAAAAGTGTCTTCAGCAAAGGACACAGCCCACGCCCACCTGCTCACAAAGGCCCCCGGCATAGAGCAGCCTCATGACACCCACACCTCGGCTGGGTCGTCCTCACCATGACAGCTTCTCAGCGGGTGAAGCATGTTTTAAAAATACGTTAATCCAGCACTTTTAGTCCCTTTCAGTGTCTGAACAACCAAGTCCATCACATTACTGCAAACAGAATCTTAAACACATGAACAGGGTCATTTCCCTTGGTCAAGTCACTCATGAATGAATGAAGAAAAAGACTTTCTTATGCTTGAGAGATTTCTTACGAAACTTCAAAGGGCACCTTCTTTATAAGAAACTGCTATCTTCATTAATTCAAGTTCGCCAGATATTAAACAGTTAGGTTTTGTTCTTACCTTAATGCTGTTGAGTCCCGAGGGTCCCAGGAGCACACCACAGATGATGTATCCAAACATGGTGGGCAGTCCTATTGTGGTGCACAGCCAGCCACAAGGTAAGGACAACATCCCGATGGTGACGATGTCCTGACATAAGAAGAGACAGATGAGAAACCCAACCTTTGTACCAGGTGGCCAGAGAAAGGGGGCTCATGGAGTCGGCAGGTGGACGGGGCTTTGATGCAGAGGCCAGAGGCGCTCGCATGTCCTGGGAGCAGATGAGTCCGGCTCCTCGGGGTCAGAAGTGCCTGCCAGCTCGGGCTCCATCTCGGCCCCCGTGAGACTGGGAGCACTGACCTCCTCTCAGCATTCGGGGCCGGGGCACCCTCACCACTGTTCCCCCCACGAAGACCACGTGACCATCACAGTGACAACTGATTCAGAGCAGACCCATCAGCTGTGCTAAAGCTCCTGGTCACAGTGTGACGAGGAGCAGGAGAGTCACAGCCTCAAAATGTCTCCCGGAAGGCATGTCAATTACCAACGGGGAAGCAGCAGCCCCACCCTTTCCCGGGGACGCGTCATCCTCAGACGCAGCCCCTCCCCGTTTCCATCCCCATCACAACCAAGGATGGCAACAGCCCTGCCGACGCAACACAGCCAACACGGGGTCAGCGCTCAGGACGAGCCCGTGGGGACCGCTCGTCCCCTGCAGCCCGCTGGTCTTGGCAGCGTCTCTAAGAGCGGACTCTTAGCCTTGGTTTCTTTTCCTGCACAGATTCCAGCATCAGGGAGCTTTGCTGGAGACCCAGCAACTTATCCAGGTCCCTAGCAGGGTGCACCGGTCACCTTCACGCCTGTCACTCACTTGGGTCCAAACGCACTGATCTGGAACCACACCATCAACTTGAAGTCATCCCACGTCCTCCCACTAGGCCTGCCCCCCGCCCCGAGGGCGCAGCCCCGTGGCAGTGGCACCACTGGAGAAGACGGCCGCACGACACACCTGGACAAACGCACGCCAAGTCACAGCCCAACCTCTCTGCCCGGTAGAGTGAGCCACCCAGTGAAAAGGGCTTTCAGATCGTCGAAGCTCTGACCTCATCACAGCAACTCCTAACTTCGAAAGTCTTCCAAATTCTCAAAAGTAAATTAATTTTAACTTTAAATATTAAAATGCCTTAGTCTCTTGGAAAAAATTTTTAAATTGAGAGAAAATGTTTCAAATCACAGAAAACAATTCCAGTGGAACCTGTTAGGAGAAGGCTGTGCCCCACTGTGTGACGCCCAGAAAATGAAGCGTCCCCCCACCCCCAGTGGACTGGGTGGGGCAGTGCGGGCGACCTTTATGAGGTGGTGGTCCGCCCGCGGGATGGTGGCGTCCCTGGGCTTGGTGAGAATGTACTGGTTGTTCTGGGAGTCGATGAGCATGCTGAGGCCCAGGTCCTCCTCCACCTCCCGTCTCGTGAGGTTCCGCCTGGAACTGGCCTCCTCCTCCTCCACCCGCAGAACCGCCTCAAAGTTAACCCCTTTGACCTGTAAGAAAGACCCATGTTACGTTACTAAAACCGATGAAACGTTTTCTTTTTTTTTTGTCTTCCCAGTCTATCCCTTCCCACCCTCCACCCCCCTGGCAACCACAAGTCTGTATTCTCTGTCTGTGAGTCTATTTCTGTCCTGTATTTATGCTTTGTTTTTGTTTGTTTGTTTTTGTTTTTGTTTTTTAGATTCCACATATGAGCGATCTCATGTGGTATTTTTCTTTCTCTTTCTGGCTTACTTCACTTAGAATGACATTCTCCGGGAGCATCCATGTTGCTGCAAATGAGACATTTTCAAGTTCAAACTTCAGAGTAAACCCTTTACAGAGGAATGATTTTAGCATTCTGTCAAGTGTGGCAAAAGACCAACAGATTAGAAAATCAGGCAAAATTTTTCACTTAAAAAAGTGATTTAAAGATGGATGTGTTCAGGATTTCTGCTACTTCCAAACACCCACATCATCTAACTCGGTGTGTGACATTGTCATTTGTGGCAACAAATAGGTATCTTGTCTTCATCCCCTTTCCCGGCTCACAGCTCCCAAACCCAGGTAACTTCCTGAGTGATGAAGACCGATGGAAACACCTTTTCTTACCTTTGGTCTTTTGTCCCCAGTTCCTGAAATCACACCAGAACAATAGGGGTCAAGAAAGAGCTTCTTGCTGTTCATGGCAAGCCGCTCTTGACCCTACCTGAGCTGCTATTAGCCAGGTAACGCTGGAAAGGACCCAGGTACCTTCAGGATGGGGCTGGTCACCAGAGGAACAAGCCAGTTCTGAGGGTGGACCTTCAGCCCCACTCCTGACCTCGGGAGGACAGCAGGGCCGGAGGCTGGGCTCATCATAAGCCTCATAGCGAAGCCAACATAAATGGCCTTAAAGCATGGGCTTCGGAGAGCTTCCAGGGTGCTAATCTGCTCTGGTTTGTCATCACTGCCTAACCCTCTTCTGGGTCGTCCCCCCGCCAACACACAGTCAACCTCTGGACTCAAGTCTCATCTTTCTAAAGAATCTGGAATCTGTTATAACGGGTGAGCATCTGACAGCCTGCCTCAGACCTGAGACGGCTTCATGGGAGGAGCGGGCTACTCCGCTGGCAGGTACACCCCGATCCCGACTGGCCCGGCCCGGCTTCCCTGAGACCAGAGCCCGAGCCGCCTGAGGGCAAACCTGGAAACGGAGCGGGGGGTGGACAAGAACACGGGGGCAGTCGGGGGACACCGCGTCCCTCTGCTAGGCCACGCCATCACCTTCTAAGGCACACAGCGCTTTCCTCTTCACGTTCCAGCTGCACTCAAAACACACCCACGAACAAGCCCCATGGCACGCCCGCTTGGGGAGTCCAGCGGGCAGGGCGGCGGCCACTCACCGACTTGTTGTCATCAAAGGCATGCTCCTCTATCTCCTCCTCCAGGCGGTCGGCCGCCCTCCTCACGTCTTCCAGGATCTCGTCAAGGATGGATAAGCTCTTGTTTTGATGCTGCAGGTGTTTAAGGGCTTCAGCTTGACGTTTTTCTGCTGCCAGAAGCTCCACGTATTCCCTCTCCTCCTGGTCGTTTTGAGAAACAGAGAGCAGCGCTTACCAAGGAGCAAACCAGGACACGGCTTCCACCCAGCTGGCCGGCCGGGCCCTGCGTGGACACACACTCTCCAGGGCCCTCCTGGGCATGAACGTCAGGGAAGCCGAGGGCCCGGGTCCCTCACACGTACAGAGCACCATCCCGGGGACACTCCTCACACTACACGTCAACGAGGCAGCACACGACTCTAGGTCGACTCTGACGGCCGCCGCCTCACACACCACCACTCCCCAAACACAGTTACACTGCAGGCGCGGCGCCTACTATGCGCAGAGGCACAGCTGTACTTTAGAAACCACTATGGCACTGGACGATTCAGCTGTAAATTTCCAAGCAGAACACACACAGTCAAACTCCAAGTTACAAAGGGGAATAATCCAGAAGAACCTGACAGCGTTAATTACTCGCAAAACTGATGGACGCTGCTGGTAGGAGGTTTTAACACATATACGTTCCACAACCATCTAAACTCAAGCTGCCTTAAAGCAACAGCCTTGCTACTAGAGCACGTATTTACACTTAAAGAGGTGGGCAGAGCCGGCACCGTGAGCGGAAGGGCAGCCCCAGGGCGCGTGGCGGCCTGGACATCTCCACTCAGCAACCAATCCCCCCCCCCATGCTGCTGCCTGGACCCTTCAGAGGCAGAAACGAGGGCCAGCGCCAGTGGAAACACTGTTCATGTGGGTCGTAGAAAGCACGCATATTGGATCAGTATCACCCACACTCATGTTTGCGCTGGTTTTATACTAAAACTACCTCAAATCGATACCGCTAAAAATCCGTCTTTAAAACTGAAAACTTTTAATGTCTCAACTGCCCAAAGGATCTGGTAAGGCAGGAGCCCCTGCTCTGGAGACAGCATTGTGGTCTATCTCCCAAAACGCACAACAACGCAGCCTGCGCGGCACACACGCCAGACGAGACGCCCAGTCAAGCTGGCGGCCACCCCGACCAGCTATTACCTAGTACCATACTTCCACCAAAAACACCGCAGTGCGGTTAAAAAAGGAAGTTCACTAAGTTTGTGTCTCCTCTACTTTTCAGGCTGTGTGATGATGCCACAGCCGTTCTATGAAGATGAAATGACGCTTGTATATTTAAAGTTCCCGGCACATAATGGACGGTTAAATGACAGCTTTGAAAGCTGCACAAGTATCACACGCGACACAGGGACAGCTTCTTCTCATCATTTTAAAACTATACTTCACCAAAATCTTTAATTCAAATGCATATATTTGTTTAAGACAAACTTTACTATTTTTGTTTTCAGTATGTGGACCCTCACACTACAAGGAATTCTAGTCAGAAACTGGAAATGTTGGCCGCAGTTACAAGGGACTTATTTCCCATCAGTTTTCTGGGATGACATGAGGTGCGAGTTTAAGTGCCTGGGGTCTCCACCTCGAAGAAGGCATCCGGGAAGATGCAGAGGGATCAAATGCAGATCTGCGAAGTCTCTGTGGAAAGGGACTGACTCTCCTGCCTTTGCTGGGCCGCAAAAGGCCCGCACGGCTCCCACCTGCCACCGCACCCCACGGCCCACGCCCGGGACCGACCTTGATGGCCGCCTCCCGCAGGGCCTCTAGGCGCTGACGGCTGCTCTCCTTCATGTTGACCACATCCCTGTAGTCCCCCTGCAGGGCTCTCTGGAGGCCGTGGATGGCCTGGAAGACTGAGTTTTCACTCTCATTCAGCTCTTTCTGGAAGATTTCAAACGTGTGCACCTGGAACAGCTTCTCTTCATCCGAGAGGCTGGCGTCAGCTTCCACGGCTCTGATTGCATTTTTCAGTTTGTTAAGAACCACAGCCTTCTGGCGAAGAAGCCCAGAGAGCTTCCTGCATCCATCCAGGACCCACCGCCGGCCCTGGGTGGCCGCCACCCCTCTGCCCCGGTGCAACTTGATGGCTTGCCTCGCCACCTCCTCATGCTCCGCGGCGCCCGCTGGCAGGGGAAGGGGCGGGAGCAGCAGCCACAGGAGGAGCCCTCCCAAGCCCCACATGATTGGATCCTTGAGGACAGGGCAGCGCAGTCCAAAGACGTCTGCTGAGCTTGGCTTGCATGTTAGATGCACATTTTGAGCTGAAAGAGATTTATGGTCACATATAGTTGAACAACTCATTACTGAGATTAAAGTTTTAAGTAATTACTAAAAACGATCACTTTTCTGAGGAAAACGTCATTTTTCCTAAGTTAACATTCACATTTGAACAATTTATTACAGCTGGACTGTAGTCAAATACTGCGTCACAGGGTGTGATACCTGGTGGACAGTGGAGATGAAAGGTTACATCCAAATTGAAAGGCAATTCTTTTAAGGAAAACTCAGCCTCATGTATCTCCTAAATCTACCCTGTGCAAAAGACAAAAACCAACTCTATCTAAGAGCGTCTGTGTATCAGAGGCCAGAAAACACCACCTGCTCCCCACCCAGGCAAGCGGCTCCGAGAGCCAGCGCTGTGGGTGCGCAGGGGAAACTGAGCTACTCCGACCGGCTCTGCTGTGCTGCTGGCTTCCCAGAGTCACCCAGAATTCTGTCCAAATCGCCATCAATCACAGTCAGATGCTAGCAAGATGTCAAGGACAGAAAAAAGAAAAAACCCCACAAAATACAATGACCAAGAGCACATTCTGTGTCCGATTCCCGACTCCTGGTCCTCTCCCTGAGAAGTACATACAAATCTATCCAGGTCTGCAGGGCACAGACAGGCCCCCTGGGCGCGAGCCCCAGGCCCTCGGGTGGGCAGCGCCCAGAGGAGGGCGATCAAGGGGCAGGTGGAAGCTGCATCAGCAAGGCCACTGAGACAGGACTGCCTCACAGGCAGGAGAGCGGGGTGGGGATGGGGGGCAGGCATAAGGGAGGAGTGACCACCACAGGAGACCTTGGGAAGACACGCTCTAAAACACATCCCTAAACCCAGCCACTAGGCCCGAGTCCTTACTCCAAAAATAAAACAAAACTTGCTGTTTCCACAGGACTTGTTTATTTCACAACATATCTATTATTTTAATTTCACCTGTAAACCCAAAGTCTAATGAGTTTAATCTGGTTTCCCAGGCAAAGAAGATTAGATGCAGCAAAAGTGAGAGTGTGTTTCTAGAGAGAAAATTCTGATCAAACCGAGAAGTGACGCCAGTAGAAAGTGCAGACCAAACAGAGCTTATGAGAACACAAAAGAACTCAGCCAACAGTAGCAGCCCCGGGGTCTGGGGAGCGCTGACTGCTCTACACACCTCAACGGACCCTGGAAAGATCACCACGGGAGGACGGGAGAGCGGCCAATGTTCAGAATGGCAATCAAAAGTCACCCACTAAGGACTGTTCTGGCTCAGTATTCTGCTTAAAAAGTCAGGAGACTTCCATTGCAATTCAGGTTTAGATACGCTGGCTCCTAACGTTACACAGACCTAACACATCCAGGACTCTGAACTCCCTGCCTCCCCGCTGAGGCAGGTGAATGAGAAGGGGCTGTCGGAATTACTCGAGTTTGCTTTTAACACAACTTAAAGTAAATGTTACCACCTTAAAAATAAATAATTGACCTATCACAGCCTGGCAATATGGTTGACTTGTTATTTTAATGACTCATTTAATTGCTAAGCTTCTACTGTTTCAAAAGAAAGAAAGAATTAGAGCCTGTCTTCAGGACGGTCACTTTAAACATTTTTTCAAAACAAATACTTTCTGTGTTTGTCTGGGGTCTGGGAAGCAGAGGCAGTGGCTGTAACAAGGCAGCAGGAGGGACCCTGAGGAGGGTCAAACTGCTGCAAAAGAATCTAGTTTATTCAACTCACTAGCATAGCAGCCACTGTCTGCTGGGCAGAGGCTGACTGGCCAGGCTCTTGAGACAGCCTGCCCCAGGTGCCCTGTCCACCCAGCTGAACCCGGGCCCTAAGTGTGGGGGCACTGACCTGGTCCCGAATGTGCCCACCCCGGGCTCTGGGCAGGAAATTCTGGAACAAGCAGTATGGATGTGGCTGGAACAGGTCAACGGGTATAGCACTAGTTACACCTCTAAAAAAACGAAACTGAGGAGTGTTTGTAGCAGACGGTTTAAAATGAGAATTCCTTCCTGACACCTCCAATACCTCCAGGTCGGGCAGGAAACAGGTAACGAAGGAGGAGCTTGTGGAAAGGCCTAAGGGAGAGAAGAGACCCCCCAGTGGAAGGAGCCCACCTCAGTGTAACTTGCGGAGGATCTTCCTTGAAGAGCATACTTCACCCTTTAACAAACTGAATGAAGTACAGTGTACTTCTTAAAATAAAGCACTTACAACCCTGTAAATACAACTTATGGTTGATTCGTGTTAGTAAAGGAACTGGAGATGAGGTAAGAAAGGGGGAGAGGAAGGAAAAAATACAAACAAGAAAAAAGTATTTCATGTTAACCAAACCCTACAAAATACAATTATTTCATTAAGTAACCTAATCACTGAGACACTAATAAAAGAAATTCGGACACTCTGATCCAAAAAATGATCAGAAAAACGTATAAATGTGAGAAGGCTGTCAACTAAAAACGTCCCTCCCACCAGGTTCTACGATGTCACGTCGTCAGGCGCTGGAGTCGCTGACCCACAGCGCAGCCCACAAGGAATACGGGACCAGGCATCCTGTGCTGGGGGAAAAGCAGGCAAAACCGAGTTACACTTCAGGGAAAACGTTTAGGAACCCGGATTCCTGCCTCTTCTACACTTAGGAAAGCACTAAAATCATAAGCTGACACCGTTCCTCGGGACCAGCAGCAACCTGCCACGGAGACGCGCGCCGGTCTGCAAGCCCCCTCTCCGCAGTCACGCCAGCGCAGCTCCCCACCGCCGGAGCCGTCCTCGGAGCGCCCGCCCGGAGCAGCTGGACCCCGCGGGAGACGCACTCGCGGCGCTCACCGTGCGTCCCCATTTCCGGGGACCAGGCGAAGCCGCCTTGTACCTGGATAAGCGCACGCTCGAGCCCCAGGCCTGCACTCAGGCGCTGACGGCGACACCCGAAAGGAGCCTGGGGGCAGGTGTGGAGCCGGGACCGCGAGGGGCCCGCTCACGCCGCACACCTGACGCCGGAGGGTGCCGACTGGTCCAGGCGGCGGCTGGCGGCGTCCGCAGCCTCACCAGCGACTCAAGGCGGGCGGAGCAGCTCCCGCCGGCGCCCCCACCGCACCCTCCGGGGCCGCACCTCCACCGCCATCCTGGGGCCACCGCCAGGTGCGCGGGTCTGGAAAAGGGCCCGCAGGTGCAAAACCGTCCCCGCGCACCGCCAGGAGGAGGGGGGCGAGCGGGCCGGGGCTGAGCGAAGAGCCAGGCTGGGAGAGGAGACCCCCGGGGAGGGGAGAGGAGACCCCCGGCGGAGGCAGGCTCGGGGCGGAGAGGCCCCAGGGAGGAGAGACCCCGGGGCGGAGCCCGGGAGGGAGCCCCGCGGGCCGCACTTCAGGCCGCACCCGAGGCCCAGCGCCGAACGCCGCGCAGCGCTCACCCAGACGTTCCGGCCGCGGCGCGTCCAGGGCTCGGCTCTGCGGCGCCCGAGGCTGAGGGCAGGACACGGACACGGCTTCTCCACATCCCTTCCCAGACGGCGGCGGGGCCGCCCCAGGGGCGGGGACGGGAATGGGGACGCGGTCAGTCACCGGGAGGCCCCTGGCCGCCCGCAGCCCTCTCTGAACGCCGTCTGCGCCGACGCAGCCAAGAGAGCGTCGCGGCCCCTTTAAGGAGGCGGGGCGTGGGTTCCGTCGGTCCCCAGGCGGCGCAGTGCACGTCGGGAGTCAGAGGCGGCCTGCGGCCTGGATCCCGTCGGCCGCCGGGCGGCGCAGTGCACGCCGGGAGTTGGAGTCTCGCGGCCCGGACTTGCGGCCACCTCACCGCGCGGGTGTCCCGGGGGCTGAGGACAAGGACTCGCTGCCGGGCCGGGGCGGGAGGTGGTCGGGGCCGGCGAGAAGCTGGTGAGCGCCGGGGAGAATGGTAGGTGGCCCGCGGCATCGCCTCCTGCTCGGCTCCTCCTGGGCCCGGGCTGGGGGAGCGCCGAGGGGCGGGAGAGGGAGTCCGGGAAGGACCTGGGCTGGGGGCCCGGTGCTGGGGCCGGGCCGGGGCGGCTCGCGCGCGGAGGGCGCCGCCGGAGGCTAGGAGGCACGCAGCGGGGGCCTGACCAGTGACCCCGGTGCAGGTTATCGTGGACGAGATGCAGGCCCCGAGCGGCGGGGGACTCGGAGCAGCGCTCCGTTGGAAGCCCAAGCAGCCAGGTGAACGGGGAGGGAGGGACGTTTCGGGCGGGCGAGCGTCTGGTGAGAGAGGAAGTGGACGGGACAGCGCCTTTGAGCACTGGCAGTGGCTCAGGTGACTGGAACCTGGACTTCAGGGTCGGGAACGGCAGGACTCGGAATCAGGCCCTGTGTTCCTTGCTGAGGAGCGTAGTCTCTCCAGGAGAGCACTGGAGCCCGGGAAGATCTGCAAGAAGGAGCGCTGTGTGTGGAGTGATCCCCTTTGAGCTTTGTTTTCAAAAAGCCTTTTGTCAAAACAATGGGAACTGGGTGGGAGGGAGGTCAGGGTGGTGGGCACTGGAGACCAGCTGGGAAGCTGTTACAAGAGCCTAGGCAAGAAGGGGTGAGGACCTGAGCAGCGAGATTGTCTGTAGGAGTAAGGGAGAGAGGGAGGGCGAGCAATCTTACAGAACTATTCAGAAATGGCGGGGAGGGGAGAGAAAGGGCCTCTGCAGTTCCTCGCTAGGACGTCCAGTGGTGGTCGTATTGACCGTGACAGGGGCTGTAGAGGGAAGAGGAGGCTTGTGCAGGAGGACAGCACACCAACGAGGGGAAAAGAGGGCTCGTGTAGCTGCTGAGAGATGCAGGTCTGGAGCTCAGGAGAGAAGATTTGGGAAACGTGCAGTTATTTTGAAATGTAGTGGAAAGCACGGTGGACGATGGGTTTCAGCAGTTTCTGTGTGCAAGAGAGGTGCAGTGCAGGATGCTGGAGGTTCGCTGCTGAGCAAGACGAACGTGGATCTGGTATTGATGGAGCTGCTGTCCTAGCAGGAGAGGCAGGTGCTGAACACACAGCTGGTTTATTACAGATGGGGCAGCGCCAGGGAGAGGCCCAGGCCCCAGGAACCTGCACGGTGGGGTCCCATGCGGAGGCAGTGAAGGCTTAGCCACAGTAACACGGCGTGAGCTGAGCTCTCGTGGATGGGGGCAGGAGGGGCAGCCAGACGTGTGCAGACCCTGGGTGGGAAACGCGACTGGACGACAGGAGATCGGAAGACCCCCTGGCTGGGCCCAGAAAGCCAGGGAACAGAGACCCAGCAGGAGGCAGGTGAGGGCCCCAGACCCGGGTGTGTGGTGGTCTGGGGCACAGGAGGGGACGTCTGTCTTTGTTCTCACGGTAGAGGGAGGGAGGCTGCTGGGAGGGTTCAGGCAGGAGAGAGATGGTCCAGGAGGCCTTGTAGGAGAAGGAGTGGAGGCGGGAGAACAGAACTTCAGGGTAGGGCAAGCAGCCGAGGGGGAGATGGAGAAGAGCTGGTCAGAAAAGTGGGAGGACCAGAGAGTGTGGTCCCGGAAACCGAGGAACCGGGTTGGGGGGGAGCATGTCAGGGATGCTCTCACCTCTGCCCATGGAGACCACTCTCCCCAGCTCCAGGGGAGGGGCTGGGCAGGCTGGAGGGCCAAGAGAGTGGGGGGACTCTCAGGTCCAACCCCGTGCGCCCCAACCTGCTCTGCCCGAAACAGCCAAGGTGACTGTCAGTGCCATCATGGGGCCAGGAGGATGCCCGGGAGCCCCTCCAAGTTGCCCCAAGAGAAGATTTTGTTGTGTGGTGTCTCTGGAAAGACATTTTAAGAGTGATTATTTTTTTATACACAGTCATATAAGTGATTTTTCACAAGGTCACAGTTAAACGTTTGAGGCTTTTTCCCTGGGCTCGAGAATTTAATTGACTTTTCTCCTGGATTATCCAGATTTTTACTTCAAGGATTTTGTGCGTTTCAACAGGATAAGACAGTGAAGCAGAAAACCCCCTTCCACCTGCCGTAAGAGTTGCGTCAATAATTTAGCTTCCTGGGCGGGAAGCCTTACTGGAGCCAGGCAGAGCTGGAAGGGCGGGCCCCAGTCCTGCCGAGTGTGGACTTCTACTAGTTTACGTGGATTTAGTTTTGTCTAAATGGACCCCGAGCTTTTTTTCCCCTGTGATTTTTTAGTTTTATGAGGCTTTTTTTTCCTAGAAAGCTTTATGCCAGTTCTCTTTTTTCCGTGTTGCAACGTGAGTCTCTCTGTCACTTTTGGACATGGAGCACATGTCTTCTTTCTTTTTCACTGAAATACAGTTGACTTGCAGTGTTGTGTTAGTTTCTGGGGCACGGCATAGTGAATCGGTTACACACAGATACACGTTCTCGTATTCTTTTCTGTTATGGGTGCTCACACCACACTGACTGTGGTTCCCTGTGCTCTGCAGGAGGACCTTGTTGTTTACCTGTCGGGAGGTTAGACTTAGCTACGGATGACTGTCCGATCCCAGTAAGGGTGACACCAAATTGTTGAAACTTCACTGACAGCGCCCTCCTTTTCCTTCTGCCCAGAGCCTGCTGTGAGCCCAGCTCAGACCCATGGCTCTGTCCCTCTCAGAGCCAGTACCTTCATGCCACTTTGAGGTTTGAGGTGGGGAGGTCTTGGGACCCGGCAGGCACTTGGCAGAACGTGAGGAGGGTCTGTTTGGTTCTCCGTCTGCCCTTCTGCCCCCTGTAACAAGGTGGTGGTGACCCTTGAGACACTGTGTGGCCCTGCAGTGGACCTCACTCTGCCCTGTGTTCCCTCTCGCTCAGAGGGAGGGTTCTCTCTGAACTGTCCTGCAGCTGCTTTGCCACGATTCGGGAGAGGCGGCCACTCTGTCAGAAGTGTCTGACTGTCAGAAGTGCCTCGAGAGATCGTCGACGTCGTCGCACCTGCCAGGTGCCTGTCCGCGTCCCCTGGGCCCATCCTCAGTTGGACGAGTTGGTTACCTGACGGTGCCGTCCTCTGTGGACCAGTCTCCGAGGTTCTAAGGCTGCCGTGTTGACTTTTTCTTGAGCTGAAATCCACACAGCATGTTGTTCACTCTTTCAGAGTGGACAGTTCAGTGTGTTTAGCACGCTCACAGCATTGTGCCGCCACCACCTCCGTCGAGTTTGAAAACACTCCCATCACCCAGAGGAAACCCGATCTGACCAAACTGTCACCCCCAGCCTCTCCCCGCCCCTGTCCCTGTGCATTTGCCTGTCCTGGACACTTCACGGTGTGTGAGCTTTTTGTGTCCGACTTCTGCTCAGCATCGTGTTTCTGAGGTCCACCCACGTCATGGAGTACGTCCCTGCTTCTTTCCTTTCCGTGGCTGAATTCATCCCACGTGTACACCAAATGCTGTTTGTGCGTCCTGACCCAGCTCCTGGGTTCCTAGCCTGAGCTCCACCCTCCCCGGCCTCTGAGAAGCCAATATGGGCAAAACCACATACTCACGCGTGGACCACGTGTATTTCCTGAAGGAAGGATCTGGGACTTTCATCAGATTCCAAAAGGGACCCAAGACCCCAGATGATCGGCAGTCATTGTTCTGCGTGGCCAAAATGTTAGCTCCCTGCGTCACCCCAGGGCAGCGGTTCTCAAACCTCCAAGTCTCAGGCCCCCTGTGTACTTTAAAGTGACTGCATCCCAAGGAGCTGTTGTTGCAGAAGCAGCTCATGGCCGTCGTGTTCACTGGGTCAGATGTTAAAATGGGAAGTTTAAAAACATTTATACATCTAAATATGACAGTAGTAAACCCGTTGCTTATTTACATAACACTTTTGCAAGTATCTTTAATGTCTGGCGTAATAAAAGTTAGGTTCCCAGGTCTTCTGCGTTCAGTCTGTTGTGATATCACCACCAGTCGAGCAACCTCTGGGAGCCTCTGCTATACGCCAGCCAAGGTGAGAAGGTGGATAACAGGTTGGTCATTTTGAGGACAGTTTTGTGATTGGGGAAACCCTGAAGGGTCTCAGGACCCCAGGGACCCCAGACCACACTTGGGCAGCAGCGCGAGGGCTGACTCCATGCCCCCGGCTCCGTTGCTCTCTGCCGCTTTCCCAGCAGCAGGACCGTGGGTTGCTGCAGGGAAAGCTTTGGCAGTTTGCGCTGCTGTTGGTTGGTGGCGTCTGGGGAGAAGCTGGTCTGGTGCAGAGGGGACATTTCAAGTTGCCACTTCCGTCAGGTTTCAGGGCCAGGAGGAGCTGGGCCACTCTGGCTGCTGGTGGGTTTTTAAGTCTTATGAAAACAAGTTTTCCTGACTGATGGTATTTTCTTTGCTATGGCAGCTGGGAGCCTGGTTTTCAGCTCACGCCAGCCCTTGTGCATGGTGCGCGTGCCTGTGTCTTATCCCTTTGTGCCTCCTCTCAATCCCTCCACCTGCATCTCGTTTTCCAGCACGCAGTTCTGCAAGCTGCCGCTTACCCTGTGTGCTCTGCAAGCTGCCTCATCTGCTTCTGAGCAAGACTGAGTAGAAGTCCCTTGATCACGTGACCGTGTGACGCATAGATTATAGAGTCTGTTTTGACTTATAGAAATTAGTGAATCACTTTCATTTCTGGTGTCTTTCTCATCAGGTTACCCTGGATAAATAAAACCTTAACCATCAATGTCTGGAAGCGTTCAGATGGTATTCTGTTTCATTATAAACTATATATAGTGCAGTTACCTGGCAGTTTGTTATTTACCACCCATCCGCAGCCTCTGCCCTGCTTTTCCTCTGCCCTGCTTTTCTGTTTTATTTTTCTTTATTTTTAAATATCTCAATAATTTTTATGTTTATTAGATGTTGAAATGACAATACTTGGGATGTTAAATCCAATAAAACATTAATTTCACCTATTAGTTTTTACTTTTTAAATATAGATATCAGGAACTTTTTTAATTTTTTTATTTTTTAACCTTTTTTATTGATTTATAATCATTTTACAATGTTGTGTCCAATTCCAGTGTAGAGCACAATTTTTCAGTTATACATGAACATACATATATTCATTGTCACATTTTTCCTTCTGTGAGCTACCACAAGATCTTGTGTATATTTCCCTGTGCTACACAGTGTAATCTTGTTTATCTGTTCTACAATTTTGAAATCCCAGTCTGTCCCTTCCCACCCCCTGCCAACCATGAGTCTGTGTTCTATGTCTGTGAGTCCATTTCTGTTTCGTATTTACCGTTTTAGTTCTGTCATGTGCACAGGCATCCTTGTTTTTAGTATCATCTTCATTGAGTTATAACAGGCTTTTTGCGCCTGCGTTTGGAACTTCTGTCGATTATTTTTAACCCTGTGGCATGTGTTTGTTTTCATCAGTGTTGTTCTGCTAATTTTAAAGTGAGAAAACTTAAAATAAAAATATCTCCAAACTGCAAGGCCCTCCTCCTGTTCTCTAGGGCCTGACATTGATTGAAGCCACGGGAAACCGCAGATGAGCTGAGGTGGTGTCAGGCCTCATCTCATCAGAGGGCGCATGTGTTTTATAAAGAGGGATGTCACTGAGACCTGGGAAAAAAACTGCCCTTCTTCATGGGAAGCGGCTGGATAGAGATCAAAACGTGTTTTGCATAAAAGGTTGGTTCTTACACTCTTCTGAAGGCCAGCCTTTGCATCCTGGTTACTACGTGGACACACATTTCCACTTCAGAAGACGGTGCAGCCCTCTTAACTGATGAAGAACAAGGCTTTGTCACCCTGAAATTTGAAGGGAAGTGGACCACCCAGCAAAGAAAGACTAAGAGCAGTCAGTCACGGCAGGGGCGCCGGGGACAGACGCGGACTCAGGCTTTCCTGCCTCTCCACCCGCCGGGCACAAGCTCGACTTGTCTCAGCCGGTGGGTCTGTTGGCGTGTGACGTTTCCTCAGGGAACCGCGTCTGCTGCTCGGCCTGGAATGAGTGGAACCTGCCTGAGGCCAGGACGGCTCCTCCTGACCCGGAGCCCAGGCGGGGCAGCTGTCCCCCGCGTGCAGGGGTAAGAACGGGGTCCGTCTCCCACCTCCTTCCCTGGCGGTACTCGGTGCTCAGGCAGAGCCGGTTGGGGTCCGGTAGACGGGCCGGGGGGGACTCCTGCCCTGACCAGACAACCCGGAGCCCACTGTCTGTCTGCTGCCGGTGGGCCTTGCCCCACAACTAGGTCCAGGCCAGGAGGTGCAGTGTCTTCCCAGCAGCTCCACTGAGGCCGGGAGAGCTGGGAAGAGACTGGTCAAGAGCGGGAGCAAACCCTAAGAGTAGCTGCGGCGCGAGGGGCAGAGCCAGCCTCCTCCTGGCGCGCCTGGTGCTGCTGGAGCAGCTGCCCTTGTCTCAGCGTCCGGACAGCTCGTGCCAGGGAGCCGCATGCTGTGAGCTGGGGGCAGTTGTTCTTTTTATTAAAATCAGCACTTAAATGACCCTTTCCCGTAGGGATGCAGTCTCGCTGCAGAAATAAATCTGCGTGAGAAGTGCGCGCTCAGCAGGCTGCAAAATCTTGCCTCAGGTGTCCGGGCTGTGATGTCCCGCGAGAGCCACCGCAATTCCAGAGTTGATTTATTTTTTCTTTCTAGCAGTTTCTAAGGCTAATCTTGTATTTCCAAAACATAAAAAAAGAAAACCAGAAACGAAACCCCTCATTTAAACAAGTATTAGCCGAAATTGAAGTTCCCTTGGCTTTAAATTTTTATTATTTTCACTTTTTACTTTTGAAAACAACCATGTGTATTTTAATCTGTCTGTTTAGATCCAAAAAATTGATTGACAATTGCCATTCTTTAAAAAAAAAATCTTGGTTCCAAAACATGTTCTGTGGTCAAAAAAACAGATTTGTACTTGTAGTTCTTAAAAAATGAACATTGTTTTCAATTAAGCTTCAGTGTGCTTTCAATTTTTTTGGCTAAGTTAATTGTTGAGCTAATTTTCCAGTCATATGCTATGCGGGGTTTTTAAGTTATTCAAGTATGTTCAGTCCTCTTCAGAAAAGTATTTTTATATGAAAATCGTTCTTTACTTTCTGCTTCGTCCTTCATCATTTAACTGTGTTCGCGTAGGTCTGGTTATTAAGGTCCACAGTCCAGCCATTTTGGGTCCCACAATAAGTGTGTGATTCAGCGGCTGCTGATGGCACATCGGCTGCTCCAGCAATGCGTGCAGATGAGCGAGTGCTTCCCAGTGACCGTGACACAGTCACGACCGTTACACGTGACCGTTAAAAAGACGGCTGTGAGGTGAGGCCGCGTGGACCGGTTTCTCCACCGTCCCCAAGGTCTGTCACGTCAGCAGCACAGACCGAGCAGGACACTGAGTCACCACATCCCCAAGCCTCTGTCCCGAGAGCCCGGGTGGCAGGTTCCCTCCCTGCCCCGGGAGAGGAAAGACAGAGGACCTTTGTGATTTCTTCATTAGGGTCTCATCAGCTCTTCTCTGGTAACAACACACACGTGAAAACGTGGTATTTAGCACTTAAATGTTAAGTTTTGTGTGATGGAAGGAGGGTTTACTGCACTTAATATCCGTTTGCGCAAAGGAGCCCAGGTTTTCCGTTGGCGCCTTCCAGTCAGCAGGTGAGCGTGCGGGTCGTGACGCCAAGTCCGGAGACGCGCGGTCTCGGGTCACCCCACCTGCTTGGGTGAGGGCTTGGAGATTTCACTGTTTGATTTTTCTGATGGAGAAATGCTAAGTTCCCTAATTTTATTTCTAAAGTAGAAATGGAAGGAGGCGGGAGCCTGAATTTGTAAGCTGTTAAATGTGGATGCTTAATGACTGAAAAATATGTGCTGTGCATAGCAGTAGAACTCCAGCAAATGAAGTCACTTTTAAAAGAAAAGCATTGATCTTTCTTTTACTTTGGCAAGGATGTGATGAAAACATACTGTAACTACTTCACCAACTCAGTGTGTTTTGTAGTAGTTTGCCTAAATTGCTTAAATTCTGTAAACGTGACTTTTCATTTTACTTCAGGGAAATTAAATTTTTTTCCTAATGATGAAGCTTTCAAAGGAGTTTCAGTGACTTTTTCCCCCTAAACCCAGAAAGCTGGATTTTCAGATAAGAGTATTTTCTGGATAAATCAGTATTTGCTGCTGCCCCTTTCATGTATCGTAGAAAGTTGCTTTGACTGATGCATTTGAGCGTGCTTGTAGAACTACGTGTAGAGGTGTGGTGCTCACCACCGCTTTAGTAATACTTTTCAAAACAGTGTAACGTTTTCCCCCTTAATTTTAACTGCAGGCCCGCAAGATGGAAATACAGTGGAAGCCGAGGGTACCCGGCGGCTCTGTGGCGGCTCCGGCCTGGGTCCTGCTGCGTCAGCGTTCTGGGTGCAGCCTGGAGACTGGGGGCCGCGAGTCGGTGTGGATGCAGCAAGAGGGATTTGCAGGCGGCATGACACAGCTCGGGTAAGTAAACTCGTCTCAGTTAGACCCTTTGCAGGAAGGAGGGCACGGCCAGTGCGAGTTGGTTCTCAGCAGCCTGCAAGTTTGCACCGATTTACGTTCTTCATGCATTTCACAGATTTCTCACGCATTTGTACCATTAGTGAAGCCTTCGCTGTTCTTTTGAATTTCAGCTGAAGTTTTGTTCAGTATTCTTATTCAGATGAATCCCTTATGTAGCATTTTATGCATTTCATTTTTTTAAAATTTGTATAGTTTTTCATTTTTTATTGTGTTACAGTACGCATGACACAAAACTCACCATTAGTCAAATTCATGGGGACGAAGGGCACAGGGCGGGGGTAACGGATGCTGCCAGTGTCTGGGGAGGAAGAGCCGGGTCACCGTAGTTTTATGAGATGGAAAGAGTCGTGGCGAGACAGTGATGCAGCTGCTCACTTTCTTCTTTCAATTTCTTTCCTTCCAGCTTTGAATTGACAATAAACATCCAGGTTTTTTTGTTTGTTTGCCTGTTTTCAGCCGTTCAGTTTACTTCATAATACTGTGTGCTAAATTTATTGTGTTGCTATATTAAGCACTAATAAAATGTCATTTGTTTTTTTGCCTGTGACATTTCTCTGTTCTACGTACAGGGTTGAATAAAAGCTCCATTAATACCTTAAGGTGTTTCTTACTTGTTAGTGACTCAGACGAGTAGACAGAAGTGCACGACAAGCATCTTGTGATTGTTAAGCCTCGTGAATGATTTCACCAGGGCGCAGGAGCCGGCTTGCTGACTTTCTGATGCTCTGATATTTCAGTGTTGACAACTCACTTATTTTTAGCTGCTGAAGGAGCTTGAAAGCCTTAGGTAAACACGTTCTTAAGACTGTGTGGACAGGGTCGTGGTGTTCTCACTAAACATGAGTCTGTTGAGATGATACACTGTGAGACTTTCTTTAATTCTCATAGTATCTTTCCACCTTCCAGTAGTTGTATAAAACCGACCAGATGAAAGCCACCACAGTTACGGTGGCGTAGCAGCGAGCTTGTTCATGCTGCCTGCACTGAGGGAGCCCCGAGGCCTGGCTGGCGGTTCTGGGGCAGAAGCGCCTGGGAGGAGGCACCGTTGGCCTTGTTCTGCCCGTTATCCCTGCTGTTGGACCCGCCCCGTGGTGGGGGACGTTGGACGCAAGCGCCCCTCACAGAGACGCTGACGGGCATTTCTTATGCTTTGTCTAGAACTACCTTGTACAAGTCGGTTGTTGAAGTTCCTGTCCATTATCCTACTAAGTGTCATAACTTTAAAACTACATTTTTAAAGTTTGGAGTGTGAATCTCCCCAAACATTGTGGGTGACCTCACGCCCTCTTGGAGCACACAGGTTGTGAGTCAGGGTTGCAGGCTGATGGTGGCTGAGGGACTGCTGGCTGCAGCTCGCGGGCAGCTGTAAGTATTCAGACTCTGTCCGTGTTAAATGAAAGTGTGAACGTGTTAGTAACTGTGCTGTAGACTTAACCTCGTGCTTTCGGGGATGCAGAGGACTGTCCGCTTCTGGTCTAAACAGCACGAGGCTCTGCGAGGCACCCTGGCTTTTGTGTCTGCCCGGTTAGGGCAGCTAATCACTTCTCCTGGCTACTGACTCGTGACTCCGGTCAGAGCACCTGCCTTTCACAGTTCACGCTGCACTCTCTCACTGGGGCGTGAGGCTTCCTAGGTGAACCGGGGAAACTTTATGACATACCTTGATGTCTTTGTAAAGAGCAAGCACCGTTGCGTGGACTCTGCTGTGTCGTGGGTCTGTTTTTCATCTTTACCCCAACACCGCACATTCCTACTTGCTGTTCCACTTAGAGTCAGTCTTGACATGAATTAGTAAAGTCTTCCTGCTTTATTCGTCTATTGCAAGATTGGTCGTCAGTTTTTATTATTTCAGTGGGGGCAGAAGAGTCTTTTCAACAAGTGATGCTGTGACAACTGGTAACACAGACTGACACCTGGTCCTCCCTTCTACCGTCTGTAGAGATTACGCTGGGCCAGACTGTGGGCTTGAACAAGACACTGAAAACTATAAAGGTTTAGACAGAACATAAGAGACTATCTTTGTAACCTTGGGGTGAGCAACGGTTTCTTAGAGAAGACATAAAAAGCACTGACGTAAAGGAAAAAAATTGACAAATTAGACTCATCGAAGTTAAAGCTCTGCTCATCAAAAGATACTGTCAAGAAAATGAAAAGATAAAGCAGTGGGAAAAAATATTTGTTCTCTCTGTATGTTATAATCCTTACAAAAATCGAATTATAATTTCTGTATATTTTCTAAATAATAGAGTGGGGAATAAAATAATTTAAAGCTCAGTCCAAAAGAATCTAAGAAAAAAAAGGACACAAGGAAAGTTAGCCTACGGCAGGACAAACAGGAAGCAGAGATAAACGGAGGGTTTAAGCCCAGATGTGTCGGCATTTACATAATTACATTAAATGTAAGTGAATGAAATGTTAGGTGGATTTTAAGAATCCAGCCTCTGTGTATACTATGCAGAGTAGACACAAGTGAAACAGGGCCCAGGACAGTTTGGAGGACAGAAGTTGGTGTGTTGTACGGACATTAACCAGGAAAGGCTGACGTGGTTAGCAATAATAAAATAAGCTTTAAAGTAAAAAGCAATTCTAGAGATAATGGGAGACGTTTCTTGGTGACAAGGGTTTTTCCACCAGGAAGGTAGTGGTTTATTTACAGCAGAAATCGGCATTTTAAAGAGAAAGATACAACCTGCAAGCCAAGTGGGGGATTCTCACATTTGACCGAGGGGTGGGTCCGTAGAGGAGGTAGGACATGTGGACGGCGTAACAAATGGCTAATGGGCATACTTAGAACATTGCCTTTGGTGCTGAAGAACACATGTCCTTTTCAAAAGGACACACAGGGCATTTATAAATATTGACCATAAACTGGGCCATAAAGTAAGTTACAACAAATTTCAAAGGATTGAAATGATGCAGAGCATGTTTTCTGACCACAATCCGATTGCGCTAGGACTGTAACAGAAAGATAACCAGATAGGTTGAAATACATGTGAATGTCGTGCCTCTGAAGGACCCTTGGGTTGAAAAATTTACAGTGGAAATTAGAAAGTATTGTGAATGATGAAGAAAACACTGCATGTGACAACTTGCAGGACTCAGCTTCTTAAACGTCAGAAAGAAAAGCTGCAAATCAGTAAGCCAAGCATCCATCTCAACAAGTAGGAAAAGAGCAGGAAATCAAACTCAGAGTAGACAGAGGGATTAAGTTTTTAAACAGGCGGCAATTCAATGAAATAGGAAAAAAAGTGTACATAGGAAGGGTTCATAAAGCCAAAAGCTTATTACTTGAAAAGGCTTACAAAGTAATGAACAACGACCAACAGACCACGAAAGGGAGCATCACTAGATCCAACAGACGTTACGGTGGGAGAACGTCAGAACAGCCTTACGCTAGTAAACTAGAAATCCTGGCCAAGCAGCGCGCAGCCTAGAAGGACGTCCTGAGGGCGGAAAATCACAGGCCAATCTCGGTCACGAAAATCAAAGGCCCATCAGATGGACATAACACACACAACCCTGAACAAAGTATTAGCAACCAGATGGAACTCTGTCCTGTAGGTCATCCTGGTGTTTCGGTTGATCTGTCTGGGGCCTTGATTTGTATGTTATACTCACTGGAACTTGAATGCCTACCTTCAGTCAACACTGAACCGGAGGTCTCGGCTGGTCCAAGCTGCTGGTAAAGCATTAGCATCCACAAGCCAGTTCAGCCAAACTTCAGGACCCACTGTCAGCAACCGAGAACCACCACATTTCAGAACACTGAACGCAACAGGGCAAGAAAACAAAGTGAACCTGAAAATGTAGTAAGACGACACGGTACTGGGGGCAGAATGGGGAGCCCAGAAGCAGGTCCACGTCTACAGGTGCGTTTGGTTTATGGTAAAGACATCCTGTAGACAGATGGGGAAAGGACAGCCCTTCAGGAATTGGTCCGAGGAGAGCTGCTAGTCATGTGGAAAAAAGTTCATCTTGACCTCTGCCTCCCCGTACACGTGAGAGTCAGGTAAGTGGACTGTAGATCTCAGGGCCAGAGGCTGAAGGCAGGAACCTTTAGAAAGTAATGGGGCAGGATGTCTTCATGGCCGTGCGTAGGAGGGTTGTAAACGTCCTCAAGGAAACGCCGAGGAGGAGACTGACAGCGTGTCAGGCTGAAAATACGGCCTTCTGACCAAGGAGCGCCCTCAGGAGGTGGAGAGGGGCACACGTGCTGTCTGAGAGGGCGAAAAGCTGACGAGGGTGTGCGGGCCTCCCCGATGAAGGGTTCCCACACGACGGTAAGAAAAAGATGACCTAACTGACAGCGGGTAAGAGGCTGGAATAAGCCCTTCGCAAGGTGATTTCCAGGTGGCCGGTGGGAACACAGCAGGCGCTCAGCCTCATCCGCGGCGGCGGGGGCAGGAGGGAGATTAAAACTACAGGTGGACCCTCGCGCTCACTCCCCCGGGAGGCAGAGGGTCAGGAGAGCAGGAAGCCCTGGGCGGGGTGGACCTGGGTCCTGCTGGCGTCTCTTTCTCTCCCCACTTTGCTCTGCACGGGCAGGTGAACACCTCAGCCAATTCACACTTGCCTTCTGGGGTTAAACATTCACATTTTAACTTGTAAACTAGTTTTCAGAAGCCCTGCAGTTGCTGATATTGATGTGTAACTGGCCGATGGGTTAGAGAGTCGGCAGAGAGCATTGGCCATCTCCGTGTCTGTCCGGCCGGGGTGTGATCAGCCAGCGGTCTTAAGATCGGCCGCTTGGCAGGGAGGGCCAGCTGGCGCGGGGAGGCAGCCTGTCGCCCGGATTCGCTGGCATCCCTCTGTGTCTTCGAGACACAGGACTGGCCTGAGCGGGCAGTGGGCTGCTTCTGTCTTTTACCTGTTCCCGGAAAGGAGGGTAGAAACTGGCTTCATTCCTCATCTGGTGCACACGTGGCCATGGCCCGTTTTATAAACGGGAGACTGAGGTGTAGGCAGGAATACGGGCCGTGACAGCAGGCGTGGAGGCCGCCCTCCCCCATCCGTGTGCTCACACCTCCCTGGTGGGCTGCCTGACATGCTCTGGGGGCCGTGGCGACTGTGGCCTGGAGCCCTGGGCATCTCAGGTTCGCGGGCGGCAGCCCGGGTCTGGCCCTCGGGGAGGAGTCGGGCCTGTCTCGCCTGTCCGTCCTCTTCTGGTGGTTTTGCTGGCCTTGGCTCAGCCTCCTCCTGGTCTTTGTCCTCCACGTCCTCCCATCTGTCCTCCCACTGGCTCTCACACTCCCGGGACACGCCAGGACCCCCTCAGCCGGGGTCTGGGCCAAGGTGTTGCCCCTTCACCTGCGTCCCGTGTTCTGAGGGGTTCGGTCTCGGCTGTTGAGTCCTGGGCTGTGCTCCTGTCTCGTGTGGGAAACCTGCCGCGGTTCCGGGGTCCTGAGCAGCCACACCTCTCTCAGCACTGACGCCTCCACCTCCATTGGAAGCAGCAGGTGCGACAGAAAGGCCGGGGAGTCCTTGCAGCACTGCCCCACCTGGCTGTCAGGGCAGGAATGGCCCGGGGCAGACAGGACGCACCAGTCCCCGAAGGAGAGACGGTGGCTCCGTCCAGGCGCTGTCACCATTGTTGTGAAGTGCTGTGAGGATGCATCGGCCCCTGCACTGGGCCCTCAGGTGACAAAACAGACGCTGGGAGTCTGGTGCTGGGTTCACCTCCACCCCGCGTCACCTCCCACACACACACACAGGGGAGCCACACCCCATCCATACTTCCAGCTCCAGTTCTGTTTTGTATTTGTTGTGTTGTAGCCTGTTCCCTTCCACCTGCAGGCGCTGTCTCTGCAGGAATCAGCACACCCGCAGGGGTGCAGTGACCGCCGAGGGCGGGACACTGGGGAGGGTCCAGGTGCCAGGAACCTGGTCTTGTCCCCTGCCACCCTGCAGACCCTCCCATGAGACCTGCTCTCAGGTTGCCAACCCCGGTGGTGTCTTCCATTTCAGTCGTGCTAGGAAGACTGAGGAAAATGTATGAACTGTCTCTAGCGCTGTGACACCCTGGGGTAGCAGGTGGGATGCGTCACCATGCAACAGACAGAGTGGTTGGGTGACCACTTGTGTGGGCATCATGTGGGGACCTGGGGGGCGCGGTTCTGGCTTCAGGACCACGGCAGGTGGCGTTTGCTGTCGGGGTCAGACCTCGCCTCTGGCCAGGCCGCTGCTCAGCCGGCGTCACCCAGCGTGGAGGGTGACGTTCTAATTCTGTCACTTCCGTCTCATTTTCTGTTTGGAATAATCCTTCCACCTTCCAGGGTTTGCTGCCAGGAGCCCCAGTTCATTGAGAAAAGGCAGGGTAAGTGCCGATCATTTGCCTGGATTCACCTGTCATCAAGATAACGACTTGTTTTCGTAGCATCCTTTAAAAAGGATTCGTGTTTATTTATTTATCTTTTATGCTGTGTGAACTCCTGGGTTTAATCGTACACGAAGGTTCAGTTGACTGCAGTTCTGACACCGGGAGCTTAGGCTGCCCGTCTGTGTCCCCAGCCGCACTCCCCGTCCTCAACGCGGCCGGGCGTGTTGGCCCGTTCCCGCCCCAGGCCCGGGATCAGCCGTTTCTCCCAGGAGCCCAGTTTCTGTCAGTGGAGAATGTTGCTCCAGAGCCGTGATCCAGGCAGCAAGATGCTCATTAGCGTCGGCTGGGTCCTCCGCTCCTTGTGCTGATGCTCCCGGCTCAGATTCAGGACTATGGGGCTTTGGGGGTTTTCCACTTCGGCTCTTCTGTTACAACTGCATGTCCTTTTTTCTGCCACCGTCGGTATAAATACTGAGAACTCTTTAAAGGTTGTACATTCTCCCCCATTAAAGGAGTAGATTGTGTCCACGCTGAGCACACGGCCGAGTCTCCCTCTGGACGTGGGTGCAGTCGCGGCGTGTGGTCGTGCGGGTGGTGAGTCTTGTCACCGGTCCGCACGTTGGCGTCCTGGTCACTTAGATCCCGAGGCTCGTGCTGGACCCCGAGCACAAGGAGGTGCCCGAGTCCCTGCGGGCGGAGAATGGTTTTCCTGACATGAAGCCTTTGCCCTCATTTTCTTTCTGTGTCTTACACACGCTACTGCGCTCCCCTCAGGTGCCCTTGGATCGTCTGAGGACGGTCTGCTTTTCCCCTTATTGCCACTTGCTGCTTTTGCCTCGTGCCGAAAGAATTGTTTCCCTTTTGCTTTAAAGCCAGCAGCACCGCTTACAGGCCTGGTCTCAGCCCCAGGCCATGTTCTCAGGGACGTGCTGCGCCTTTCAGCGCCGCGTCTCTGGTCTCTTTCTCTCCAGGGAGAAGTTCTTCCGTCAGGGCTTGTCGCATCTGCTCTGCTCCTTGTGGGCTCTGGCGGCTTGACGCTTGGTGCCAGGATTGAGGTCCATATTTTTTCAATTACCAGATGTCTAGAGTTGAGACCTGTTTTCTCTTTAATCTTCTCTAGATGTCCCTCTGAGAATCGTTTTACTGATTTTATGCGACACCACAGTTGGCTCGTGTAGTTAACTGCCCACGAGCCAGCGGGTCTGCTTCACGTCTCATGATGGACTTGACCTGCCTCAGAAGGTTCATGAAGATGCTTTTTTAAAAATATATTTTATTACGTTTAAAAAGGCATTTTTCCATGAAAAAGATTTCTTTTGTGTGTGATAAATTATAGATTCAGAAGTCATGTTGGCTCCTTTCCACGTTCCATAGCGTGAGTACCCACCCTCCCGTGCGGCTCACACCTTTGGAAGCTAAGATACACGTCACTGTCCCAAGAAATCCCAGACGGGGTCCTCCCCGTCACACGCAGGAGGAGGTGTGTCTGCCCCACGTCACTACCCGGTTTCTCCCGGGTTCGCCCTGTCAGGGGGCCCGTCCGGTGCGGCTGGGAGCAGCAGGGGGGGGCCGTGCCGGGGGTGAGCCGTCCACCTCGCTGCCCACCCTGCGCTCTGAGAAGCTCCTCGTGGACCCTCCCTTGGTTGGAAAGGTCTTCACGTCACAAGTGTGCCTGCTGCTGGCCCACAACCCAGTTTATGAGACAGACAAATCGGGGTCATTTCCCAGGAGACAGGAAGTTCACTGCCGGGTTCCCGTAGACACAGTGTGTGCCTAAAACGTGTGGCTTGGGCCGCATCCGAATGTGTGACTTGCTCAGTGTGCAGGAAGCATCACCTGCAACATGAGGTTTGTGTGAACCTGCGGTGTGTGCACCGCTCATCCTTTTGCACAGAAAGTTTCAAAGAGGACAGAGGCTGTGGAGGGGAAGGGGCGTGAGGCCTGAGACTCAGTCTGGGGGTCGGCCCCCTAGGTGCAGGGCCTGGGCACGTCTCCTGACCTCCGTGCGGCCTCCGAGGCCACATCCCCAAAGGGAAAACCGAGGCCTCCTCCACCTGCAAGCCTGTGATTCTGGGAGCATTTATTCTATACAAAAGAGCTGACTTAATGAAAACCTCAACAGTTTTACAGCACCTTTCGAGGCTTCACGGAGCCTGACGTGTCGTGTTCTGTGCAGAGAAGGTCATAGAACTCGGGTGACCCTGTGTGAGCGGTGGCGGTCTGCGACCCTGTTATTCCCGAGATCTACAGTCAAGTGGGGAAAAGGTGCTGTGTGAGTTGTTTCTCGTAGACACCAGAGCATTTGTGATCGACACGGGCTCTTCAAACACCCACAGGTCTCTGTCTCTTCTGTTACATTTGAGTCACGTGTGCTCAGAGCCTGCCGAGAATGTCAGAACATTAGAGTTGCTCTCTCTGGTGTCGTGGTCTTCTGGCTCTGTTCTTGCTGCTCAGACGCTCACTACTGGACGTCGGGGTCTTGGTCCCACGTCAGGGGAGCCACCGCCATGTTATGGGGCCTCATCCCAGGATACACAGCCGTGGTCACCCACTTTTTAGGTGTCACGTGGTCTGCTAAGTGTGGCTGTTTCCTCGTGGGAAGTTACACATCTCATAACATTAGAATTTCCCTGTGCTGACGCGAGTTACCTCCCTGACTGAGTGCACTGAAATGGAAAGTGCACACATACCGGAGGTACGCAAAGGAACCAGACGCGACAGATTTGGACCGGTGCCTTCTTAGCCGGCCAGCCGAGAGTTCTGGAACAGACATCATCACCTCTTTCTGCGTTGGTGACATAACACGTGTCATTGTGTCCCCGTAACTCAGTAGAAGTGTAAATGGGACATTACATCTTTCTCTGGCTCCGGCTGCGGGGTTCGTAGCACCCGCCAGGGCTCAGTAAACATTGGATGAACGAGGTAGTGAGCTCATCCCTCTGCTCTTCGCTGACGTAGGCCAGACAGTCTGCAGTTGCTTCTAGCATCTTCGACAGGGTTTCTGCTGCCTCAGATTTAGCCGAAGGACCCAGCTTGACTTGGCATCTCAGCCGTCAGCAGTAACTGTTTCTGCCAAAGGTGCTGTTCCTCCTAGGTGAGGCTGTCTGAGGGGCTGCCTTCAGGGAGGGAGCCCGCGTCCCAGTAGCCCAGGTCCAGCTGTGCCAGTTTTGAAGGGCTGTTTGCTCCCACATCTCTCAGAATCCTGCCAGCTGGAACGATGCTCCAGAACCTCATTTTAAACAAATACTGTTATAATGATGCCTGTTCCTTGAGTGCATCTCAGTACCTTGTTAGTCCTGAGAGAAACTTTATTTTTATCAGGTGTGCTTCTGACGTGCAGGTGTCTGACGTGCAGGTGTCTGACGTGCAGGTGTGTGTCTGACGTGCAGGTGTGTGTCTGACGTGCAGGTGTCTGACGTGCAGATACATTTCTGACGTGCAGGTGTCTGACGTGCAGGTGTGTGTCTGACGTGCAGGTGTCTGACGTGCAGGTGCGTGTCTGACGTGCAGGTGCGTGTCTGACGTGCGCCCAGGTCCTGGGGAGCAGGGGCGGGCTGCTTCCCTAACTGCTTGCTTCAAGTCAGGGTCTCTTGTTTACACATCCCACCTCCCCCAGCCCCAGCGCTCCTTTCTGTGTTTACGCGAAGCTTCGAGGTCGGCGGTCCCTCTGCAAGGCTTTGTGCCCCGCGACCACACAAAGCAACTGTGGCGGAGAGCCGTGGGTGGGCGTTGGACTCTGAGAACACGTGTAACCATTTGCAGTGCAGCGGGCTGTGCTTTTTTTCCTGTACACTTGCCTATTTTTTTCCATCATAAACACATTCTATAATCAGCTAATTTCCGAAAAATTAAACTGTGCACGTAACAGGTGAGTCTCACTGTGTCACTCCGTGAAAGAAGCCAGACGCAGAAGGCCACGTGGTGTGTGATCCCAGTTCCCTGAAGTCTGAGCTCCAGGGGCAGAGTGATGACTGGTCCGTGGCAGGGGCTCACTCAGTTACACAAGCGTGGCGTTCGCACTGAGCTGAGTCTGACAGTGTGAGTTACGCTATAAACTGCAGAAATGTGTGCATCTTCAAGAACACCGTGCAGACCCAGCACTGAAAGCAGTTGCTCTGTGTGGGAACCTGGAGCCGTCCGGACGCTGGCTGAGCCACAGTCTCCTCTCCTGAAGAGTCAGTGTCCCTGCAGGCAGGGAAGGAGGCTGACCCCCACGTGGTGCTGTGAGCTGCAGGGTCCAGACAGCTTTCTCATTGGTGCCACCTGCAGAGACAGAAAAGGAGTGTCTGACCATTCGGGGAGGCTCCCGACAGTGACACAAAGACCAAAACAGAAGTCGGCGGGGAGGGCTGAAGGCCACCACTGCCAGGAAGCGGCAGAGGCCGGGCGGCTCGGTGGCTGTGGGCAGGGTGGCCGCCAGAGATGGAGAAGTTTCAGGCTGCGATGCTGCTGGGGGGTGTGGGGGACACTCTGGGTCACGGAAGTGCCTTCAGGGAGGGCAGCGCCTCAGGCACCAAGACCCAGGAGGAGCTGCGGGCATTCGGGGGCCTGGACCACCTCGTGCTCTCACCAGAGAAGTGGCCGGTGAGTGACAACACCATCATGCACATGGCAACGGCGGAGGCCCTCGTCACAGGTAAGGCTCAGCCCGCGCCCTCGCAGGCGACGGCGGGGCTCTCGCCCCAGGGGTGAGGGTGTTACCAGTGCCAGGGTTGGAAGTGCGGTCTGACCCACACCAGTGTGCCCAGCAGGCCGGCGGTGCAGGGCCGTGCCCCTTTGTGGCCTTGGGGACAGCGTGATCTCACGCTGCTTGTCTGCAGGTGCTGCCTCTTACACCAGACTTTCCATTGGGTTTGTGAAGGTTCACAGGCTGAGCCTCTGTTTCTAGAGTTAAAACTGATCAAACCTCCCACTTTGCAGCTGTTTGGGACGAGGGTTAACTTTCCACTGCAGGTGTCAGACCCCTTCCTCTGAATGTATTTGGTGAATGTATAAAATAATAAGCCAGTTTGCAATTTGGACCCAGTAAGACAGTGTTGTTTGGGGATTACTTAGAAATTCCGATGAGTCGCGGCTAAAATGCCATCTACCAAACTGTGCGTTAGCTCAGGTCGCTGCTCACCCATAAATATGCCCCAAGAAAACGCTACAAAATGGGTTGAGATGGGGAGAAAACAACATTCCCTGAACTGCCCTTAAAGCAGCAGGTTGATTTCAGGGACAGTCCGTTTTTGCTGAATTTGGTGAAACAGCAGGTGTCTGATACGAAGGTATCTGCTCTGTTAGAGACTGTTAGAGTCATCAGCGTGTCATTGCAAAATGAGAGTCCAAGGCAGCTCTGCAGTCTCTGGAATGTGAATCTCACTGTGCGCTCACCGCGGGTCCACGTGTGCTGGGGACTCGGTTTAGCTCTGCTGTCACTGCTCAGGAATGCGCCTGCCCCGCCGGGTCCCAAATAGCTGGGAAGGGAGCTGCACACCACAGATAACCGTCTCAAGTCTGCACAGTGACACAGTCCAGATGATCCTGTTTCATGTTTCCGGGAGGTTCTCGTGCCCCTCTGTGTCCCATCCAGGTGCACAGGGTGCCTGCGTGCGTGCCTGGGGCTGGTCCCCCACTTCTTACACCCCAGTCGGTCTGTGCGGTGACCCCTAGACAGCCCACGGCTCATGGCGGGAACTCGCTCTCCCAGGACAGGTCCAGTCGAGTCCTCTTGGCAGAAGCCACCGACCCCGGGTGGCCAAGGGGGACGTGTCGTCGGGCGGGTTCTCACAGGGGCGCCACCAGGGACACAGGCACCATCATGCATGTGAGAAGGCCTGCTCCTCCGGAAACTTGAGCTCACTAAAACTCTAAGCTGAAATTTGTTTAAGTTCTTGAACAGCCCAAACTTTCCCGTTAATAACAAGTTGCAACCTGTGGAGGGGCGTCTGAGTCACGTAAGTAATGGTGACCGCTGACTCAGACACGGCCCCAACTGTGGCCGGTGCTCCCCTAACCCTGGGGGTATCGTCTTCTGGTCCTCACGTCACCCTGAAGGTCCACTTTATTACGGCAGAAAATAGGAGAAGGAGCTGCACAGAGAGGTTGGGTAACTTCCCAGGGTCACACAGCCGAGCGTCTCAGAGCAGGACTGGAACCCAACCTCTCGCACCTGCATCTGAAGCACCGTCCCACACCTGGGACTACTGGACAGCCAATAGTCCGGGGGCCCAGTGGCAGCTCTTCATGATTTCCAAAGACAGGCAGACTTCCTCCTGGGGAGCCGCATCTTGGTGTGTTGAAGGATGTCTCTCTAGCCAGTGTGTTAGGCCGGCGGCAGGGCTGGGGAGCCGCAGTTCTGCTCTAGAAGGAGCAATGGGTGACGTCTTGCTTTGGGGCATGTCCCTGAAACACTGAACAAAAGCAGACGCTGACCTGGGGAGTGGTGTCTGGTACCCTGCAGGGCAGGCGGGTGACCGACCCTGCACACGATCCACCAGAGGCTCCCCACTGAGAGGGACCGTCCCCTGGGGCTCCAGAGCCCCACACGCCCAGCTGCCCGGGGGCTGTCCTCCCTCTGAGCCTCCCTCCAGGAGCTAACTGACACACCTGTACAGGTTCTGAGAGGACTGGGGGCGGCACAGGGAAGCGTGACCGTAGTATTGTGGGAAGCTGGCTGCCGGCACACCGTTGTCTGTCTTCCTCCAGCGTCATCTGTCTGGGGGTCAGCAGCTCCTCCGTCCTGGTCCAGCAGTGGCCATGTCACTGCTGCTGCAGGTGAGGGACCGCCAGGGATGCCAGCAGTGCCACCTGCGTGTCCGCCAGCTGCGGGGCGTGGGTGGGCGAGCCTCTCCAGACTCCACGTGGCTGCCTCTCCATCCGTGGCCGCAGGAATCGCGTCTGGAGAAAGCTGGTGTTTTTGCTGCAAAGTAACTTGACGTTGGCTTTGAGCCTGTTCTTTACGTCGTGAGCTGGGAGGCGCACAGGTGGTCTCACGAGCGGGTCTGTCCCTTGGGAGACGGGCGGAGAGCGGAGTGAGGTGGGAGAGTCAGCAGGTGGAGCTCCAGCGGGAGGCTGTGGGCCCTGCGGCTTTGAAACATCCAGCCTGAATCCAGCACTGGGAGTTCTGTTGCCGTTTCGCTTTTAAGGAGCTTTTCCCCTTCAAGAGGGACGCGACTCCAGAACAGAATGACTCCCTGGGGGGAGGGGCCAGGGCTGCTCACTCCAACTGGGGCTGCGTTGTCCCAGCCTGTGTCCTTACTCAGCAGGAACTGGAAAGAGGCCTGCAGGAGTCCAGGCGAGGCTTTACTCAGGGAGCGAGAACAAGCAACAGGTGCCTGGGCTGGCTCCTTAAACGGGGTGAGGGAAGAGCGGGTCGCTGGGCCGGCACCCCCTGGGCCCGCCATGCTCAGGCCCTGCCCTTGCTCCCCACGCCTCAGAAGTGGCAGTTGGGTTTTGATCTTTTTGTGTCATAATTTGCCTCCAGCCACACGTGCACGTGGTCACCTTGTAGTTTCCTTGTGTGGTCGTTGCTGGAGGGGACAGTACAGCAGTGGGTCCCAGGTCCCAGCCTGTCTCAGCAGTGGCGGCAATGGAGGACCTAGACATGTCTCCCAACCATGGTCACCCAGTGTCACCCAGTGTCATCTGGTGTCAGCTTCCACAAGACCAGAAGGACTCACTGCCCCTCAACCCAGATCTTACCACACCCTCCCATCCCCACTCAGAACTTGGGCAACACTGTGTGGGGGTGGACAGACAGAAGGTCGGGAGCCACTCCTTCACCAGTTCTGCCTCCGGAGGGTCACGACTCTGGGGCACGAGGCCACCCCCACGACCCTGCCTGGACGGGGAGCTGTTGCCTGGTGCATGTGAAACCTCCCTCCTGTCCTGTCCGCGCTGGGACCCTGGCTGGGAGGCAACCTGGGTTTTCATGCCGACAGCACCCCACAGCCTGCTCTGAGCCCAGGAGAGCAGGAGGAAGATGGTCTCCCCACTTCCCCTCACACCTGCCCAGGGCGGGACTCCGCCCCCGGAGAAGAGGGGCAGGACGGCTCCAGAGGGCAGCCCACGGCCTGAAATGCAGTCTGAGCAGAGAATGAGGCTGGTGTCCGTCAGGCTGCACTGGCAAGTGTCCCTGTCCCCGCACCGTCCCCACTCTGCCCTCCCACGGGGCCGGGCACCTTGGACCCCCATTGCAGAGCACGTGTGGCCTCGGTCCAGCAGGCTGTGGGTTAACTTAATGGCAGAAAAGCTCAGGTTTTGCCATGGAAACCCTCTTAGCAGCTCCGGCCCCGGGCAAGTCACTGAACCTGCCTGATCCTTCTCTGGGGAAAAGAGTGGGACCGACACAGCGCAGCCGACGGCAGGCGGTCAGGGTGCCTTGGCGCCCTGTCCTCTGTGCCCCGTCATCAAGGGACTCGAGACCTTGCTTGTCCCCGAAACGCCTTCCCACGGCTGGGGACGCGGCGGGACGCTGGGACAACGGGAACTCGGCTGTCTCACGGGTGCGAGAGTTGGGGGGGGGTCAGCTTCCATACCTCAGACGTGGGCCCCGTTGGGCCCGGCCATCCTCGCGGGGATAGACCCCTCAGCCGCAGATGGGGGTCGTGGGCTTTTCTAGACTCACGTGAGTAACTAGAAGCGTCACGACAACCAACTACAATTCAATTAAATGAAACCCAGAGCGTGCTTCTCTAGGGCGCAGGGTTGTGCTGGACAGTCGCCGAACTCTTCCACCTCTTGTGGGGGACGGGGCTGTCGCCGCCCTTGTCCCCGCCGCTCCGGTCTCTGTCCACCAGCCCGACCCTGCTGTCCCTCCTTCCTAGATTACTGGTGCCTGGACGACCTGTACCGTGAGATGGTGAGACGCTACGTGGACGCACTCGAGAAGCTTCCGGAGCACCGAGCAGACCCGGCCACCGTCGAAGGCTGCTTGCAGCTGAAGCCAGACAACTACCTCCTGGCCTGGCACACGCCCTTCAACGAGAAAGGTCAGGGGTGCTCTCCTCCCCCACCTGCCCGCACCTGGGGCACCGGCCCCGGCCTGGCATCAACCGAGGGGTGGTCAGCTTCCCAGCTCCTTGTCCCCATCACTCCTTTCCTTTAAGGACCGTTTTCTACTGCTTTCCCTTTAAATGTGTATTTTTAGCCAAAGTGTCAAGGAAAGCACACGCCTCCTGAAGAAAGGCGAGTCTCCACCCTGACGTCCTGTGCTCACGGGGTGAGGCACTGGGTCTCTGTGCCCCAGGACCTCTGCCCCTGGTGTCCTGGGCCCGCCCTCCGGGTTTACACTGAAGGAAGCTGTCACGTCAAATGTTAGTAGCACGTAAATAAGCAGGAGAATGTGGTCCATAATAAGGAGAAAAGTAAAAAAATCAGAAGTGGTGAAATCTGACACTCACATCAAGCAAGTATGGACGATAATAGGTGCTCTGTGTTTTCCAAAGCAGAGACGTGTAGGCATAAAAAATAGACCTAAGTCACGTTTCCAGAGAAAAAGACTGCACTGTCTGAGTTGAACGTTTTCCTGGCTGAGATTAATAGAAGATTAGACATTTCAGGGGGAGGTTAGAGGGTCTGAAGGCGCAGCAGCAGACGCCTCCAAGACGGGGCAGAGAGAGACCCCGACATGAAAGGGCCCGAGCGCCAGGACGGGCAGAGCGGCCCCACCGCCCACGGCTCACGTCAAAGAGAGGGGAGGACGGCTCCCCTCAGAAGCAGGGAGGAGGCCCCACGCCCCGAGGGCATCTTCCAGGCAGACAAGCGTGGGGGGCTCATCCCCTGCTCCCTGCTCGGGAGACACACCAGGGAGCTGTTCAAGGGGAGAGGACGCCACCAGCGGGGCCCAAAGTGAGGAAACAGTGACAACCTGGGTTTTTTTATTGAAGGGCAGTGGCTATGCCATGTCGTGTTGGTTTCTGGCGTGCAGCACAGAGACTCAGTTACACACACATACACACACTTGTTCTTTTTCAGATTCTTTTTCATTCTAACTTACTATTCAAACCTCGCTGAAAGATAGTAGACTTTAAAAGTAGTAGCCATGTTACTGTAGAGCACAGGAAACTATATTCAATTTCTTGTAATAACCTAATGGAAAAGACTGAAAAGAAAAAATGTGTATGTATGTATGTGTGTAACTGAATCGCTTTGCTGTACAACTGAAACTAACATTGTAAATTGACTACACTTCAATACAAAATAAAATGTTCTATAAAGTGGTAACCACGTGCTGCAGGGCTTGTCAGCTGTGTCTGAGCAAATGCTGGTGCAGGTGTGAGGTCTTCATTGGAGCCATGACATGGGTCCAGTGCCGTGAAAGCAGACTGACCGCTCAGACAGTGAAGGTCAAAGCTCGTAGGTCAGTGAGAGACGTTGGAACCACCGTGATGATTCTCGCTGGGGAAGCAGCCACGTGCCACCTGGGCTCCTCGGCTGGTCCAGGCAGTGCCAGCCGACCCCACCCCCACCGTGGGAGAAGCCCCCCCACCCCAACTGGGGGCCACGGTGAACGTCATCATCCAGCACCTCGTTACCCTGCGGGGAGAGGGCCCGGGAGGGTGCGCACCCACGACTCCCCTGCCTGGGCTTCAGGAGGGACTTATGTTTGCAGGAGCCTGGAGCGGAGGCCCACGGGGATCTCCTGCGCATCTCCTCCTCCCGTGAGGGAGCCTGCCTCCAATCAGCCTGTGTTGAGTCCTGGGCAGCTCTGAGCACCCAGGAGGTGCGGTGGCCGAGGTCTGTGGGCCCCCTTCTGCCCTGGCACCGTCCTGGCCCTTGCTGTCCTCGCCTGTGCGAATCCTCCCCTGCCGCCGGTGCTGGATCTCCCTGCTCATCCGCATGCAGTCCAAGAAGGGAGGAAGGAGAGGAAGGGCAGGGGCAGCACCAGCAGGCAGGACGTGGGGAACCAGCAGCCGGAGGCTGGACTCGAACCTCATCACGCATCGCACCAAGTGTGAACGGTCCGAGGACCCAAGGGGAAGCAGAGTCCGGGTGGGACAGAGAGGCGGTCCCAACTCTGTGCTGCGTACGAGAAATGCTCTTTAAATATAAAGACACAAACAGGTTAGACGGGAAAGACACGCCCCCTGACGCCGACCAGGGGAGAGCCGAGGGACAGGAAAACACACAAAATGAGAGTGTTGCCGGGAAACAAGGCAGTTTCGTCAGGACCGCGCATCCATCCACCGGGAGGAGCGGCAAACCTGAACGTCCGTGTTCCTCGTAGTAGGCCCCCCAAACAGGTGCGGCCAAAGGAAGAGAGCTGCAGGGGACAGACAGCCGCGGTTGCAGGCAGGGACGCCAGAGCACGGTCGCAGGCCGGAGACTGAAGTCTTCATCCTCGTCTTCACTAGGAGAAGAAGAGCAAATTGAGCCCAAAGGAAACAGAAGACACGAGAAAATGAGAATCAGAGAGAAAATCAGCGACACAGGAAACAGAAAACCAACGAAACCAGAAGTGACTCTTTGAGAAGATAAAAAGTTGACAGTCCCCTGGACAGGTGATCGAGGAGGAGGGAGGCGCGCACATTCCCGGTGTCGGTGGGGAGGGGTGGCGTCACGCCAGAGTCTGCAGGAACCGAAGGGAAAGTGGAGGAATGATGCTACAAGGTTTATGCCGATAAATTTAACAACTTAAATCAGACGGACAAATTCCGGGAAAGACACGAAGTACCACGGTCACTCAAGACTGAGCAGGTCACCCGGCGGCCTCGTATCTGTGGAGAAACACAGAGGAAGTGGGGCTCTGCCAGACAGCGAAGCAGTAACACCAGCGGTGCCCAGCTCTCCCCAGGGAGCAGAGGGCGGGAAGGCTTCCCGAATTCACTCCTCTCTCCTCAGGACGCTGGTAAGAGAAGGGAAAGGGAAGCCGCCGCTGGGAGAGGACGTGGCGAAGCAGACACTTGATGAGGATCTGAGTCCGGAGCTGCAGAGGGCCCTCAGAACCTAACGATGAGAAAAGCAGCCCAGTACGAGACAGGGGGAGCTGTTCAGCACAGCCCAGAGACGCTAAGACGCCCTCAGTCCGCACGAATGAAGCGTGGCCCCGGCTGCCCCCGGCTGCCCCCAGCTGCCCCCACGCGCGTAGCAGGGTGGCCGACTGCAGTGCGGCCAGGACGCGGCTCACAGTCCGGGGCATGCAGCCGTGCGGCCACTTCACAAACCAGCGTGGCAGTCTCTTAAAAAGCCTAACATTGATCCAACACCGAGCTCCACGTTCTGCCCCGAGGAAAGAAAGTGCCCGTCCGCGTGAGGTTTGGTCATGAATGTTCACAGCGTCTTTGTCTGCAACAGCCCAAACTGGAAAAGTTCAGACGTCCATCAACAGGTGGATGGACTGGGCACCTCCGTCCCCACGGTGCAGCCCACCTGCTGGACAGCGACCTGGGTGGGTCTCAAGAGAGGCACGCGGAGCGAAAGCAGCCCGGCAAAGAGTCTGTGCTCCGGGGCCTGTCCTCACACAGACCTGGGACCTGCAGACTGAGCTGCACTCCCAGCCCCGGGGCCGCGTGGGGGGCCCAAGGAACTCTGGGGGACGGACACATTCAGTGTCTTTGCTTAGGGGCTGGTCCCACGGGCCACCATGTCAGGACTGACTTTGCAGTCTTTAAATACATGCAGCTGATCGTACATCAGCTGTAACTCAGTGAAGCTGTTTTTAAAGAGAAAAAATGTGTCATTAAAAGACGCTGTGTGCACAGTTCTGTCTCCTAAATTTTCGCAGCACAAGCACCTTTCGAGCATGTCCACACACCATGAAAATTCCATTTTACATACAATGGAAAAGAATCTGAAAGGAGAAAATACGCACGTGTGCACACGTACACCTGAGTCACTCTGCTGCACACTTGAAACTAACCCTGTAAGTCGACTGCACTTCAATAAAAAATGTTCCTTAAATTCTGGTTTTAAAGGCGCTGTGGCATTCCAGCACATGCTTGCTTTGCGATTTCTTTCATCTCTTTTCTTTATCAGGAATTTACTCAGTTTCCCTATTTTTGACTCATTTGAATGGCGCTACGATCAGTGTGTTACTACATGAATCTTTGTTCATGTTCGATCACTCGTGAGCGCTAGATTGCTCTAACTTCAGGTTTTCCGTGCTCCACGTAGGCTCGGGGTTCGGAGCCGCCACCAAGGCCATGTGCGTGGGCATGCGGTACTGGAAGCCGGAGCGGCTGGAGACCCTCGTGGAGGTCAGCATCGAGTGTGGCCGGATGACCCACAACCACCCCACAGGTAGCACCTGGCGGGCGGGCGGCGCCCACGTGGCCAAACCCGTTGTTTGCTTTGCTTCTTGGTGGGCAGATTTGGCTTCAGTTCTGCTTTCAACCTGAGAGCAGGGCTGGCAACGAGCCGGTGGCCGTGGACAGGAAAGTGTTCTCCTTGGTTTCACGTGGCTCATGTCACAATAAAGACAAAAGAGCAGCCCTGGGTTCTGGAGGAAACTGGGATCCATGCGGGAGTCACGGGAACCAGCGGTTCTGTGCGGTCGTCCCCCTGGAGCCAGCTGGGCGATCACACTCCACGTGGCCCTGCGCTGCGCCCCAGCTGGGCTCTAGGCCAGACAGACACGGGCTAAGGGAGCTGGACCAAGTCCCCCCACTGCCCAAGCCTGCATCTCCTCACCTGTGGCAGGGCCTGCCGGCTGCTAGTGAGGAGGGAAAAGGGAACCTCAGGGGACCTGCGCTCTGGGTTCCCCGGGCCCGTGGTCCGAGGGCGGCAGCGCCGCCTGTGAGACGTGACCAGGAAGGTAGCCAGCCTCCTCGTGACCCGCCGTTGTCCCGGCGAGGTGTGTCACACCCTCCCCAGCCCCCTCGAGGTTGGGGCTGCCAGCTGCCCCATCCAATGTCACCTATGGTGCCCAGGTTTACCTGTGTCAGCCGCCAAACTGCAAGGCCCACCCTGTGCCCCCGGATGCGCCCCTCTGTGGGCAACGTGGCACCCAAGGCGTGAACGTGACAAAATATGCCTTTGAGTCCACGGCAGGGGTGACAGCTGAGCCACAGCCTCCACAGATGAGTTCGTTAGATCCCTAAGGTTTGAGCAGAAGGCATACAGTGTAGCTGGCGGTGGGGGGAGGCGACACTGGGGACAGTTGGGGCCGGTGGACCCTGGACGCCTGCTCACTCACGGTTCAGCCGAAGTAAAGTCAGCGTGAATAGCCTTCAAACAGGAAGGGGCTGAGCATTTGGAAACAATTTGGTGAGTATGGGAATCTGGTTTGAAAATTTAATCGTCTAAGACGTGGGCTGATGTATCACCCACTCGTATTAAGGACGTGTCACTTCCTGCATGGGAGTCAAGTCGTTTGCATATTTTTAGGGTGATGACGAGGGTTCGACTGTGCACAGTTGACAACTGCACTCTCCTTGTCAATCTGAGCTGCCTTTGGCAGCAAGAGCTGCGATGTCTATTCCCCACAGTGCGGCGGAAATGCCCCGTGACGGGAGGGGCGCTGGCGGGTGGTCAGAGCGAGCCGAGCCCTGGGTGTGAGAACTGGATGCTCATCCCTGGAGCTGACGTCTGGGCAGAGGAAGCGCTCCCTCGGGCTGGCCGCATCCCTCCCATAGCCGCTCTGCTCACACAGGAAGCAGGTGTTCCCCCTGAAGGACGGCCGTGACCCTGGGGCAGGTGGAAATGGGAGGTCAAATCTTCAAGGTGGGTCCTGGTCAGGGACGCAGGGGCCAGCATGCCCCCTGACGGCCCCCTGTGCCCCCAGGCTTCCTCGGGTCCCTGTGTACCGCCCTGTTCGCGTCCTACGCTGTCCAGGGAAAGCGGCTGGAGCAGTGGGGGCGAGACATGCTGAAGACAGTCCCACTGGCCGAGGAGTATTGCAAAAAGACCATCCGGCACCTGGCAGGTGAGCCCGGCCTCCCTCCCGCACCCACTCCCTGGCGCCCGGGAAACGGGCAGGTCTCCACTCACCCAGAGCCTGATCTGAAGACCGGCCCCCAGAGAGGGCAGGGCTGTTCACCCGCAGTGAAGCCAGAGCAGCCCCATGGGGCCCGTGTGACAGGCTGACCCACGAAGAAGGTCTGGGGTATCACCTGGCTGGGGGCAGGGGGCTGGCGTGCTCGGGGACCCCCAGCCGTGACCCCAGGTCTCTGTGGAGACCGCCTGGCATCCCTGAGGCTGGACGGCGGGGGCGGGCGCTCCCCACTCTCAGGCCCCCCCGGCCTGATGCTCTTCCCACCTCAGTCTGCCTCGTGGACTGGCTCCCCAGCCTCCCTACTCAGCTCGCACTCGGCTGGGCCTCGAGCTGGACGGGAGGACGGGACCGTGTGCCAGCCCAGCCACCGAGGTAAGGATGGCGAGGCGCTAGGCCCAGAGCATCCCCTGCCTCCGGTTCTCGACCACGGGCGCTGTCCCCAGTCCCCATCCCCGGTCCCCGTCACCCACGAGCCAGCACAGCTGCTGCCCCAGACTTCCTGGGACAGCGTCGCACACACGTGACTTCAGGAAGTGGCTTCAGTGCCTCTGGGGCATGGACGTCAACCTGTTAATTAGGGCTGACATCCTCTGTCCTGACTCGGCAGGCACAGTGTTGCATTAACAAAAATGCACAGGTTTAGAATTTCCAAGGGAACGCACTTAAAGGTGCTGCAGACTCTGCCTCAGTGTAGAACATCTGAGTCGCTTTTCCATCTCCACCTTCCTTGCTTGTGTCTCAAAGTGGCTACGAGTGTGTTTTTAAATTTCCAGAGCAATTGTTAAGGCAAGGTGCCAGGTTCCCCTCCGCCCGGCTGGAGGCATACAGCCTGGCCTCTGTCCCCTCCCGCTCACTGCCCCCACAGCCGCGTGCCCAGCAGGACGGCGACTACCGCCTGCCCACCTGCTCTTTGTGTTTAGAGTACCAAGAGCAGTGGTTTTACTTCGAAGCCAAATGGCAGTTTTACTTGGAGGAGAGAAAAATCAGTGAGGACTCGGAGACTGAGGCCAGCTTTCCCGACCACTACGATGCAGAGGAGCGAGACAAGGTAGGCCTGCCAGGTCCGGGCCCCATGCCCAGGAGCCACCCATACCATGGACGACTTCGTGGAGGGAGCCTGTTTGAAATGGACACTGCTTTTACCTTTTCATTTTCTCTGGTTATAAGCACGATTTGTGCTAGAAAAATTGAAAATGTGATTTTTAAAAATATTCCGTTTCACTTCATCTCTCCTAGGGGCTGGGGGCTGGGACGTACGGTCGCATAGGATAAATAGGTTTGTGCAAACCACCTGCATTCCCCATGCTGAGAAAATCCCCTAAGTGGCTGAAATCACTGGGGTCACATTTGGTAGCACAAGAGAAAACCCTAAGTAACTGTGGCTTAGCCAAGACAGAAGTTTTCCGTCCTTACATTGAGGGAGTCCAGAATTGAGTCAGAATTCCCTTGCAAGAAGGAGCTGAAGATCCTTCTGTCTAGCTGCTCTGCTGTTCTCAGAGCATGCCTCATAGCCCAAACTAGCCACCCCAGCTCCAGCCAGCACATCTGCATTCCAGGTGTCAGGAAGGAGTAGGGAGAAAGGAAGGGCCCACCCTTCCCTCTTCAGGTGCTTCCTACTGCCCTTTCATTCGTGTCTTACGGCCCTCCCTGGGTGCAGGAAGACGCAGAAACACTTCTTCCAGTGGAGACGCTGTTGTCCCAAACCGACGCTGACTCTGTTGCTAAGGCACAGGGGAGTGATCTGCCCACGTCCACCTCCCTGCTCTCCTCAGTCTCTCACAGAGGGACTTGCTCTGTGCCACCAGCTGCTTGAGCCATCATTGCCCACAATCTCCAGCCAGTCTGCGGCCCTGACCACACACAGTGCCTGCTCGACCTCGCTTGTCCCTTCGCCCCACCCAGGCCGCAGGTCGCAACAGCCCCTCACTGCACTTCAGACCCTTTGCTCGCAGACTTCACTGCCTGCAGCTAGCACGTTCATTTATCTGGGGGGGCTGGGGGCATGAGGGCCGTGGGAGACTGTCTCCTGCTCACTGTCCCTCCGCAGCCTGGGGCACGCCTGCACAAGGTGGCATCACATAAGTGCTCGGTGAGCGAGTGAACAATGGTCCCCTAGATGAACCAGGAGCTCCTGCTGTGATGTGTCTGACGCAGTGTCCCCTCCCCTGATGGTGGCTCTTTCTCCAGACCTACAGGAAGTGGAGCTCGGAAGGTCGCGGGGGACGGCGGGGCCACGATGCCCCCATGATCGCCTACGACGCTCTCCTAGGAGCCAGGGGCAACTGGACGGAGCTCTGCCACCGGGCCATGTTCCACGGAGGTGAGACGGTCCTTCCCACACAGCCAGCCGCCTCCCCCTCAGGAGCACGCAGTCCGCAGTCAGCCCGTCCCAGGAGCACACAGTCCGCCCGTCTGGCTGTGCTGACGGCTCAGGGTGTGAGGAGCTGGACTCCTCGCCTCCCGGCAGCAGTGCCAGTCCCTCGCCGGTGGGTTTGCTTCTCCGCCAGTGGCCATTTCTCGGCCAGTGTGCAATAAAAGGACACCCGCCAGGCCCCTCCTGCATGCACAATCCCCACCCACACTGCGGGGACCTCCAGTTCCCGGGAGACGGGGAGCAGCGGGGAGGACAGCAGGGCCCTGAGCAGCTGGCTGGCATGCGGAGGAGGGGGCGGCCCCAAACCCGGCTGAGGGCAGGAGGGCAGCCCACGGGGCCAGGAGCTCGCGGGGTGTGGCCCCCTGACAGCCAGGGCGTCCAGCTGTTCCGGAGGGGAGAGGGGACGTCTGCCCCGCATCAGGTGCTGCCCAGAGCGAACCTGAGACAGCCCCAGGCTGCCTGCGCGGGGGTCTGCCCAGAGGAGCCTCCGGGCGGGCCTGGCTGGGGGGTGGCTGGAGGCCCTGGGGGCCAGTGCAGGTCATGGAGGGGCTGCCGCTCTGCCCAGGGCCCTGCAGACCTGTGCTTCCCTCCGTTCCAGGTGAGAGCGGGGCCACGGGGGCCATCGCAGGCTGCCTGTTCGGGTTGCTGCACGGCCTGGACGGCGTCCCCGGAGGCCTGTACCGGGAGCTGGAGCACAAGGAGGAGCTGGGGCGCCTGGGCGAGGCCCTGTACCGCCTGTCCACCCAGGAGAAGTAAAGCCGCTTCCCTCCCAGGCCCCTCCGCCACACGCAGCTCCCGCGACACTCTAACTCCCCCGACTTCAGGACTCTAACTGCTGCATAAAATACATCGCTTGTCCTACGGGAGTCTTCTTCCTGGCCCAAGCCCAGGGCCTTACCGCTGCCTCACTGGATCTGACTCCCTCAAGCCTCCAAATACAGTGTCACGGAGAGTCTCTCGGACAATCGGTGTATTTTATTCTGTCGCAAAACTAACGCTCTCTGCTCACTCACTGGACGGCACTAACCACCACGGCCCTGCTCCAGCGGGCCGCCTCCGTCTGCAGGACCCCGCCGCTGCCTGGTTTGAGCTCTCAGATGCGCATTTGGACAGCTGCCAATCTCAGGCTCCGCGGCCTGGCGGGCCTCGGCCACGCGCACCGCAGTGTCTGCACAGCAGAGGGAGGAGCAGTAGGTACCGGAGCCCAAGCGCTGCGCTTGACCCGCCGGCCCCGGCTTCAGTCGCACTAGGGGCTGATGGAACAACTAACTGACGAAGTAGGAAACACAGGGTCTGCTGCCCCGCCCCCAGGCCCTGACAAGGAGCAGGGCTGGTTCCTGTCCCCTGTGGCCTGGGCTTCTAAGCCGACAGCCTTGAGAGAGGACACTTGCTCTTGCTAAAAATAACCTTGGACCCAGTCTTCTTGAAGTAGCGTCTGGTGTGAGTGAAATGGTGGAGGGTGATTGACAAGTAACACGCGCTTGGCAGCTTGGCCAGCCGGTCCTGTGACTGCAGGCTCTGTGTGTTGGAGGCCTGCCTCGGAGCACAGCCAGGCCATCCCTGCTGGCCACTCGGACACAGCCCTGAGGCCCTCCCCGGCACCCCACTCCCCCCCCCCATGCCCCGGGCTGTGGGCATAGGGCAGGCATGCTTCCAGCGAACCCATCACTTTTCTTTTCTGAGGGAAGCGCAGGCTCCCCTCCGTGCCGGGGAGAACCCGTGGGCCTTCACGTACACGCAGAGGGTGACACGGTGGTTTCCACGCACGATCCTGCATAACTGAACTAACCTCGCTGCTGGTGATAGTTTCCGGTCCAAAGAGGCAGAGGCACAGGCCCCTCCACCAGGCAGGGTCCACACAGTGCTAGTGGGTGTGGGGGAGTCACTGCGAGTTGTCTTCCAGGACCAGACCCGGTTAAGGTGAGTGGACCCCTTTCCCAGGCGCACTCGACGCGGTGGGCTTCCTGTTTGGAAGTGATGTCCCGTTTCCCCAGCTTCCCCCCAAAGCGGCCCTTTCAACTCTGCCATGCGGAAGGGAACCGCCGAGAGGAACGGGGTGCGGCTGGGTCAGAGGGCCCTTGATCCCTCTGATTGACGACCGAGGAGAATCAAGCCCGTCCCTGAGAACCAGGGAGTGAGTCTGTCTACAGGCCGACCGTAAGTTAGACACATTCATAGGCATCATAGATCAGAGTCAGACTCCTTCCCCGTGTCTTCCTGCTGTTACAGAGGGACGCAGATGTTGAAAAGGAAAGCAAACCCACTAGAAGCAATGAGGAGAATTCCACACCTGCTCAGATGTTTAAAACTGTAATACTTAGTGGCTCCATCTTTATTGGAAAAGGAAGACCTGCACACAGCTTCCAGAGCTCAGCCCCACAAGTGGGGCGTGTGGGAAGCACGGTTCCTCCGCACCGTCACCCAGACTCAGCACCAGGGACCAGAGAAGCATGGGTCCTTCTGTGTCCTTCCAGAAAGCTCTCCACACGCTTGGATTTGTGTGTTACACACATTCACACACACACACACGTGCACACACACACATTCACACACGTACACGCACTGACACAAACACACTCGCGTACACGCACACACGTCCGTTCACACACACAGACACAGGCTCACGCTGCCTTTCTCCGCAGATGGGAGCTACGTGTTACGCAGTACTTACTTTGGGCGTCTTTCACTTGGCCACTCTTTAGTTCTTCCTGCGTCATCACGCGCGCCCCCCTTGGCCTTTTGCGCTCTTGCTTGGAGCTCCCCCACGTGTGCCGTGCCACCACGTGTGCTCGGACCCTCTGGCGCACTGCCAGGTAGCTTCCTGTCCTGAAGTGGCGTCTTCAGACGCTCCTCCTCGCGCTGACTCCAAATGTCCATTCCTGTGCCTCTGAGAAGTTCATCTCCACCAACGGCACGGCGGGTTTTCCCCGCAGCTGCAGGGGCGGTTTTGCCTCCGGCTCCCGGTGGACAGGCGACGGTGACTCAGGGCAGGTGTGGGTCCTGGGGTGTGACCCGCGCGCCGTTCCCGCCTGCGTCTGTAGCCACAGCCTGTGTCAGTGGTCCCGTTGCTGGCACAGGACGTGGGCGTGAGGTCTGGGGCTGGGGGGCAGCCCTGCCTGCGGCTGGAACGTGGTGCCCGCTGGAAGGGCTTGCATTGTGTCCCAGGGGCAGGCCCCCAGCTCCTGCCTGTGGCTCCGATGTGGGGGCAGGTGCCTTGCCCCCCTCAGGCGTTTTGAGGCTTCAGGCTGATTTCAGTTAATTCCTGTCCCCACGCTCTTTGGCTGGAAGGTTTTGCATTTAGTATTCCAGTCATGTTCCCTGGTGTTTTCACGTCTGGGAGCAGTGCAGACACAGCTGTCACTTCCCTCAGGCAGGGCTAGTCACGGGGCAACAGCAGGAGGGCCCCCTCGGAGGTTCCAGCGGCCGGCTCTCTGACATGACCATGGTGACCGCCACCTCCAGGCGCATCTCCCCAAACCCGAGCACCGTCAGTAGGAGGCTCAGGGAGGGGAAGGCCCTGTGCCACAGAGGAGCCTGAGCCCCAGGCTGGGTGGAGAGACCAGTCTGACCAGCCAGCTCCTGCTCCGTAACTGCCCTCCGGCCTCCTTGACTCCTCGAGGCTTCACCACAGCCCCCAGCCCCACAGGGGAACCCCGCCCCCAGGGCAGACAGGACTGGGAGAATCGACCCGACGCCAACTGATGGAACACAAAATACCCGAGCTGACGCTCTGCCAAACATGTGGGTTTAAAACTCCATCGTGAAATTCACCCCAAGGTGGGGCAGGAGGACCGATGGGGCAGGGCGGGGGCAGCGGCAGCAGCCGGCTCTCAGGCTCTCAGGCTGCCGAGCTGCAGGCAAGACGGCGCCCAAGGGCACCTCCACCTCGACCCCCACCCCCACGATGCAGATGGGAGCCGCTCGCTGGCCTGGCTGGAACCCAGCCACAGGGCCCTCTAAGAGCTGCAGCCACAGGGGGCATCGGCAGCCCGGGTAAGCCAGGGGCCCAGTGTCCCTGCCGGGCTGGGCCGTCTGTGTTTCTAGGGTCAGAAGGCACTCATCACCTTGCTTTGCTTCCTTCCTGACCTGTCCTAACTGTCCTCAAGTGCTTCCAACACACACAAGTCTTAGTAATAACAAAGTATCTGTGGTCCCCTCAGCCAGGTTCACCAACTGCTGATGTACTGATGGTGAGCCCCACCTGCTGCGCCGCTCTCCCCGCCTGTCCCTCACTGCACGTGCGCACACACGGACACAGACACACACACAGACGTGCACCCACACAGAGACGCAGACACAGAGACATACACAGAGACACACATAGACACAGACACACAGACACACGTGTGCACACACAGACATGGACACACACAGACACGTGTGCGCAGAGACGCAGACACACGCAGACACGTGCATGCAAACACACAGACACATGCAAACACACACTCATACGCACACACACACAGCAGTAGTCATCATCAGGTTCGAGAGGGCGTCCCCAGAACACACTGCTCAGTCCCCGAATCTCAGGTCCTGGAACAGCCGCCCACGCTCAGGGCCTGGGGCCCCCGCTGGACCAACAGCCCTCTGTCCCCCCACGGCCAGGGCCAGGATGTGAGGTGTAGGTGCAAGGCCACGGGGTCTCCAGCCCAGAGGACACCCACCCTCCTTTTCCAGACTCACTTCCAGGAAGCACAGGGTCCAGGTTGTCAGGCTGTCGCTGGCACAGTGTCCGCTGTTAGCCACCTCGTCACTGAGTAAAGCGCAAAACAGCCAGACATTTCTTTCACTAGAGAGACAGGCGCTGCCCACCGGGGCTGGGGCTGCGATTTGCAGTCGCTGTTACAACGGCCACGCGGCCTCTGGCTGTCCCTGCAGAGACCGGGGGCAGCCCACTCCTCTCTCCCCACCTCTCCTGAGCCCACGGTGCCTCTACAGTCACACGGAGGCGAGGCATTTATTAAGCATCGGCTGCATGCAGCCCCACCAGGGGCTGGAGGAGGGCAGGATAAGCTGGCCTCCATGGCTCTGCAGGGACGTGGGGACGCAGGGTCAGGAGCAGCTGTGGTAACAGCACAGTGTGCAGGTGCATCTCCATCCACACCCTGAGTGAGGCCCGTCTGTGCGCCAGGCCGGGGGTGGGGGCAGAGTCCGGCCCTGTCTCTGTCCCCTGGGTATAGTTGTGGGGCGGAGAGCATTAGCACGTCAGATGATGCAGTTCCGCTGCTGCCGGGTCCCCGGCAGAGCACACACCTGGGGTGGCAGGGGACCGGCCTGGGGGGCTGCTGGCCAAGAGCTGGGGAGGGGTCTTAGCGCCACAGAGAAGACCCCTGCCAGGGTGGCAGGAGGGCCGCCGTGTGCCCCTGGCTCGCCCTGAGAGGGTGGGAATGTGGAAATGGGCGAGGGCGGGTCAGCGGCGAGTCAGGGGCCAGACGCGCCCCAGACCAGCCGCCAGCTCCCTAGAACACAGCATCCCCGCCCAGGAACTGCTTCAGCGCCCGGGGTGGTGGCCGGGGGGCGGCGGCCTCCCCCCTCCCCCTCCTCCTCCCCTCCTCCCCAGGATGCATGAGCAGGGTCTCGCGGGGGCAGGGGCCCTGCTGGCAGGTGGCAGAGGTCAGCCAGGCCCCAAGGAGGGGCGGCCCCCCTGGCGGCACTGGACACTCCTTGCCCTTTCCCTCGGCTGGGATGCAGGGTCCGGTCCTTCCCACACCCGCACACCACAGAGGGTCTGGCTGGCGGCCAAGGTGGGACACGGTGTGTCACAGTGGTGACTCTGGTGTCCCTGTGTTTTCAAGTGACCTCTCAGGGCAGAGTTACTGACAGGACTGAGTCAGGAACATTTACTGCAGCCCTGTTGTTGATACTGGCCCTGAGAGAAACATGTTCCAGCCCTGTCCTGGGACGGGCTTGGTCACGTCCACTCCACCAGGGGTGGGACATGAAGCCACAGGCCCCACCGTCCCCTAGGAAGCACTGGCAGGGCGGAGGCGCGCTGGCTGACCCTAGACCCCCATTGACTTTGATGGGCGGGAACCGTAACCTTGCCTGCGTGTCCTATGCTGGGAGGTGGAGGAAGAGTGTGCTGGGCTGGGCTGGCCTTTGGGTCTGGAGGGACAGGCCGGGCAGAGGACCATGCCCCCATGGGGCACTCGCCCCCACGGGCACTTGCTCCCCCCACGGCCACTCTGACTTAGTGACTTTGGGGTGCAGTGGCCGGGAGTGTCACACTGTGGGGGACGCTGAGAGGCCTAGCAGGACCAATGCAGATGGTGCCACTGCACACCTGGGAAAGCAGGGGCATCAGAACTGGGTCGTGAAGGATGAATAGGAGCTCGTCAGGGGGTGCAGCTGTGCCAGGCCGGAGGCTCAGTGTGGACGAAGCATGGAGCTGGGAAAGCACCCAGCACTGCCAGGAGACATAACTTCAGGAGCCCAGAGCTTAAGGCGAGTGGAGGAGAGCTGGGCAGAACCTGGCAGGAGGCCCCGGCAGAAGGACTCTGTGCAGCAGGGAGTGGGCGTTCCCCTGGGGAAAGGAGAGACCATGTCCCCCCGTGGAGGCCTCAAGCTGGGACAGGAGACACGTGGAACCACACTCGACATGTCTGAACTTAGAGCTGCACTCGAATTTCAGACGAGGGTGTGTAGCAAGGGTTCTCCCGTGATGCGCTAGGGGCGCCCTGGGCCATGTGCTCAGGAGGGGACATGAGAAGCCCCACTCACAATCTGCCCTAAGTAGCAGGAGTGGCTCACGCAAAGGCCCTGGGGTAGGAATGAGCTCAAAACTGGCCGAGTGTAGTGTGGCTGGAGCAGAGTAGGAGGCCAGGTAGGCTGAGCTCTGGGCCTGGAGAATAGGGCAGGGGGACCCCACATGGAGCCCCAGAGGCTCCTGTGTGCATGAGGACAGCAGGCTCTGGGCTGGAATTCATCCCCTTCTGCGGCTGTGACCCCCTACTTGGCTGGGGACCCCCACGTAACAATCAGGGTAGAAGTAAATGCCCCAGCACTCGGCCACAGGACTGACCTCACCTCCTCACCATCCCCTCGGGGGTCCTAGGCCATGTCTCCCTTTGGAAGATAGGCAGGGACAAGTCCAGGGCTCTGGATGAAGCACCTGGACCACTAATCCACCGTGGGCATCTGTAACCTGCCAAAAGGTGGTCTCTGGTGACCCCATGCAACCCTTGGCGAGTGACCTCATCATGAGGGAGAGTGGGCACTCACACAGACCACGGAGCAGACGCCCACAGAGACCACGGGGGCGGTGTCAGGGAGGGGCTGGTTTGATGCAGGTGTCACAGGTGGGCGCCATCTTGGACTGCTGACCTTCCCAAATAGAGCACGACACCGTGGGAGCCTGTGGCTCCGTCTCCCCGACCCTCACTGCCCAAGTGCCGCCTGGGGGGCCCAGGGCACATTCCCATCCTGTGGCCAGGCTGACCCACACCCACCTCATGGCTTAGAGGTCTGGGTCTCAGGTGCACGGTGGTCTGCGGTTGGAAATAGTCCACTCCATCCCAGTGGTTCTCAAAGTGGGTCCCTTCGCCGGCAGCTTCAGGGGATCTGAGCTGGGGCTTCTGGGGGTGCCACCCCGCTGTGCGCGCTTCCGAGTCCTTCTGGTGTTCCGACGTCCTCAGCGTCTGAGGGCGGCTGAGCAGCCGCGTCCACGTGGGTTCACGGTGTCCGGTGAATTCCGGGTTCTGGGGAGCCCAGGGAGTCAGGAGTCCACAGTTACATCCGTGCCCCCTCACTCCTTGAAAGGAGTGATTCTCTGTCCAGATCCACTGCCGGGCAGTGGATGGACAGACACCCGGCCCACCCAGGGGCTCTCCCGTCGGGTGGTAGGCCAGCAGGGGGCGCAGTCGCAGTCAGTCCAGCGCATGAGGGCTCCCAGCAGCTTCCTAAAAGTTAAGTTTGTGTGCAGCTTCTAAAAATGGAACTCTCTTTTCTGCAAAAACGCATAAAGTTACAGAAAGAAACATATGTTCACATACTTTCTTCCTGTTTGTTCTTGGCCTGTGTTTCCGGCAGCGTGCGGAGCGCCTTCTCACAGCGGTTTGTCCTCCAATGCGGATGTGGCCGTATTTGAGCCCCACCCGGTGTCAGCCTTCTAGGGCGTCTGCAGTTGTCGGTGTCACACGTGGCACTGGGAGCGGTCCCTGCAGTCTCGGCTCTGCACCCTGATCCCCCCCCTTGGAACGAACGGCTAGCAGGGAGGAGGGCTGGGCTGGGGTTCTGGGCACATCTTTGCCAAACTACTGTCTGGAGAGGTGGCTTTGTCTGTCCAGCTTCGTCCTTGTGCTGGGCAGACGCGCCCTCTGGGGAGAGCCCCTCGGCCTGGACCCGGGCCCAGAGCCCGCACCTCCCAGAGACTTCCCTTCCCTGCGAGGTCACAGCCTGTCGGAGGCTGGGCTGCGGTGCAGGGCTCACGGGGGCAGGGCCAGGAGAGCGGGGGCTCAGGCCTCTCAGCCTCGAGGGTTCCCCAGGAGCATGTGTCTCCAAGGGGGGGGCCAGGAAGGCAGAGCCTGGCCAGTGCCCCCAGCTCCATTCCCTCCTGTTCTGGGGGCCCCGCACATCGGTCCCACCCCCGTGGCCCCCCGAAAGCTGAGTTCCCCTCCTCCCAGGGCCCGAGGGTCTCACTGCTGCTCTGGGAGGCTCAGCTCTGGGGACTGCACGCCCTTGGGATGAGCCAGGGCCGAGTCAGGACGTAACACGTTACGGTTAGAGGTGTGCACAGACCCAGAGGACGGAAATGCCTTATGCTTCTTCCTCCCCAATTTGTGCAAGCGAAATGTGCCCGTTATTTAAAGACATAAATACCGTACGCACGCAGGTAACTTTCCAAAGGGCTCTCGCAAAACCATCTCACATCAGCTCTCCAAAGCCCTGCAGAGGGCGCGAGCCAGAAAGCACAGCCAGCGAACTGAAAAGGAAGCAGCGCCCCGCACCCCTGCCTCTCAGGCAGCAGCAGAGGTGCACCCAGATCCAAGTCCCTTTCTGTTCCTGGACCTCTTGGGGTCAGAAAGGGTAGCTCTGTAAGGGCGTTCTGTGGAGCCACCTTGGAAAACACGATGGTAAAACTGACGGTTCTTTTCCCTGCAGCCCCAAGAGCAGCAGGATTTGCAGCAACAAGAGGCCCATTGATGTCCAAGCCCTCAAGAAGAAGGTCAGCAGGGTGACCTGCGACCTGGCAGCCCACGCCATCCTCAGCAGCCTGCTGCTCTACGTCACTGACCTCGAGGACGGGCCCCAGGGGCCTCCTCCCGCCAAGAGGGCAGAGCCCGCGGCAGGCGGGTGGTGCTGTGCCCCCGAGCCCCAGGGTGCCCAGCGGCGGCCCACACGCTTCCAGCTCCTCCAGGCCAAGTTCATGGGCACCGGCCGAGGGCCTCTCAAGAGGACCCGGGAGGTGGGGAGGCTGATCTGCAAGGACCGGCAGGGCCCCAGCAGGGGCCTGGTGGCGGCCACCATCCACAAGCTCCTGGAGAAGGCCGGGGAGGGAGCCGGCCGCCCCGCGCAGGCCCAGGAGCCCCTTGGCCGCGAGAAGCCCCGGGGCCTCCCGGCCGGGAAGAGCTCTGTGAAAACCATCCTGAAGATGTTCTTGGCTGCGGAGAAGAAGGAGGCCGAGGGGAGTCCTCCCACGGAGCCTCCCAGAGCTGCCAGGGGCCCCCTGCCAAAGACGGGGGGCAAGCGGAGCTCCGTCCTGGCCGGGCTGCGGGAGAAGTTCGAGCAGAGCGGCTGCCTGTGCGCGGAGGCCCGGGTGCTGCCCGTCCGCGTGGAGGACCGGAAGAAGAAGAGCCTGCCGCGGAAGAGGCTGCGCCGGCCCGAGACCCGCGTGCTCCGCACGGCCACCGTGGCCAGCACCTGCATCCGCACACCCCCCGCCCGCTTCCTGGCCTGCTCAGCCGAGCCTGTGCTGCCCTTCTGCCTCGCCACCGTGGTCTGCAGCCCCCGGGCCTGGCTGGCCCACTGCGCCAAGGTCAGCCACTCGGCAGGCCTGGGCCACGCGCCCAGAGAAGCAGGCCCGTCCTCCTGTGTGAGGGAGATGGCTCCCAACGAGAGCAGAGCACCAGGGTGGGGGCAGCCCCCGCAGCCCTCCATGCCCTGGGTGGCCACTCCCAGGGACAGCCTGGAGACGGTCCCCTCTCCTGCCTCCTCCAGGGGCGAAGCCCTTCCCCGCCATGAGCCCATGGCGTCCTCACTTGGACCAGCCAGCCCAGGATGCGCCGGGGCAGCCGGGGGCGACAGGACGGGGGCCGCCCCAGGGATGGAGCTCGCAGGCCGGGAAGAAGGGGCTGCCCCCAAAGTCACCCTGACCATCTGCAGTTCGGAGGATGAATCAGAAGCGACTGCAGGCTCAGAGCGAGACCCCCTCTTTGCCGTCCAGGAGAGCCTCCCAGAACAGAAAGCACCCGGACAAATCCCACCACTGGACGCACCCACAGCCCAGGCCACACGGCGCACACAGCCGGCCGTGGAGCGGCCGCAGGTCACGGTCAGGCCCCCGGTCGTGCACACGGTGCCGCCCCTTCCCACCACCCAGCACCAGGCACCAGGCCGTGAAGACCGGCAAAACCAAGGCAGGAGTCTTCAGGGGGGAGAGGGCGAGACTGGGAACGCGGGAGCCCTGCCTCGCACCACGGCCCAGACAGGGGCTGGCCCCGCACTCGCGCCTCCGCGGGGTGCTCTCCGCAAGCATCCCGATGTCCCCACGGCTCTTCCCCTGATGAAGCCACAGACAAGCTTTCCTGCAGGAAAAGCAGCCAGACGCAGCCCCGAGGCTTCACACAAGCTCCAGGAGCACAAGGGCAGCTCAGGGGAAGGCGCTTCTGAGCCCAGTTCCGAGCTGCGTTGGCCACAGTCTGGGGAAAGGCCGGTGGGCGACCTCGGCCCCTCGCCACATCATTCCGCGGCCTTGGAAGACCCTCGGGGAGGACCGGCCAGCTGTGCCCTCAGCAGTCAGCCAGCACCAGCTCCCAAAGGGAGGAGCAAGACCGACGTCCCCAGATGGCCAGGGACGGGACTGGCCGAGGACGGGACAGGGCCTGAGAGCCTGATCTCTATGGACAAGAGCCCCCTATGTGAGCGAGAAGGACGCAGCGGGACCCTGTGGTCACCAGAGTTGACCTGGCCCTCAGCCAGGGCTGGAGGCAGCACCAGCCACAATCGTGGCCAGAACAGAGCGACATTCTCAAATGAACAACTAAAACCAAGCTTCAGAGCGCCCGGGCGGGTGACGGCTGCGGGGGCCTCCAGGAGTCCCCCGGCTTCAGCGACAGGTAATGCCCTGAGCCCAGGAAACAGGGTGGCAGAAGAGTCGGCCCCCTGGCAGGAGGGAGGCAGCCCTGTGCTGCCCACAGGCCCCGGTCTAGTGGTGCAGGAGCCCACTCCCCAGCCTTCGAGGTCCCTGCCCACTCCCCTGCAGGAGGCTGCCAGCACCCCACTCCCACTGGTCACGCCCAAGGAGGCTGCTTCCCATAAACCAGCCACAGGCAAAATGGAGGTGGCGGCTGGAAGCAGAAACGCAGGTGCTGTGCAGTGGAGCCATCAGGGGAACAGCCCAGAGCCCTGGACTCCTGCGCCAGGCAGCCTGGTGCCACAGGGAGGCCACAAGGAGGGGGCTTTGAGCCACACCTTGGGCACCAGGCCACTGCCTTCGGACAGCCAGCCAGCCACAGGCAGGGCGCTCCTCTGGTCCAGAGAGCAGCTTCCTGCAGGCGCTGGGCTTTCCCACCAGCCTCCCTGGGGGGCGACAGCAGCAGAAGGGCAGGGGGCAGACAGGGCGGCCTGGAAGGACGCCAACCTCCAGGCGCCCGGGCAAGTCGTGGCTGGGGAGAAGCAGCGACCATGGGCTGGCCTGGGCAGTAGAGAAAGTCTCCGTGGGCAAGAGGAGGGGGGCCCTGTGAGTCTGAAGGGTCCTGGAAAGAAGGGAGAAGCCTGTTTAAGTGAGAAGGCCAGCTCGAATGGGGCTGAGGCCGCGAGCTGGCCCCGGGACGAGGCTGCGGGGGATGACACGGTGGCCCCGACAGAGGAGGCTCCCGGCCCGCACACTGGGAGAGGCCCAGAGCACCCACTGGGGCAGGGGGCAAGGCGTGCAGAGGGCCTCCCTTGGGGACCCAGAGCCCAGGCAGCCGGGAACCAAGCTCCTTCCCCTGCAGAGAGCCCGATGCGCCGGACACAGGCCCCGGCTGGCAGGGTGGTGCCCCCCGGCTTGGCACGGCCCACAGGCAGCTCAGCGGAGGTGGTGCCCATCGTGAGCAGAAGTGTGGCAGCCGGGAGACCGGACCCCAGGGGTAGCCATGGGGGGCCTGGAGCACCATGCCGGGCAGGGGAGAGCCAGACAGCCCCCGGTCCCCGGCCAGCACAAGGCCCCGCAGTGCCCACATCCCCGCTGGGGGGCTGCCACGTGCCTGGTGCCCCAGCCCAGGAGAGGTCTCCGGACACCCACAGGGCTGGGAGAGGCTCACTGGGACGCGGACCTGGCGGGAGGGCAGCCCACCTGGCCAAGTACAGAGCCCAGAGCTTCAGCGACCAGAAGTCCTTTGATCTGTCCTTCAGACCAATGACTCTCAGGGCCAATGACACGTTCACACTTCCCAAGTGAGTCCCCGCGGGAACCAGCAGCCTTGCTCTGAGCGCAGTAGGGCCAGCAGAGTCGCTCTGTCTGTGGTGGCCCTGGGAGGACGTGAGCCTCGTGGCCTGCCACTGTGGCCGTGCTGGCAACACCCTGCCTGAGCTGGCGTCTTCACCAGGGGCGTTCAGGTCCCGCTTGTCTCTGTGCAGAGCAGGTGTTTCTAGGCTTCACCCTTTGGTGCGGAGCTTGGAGTGGGTCTGTGTGTCCCCTCCTGGGGGCTCGGGCTTCAGCTTTGAGGGCTCTCTGCCCCTTGTGGGGTCCCCAGCTGGCAGGCGCCTATGTGGCCCATCCTAGCTCAGACTCGGTGGGGACAGTGAGTGTCCCCCTCCGGTCCTGGAAGAAGACAAAGGGCTTCAGTTTGACGTAGTTTGACTCCTGGGTGGCCTGTGACCTTGACCCTGCCGGCCACGAGACGGTCAAGGAGACACCGGGATGCGGGTCTGGCCCCTCCAGTCCTGCTCAGGAAGGCCAGCTCCTGGGCCCAGCCTGGAGGGAGCCGACGGCCCAGGAAGGACGACAGTGGCCGTTAGCGCCGTTTTCAGGCTCCCAAGTCCAAGGACGCTGTTGTTCAGAGACTGTGGGGCGGAAAGTGAAACATCGCCCAGTACTGGTCTGTCACTGTCACCACAGCAGCCTCCCTGAGGCCCATGGGGACCCTGGATGGCGGCGCCCGGGTGCCGGGAAAGCTGCTTTCCCACGAAGCACGCCGGTCCCCGGCCACTGCCCTAGACGCCACACACTGCGTCCTCGGCCACTAAGGACAATGCACTTTCAGTCTGGAATGCTCGCATGTTGTAGAAGTCTAAGGAAGGAAATAAAAGTCTCCGTAAGCGTGCTGCCTGGAGGTGATTTTTCACTTTGTTCTCCAAGCTTGTGCCCTGCCTTGTTCCTAAAGCAGATGCCGGGTCACGGCTCCCGTGCATTTCCACCTTAGTCACAGGGCAGCCGTGAAGGGGCTCAGTCCCAGCGGCCAGGGCCCCGGGACGAGCCCAGTGGGACCCCCACCCCTGCCCGGCTCTCTGCCTGTGGTGACGCCTCTTGCAGAAAGTGGGTTCTGCTCTGTGAGGACTTCTCTTTTTTTAAACTTTAATGCACTTTTTAAAGGTTACTTTCCACTTACAGTTGTTACAGAACATCGGCTCCGTTCGCAGTGTGCACAGCCCATCCTCGAGCCTGTCTTACACCTGACAGTTTGTGCCCCTCCCGACCCTGCTCACCACTCGTGTGCTCTCTGTGTCTGTGAGCCTGCTTCTTTTTTGTTATATTCACCAGTTTGTTGTATTTTCTAGATTCCACATGTAAGTGATATCATACAAATATTTCTCTGTCCAACTTACTTCACTTAGCAGAATGCCCTCCAAGTCCTCCCATGTTGCTGCAAATGGCAAGATTTCATTCTTTTTATGGCTGAGTAGTATTCCACGGTGCATACACGCCACATCCGCTTTATCCAGTCTTCTGCTGATGGACACTTAGGCCGCTTCCATGACTTGGCTGTGGCAAATAGTGCTGCCATGATCGGTGGGGTGCGTGTATCTTTTCGAATTAGTGTTTTTCTCTTCTTTGGATAAATACCCAGGAGTGGGATTGCTGGATCACATGCTAGTTCTAGTTTTAGTCTTTTAAGGAGTCTCCACACTGTTCTCCAGAGCGGCTGCACCAGTTTACATTCCCACCAGCAGTGCAGGGCGCTCCCTGTCCTCCACGCCCTCACAAACATTTGTTATTTGTGTTCTGCGTATGGCAGCCATCCTGGCAGGTGCACGGTGGTGTCTCACTGTGATCCTGATTTGCGTTTCCCTGATGATTAGTGATGTTGAGCGCCTTTTCATGTGCCTGTCCTGCTGGCCGTCTGCATGTCCTCTTGGGAAAAATGTCTGCTCAGGTCTTCTGTCCATTTTTCAACCAGGTTTGTTTTGACGTTGGCTCACATGAGCTGTTCATGGATGCTGGATGTTAACCCCTCATCAGCCACATCATTTGTAAGTAGAGCTCTTCTCCCAGTCTGCAGGCTGCCTTTTCATTTTGTTTATGGTTTTCTTGGCTGTCCAAAGCTTTTCAGTTTAATTAGGTCCCATTTGTTTACTTTTGCTTTTATTTCCTTTACTCTAGCAGACAGATCCAAAAGATACAGCTGCGACTTACGTCACGGAGTGTTCTGCCTGTGTTTTCCTGTAGGAGTTTTATAGCACCTGGTCTTGCATTTAGGTCTTTAATCCATTTTGAGTTTATTTTTGTCCTGATGTTAGAGAACGTTCCATCATCAGTCTTTAACTGTAGCTGCCCAGGTTCCCCAGCGCCGCTTACTGAAGGGACTGTCTTTTCTCCCCTGTATATTCTTGCCTCTTTTGTTGTAGATGATTGACCGTAAGTGTGTGGGTTCATTTCTGGGCTCTCTGTCCTGTTCCGTTGGCCCGTGGGTCTGTTTCTGTGCCAGTACCACACTGCTTTGATTGCTGTAGCTCTGCAGTATTGTCAGCAGTCAGGGAGCATGATTCCTCCAGCTCTGTTCTTTTTCTCCAGATTGTTTTGGCTATTCAAGGTCTTTGGTGTTTCCATACAAATTCTAAAGCTTTTGTTCTAGTTCTGTGAAAAATGTGATTGGCACTTTGATAGGGATCTGCAGGCTGCCTTGGGTGGCATGGTCGTTGTAACAATATTGGTTCTTCCCATCCAAGAACACAGTTTACCTTTCCACCTGTTTGCTTCGTCTTCAGTTTCTGTCATGGGTGTCTTTTAGTTGTCTGAGTACAGGGCTTCTGCCTCCTCAGGTAGGTTTGTTCCTCTGGGTTATTCCTTCTGATGCGAGGGCGAGTGCATCCTTAATCTCTTCTTCCAAGAGCGGGTTGTTAGTGAGGATCCCTTGACGTCAGCTGGCCTGGCTCTCTCGTCCTGGAGCAGGGGCCTTCACATGGGCTGGGACCGCCTTTTCTTTCCAACTTGACTGTTCTCCTGGAGAGAGGAGGGACCTGACTGTGCTGCGTGAGAACCAGGCCCGTCAGCTCCCCTTCCAGGACAGGCCGGCCGACGGGACAGACGTGCATGGTGGCTGAGGTGGCACTGAGCTGGCCGGCAGGGTGCGAGGTCCCTGATCACCATCTGAGCTTTGTCGAGGCTGGGGCTCACTTCTTGCCTCCCTGCCCTCTCCACCCAGGCACTTAACTCAAAATCTAGCAGATAGGAAACTTCTTAATGCCATGGCCAGGTGAATCTTTGGGTCCCTGGGAGCTCATGGGACGTGCCAGGCCTCCTGGGTCACCCCTGCCGGTGTGGGTGTGCGGGCCCCCTGCAGAGCAGCACTTGGGGCCCAGCACGCGTGTCTGCTGGGTGAGTTGATTGTGACAGTTACCTGATGCATAGTGCTGCCCGGCTGGGGTCTGGGCACCTGGATGAGGACCCCCACTTCTGGGGTGGATCTGGGGAGGGGGCTGCACCTGCTGTGCTTCACTCTTACCCTAGTGGGAGCCGGTTGTGGACCGGACTGAGGTCGCTAGCTCCAGGGCTGGTCCGCCTCCTGGGAGGATGGGGTCAGAGTGTGTGGCCGCAGGGGTCCCGGTGCCCCAGCCCCAGGAGTCTTGGAAAGCCTGCCCCAGACCTGGGGTTGGCCCCCTGGGGCTGCAGAACTGAGCAGGCAGACACGTGGGGGTGGGGTCCCAGCAGAGGCCCCGCGATGGCACCCACTCAGCCCAGGCATCTTGGCCGCAGCTGGGAAGGGGATGCCCCGTTACCGCACCTGCTGGCACCATCCTGTTTATTCTCTCTATATCTGTACTTTGCTCCACAAAGGATTTGAGACAGTGTTTGGCAAAGAACATGATAGCAAACGGAGGAGATAAAAATATCATATTCACTGGGTGTTCCCGTTTTAAAATAAGACGCAGGAGGGTTTTGTTGCTATTTTAAATAGACCAGCATGTCCGCTGGAGAATGTGCCCAGTGGTATCACTTCAAGGGGTGGAAAAATGATCAGAATCTCCCCGATTGCTGCCTCAGAGAAGCTCCACCCTGTGTCCCCCGACGCCTGGTGGGTGCAGCGCAAGCCTGGACCCCAGGGGCCTCGCTCTGGATTCTGTAAAGCGGCTGCAGGTTACACTGCCCCCACTCACCGATGCCCGGCGTGTCCACAAAAGAGGACTGAGAGTGACTTTTCCTGAGGGTTTAACTGCAGTCAGTGGGTGTCACGTTACCCTGGTCCGTAAATTCAGAGGAGAACCGTGGGAGGAAGCGTTTACACTGCGGGTGGGACTGTCTTCTGTACAAAAGAAAGACCCATCAGCTCTCCTGGGTCGGGGCTGGTGGACAGCACGCGTTTTAAATAAAACAAAACCCACCGGGGAAAAAAAGAGGCTGTTTTCATCAGTGTTTTAGTTGACGCTGACTTCTGCATACTCGAGTAGCTGTCGGCTGGCAGCTGACTTCGCTGCTGCACGGCTCCTGCTCCTGCTTGCGGACCCGCGCGTGAGCCACACGTGGGCGCCGTGCGGGAGGCGCACGGAGGAAATGTGGTCGACGGAGGAGCACGGGAGCAAGCTGAGTTTCAGATGCTCCGTCGGGGACGGGGTCGTTCAGAAGGTCAGAAATTCAGCATCCCGTCTCAGGTTTGCAATGAGGGCACCTTTGCCATCTGAATCACGGTTTCCAGGTGTGGGATTATGTCTTAACCCAGAGCTGTTATTCAGGGTTCCTCGCTTTGTCCTCCTTCGTGTGTAAACAACTCTAAAACGGATTCGTTAGACAAAATCTACTAAACACGTTTTGCTCTGTTCTCTCCTTTGAGTTTTTACTATCTTTATTCAGCTGGAAATAATTTCAAAAAGGAAATAAAGTGTATTTCTCATCACATACATCTTCCTTGGCTCAGCCTTGTGGCTGGGGAGGTGCAGCCAGAGGCCTGGGAGGAGAGACCTCGGGGGAGGGAAGACGTCCCTCCCAGGACCGGGCCAGGCCGGCGCCAGCTGGACACCTCTGGAGACACAGGGTCACCGCACGGGAGGGGCGGGGGCACCGCAGGAGGCAGGGCACAGCTGCTCCCAGCCTCCACCCCTGCAGGACGCCCAGGGAACCTGCTGTGCCTGGAGCAGGGCCCTGGGCTCTGAGCACTGGGGGACGGCGCGGGCCTTCTGCGGGGTTGGGGCGTCCAGGCTCCTCCCTCCTGACCTGGTCCTGAAAGTCCCGAGCCCCAGGAGACAGGGCCACTGCGCCCCCCCTCCTGCTGGGGAAGCGCTCCGGGAGGAGCTGACATCATGGCCTCTGAGGACCGGCCAGCGCGGCAGGAGCCCCTGGACACTGGGTTTGTGAGCTCGCCTTCAGCTGTGAGAGCACCAGGGCTTTTCCTCTGAAGGGATGAAGAGCCCACAGGTTTTCCTCTGTCAGCAAAACATTAATCAGTACATGTCCCTGTTTCCTAAGTTCATCTATACGCATCTGAGACGCTTCCAACCGTTTCTAGCGGGGACACAGGTGGGAGCTGCTGTGCTCACGTCCTGGTGACCCGGCCCAAGTTCCCAAATGTCCAGCCTCGCTTTCCCCTCCTGAGTTGCGTGGCCGGGGTTGCCGAGTGGCGTCCGTGACAGAGCCGTCACAGGGGACGGGCAGGTCCAGCTGGACTTGGGGGCCAGCCTGAGCCCATGCTTGTAGGGGTGCAGGCTCACTCTTAGTTCCAGGAGTGACGGTCGGCATCACCAGGGCCACCAGAATGCACTGCAGGCCTGGGAACTTGGGCCCTGGGACCTGCCCCTGGGGTGTGGGAGCCCAGGCAGAGGGAGTGTGGCCCGTGGGGCGAAGCCTGTGCGAGCCTGGTGCCCACCACTCCACCGCTCATCGCCTCCAAGTCTCCCCACAGCTGCAGTTGGGCCCCCATGGGCCTCTGAACCAGGACTGCTGGCGCCCAGGGAGGGTCCTTAACTGTGCACCTGCGCAGGCACGGGGAGCTGGGGGTCTGCCGGGGCCTCAGCTGTCTCCACCCCCAGTGAGCACCGTCGCTCCTGTCTGGTGGGGTCGTGTGGGCACTGGATGGGCACTGTGCCTTCAGCACTGCCAGCTCCATGTGGCCACGCCCATCACACGGGCAGCAGCGGGGCCTCCCTCCCTCTACCTGGCAGCTGTCCTCTGGGGCAGGACCCCGTGGAGGACGAAAGCCCCCAGCACTGGTCTGCACACTGAGCTGACTGACTGCAACCCCCGCGGGAACAGCCCTCCTCTGCCCGGCCTGAGCCGGTTACAGGGTCGCTCTGCCTGCAGGGACGTAACCCCCTCATCCTGACCTCTTGTCTGTGAGGAGAGCATGGGAACCAGGGATACTCGGCCAGCCTCACCGGGCCTCAAAGTCCAGACAGAGGATCACCACACACCGAGCCACCATCCACAGGGCAAGGGTGGGTATGGACGCCTCCCCACGACCAAGGGAGCCTGCGGTCGGCTGGCTGGCCGGGAGGAAAGCGTCCACAGAGGGACGGAGGTGCCAGTGAGGGTGGGCTTGGCTCAGCTGTGCGGGGAGGGCAAAGTTATTTAACACAAAACCTGTTTGTAATCGGCGTGGACGTATGGTAGCTGATTGAATCGCTATGCAAGTGAAGAACAGATGCCGGTCTGGGTCCAGGAGGGTGTGCACGTGTCAGCTGGTCACTCTCGTGACTGTGCCCGGCACTGCCCGGCACCCCGGGCAGGACTGGACTGCACACCACAGCCCTGCCTGGAAGAAGCTGGAAAACTCAACCCAGGTATGGCTCCTCCAGAATGCGACTGCCTCTGCACAACTGTGAACTCAGAAAGGGGGGAGTCAGGGACCGTCTGCACAGGGGGCTGTGGAAGGTGCCCACATGGAGGCAGAGGGTCACAGATCCGGACAAACTGCCGCCTGTGGAGGCGGGGCCCTTCCAGGACGGGGAGGAGGGAGCCACCGTCTCAAGCCAAGGAGTCTCCCTTTCCCGCGTGGGCAAGGCTGTGGTCTGCAGTGCGTGCTCGGTCCCTTGACCGGCACAGGTCCACGTTCTCAGAACTGCTGCTGTGAGATTTGCCAGCTGGGGCTCACACCTCAACAGCCACGAGTGACGTCATTCTGCGTCAACTTGCTGCCATCAGCAGAGTGACTTTCATTCTCACCTGGTGCAGGCGCAGTGAGCCAGCCCGGGGCTGCGCCAGCGCCATCAGGAAAGCAGGTGGGGTATCTCCTGGGCACCTTCCCAAGGGCCTGGAATACTTCATAACTAATTGTTTAATCTTGAGAGGAAAGGGGCCATTTAGCAGATTAACGTATTCTGGGTCTTTGTGCTTCAAGTATTTTATGGCCCCAAGATGAGCTGAGAGGTGTTTGGGGGGGACAGAGGTGTCAGAGCCACAGGCTCACCAGGGCACTTCCAGCGCTGATGTCCGGCACGATGCTCCCCTCTCAGGGGCGCTGGGCCAGCGGGAGCTCAGCTCGGTGGGGACACAGGGCTGGGCAGTCAGGCCGACTGGCCAACGCCTCCCTTGGGGCTTGCACGCTTTGGCCTTGGGACTAAGTCTGACCTTGGGACTTAGTCTGACCTTGGGACTTGCTGCGTGACCTTGGGACTTCCTTCCCTTGACTTGGGCCAGATTGCCGAACCTCTTTAGGCCTCAGTTTCATGGCCTGTGGGATGAGGTTTGTGGAGTATCTGCGAGGACTGCATCACAGACGTGTGTCCCCTCCTCTCTGGAACTGCTGCCCCTCCACTGCCGGTTGAGGACACAGCCGTGCACCCTGACCCCCATTGACTGGACCAGGTGAATGCGATCCCCGGGCTGGAATCGGTCACTGGAGTCAGAGGCTTGGGTGTGAGGTCAGGCCTTGGCTGGGCCACACTCAGCAAAGGAGCTGGTCCGTGTGAGATGGTGGGGGCAGAGCAGGGAGGTGCAGACACAGGGAGAAGGGGAGCCCGTTAACGAGTGTGTGTGTTCACGTGTGTGTGTAGTACGTGCACATGTGCGTGCGTGTGTGTGCAGCTGTGCGTGTATATGTGAATGCATGTGTGTGCACGCCTGCCTGCTGTCCTGTGTCCTGCAAGGAGACAAAGTCCGGAAAGAAATACTCACAATGTAAGTCTCACCCGTTGGAGCCCCTGGAAGACGGCTTAAGAGTGAGGGTCACCTTCCCTTTTGCCTCAATTCGTGCGACTTCAGTTCCTTTGACGGCATCTGTGACCTCGCACGCGTGTTTCGGGCGTGACCCCGGGTCTCTAGCAGGGGACAGGCGAGGTGGCGGCGCCCAGCACGGGACGGGAGCGGCCAAGGAGCAGGCGGTTCAGCCCAGCTCATGCAGTGGGGCTGGAGGCGCCGCCGGGTGTCTGGGTGGACGTGTCGGATCAAATGCCGGACTCGAGGTCAGGAGGGGCCAGGCCGGAGCAGCAGTTGCCGCGGGGAAGGAGGCGGGCTCAGCGCTCTGGGGAGCTTTGGGTAGCGGCGTCGCTCGCCAGGCACGTGAGTCCGGGCCTCCCGTCGTGGCCATCCAGAAGTCCCCTGGCCCGCACCTCGGCCTAACAACGAAACCGACAGCCGAACCTCCTTCCAGCCCAGAAACCTCTCCACAAACGTGGAGACGGAGAAAACAGATTTATCATTCAACACGCAGGGGCCGGGCCGTGCTCCCTGAGGGGGCGGGGGGGCGGGGCGCGGCCAGGACGGCGCCCGGCACGGGCGTCTCATCCGGAGGAGACGCGAAGCTGCGCCTCCGCCACCCGGGGGCGCTGCGCCCGCGGGCCCGCTCCCGCGCGACACCCACACGGGGGGGCGCGGGCGGACCCCCCGCCGCGCTCGCCCCGCAGAGCCCCGCGCTCAAAGCTGCCCCGGCTCTCGGCGCGTCCGACGTCCTCTCGCAGAGGGAGGAGGCGCCCTCTTCACGCCGGGGGGAGTTTTAGACGAAAGTGTCTGTCGGCTTCCACTTGCGCTGACGGTGGTCGCAGCGCCGTGGGTGGAGTGCGCGGCTCACGCACCGACGCGGCGACCCTCGGGGCGGGCGCCTGTGCTCGAACGCGGCCTCGACCGACCTCAGCTGCGGCCTCACGCGCCCGCCCCAGAGCCAGAACTCCAGAGGCCGGGCTCCGGTGCCGCCTGCGACGCGCGCCGCCGTGCGCGCGGAACGCCCCGCCGCCCGGGGGCCGAGCTCGCCGCCTCCGGCCCGGGCGGAAGGCCAGGCGGGGCCGCGCCGCCGCGAGGGCCGCGCTGCAGTCAACCCCGCGCGCGACGGAGGGGCAGCGTCAGGCCGCCGGGGCACCGGCGGAGAGGGCGCTGCTGCTGCTGCTGCTGCTGCTGCTGCTCCCGGGCGAGCAGCCTAGAGAGGAGCCCTCGGGAGGAGAGAGCGCTGCGCCTGCTGCGTAAGGGCTGCTCCGGGCGGGCCTGCGGCCGGACGCTGGCCGCCCCGCATCGCAGACGCGCGGGGACGGACGCGGTGTCCGCGCACGTGTGTCCCATCCTGGCGGCCCCGCATGTGTGTGTGTGGTTTTTTTTAATTTTTTTTATCGAGTTACAGTCAGTTTACAATGTCGTGTCGGTTTCCAGTGTAGAGCACAACTTTCCAGTTACACCTGAACATACATATATTCATTGTCACATTTTTTTCGCTGTGAGCTACCACAAGATCTTGTGTATATGTCCCTGTGCTACACAGTATAATCTCGTTTATCTGTTCTACAGTTTGAAATCCCAGCCTGTCCCTTCCCACCACCCCCCCCCCGCCCCCTTGGCAACCACAAGTTGCATGTGTGTTCTATCTGCTCACCTGTCAGCTCCCCCTACCTCCGTGGGAGTGAGGTGGGCTTCTCTGGAGGTGGACCTTCCACATCACGGACCTGGGCATCTTTCTCTTCACATCATTGCTCTTAAGTTCCTAAGCTGAGAGCGCTGTTACTTTTCAATAGTAGAGATACACTGTAGAACGTGCCTGGATCTGGAATGGGGCCTTTAAAGCGGTGATTAAGGTCAGATGAGACTGGGCCCTAATCCTACACGGCCGGTGTGTTAATGAGGAGATCAGGACACAGACACGCACGGCAGGGGTGTGGGGGCGACCTTGTGAGGACGCGGGGAGGAGGGCACAGACCAAGAAGAGGCCCCTCCAGACCCAGAACCTGCCGGCATGGAGACCCATGGCCTCCAGCCTCTAGGACCGGGAGAAATCAATTTCTGTTGTTCACGCGGCTGTTGAGGGTGGAGGGGACTGAGGGTCACTGGGACATGGGAAGGAGGGGACGGGCAGTGGGGGCCCCTGCCCACGCTTCTGCGGCCCGGAGGACTGGCCCGCTCCCCCTGGTTCCCAGCAGAGCGGAGTCCCAGCTCCTCCCGGGGGCCTCCTGCCCCCACCCCCAGCGTCCTAGGGTCTCGACAGAACCTCACTGTGGTCATTACACACGCGGGCGGTTTTGCACCACTTGCTCTTTAAGATGCTTGTTTTTTCTTATCACAAAAATAAATCTCACTCGTAGGTGACACTTACAAAACTGTCTCTCGAGCCAAATCAGAAGCTTCCTAGGATGCCCAGAGCCTACAAAACACCTGACGTTCGAAAATCTGTATTCAAAGGGGGAGGGAAGCGAAGCAAACAGCAGGGTCTGATTTACGAGCTGCCTTCCAGCCGGCTCCAGGCTTTACAGCCGTGCTCCCTGCGGCTGCAAATTACCCGCCCAGAGCCCGGAGACTTTGGACTTGCCTTCTCCCTAAACCTGTTTTTCCTATTCCAGGTCTTCAGGGAAGAAAGACTCACACGTGACTTTCTGCAGGACACGTGGGGCCTCCAGAGGGCGGGGACGGGGGTCTGAGCTGTCTCCAGGACCTGCCCTCTGACCCTGCAGGCACGGGGAGGGTGGCCTTCCCCAAGGAGGAGGCCCACAGAGGGCAGCCACGTGGCCTGGTGTTCCTGGGACAGTTCCAGCGCTGCCAGCAGCCCCCGCCTGGGCCTGGCCCACAGGGAGAAGAAATGGGTGGGGGTGGACCAGACACTCGTCGACGGAGCTGCCCTCGGAGCCAGGCCTCCCACACTTGCCCGGGCCAGCAGCCCCTCTGAGGCAGAGACGTGGGTGTTTTGTGGGGTCACTGGAAACCCGCGAGTCACCCCACATGGGTCATTGTAATCCCATACCCTTGACTCTCCTCGAGTCCCTGCCTGCTTTCCGGGGAGGCAGGAGGCATGAAGAAGCAGGCGGCCTTGTGAGGACCCTGTGTGCACGTCCTGACAGGCCGTGAGGCTGAGTGCTGGCTGGTGTGCCCCAGGCTGGGAGCAGGTGCATAGCAGGCAGGCTGGGCCTCAGAGGCAGCTGTCCCCTGCTGTCCCCTGCTGTCCCTTGCATCACTCCTTTACTGTTTAAAACTGATCATCGGGGGCATTTTCAAACATGCAAAAGGGCCCTCCAGGTGCCCAGTGCCCGCCTTCAGTGACTGCCTCCCTTCCCTCTGCTCTCTCCCATTGGCCCCCTGGGAAGCATATTAAATCCACCTCCAGATCGCATGTCATTTTAGCCGCAACACTCTTCTGAAGCTAACAAACAAATCTGACTTAGCACTTTACTGGAAAGGGTGCCTGCAAGTGTGGAGGGACTCCTGTCGTGGTCGAGCGCGTCTGGGGAGCTACGGGGAGCACAGCTGCCGAGCAAGTGGGACGGCAGACCAGACCGGGAGCAGGTTCCCAGCCTGTTCCGGGAGGGGCCTCCTTGGCTGGGCGCATGCAGGGGTCAAGCGTCCTGTCCCCTGGCCAGCACCGCGCGGCAGAGACGGGGGCTCATCCGCTTGTCCTGGGTGAACAGGGGCACCAGCACCTGTAAGCCCCACGTGGCGGGGGGTCTGGGGGCGGGGCGGGGCGGGGCGGGGTGTTCTCAGCCTTCACTGTTTTCCAGGATCACGGGGCTCAGCAAGGTGGGCGGTCTGTTTCCACTAAACACGTGCACGCACTCACACACACACACAAACACGCACGCACACACATACACACGCACGCACGCACACGCACGTACTCACATGTGGAACAGGGCTGAGTGGTCTCACCCAGAATCACTCACAGGCCCCTGACCTCACCTCCTCCCACGTCCATGTCCAGTCCCGCCTAGTCGCCAGCAGTACATTCAGTCTGGGTGTTTTGGCCCCCAGTTGTCGCCGGTCACCTCTCTTCAGGCTCTTTTCACCCAGAGGCCCTCCTCATCCTCAGTGAACGCGGGGTCACACTGTCACACAGACCTCAGGGTGCAGGGGGCGTGTAGACCAGAGGGCGGCTCCCCGCACCCTCTGCTGCCTCGGGGTCCCCTGTTATGGGCGTGAGCCCCGCCCTCCTGGCCGGGAAGCGTGGTGTCTGCGGCCACCTGCCACATGCTCTGTGGTGACCAGCGGGCTCAGTGTTGTCCTGTGTGCTTCCATCTCCCACAGGCCTTCACAGCGATTGACCTGGGGGGACCCCAGAACTAAAGTGCTCTGACAGCATCTTACTACAGTCACGCCAGGAGAACAGGGAGTTCCTGCAGGAAGAGAGGGTCTGGTGGGGGTGGCCCTCGGAGCCCTCAGGCCCTCAGAGCAGGCTCCGCAGCAGCGTTTCTCCCACAGCAGCCTGGCCAGGGTCCCATCACAGTCTGACCAGGAGCCCTCTGCGCGGGCACACGCTTGACCCCGGGGGGCTGTGCACAGTTTGGCTTCCTTCCTCTGGACGTGATCTGTGTCTGGCCGGTGAAGATGCCCAGGAAACTTGGAGTGCTGGGCATTTGGAGGAGGAAGGAGGGCTCTGAGGTCACAGGGGTCCAAATGCCTCTTGCTCCTAAGTGGGGAGCTCAGGAGACATTGGGGGTGCAGGCAGGCTGGGAGGCGGGGCCGGCAGCCCTTAAACCGCCCTCTGGCTGCTGGCCAGCCTCGCCCGCCCCAGCGCTGGTCCTCTCTCTCTGTATCTCTCCTTCTGCTCTTCCTGCGGGCGGCCCCCCACTTATCTAATGCCCACCCTGTGGTTTCATCTGGCTTCAAATGCCCCTGCTCGGGGGTACGGCCACCACACTCAAGTCCAAGTGCACACATCCGTGCTGTTTCCTGCCAGGGTGTCAGGGCCTGGGGACCAGGACCAGGCAGTTGTGAGGAGGTGGGAGAAGGGCGAGGCTGGAATCCTGATACCACCTCAAGAAGGACAGGAATAAGGAAAAGAGGCCGTCGGGGAGCACGAAGCGCCCACCGAGACTGCCAGGTGGGTGGACACCGCAGAGCTGTGCCAGCAGGGCCACAAGCCGGGGCAGTTAGGGGCCACAAGGGAAGGGGGCAGCAGTGCCGAACCTGCTTGTAGAGACGGCGACAGGGAGCAGGAAATGGGGTTTGGGCCCCAAAGAAAAGCCAGACGGGGAGCGGGACTCAGGGGGCCATTACTTCAGTTGGCAGCAGCCCTGTCCTGGGTGGTGAGAGGGGACTGGCAAGGACAGGAGCGGGGCAGTGGGGCAGCGGGGCAGAACCCGGAGGGCAGGGAGCCTGAGGTGGGGCTGTGTGCTCCTTCAGTTTTGTAAAACCGGCAGAAGTGGACTCAGGGTGGGCCAGGGGATCCCCCTGCATCAGTGTGAAGGTCAGTCACCTATCTGTGGACGGGGGTCTGCAGATGGAGCCAGCCTGGTGGGAAAAGGGCAAAGGAGGCGGGGCCTGGAGCAGGGTCTCCGAAAGGGACATCGTGTCCTTCACAAGCAAAACCCTGTGAACTGAGCTGAACGCTTGAAGCTTCCCAGAAGCAGCCCGTGAGGAGCGCTTGGGGTCATGCCCAGTGGAGCGCTCCGTTTCTCACAGTCCTCTGGGGTTGGAGAAACATGAAAGTGGACAGGCAGGTATCCTCAGTTTAGGGGCAGGCGTGTTCCCCAAATTACTGTCCAGATGGAACATTCCTGAAAAACCAACGTTTAGGACCAGGCTGGGTCACAATAGCCCAGGCAGACTGCAGTGGATGCTGGCAACACTGTTTCCACCACATCCAGCTACGGTCCATAGTTACCCGTCTCGAGAAGGTGCACCTGGAGTCCCAGAAAGACACTTCCCCCAGGGGGCCGGGCCCTGGTGGAGCAGGCTCCCAGCACAGGGATGCCTGCAGGGGCCGCGGCCTTCTGACTTGCCAGATTTGCCTACTGTTCTGAATGCATTTTTTAAAAGGACGCTTGAGATGTGGAGGGCTGAGTCTACAAAGCTACCTTAAACCTCAAAGAACCTTCAGCCTCCTTTTACTTCCCAACATTTCCAAAGCAAAATTCAAAACACAGTTTGGGCAAATTTTAGACAGCCTCCCAAATGCAGGAAGCAGTCTAGACACGTTTTCACACCACGACAGTGAGACAGTAAGACGTCAAAACAGTGTAATGGCGAACAGGGATGGAAGGAGACAAGGTTCAGCACCAGGGCCGCCCGCAGTACCGGGGGATGGTGGCCACGGAAACGTAGTAACTTTCACGCTTTTGTTTGGGGTTCCCCTCCAAGGAAAAGGCACAGAAGGCTGTGGTCACGTTTCTGTTCAGTCGCGGGCGTCACCCAGAGTTGACTCAAGCTCCTAAGGGTCCTCAACAAAAGTGGGAAGAGGCAGGAGGAGCAGGGGCCCCGCCTCTGGCTGCTGCCTCCTGAGGGGAGCACAACAGACGCCTGGGATGTTAACCCCAAGTCACCGCGCGGCCCACCGCCCATCTGCTGGGCAGGAGTAGCCCGCGCTCCCAACACTGTGGCTCCTGGCAGGGCTGCAGTTTTCCAAGGCCTGGCTCCCGGCTGGAGGTTGGAGGGAGGTGCCCGCAGAGGGCCCGGGTTGGGGGGGGCAGGAGGGAACAGGGCAGACTTCCCTGGGGGGAGGCGCGGTGCAGGGATTAAGAGTCCTTATTTTTTATGTTGTTCCCAGGTCTGAAGTGTGGGCTGCAGGACAGCAAATAAACAATAAGACGATCTTTTTCTGCAAAAAGAACATTAAAATAGCAGTCATAGGTCAGAACTCTGGCCTTTGGACCCGCGGGGCACTGGGCTCTGAAGGCCGTAGAAGAGTCCAGATTGACTGATCTCCAAGCTCCAGGCGCGGGAGGCGCGGGAGGCCCGGAGGCCCGGAGGCCCGGAGGCCTGGGGTGGGGGGTACTCGCCGCACCTGTCAGGCCAGCCTTGCCGGACTGGGTCTGCAATCCCGCCTCCGAGCTCCCCCATCTCGCCCCGGGCCCTCCCCCCCCACCCCGTGACCCCTCCCTCCTGGCCTCCGGCCGGGTGGCCTGCAGGGCGGCGGCCCCTCCCTGGCTCCCTGCTCCAGCAGCTCGAGACTCGCCCTGCGCAGGGGCCGCGGGAGCAGGTGCAGCCCCGCCCTCCGCCCCGTCCCGGTGGGCCCCGCCCTCCCCTCCCCTCCCCTCCCCCTCCCCTCACATTCCCACTCCTCCGCGCCTCGCCCCCGCCCCCGCCCCGCCTCCCGGCGCCCGCGGCCCGGCGGAAGGACGCGAGCGGCCCCGAATCCCGGGAGGTGGGTTTGGCACCCCCGGCCCCGCGGCGCCGGCACCCCGTTCCGCCCCTCCGGGCATGGAGTCCGCGGGGCGCACGCAGGCGGCGCGGGACCGCGTCCCCAGGTAGGCGCGCCGGGCCGGGGCGCCCTGGGCCAGCCGGGGTGCGGGCGCGGGTGCGGGTTTGGTGGTGCCGGCGCCTGCGCGCCCCGAGGCTGCGGTCCGCCGCCGCATCCTGCGCCCGGGGAGGGGCCCCGCGCCCCCACGCTGGGGGCGGCTGTCGGCGCAGGGCCCACGTGCACGCGGAACTTCACTCTGGGCCGCCGGCCTCCTCCTCTTTCTGCGCCGTAGGATTGATCCGTACGGGTTTGAAAGGCCTGAAGACTTTGACTATGCAGCTTATGAAGAGTTCTTCTCCGCGTACCTGGTGGTGCTCACCAGAAGAGCCATAAAATGGTCCAAACTTCTAAAGGGAGGGGGCAGTGTCCAGAAGAGCATGACAGGTGAGTTCGGAGCCTGGTCCATCAGGCGCTCAGCAAGTCTCCGACCGACGGGCTCCAGGGGTCAGAGCCTGGTCCTACGGGAAGTTACTAACCCCGACCAGAGTCTCAGGCTGGCGCGTGTCCGGTGCGGGCGCACAGGCGAGGTCCATGCACTGTCGACGTGAGGGGTGCCCTTTCTTCTCTTCGAGTTGGGCCTGCTCGTCCTTAGGGACAGACAGCAGCCATGCTTCTTTCCAGAAGGAGACTGAGTTGCTGCACCTTAAAATGGGCCTGGCCTGGAATCCCCACTTCTGGACCAAGCTCTCCCTGCCCCCACCGCTCGCCAGGTCCTTCCCCAGCCCCAGGCTGTGCCCTCACAGCCTTCAGGTGTGGACCCCAGTGCCAGCTCCACAGGCCTCCCCTCCTGGAACCCCCTCCTGTCTCTCCACAACCCTAGACCCCTTCCCCTCCTGGCCGACTCTCCCCTCCCTCCCGGACTCTCCCCTCCCTGCCGGACTCTCAGGCTGTGTGGATCTTTTTCTTTACTTTGTTTCCCCTGCTCGGTGAATTGTCTGGGTCTTTGCTTCAGTGTTAGTGGAATGAATGAATGACGTTGTCCCCCAGCTGCAGAGGTGCCTGCTGCTCAGTGGTAGTGCACGTGCTAGGGTGCATGAGGTCCTGGGTTCAGTCCCCAATACCTACTTAAAAAAACAAAATCGACTGGTTTTTTTGTTTGTTTTAGAAAGTTACGTACGAGTGCATAATTTATGAGTGTGGTGGGACATGTAATCACATTAAAGATGTGACGTGACACTGAGCTTCCTTCCCAGGCCCCAGGGTCTGGGGGTGACCTCCGGCGACTGTCCTGTGCGCCCCCCATCACACGTGTGTGCCCTCGGGGTGAACTGTGCTTTGATGCAGGAGAGGGGAAATGGAGCAGGACACTGGGCGCCTCCTGGGACAGACTCCCCTGTACCCTCTGCTGCAGCTCCTCCGAACGACCCAGATCACAGTATCTCATGCAGATTTCCTGAGTTTTTCAGGTGCTCAAAACCACCACCAAATGGAAGAAATTAACTATTTGATGATCATGAGCACGTGGCCCCCAGACCTTCTGGAGCCTAAGGATTGATCACCGTCAACCCATCCAAGAATTGTGCACAGCTGATCACAGACCCGGGGACGCCCCTCCCTCAGCCGGCCTCTAGAAGTGCTCAGCTGAAACCCTGCGGGCAGTTTGGGGCTTTTGGGGCATGAGCCACCTGTTTCCCTTGCTCAGCCCTGAAGTAAACCTTTCTCTGCTCCAGACCCCTGCATTTTGGTTGGTTTGGCCTCACGGTGCAGCAGGCTTGTGAACGCGCCTTCAGTAACAGTTTTGGTGAAGCCAGCACAGGAGTCTCTGCCTGCAGGTCGCCCTGGCTGGGCCAGGCCTCCCCTGGGTCCCAGCAGCTGCAGGGCTCACTTTGCTCCAGGGAACCGGGAGAGACTCTCCCTGATGGCCAGCCGCCCTGGCATGAGGCTGTGTGGAGCTAGGAGACGTCTGTGGTCCACACTTGGTGTCCGGGGGTGAGTGGCTCCAGCTCACGCAGGCTGGGAGTCTCCATCCATTTGGGCTCACTCCTCCCAGGGAAGTGAGCTGCTCTGGGTCCGTTGTCTTTCGGGAGCTGGGCCGTCTGTTTGGACGCCTCGTCTGGGAGTGGAAGTGGAGGTTTTAGACGACACTGTGTCTGTCTGTGTGACCATGGCTTATTTGCTGTTTGTGTTTTTGTGTGTGTGGCTTTGGGATGAGCCACTCCAGCTTGCGCAGGATGGAAGCTTCTACCCGCTTCACCTGGACTCCTTCCCTGCTGGGCATTGAGTCATTCTGGGCTCACTGGGAGCCAGGCCACACTGGAGGCCTCTGGGGAGTGGAAGTGGGGTTTTTGGGCTGCTCCGCGCCTGGTCTTTTGTTTGTGGGACCGCGTTTGTCGCTCGCGCTTGTGTGTGTGTGTGTGTGTGTATGTGTGAGAGAGAGAGCGAGCGAGCTAGCGAGCGCCAACTGAGGTGTCTTTGGTGAGTGCTGGGGCTCGGGTGTGGTGACACCAGGGTACCCTTCCCTCCTGCGTTGATCGGGGTTTCCCTTTTCTGGCCTTGGTCTTCCGTTTGGCTTCGTCTTTGGGGCGTTGTTTGGGTTCTCGCCTTCTGGGGGCTAGGGAGCCGTGCCCCTGAGAGGCTGTTCTGAATTGTTTGCTTGGTGGTTGACAGCCTCCCCTGTGAGTAATTAAGTACGGACGATCAGAGCTGTTTCATCTCACAGTAACCCTGGGGTGTGTTTTACAGAACTGGGAGATCTTCAGCTCTGCTCCCTTAAATGAAGGAAAATGCTGTTTGATCGTTACTGTGTGTGGGCACAGTGCTCCCTGAGATCTGGAGAGCAGTGGCCCGTAATGGTTCTGCTACTGTATCAAAGTGGGCCTTTTGCAGTTTGATTTTTATCTGGGGGGTGTGTACGTGTGTGTATGCGAGTGTCTTGGTGCCTGAGTCCAAATCCTGTCCTCATCCTGGTTTTGCCAAAAGTGAGGCACGTGGATGTGAGATCTACATTGTCTAGTACTATTGATTCATTAAACTGAAGTGGACATTTGGGGACTGGAAAAAAAATCCCTGGACATAGGCAGGCTGACTGGGTTTTGTAGAAGCAGGTAGAGGGTGAACGGCATGTCTCATCCTGTGCCTTTGAGATGGACAGTCTCCCTGAGCCCACAGGGAAGAAAAGAGGGGTTTTAACTCAGGCCGGAAGCACTGAGATCTGTGATTCTGCCTGTCTTTATACAAAAAACAGAAAACAGAAAACAGAAACCAGCCCACTTGTGGATGAGTTCTATTTAACTGACCTTAAAGTAAGTGCTTACAAGTGAAGTAGTTCTAAGTGCAAAGGAAGCGAGACAGAACAATTTTCAGGTTAATGTGATCAGGGAAATATTCAATATTGAATTGGTACTTGATGTTAAAGCTAGCTTAAGCTTGTGGGTGTGATCACCACAGAAATGTCTTGTACCTAGGCTTCTGTGGCTGAGTTTGTCAGCAGGAAGAAGAAAATTAACTACCGTGATATGATGGAAATTCTTGTAAGTACGTTAAATGCAGATGAGATAAGAGCTCCTGGGTGAGCGCTGTAGGAATAATTACGTTTTAGGAAAGTCTGCTTTGCAATGATCTCTCCCGAGGGCGAGGGGGTAGCTCCCAGTACCTCCATAATAAATAAGTAAGTAAATCTGATTACCCCCCAAAAGTGAATAAATAAACCCAGTTACCCCCCTAAAACCCAGAATAATCTCTCCAGATATTTGGTGACTTGAAGTTCTAGAGTTGTGCTAAATTAAGTTAAATGCTGGAAGTTTACTGAACAGCAGAAAGCTAGGTCATCGCCAAGCAAAATACTGACACGTTCTCTAGAAATTAAGGTTCTTAAGAACCAGGGATTCTAACGTAAATATGTAACTGAAGCTACTGGAGCTAATGGGGGAAATACTTTAATGTGCAGTGGGAAGGTAGGGTGTATGTTTTAAGTAAAAAAAACCAGATGGCGTGAGGGGTGGAATCGCACTTTGTCACGGGGGAAGACGTGCTTTGGTCCTAGAGCTGGCTGTTTCTGGACGGAAAAAAATAAGGGGCAAACTAATGTGGAAACAGAAAGTTCGTGGAAAGGAGCCCTGACGAAGGAGCTCTGTACGTGGTCGGGCTGAGATTAGATTAAACCTAACTGGGTAAGTAGATTTTGTTACTAAAATTGGGCGGGTGCGGGGCCAGGTCTGATTCCTCTCTCAGACAACAAGTTTACTCGGAATGCTTCTGATAGAAGATTCTGTGAAACTTTTTGGTATTTTTTGACAAACTTCCTATCAAATGCAAATTCAACTTCTTTTGACTTCAGCTAACTTCGGGAAGCTTCAGAGGGCCCCTGAGGCACCTCAGAGAACTACGCTAACCTAACGAGGCCTGGCTGGTGTGTCGGGTTGCAGGGGAAGCATTGTCACAGGAGTGATGAGCCTCCTCAGGCCGCATGGACACGTGTTATCGACACAGACGTTCTGGAAATTGTATGTCCTGGTGTTGGGCTGTCAGCCATTCTGGCTGATGTCTTGGACTGTATCTGTCACAGCAGCTTGATTTAAGCGTCTTTGTCGAGAGCGTTGTAATCAGGTCTCTGCCTCGCCTCGTGGGTCTGTCATTCATACACAGTTAGGCTCACGCTTTGCAGAGCCGCTTCGTCTTCAGGGTGATTCATAAAAAGGATTTTTTGACAAGCGCAGGTTTCTTTTAAGTCATACTGCTGAGCTGGGTGGGACACTTGAGACATCTGTTGAGAAGTAATTTCATAGGACGATTGGTGAAGGGGATTGATTGCATAGGATCGAGCGAACTGACGAATGTGGTGGTGGTTCAAAGTCCTGAGACTTTGCTGGCTTTTAGTCTGCTTTCTAATTGGACTGATTACCAAACGTCTGGCTCCCCGGCCATAGCGCCCCCGGTTTAGGATGGGAAGAGAACCCTCTGACGCAGTTGTCGCCGAGGGTGGCGGATGACTCATGACGTGTAGCAGTGCTTGCTCTGTGTCTGCTGCTAAAAGTACACGTACGGTGCTTGCTAACAGTTGGGCACGAGTGGTCAGACGGACGGCCCATTAAGTGCTTCCCCTTAACACACTCCTGAGCCTGTTCACGGTGTCTGATTAGTTCCCCCGACGTGGAGAACTGGAGGCCCAGCGCTGAGGGACGTGATCTGACCCTGGGGCGGGAGCCACCCCCCAGCATCGAGGCACAGATGCTTTGATCATCAGTCCTTTCTACTGAAGGACTTGTGATCAGGAAGCGAGGTGGTGGGGAAGCCTGCACACGTGGAGGTGCGGGGAGTCACTCTGGCTTATGGCTGGCGTGACTTGAACTTCACTGACCAAAGTGGCTGCTTTATGGCCTTTGGGATGCACATCGCACATCTGCTTTGGCCTTGAGGGAATGCATGTGAGTCAAAGAGGAGTGGCCGTGGCTCAGACGTTCAAGGTAAACTAGGTGGTCATTGTGCATGTGATTTTGGACACACTCCTGTGTTGAGAACACTGATTTTCTGAGCTGTGTCAGACTCAGGAGACCACCAGCCATTTTCAAAGCCGAGTCTTCTGGCAGCTGCAACCTTGTGACCTCTTGTAACCATCACATTTTTAGACAATAAAATTGTTTTGGATCAGATATTGCAGGAAGGAGGTAGGAGCAGTGGCCGGTGCTCCCTGCTGTGTGTGCATTAACCCCACATCAGAAGTTAAAACCCACTCAGATGAAAGCAGGCAGCAGGCTGCGAGCCCCTCCCCCGCCCCGGGCCAGGCTTTCAGGCTCGCTCTCCTGAGCTCCTCAGGGAATGAGATCTTAATCACAGAAGACTCGGATCCTGGGCTTGGAGCCAACTCAGTGGCCAGATCGAGGCTGGACTGTGCCCTGTTTCAGCAGGAAGTAGCCAGAGCGGTCGTCACCCCGTTCCCGGAACGACGTGGGGCTGAGACGGGACTGGAGCGTGAAACCGAGTGCCCCTGCCGAGCTGTGATGGACCTGAGAGGGCAGTCGGGCATAACCCGGGGTGGACGCGTTGTCCCAGAGACAGGGATCCAGGCTTTCCTGCCAGGTGTCGCAGGCTGTGCGCGGTGTAGGCAGGGCGAGGCGTCCCGGGGAGAGGAGGTGGCCCGGCGTGGCAGTGAGAGCCAGGGAGCCCCGTCCTGGAGCCCGGCAAGCACACCTGGGCGACCCCGCTGAGCCGCCTCCTTGGCTGCGTCTTGCTTGCTTGGCCCTGCTGTGTGTTTCTCTGTTGTGAGAGGACTTTCCTCCATGCCGCCTGTCTTAACGCCTCCGGGAACGCGATTGTCTGCAAATCGTGGCATCGGGCGAGTCTTCAGATGACAGCTACAGCGTCCCCGGATGTTGCTACTGTGGATACGATGTTTTCTTTCTTTTGGGGCCGATAAACAGCAGCAGCTCAGGACGGCTTGCTGTCAGCCCTCAGCCTGTGAGCCCCCGGCCCCTGCTCCTCCTGCCGTGCGTGTCGTCTCCTCCCCTGTGGCGGGGGGGTTAGCGCCCTCCAGTGTCAGATGAAATTGCAGAAACGTATTTTCAAGGGCAAATATTTTAAAAAACTGGGAATTTGCTTAACTTTGTTGCGGCAGACAGCTAGAAGTTAATTCCCTGGGGTCTAGCTTCTCTTTAAGGAAATTCCCGACTGTTTTTGCCACATACTTCACGCTTCTCCGAGTGTCAGTGCTGGTCCCTGGGTTAGCCCCGCCCTGGGCAGGTGCCAGTCTCTCAGGGCAGGAGACCGTTCTCTTTCTCTTCCAAAGAAGCGCAGTCAGCTCAGATGACAGACAGCGAAGCACCAGAACCTTCACGTGTGCCGCTGGTGCCGTTACAGCCCGCGGGGGGCGCAGGCCGCAGAGCGGGCCGTGTGGGGTGTGTGTGAGAGAGAGAGAGACTGGGGGGTCGGGGGTGATGGGGGTGGGACGGAGGTCTGCTCAGGGTCTGGGCTGGTGACTCGCGGCACAGAGCGTCTGACTCCAGGGTGAGGGGTGTAACTATTTTGCTCTTTCATATATATATTTATTTAATTTGCCGTGAAATTTGCTCTTACTGGCGTATAATTCTGTAAGTTTAGACAAGCATGCGGTCTCGTAATCCCCGCCGCAAGCGAAGCTCAGGACAGTCACCTTCAGGATTGTGTGATCGTGTTTACTGGGCGTCCTGGGGTGGCTGAGCTGCAGACTGGGGACCCGAGAAGGCCAGGGTGTGGGCGGTGTCCCTCTGCATTTGTTTGGGCCGTCTTTGACTTCCCTCTGCAGGTGCCGTGTTCGACGTGCATCGAGGTGTTTCCCCTTTTATTCCTGGTGCTGTTGTAAGTGATGCGACGCTCCATGGCTTTGTCAGGTGTGTGCGTGGAGTTGCTGTCAGAATTGTCCCTCCCGAGATGGGACCCATCTGGCCCTTCGCTGTTCAGCAGAGGATGATTCATCCATTGAGGGCGTTCCTGGTCGCGTGGACCACTGAGGTCTCATGTAAATCGTTCTAAGGTGGAGGGATGGTCAGACTGAATGACTGCTGTCTTTGGTAGACTGAAAAATGAAGCAGAGCTCAGACTTTCCATGTTCCCAAAACAGTATGAGCAGGCCGAGTGCATGGAGGTGTCCTGGCCCAGACGTCGCGCTCTGATGCGCTTGTCAGCTGGTGGAGACAGCCACTCCAGTTTGCCTTTCCTGTCGGTGGGCGGCGTTCAGGTCCTTCCTCTGGGCTCCCTCGCCTTCGCCGCGTCATTCTGCAAGCATCTGGTGCGCGTCCCCGGCCCCCGCCTTCCAGGAGGCGGCAGGTGCACGAGGCAGGGCCTCCGGGGCCCTACGTCTCAGGGTGCTCACATGCAGACGAGCGAAGGATGTGGGTCTCCTTGGATCCGACTTAATCAGGTTTTATTGCTAGTGCTTTTCTTGACCGTAACCTAGGACATCGTTCCCGTGATTTTTTTCTGTTAAATTCAGCTGGTGTTTCAGCTGGTGGCTGCCCCCGTCTCCGTGTCTGCCCCGTCCGGCCGGGCTGGGGGTGGAGGTCCCGGCTGGGGAAGGCTGCTGCCCGCGCTCAGGGCAGAATTCCATAATGAGTGCACGTATCAGTGCAGGAGGAGATGCATAAGGTTTTGCATTTTTTTATGTCTGATTTACTGATTTTGGTGAAGCGAGAGCTGCTTGCCCGCAGGGCCTCTCCCTATGGTCTGTCCGTCTGTCTGTCTGAAGCTGCCCCTGTCTCCGCTGCAGTGAAGCGTTACATCCGGAAGGGCATCCCGCTGGAGCACCGGGCCCGCGTCTGGATGGGGGTGAGTGGTGCCCAGGCCCAGATGGACCGGAACCCCGGCTACTACCAGCGTCTTCTCGAGGGAGAGAGGGACAGCCGGCTGGAGGAGGCCATCAGGACAGGTGACCGACGCGCGCTGGACGGCAGCGGCCGGGCAGGAGGAGCGGGGTGGGTGGCGGCCGCGGAGGAGTGTGGCTATGCCTGGGCGAGGGCGTGATGTGGGTGAGGAGACTTGAACGCGGTTGAAGGTGCAGCAACTAAGCTCACTTTTCTCAAAGGAGAATCAAGACAGGTGTTGGCGGGGGCAGCGCTGTAACTGATCCAGCATGTGTTTGGGTGTCTAGCCAGGTGGAAAGGAAAATGGTGCTTCTTCGTGAAGGATCCCGCCAGGAAGGCGAGGAGGCCGCCGAGCAGGCAGGCACAAGACGCGGGGGCCTGTGGGCTCAGGCCTGGCGGCATGCGCACCACAGCCTCACCGTGGCTCTCTCTTTACGTCAAACTCCGGGCGTCTCAGGATGCTTGTAATTTTGTCTTTTAACTTATTTTCCCTCCAGTTTCCTCAGTAGTCATGTAGGGTTAGGGTTACAGTTCAAAATGCCTGAAAAATGTGTGGCCTAAATTGAATAATGAGGTTTTTAGGAAATACGTCTGCCTTCCTGATTTTCTCAACAGCTTTTGAGAAGCACAAATTTAAACACAAAACATTTAATTTTTAAAAATTTAATTCCTTTACATCTCTGAGGGATTGGACTAACTGGTGAGAGAGGAGTGTGTCCCCAGTGCAGGGCACGGGGTCTCAGAGCCCTGGGGCTAGAGCCAGTGCGGGAGTGGGGCCTGGTGATCCTGGCGTCTGCATCCCGGCCACCCCACCCGGCCCCAGGTCTCAGAGCTGTGCTGCCGCGGCCCTGCGGTCACAGCGTGGGGGGCCGCCCTGCAGGCCCAGAGATACCGACCAGGCTGGGAAGAGACTGTAGGTCCAAGGGAAGTCCGACCACGCCAGGTACAATGGTTTTGCTGTTTGTTTGGAAAGTGAGTTTTAAAGGCTCTGCTTAGTGCCAGAGCTTTTGATTGATTTTCTTATTATGGTGAATTGCACATAACATAAAACTTACCATTTTGTCTTTCCAAACTGAACCTCTGTCCCCGCTAAACACCCTCCCCCCACCTTCCCCTGGGCCCTGGCCCCACCATCTACTCTGTGTCTCTATGAATTTGACTCCTCTGGGGACCTCGTGCGAGTGGAATCACAAATTATCTGACTTTGAGACTGGCTTCTCTCACTGATCGAAACGTCCCCAAGCTTCACACACGTGGCAGCTGGTGTCAGACTGCGCCTCCTCCTCCAGGCCGCACGGGGTCTGCTGCCTGCTCGCAGCCCGGCTAGTTCCTCCGCCAGCTGTCAGCGGACGCTGGGGTTACGTCCACCTGGCAGTGGTTATGAAGGATGCCGCTGCGTGAACACAGGTGGACGCGTTCCCGTCCAGACTCTGCTTTCAGTTGGGTGCGCAGACGGGGAGTTGTGGGGCCATGTGGTGCCCCGAGGCTGTCCTTTGAGGGGTCTGCGTCTGTCGTTTTACGGGGCCGGTGGAGCATAGACTGGACATCCCTCCACATCTGCCTCCACGGTGGGGAGAGTGGGAGAAAGATTTCAGAACACGTGAAAAACTTCTGATAATAAAAGTACTATGTAGGAATGAGTACAGTGGTCACTCTAGCCTGAATTAGTGAGAAACTCATTTCCCCCGACCGATTCCAGTTTTTGGAATGTTTGGAATTTCAGGGAAAAAAAAAACAGTGAAAAACAAGGTGCTTTGAGGCACTAAAGGGAACTACTTTGCTCAGATCTTGTTTTTTATGGGCAGATGGAGGCCCGAGGCCAGAGTCCATGCAGCTGCGTGGAGACCTCACTGCTATAAAATGAAGCAGGGGCTGGGTTTCGCAGGCACAGGGTGGGGGTGTCATGGGCACCCCCTCAGAGGGGGCATCTCGCGATCGAGGGAGCTGGTGCTTCCCTCCAGGTCTGGGTGTGTGTCCGTGGGTCCCAGTGCCGCACCCAGCACCGCAGCGAACACCACTCCTCCGATCCAGGCGGGGTCAGGAGATCCAGGGGACGCGATCGTGTCAGGTGACACATGGCCCCCAGAGGGTCATGTAACGCAGCTCGAAGTCCAGCGTCCGGTCAGTGGGAGGCGTGCGGGGTGGCCGGGCTGGGCGGGGGGCCTGGGGCCAGGACGTGGTGTCTGAAGAGCGGGAAGGGGCCGACCGGGGACCCTCCTGCTGACAGAAGCCGGCAGGGATGAGTTTATTTAGAGCTGAGTTTTCTGCGTTGTCTGTTTATCTCTGAGAGGGAACCTCCCAGTGTTCTGCCGCCTCCTGTTTTCAATCTTCAGAATCCATAAAACTTTCCAAAGTTTCATGTAAACCATTTACCTGTCATGCTCGGTCCTGGCACTCAGCCTCCTCCCCGGCCAAGAGGAGGGTGTGGGGAGAGGGAGGAGACGCGGGTGCATGCACAGCCCAGCCTCAGCTCGGAGAAGCCCCGTCTGTCGTTGCTGGTTTGAGAGGAGGGGGTGCTGGGGCCAGCCAGTGTCCCCGGGCCACAGCTGTTGTGGGCCAGGGGTCCAGAGGGTGCGGCCGCTGCCCTCAGTGGTGCAGGGGCCAGAACCCCCTGGGTCACTCAGGTGCAGCTCACCCCAGGGCCGACATCACAGCGCAGACTGTTCCACCCTGAGCAGCCCTGTGCCCTGGGTCTCCCTGCAGACATGAACAGGACCTTCCCGGACAACGTGAGGTTCCGGAAGGGTGCTGACCCCTGCCTGCAGAGGACCCTGTACAACGTGCTGCTGGCTTACGGGCACCACAACCGCGACGTGGGGTACTGCCAGGTGAGCCTGGGCGCCCCCGGCCCAGCGGGCGTCCTCCACCGCTGGCCGTTCCTTCCCTCCCGGGCTGGGACTCACCTGTCTCCCAGCGAGAGAAGCAGCAGGACTTCTGCCTTTGGGTCTCCCTGCGTCAGAGCACAGGGAGGGGTGTGGTGGGAGGTGAGCTCGGTCTGCTTACTGGACACAGGTGACCAGGCCTGTCACCTCGGTGCCAACAGTGTGTGTGCACATCTGTGTGTCCGTGTGTGTGTGTGTTTGTGTGTGCGTCTTTATGCACGTGTCAGTGTTGACCAGCTTGTGTGTGTGCACAGGTCTGCGTCTCTGTGCACGTCTGTGTGTGTGTGTGTGTGAGTGTGCGTCTGTATGCATGTGTCAGTGTCGACGAGCTTGTGTGTGTGTGTGTGCCCATCTGTGTGTGTCAGTCTGTCTGCATGTGTGTGCGTGCCAGGCTGCCCTTGGGTCTGTTTCTGGAAGCTGGATCTGCCTGCAGGGGGAGGTGACTGTGGCCCTGCTTCCCGCCTGCCACGAGGGGCTGACCACGAGGTCGCGGAGTCCTTTTTCATTCCTCCCGAAGGCGCTCACTCCGGAGCATGGAAGGAACACTTGTTCACAGCCCGGAAGCAAGAGGAGCCGGGGCCTGGGACAGCTGGAGCCGTGCCTGCTGGGGGCCGTGCCGTCCACCCCCTGAGCCCTGGGGGCCGCCGGGCTCCAGGCAGGGCGCTTTCCCGCCGTCCGAGGCTCCCTGCGCCCCCCGGAGCGGAGGCTTGGCCAGTGGTTTCCTGAGGGATACCTCCCGTCCCGGGGAGGCTCACAAAGTCCAGACAATCAGGAGGCCGGGTTCCAGCAAGCCTTGGACAGACATCTGTTTGGAGCTGCCCCACGTGGCCGGCGTGTACAGCTCCGGGGTGGGGGGATGGTGGGGAAGGCGGGTGGTTCTGAAAAGACTGGCGGCAAAGGAGCGCAGGGCCGCTGCCTGGACCTGTCTAGCCGTCGGTGGCCTGTGTCGTCTGGAGGCTGTTCCCGTGGGCGGTGCCTGCAGGCCAGGCGCAACTGAGAGGCCTGGTCTTCCTGGAGGGAATTTGGTCACAGTCGGCTTTTGTCACTGTCCTTCACTTACTGTCCTGGGACAAGAACTGGACCTTCGGGAGTTGGGGAGGCCGGATGGAGACACTGTCCTTAGATCACTCTAATTACTCCTCCTGTGGGTTTTAATATAGTTTAAAAAGTTTTAATGTTAGCCTGATGCCAAAGCTGTCCTGGCTTTGGGAAAACATATGGGTGTACACACACAACACATAGCCACACATTTGCACATGTGCACACACACACACGTGGCCACACGGACACACGCACACATACACAACACAGTCACGTGTGCACACATGCGCATCTACACACATGGGCGTGCACACATGCACACAGGTGTGCACTTCCTGTGACCATCGTCTCTCAGTCCCGGGGCAGCAGGCTGAGGTCAGGTGTTGGCCGGCTGGTCCCTCGGGCCCTCCCCCGGCTGCCAGTGTCTCCTGGTGTCCTCGGCGCGTCCCTCCGGACTCCACCTCATCTTCACGTGGCCCCTGCCCCAGGTCTGCTGTCTCTGGGTCCAGCTATGTCATGCTGGCTGATAAAAGCTGGATTTTCCCCTATTCCTGGAGAAATACATGTTTGTTTCAGAAGATACAGACACGCAAAAAAGAAGTGGAAGTCCTCTGAAACCCAGGCACCTGAGAGCGACACTCGCTCTGTCGTTAGCCCCCCCCCCCCCCAGTTTCTTCCCCTGGTCTACCCACTTCTCCCAGCTCGGAGTTGTGTACTTCGTCTGTTTTGACTATGCCCACCCTTTGCTTGCGTGCGCTGTGAACTTCCCAAAACGGTCTCCATCGCAGGAGTGCACGCCGCTCTGGGATCTTGGGAAACATGCCCAGTGGTGCAGGCTCCCCTTGGTGTGGACGTTCAGGCTGCCGGCAGGTGTTGGGGGAGTTCGGGGAGAGCAGCGGTGGTGGTGGTTCACTGCACGGTTACTTTGTTGGAGCCCCCGGGCTTAGGGCTCCAGGGCCAGAGGCACCGAGAGGGCCGCGTGCGTCGCTAGACGGCAGAGTCTTTATCTCTGAATCTTCACGCGGAGGGGGCTCCAGAATCCTGCAGGGTTTAGGGAAGAGCCAGGGAAATGGAAAGTTAGCAGTGAGCCGCCAAGAGGTTGCAGGTTCTGGTGGGGGTTTAAAACGCGACGTGAGTCTCTTCTGCCTTTCCTGCTTTCAGGGGATGAACTTTGTAGCGGGGTACCTGATCCTGATGACAGAGAGCGAGGAGGAGTCCTTCTGGCTGCTGGACACTCTTGTTGGAAGCATTCTGCCAGGTACGTTGGCCCCGCTGGGAGCCTCTCTCCGTCTGCTTTCTGGGGTGCCCGAAACGGTTCAGCCGACCAGTCAAGGCTGAACCTAATGCAGTGGCTTGTCTGAGAGTTGAGGGGCACGTCTTCCTGCGTTAGCGGAAAAGCAGAGAAGCATCGGGAGCGCTCCCGGGCTCAGGGCCGGCGCGGTCCGCCTGCTCTCAGCCTGTGCCCCCCGTGGGGGGGCCGCAGGGCTCTTCGCGGCTCCTGGTGAGCAGACCGCAGGCGGGCCGCTGAGCTTCTGTGGATGTTTGTTCCGTGGCTCGCAGGGGGCCGTCAGCGCGGTAACTGTCAGCAGCACCGTTACTGTTCTCGGGCTGAGAATCGTTCCTCTCATTCACTTCTCCCTTTCCGTTTATTCATGAATATTAATTGTTTTAATCGCAAGTTAATTAACAAACAACTAGCTGCCACTTTTTGTGATGCACCGTGCAGGCTGTGAGCGGCCGAGTCGGGTCCCTTTGGGATGAGAAGTGGCCGGAGTCGTCTGGAGTGGGACAGGATGCAGGCGGGTGTGACCTCTGCCCCCAGCAGCCGCCACAGTGCTCCTTGCTCAGGCGGGGGCAGAGTCCTCGTGACTGCTGGGTGGGGTCCCGGCGGCCCTGGGTCAGTCTTGTTTCCTGAGCTTCCTCCTGCCCCGCCCGCACCTCCCCAGTCACCTCCCTGGTCGGTCAGTTGGGGCAGGCTCAGCCCAGGACCACCCGGGAGAGCCGGCCCCATCTCTGGGAGCCCCGTGCGGCAGAGCGCGGAGAGTGCGAGCTTGTGGCACGTTTCGGGCTCCAGCTAACGCGCACCTGCCTCCCCTCTGATCCCTGGCCCAGCTGTGCCATGTAGACCCAGCCACTGAATCCCTTTCACAGAGGAGGACACGTGAGGCCTGGATCCGTGGCCGCGAGGCAGAGCCCGGGTTCAGATCTGGGGCTTGGTGTCCCTGGGAGGAGCAGGCCTGGGTGGTGCCGGAGAGAGGGGGTCCGCAGAGGTGGAGGGACCCCGGTGCTCCTTGCCCTTGAGGACATTGGAAGGGCTCTGGAGGGGCCACCTGCCCACGGGAACCGGTGGGGAGACGACCGGCCAGTGTGGCTGCGGGGAGGCTGGACCGCTGGGGGAGGAGAGTGGGGCCAGGAGGCTCCCCAGTGGGTGGCGACACAGCCGAGTTACGTCAGAGGCTGAGTAGGGGCTACAGCCCTGTCCGTCCTCAGTTCCAGGCGCTGTCTGGGGGTTTGGGAGACTTCAGGGACAACACCCACAGGCCCGCCCCATGGGGTCGGCCCAGCTGCAGGAGACCAAGCCGGGGGGGAGATGCACTCGGAGTGAGGGGTGCGGACGGGCAGACGGCAGGCCCCAGGCGGCCCAGGCTCATTACTCTGGCTCGCTTTTAAGTCAGTGGAACGTCATTTCTGATAGTTACCAGGTTCAGTCAGACCGAACTGCAGTGGAGACAGGTATTGGTTCAAAAATGGAAGGAAATCTCCAGATGGGAAGTCAGGCCTGCGGGAGGGCGGGGTCGCCGCATCTGCGGGGCGCCCTGGTGGCGGAGGGGCAGCCGTGTGCCCGTCCTCTGAGCTCCGGGCGACCCTGTCGTCTCAGCCCGCGGTCAGCTTACATTCAGCTGCTTCCTTCTTAGTTGTACCAAAAACGCACAGCTGTGGCCTCGTTCCAGAAGTTCGGAATCACAGCACCGACCGGGGGTGAGCAGTGCCGCTTCTCCGTCCTGCCGTCCGTTGCTCTCCTGCTCGGAGCTGCTCTCTGCCGTGTGTTTCCAGGGCCCTCTCTGCTTTTCTGTGCGCGTACGCATACGCGTACAAGCACACGAACGGCAGAGTGAAAGTAATGACAGAAAACAAAGAACCGATCAGAAAGATAAACTGAGACAAAAGCTGTGTCTTTGGAAAACCTTTAAAAGAAACTGATGAAGAAAAAAACTGGATAAAGTATTTACAAATGGAAAGAATGCTCTACTCTGAAAACTTGAAGAGATTTTTTATGAATCACAGGAAGAACATGAGTAAAATGAAGAGACAAAGGGATAATTTTGAGGAAGATGCAGCCTGATCCAGCCCGCTGGACGGAGCAGGACGTCCGAGTGGGCACGTGCAGACACGCAGACGCTCGGGAGGCGTGAAGGAGCAGATGATTCCCATGATTTTTCATAAATCTTGCAGAAAACAGACAAAGGTGAACTCATGAACTCCTTGGGACGCTGGGAAGAGCCCCTGTCCTGCAGGCTGCTAGCAGGCCGGCCCCTGAACACGGGCCCCAGTTACTACACTGGCACCAGCAGCCACTCTGGGTTCTGCCTGTGACTTAAAGAGAGTTTGTCCAGGAACACAAGGATGGCTCAGTCCTGTGGAAGGATGGAGGGCAAAGCAAAGCTGAAGGCTGGAAAGGAGAACCCTGGAGGTGTGCCGTGGCGCCGTGACCGCGGACATGGTGAGCTGTTGGGTTGTGGGGGGACAAACAGAATCAAGAGGGTAGAAATGAGTCTGCTGGCCTGTCCCCGGCCAGAACCTGGCACCTGAGATGTACTGATTACTGGGGAGAAGGCTATTCAAAACGTTCTGTGACACTTCACCGCCTGCAGAAGAAAATAAAATTAGACCCTCATTTCAGGAGGATTCAAGACTACGAAAAAGCAGAACTTTGAAACTCAGAAAGTAAGATATAGGACAGCTTCATGATACAGGAGCAGGGAAGTTCTTGAACAAAATTCAGAAAGACATGATTGATTAATCACATTAACGTTAAAAACGAAGTTTGAGACAAGACATCATATGCAAAGTAAAAGGACAAGCTGCCACTCTGGGGAAGGTGTCTGTGATTCATGTGATGCACGTGTGAAGATTCCTAAAATCCTAGGTAGAAATAGGTCAACGGAGAAGTAGGCACATTATGCCCAGTAGGCAGTTTACAAAAGAGGAGACCTGGGTGGCCACCTGTGGGGGGACCTTGGGCCCTGGCGAGCAGCAAGGCCGGATCTCAGCACCAACCCCGGAAGGCAGTCCCTCGGGGCCAGTGACACCCCAATTTCAGAGCAGCTGAAATTGCAGGAAGTCGGTGTTAGAATCGAGGAGGAATCGGAGGCAGAGAGAGAGGAGCGTGTGCAAAGCCACCTCCGCGTGGTCTCCGGCACTGCCTCTTGGGGGGAGCTAGCGTAGCGTCGTGTCTGTCGCCGAGGAGTCGCTCAGACAGGCTCTGCCTGACGGGTTTCACATCTTCCCTCTGACGCCTCTTTTGTCCCGTGCACAGAACACCAGCCAGCAGTGTTCAGATGCTGTCATCCGAAAACGGGGTTTGCCTCTTCGGGGGGCTGTCAAGCCAAAAGGCACAGCCGAGTCAAAGACGGGGGCAGGGAGGGAAGGAGGTACGATTTGCACAGTAAGGAGGGCGCGGGTCTTTCCCAAAGCGGCGTCTCCCCGGCAGCCAGACCGGGGCAGGCCTAGGAAGGGGCTATGCAGAGAGCGCCGCCGGGCACGGGGCAGAGGTCTGCGGAGTCCAAGCTTCAGCTGATTGGAGTCACGAGGGTCAGGAGAGGTCGCCATCCTTGCGAGGGTCCAGTTGATCTGGTGGTGAGTGCTCCGAGGGTTTGAAGTCCGCAGCAGCTCGAGAAAGGGCTTCAGGCTGGCCTTCGCCTTTGACACAGACCTGGGTGTCCTCACAGCCGACTCGTCGTGTCCGACATGGTTGAGTCCTCGCCCTGGCCTGGCGAGGGAGGGCTGTCTGATTTTACCTTCTTTTGTCTCCTTAAAATCGTTAGCTACTGAGCCTGCTCTTCTGCGAGAAGTCAGGTCCCAGAACGACTGAGGCACAAAGTGGCTTCTCCGACCTCAGAGCCGTGCCTGTTCTCTTCCTCGGGGTCCCCTGCCCTATCTGTCCAGACTCGCGGAGAAGCCGCTGGGGCCTGGGCCCTGGCTGCCCGTCCGACGCCGGGAGTCCAGCGTGTGTGGCAGCGTCGCTGAATTTTGTGTCAGTAACAAGTCAGCCCAGGAGCGAGCTGATACATTCCCGTCCTAGAGGGCTGGTCTGACCTGCTTTCCCTTGAAACACCGGGAAATGGGTAGTTAATTGCTCCTCACAGAAGTCGCTGGCGGCGTGTCCGGTGGGCGGAGACTCAGGACGCCGTCTCGAGACCTGGGCTCGCCGTGTCCCCATGTGCTGACACAGCTGCTGGGCTGTTGTCAGTGACTGGCGTCCCCAGGAGAGGCTGGACCCGGGCCTGGGGAGCCCGGGCCCTGTCGGGCTGCTGGGGGTGTGTCTGCTGCTGTGCACAAAAGGGGGCAGGGGGGGCGGAGGCCCTGTCAGCGATCCTCCTCGTGACTGCGGCTGGCTCAGGCCTGTGGCCAGCTTGGGGCGTGATCTCCGCAGGGTTTGGAAGCTGCCGTGAGCCTCCCTGTAACGGAGCCTAAGGTGGAGCTGTGCTCGCAGCTCTGCAAACCCCTCGTCTCCCCTGCGCATCACCCGTGGAGCTTCTCCCCCGTGGACCAGACTCCCGAGAAAGGAAAGGGGGCCCAGTGGCTCCACTCGGGAGCGGGAGCGTGAGGAGGCGGGACGAGGGAGCCCCCGGTGCTTCACACCAAACTGGCTGCCACTGAGTTATTCCCAGGTTCTTTAGCAGGGCCACAGTTCACTGTGTGTGCACCTGTGAAAACTGGTGGCGTGACCCTGATGTCACGTCACTGTCTACAGTGATTCTATTTTAATGGAATTACCTAATAATGAGACCACCCTGTCCCTGTGCCGAGGAGCAGGCGAGATTCCATGGTCGGCACAGAACGTGTGCTGGATTTTCCCATTTTACTTACGGAACATTTATTAGCAGAATTTAAGCATTTAGATTTATTGGAATACGTCACACGGGCAAGCTGGGAGTTCCTCAGCACAACAGCCGTCCGTCCAACAGGCAGACACGCTGTTGGAAGCGTCAGTCTGAGCGCGTGGCTGGGGCCCAGGCCCTCGGATGAGAGTTCAAGGTCTTGTGATCTGAGTTCCCACGCCGACCCCCAGGCGGCACCAGCTGGAGTAAAAGGAGTCTCTTCAGATCAAGGCCTCTGCCCTCTTGGGGAACGAAGAGGGGATTTCAGTGTTGCCCCTGCCCATGAGAGAGCGTGTGGGGCCCGTGTGGCTGTGGAGGCGCCCTCGTGACAGCTGCACGTGCGGGCGGCTCCCTGCACACGTGGGTACAGGTGTGCACTGATGGCTCTGTCTGCCCACCAGGTGACCTGTGAGATGGGTCCCAGCCCTTCCCCACCACACACGTGGGTGCGAGGTTCTCAGGGGGAGTCATGCCCCCAGCTCCATGTGCCGCAGAGACCTGTCAAAGATGAGGCATCGAAGGCACTAGAAGGCCCAGGCGGTGGGGCCCGTTCGCGGCCTGACTCCTGTAGCATTCCTGCTGTCTTCTCCACTGGAGAATAGGACGCCCGATGCGGGGTGGTGTGTGTTCTGTGCTGGGGGGGCCAGGATGCTCGGGGGGGCGGGGACACTCAAGGGGGTCCCAGGAGTCCCTACGTCTGTGCGGCTGGGCTCTGCCCCACACCCTCCCCCCTTTGCCCTCCTTCTCTGGAAGGGTCCCCAGTGGGGAGGTTCTTTCCCTCCTGGCCCAGAGGGAACAGGGTGGAGGCCGCCAGGCTGCGGCTGTGGAGCAAGATGCATGCTTCCTGGCTTGTCTCCGCCCCGAGCAGACTACTACAGCCCCTCGATGCTCGGCCTGAAGACGGACCAGGAGGTCCTTGGGGAGCTGGTGAGGACCAGGCTGCCGGCGGTGGCGGCCCTGATGGACCGGCACGGCGTGCCTTGGACCCTGGTCGTGTCGCGCTGGTTCCTCTGCCTGTTCGTGGACGTCCTGCCCGTGGAGGTGAGGGCACCTCCCTCAGGCCAGGGCCGGCCCGGCCGCCGCCGCCAGCTGACCGCGTCTTCCCCTCCACAGACAGTGCTTCGCATCTGGGACTGTCTGTTCAGTGAAGGCTCCAAGGTCATCTTCCGGGTGGCCCTGACCCTCATCAAGCGACACCAGTCCTTCATTCTGGAAGCCAGCAGCTTCACGGACATTTGTGAGAAGTTCAGGGAGATCACGAAAGGGAGCTTCGTGACCGAATGCCACACCTTCATGCAGGTGAGCGCTGTGTCTGCCGGGCGCCCGGCCCTCAACCTTCCAAGCCCCCCTCCCCTGGGTCCACAGCCAGCGGGCAGACCTCGGTGGTCACCCCGCAGACCAGCCACGGCTCCCCTCCTGCTGCCCCGTCAGCCCGGGGACCCCTTCAGTCCCGGCTCGGGTGGAAGCAGCAGGATGCAAACCCGTCTGCTCCAGGCCATGGCTCCCCTGGGCCTGGGCTGGCCTCCCCCAGTCCTGGGCCCTCCCTGGGCCGCGGGCTTGCCTGCAGCCCTGTACACAAAGGCACCTCCCCTCTCCTTGGCCCTACAGCTGTTGACTCATCTCCTGGCCCCAGCGGGGTCACACTTGTCCGTCCACCTGGCAGGGCAGCTCCCCGAGACCAGGGCCCCCTGGCTGGGCTGCAGCCCTGGTCCGGGCTGTGCAGGCAGCTCAGATCACCCGAGTGAATGAGGGGGTGCTGCAGCTGACAGCCCTGCAGATACAGGGGAGGCTGGGCAGGAAGTCGGGTCTTAGGTGGGCCAGCGGGAGGAGGGGGCAGGCCCGGAGCTGGGGGACCCTGGCAGGAGGTACTGACCCAGACGGTCCGTTGTGAGTCTCACCCTCTGTGGGAAAGAGTCACCCCGACACGCCTTGTTTTGAGGGGGCCTGGAATCCCCCTGTCCCTGGGGTGGCAGCCACCTTGCTGAGCCAGTGCCTGCTGGTGGCTCGGACTGGCCTGGGGAGACCCAAGGTGCTGGGGAGAGTCTGGGAGGGTGGGAGCCGCAGGGGCTTGAGGCCACCAGGTCACGTGCGTCCTCCGGTGGGCAGGAGCACCGATGTTCACCGACCCGTGGCCTGGACAGAGAGGAGGCGGAGGCACCGGGTGAGATGTGTGGGGCGGGAGTGGTGCTGGTCCCTGGGTGACAGGACGTGGTGGAGACATTCAGGCTGGCCGGGGCCTAGGGGTCCTGCCGTCACCGTGCACCGCAGGCGGGATCACAGGCCTCCGCAGACTTGGTTCCTTGTTTACCGTCGGAGACGATAAACCAGGGTTGTTGAGGCTTTTGTGATGTCAGTCCTGGAAAATGATGGAAGGCGCCAAGTTCTCCCTTCTATGGTGGATGTTCCGGGGTCCCTCAGTCGGGCCCTTCCACGAGACTGCTGCCACCGCCCCGAGGGGCCCTGCCCTTCCACAGCCCCGCGAACATCTCCGCTGTCTCTGCGGCTGTGCCGCTTCCGGACGCCTCATGTGATCCATGACTTCAGTGTCTGGCCTGACTTGGCGCCCTGCTCTCAAGTTCCATCGTGTGCAGCCGGGCGCCCTGCACACTGTCTGTCTGGGGCAGGTCCCAGGTGGGCGGCGGGGCCAGTGCTGGGGCTCCAAGGTGCTCTGGGGCTTGAGGGAGGCACCCAGACCCTGAAGGAGCTGGACGGGTTTGGCCGATCTCCCCACCGGAGATGAAACGCGTCCTCACGGCATGGATGTGGCCGTGGCTGTGGCTGTTCGGGTGACGGGGGGGAAGTGGCCCCAGTGCAGGGGTCTTGTTTTCTCGTGGTCTCCAGAGTCGTGTATCTTTTTCAGCAGAACCACAGTTCATACGTCAAACCTCTGAAATCCTTACAGAACATCCAGAATTTCCTGGAGAATATAATGGCGACCTCGCCCTGCAGCTGAGAGCCACGTGGTGGGAGGAGGACCGCGTGCTGGCCCGGCTCCAGGCTCTGATTGCCTCCCTGCGGTTCAGACAGGCCTCGTGCAGGAACTCTGCCCTGACCTTAGGTGCTGCGATTATGAATCCACAGGAGAGTTCCAAAGGGACATTTCTCAGAAAAACAGAACTTTTTGTTAGTGGCCTTGCACTCAGTCTGATCTGTAACCGTGAATTCCTCAGCAGCAACTGCACAAATGATCATTAAGTTGCGACGCAGGGAGCTTGTCCGCAGGCCGCCTGGCGCCCGCTTCTTTCACTGAGAGGTGGTTTGTCTCTTCCTGCCCCTGCTTCTCAAGTCTGGCTTCTTCCTGTCCTTCGTCTGCTCACGACGGCCCGACTGGCTTCAGAGCTGCTGCAGGAGTCAGCCCAGGAACGACACAGGCAGCAAAAGCGGAAACAAACCCAGGACCAAGGGAAGCCGGCCGCGAGGAGGAAACGCAGGGCAGCAGAGGCACTTTGCAAACCGCACAGCAGGTGACCGTCCAGACGGACGGAGACCACAAGTCACCAAGGAGCCAAGTAACCCCGTTTAGAGACGGGCGGAGGGGGTCCTTCCCAGAGACGCTGCTGTCAGCAGACACGTTCAGCATCGCTCATCATCAGGGAGACGCCGCCCGCACCTGTCAGAACGGCTGTCGTCAGGAAGACCACAGCCAGCAAACGTGGGCCGGCGTGGACACTGCTGGTGGGGATGTAAACCAGCGCAGCCGCTGTGGAGAGCGGTACGGACGGTCCTCAAGAAACCAGAACTACCATGTGACCCAGCAGTCTTTTCAGGAGTGCATCGGAGGAAGTGAAACCAGGATCTCCAAAGCGATACCAGTGCCCGCGTTCACGGCAGCGTTCGAGGCAGCCAGGACGTGGAAACAACCCACATGCCCGAAGCGGTGGACGGATAAACATGTGGTCTCTGCATTCAGCCTTAAAAAGGAAGGAAATTCTACACCCGCTGCTACGTGGATGAGCCTTGAGGACATCGTGCTCAGTGACTTGCCACAAAAGGACAAAAGCTGTCTGATTCCACTTACTCGAGGCTGCTAGAGGGGCCAGGACCCCAGGGACAGGGAGGTGAGGGTGGGGCCGGAGGTCAGCGCAGGAAGTTCTTGAGCTCTGGTGCCCGGCAGCCTGGCTGTAGTTACCTCCACCGAACCTCACGCTTGGAATGGTTCAGGGGCTAAACTGTCTGGTTTTTAGCACAATTGAAAGAATGGAAATTGGACAAGATGTTACCCGATTTCGATTCCAAGGGCTCAGAGCCCTGACTTCAGAATCTGCGGCATTTACTTTATGGATTCGATTCAGTTTTTAAAAGTAGGAAGGGGGACAAGGAACCGTGGTTAAGCGTACTTCTGCTGTGCAGTCGTGGAGGCTGGAGGAGCCTGGAGCCAAGCCCGCCCTGCCCCAGGCCCTTGGCCCAGAGCGACATTCAAGTGCTCGAGGCCGGGGGCCCCCTGTGCCCCTGCTGAGCTGCCCTCCCACCGCTGAGCACGGCCCCCATGGGCCTGGAGTAAGAGCACAGCTGTCCGGGGGTCTTTCCCACGTTCCGTTCTTCTGTCTCACAGGGTCTAGAGGAAGCAGGTGACCTTTCTTTGTTCGCAGATCGAACTCATCCAGCAGCAGCGGGCCCTGCTGGCCGCGTCCTCAGTCCGAGTTGGCTGGTCCAGCCCCGGGGCCACTCAGGTAGGACGTGCTCTGAGTTTCTGATTCCGTTTCTGTTCCAGAAAATCTTCTCAGAGCCCGGGAGCCTGTCCGCGGCCAGGATCGCCCGGCTGCGGGAGCACTGCAGGGCCCGGCTGCTGGCTCGGGGCTGACACCACGGCTGGACGCGCTGGATGTGGCTGAACCTCCGCCAGGTTTTGAAGGAGCGATTCAAATGTTCCTGTGTAATTAAGTCTTGCCTGTGAGTGATGAAGTGCTATGTTTCTAAAAATATATTTTTACCTGAGATGTTGGTAACACGTGAAACATGAGACGTGCGTTTGTTACGTCGGCACCCAGATTGAGTGACGTCTCGGCAGGCGCCGGGAATCAGCGCCCCAAGGGCGCCCTTGTCCTCTGCGCCTCAGCGCTGACCTTGGGGGCGGGGTTCGTGCTCGCGGTCTCTTGTAGAAAGGAAGTTTTCAGAATGATTTTTTGAGTCATCGAGCCGTGTGAAGAATAAAGCGCACAGTAAGATTCAGGGGCTGCCAGTCTGATGCGGGCCCTCCATGCCGATGTGGCTGTGTCACCCCGGACTCCTCCTCTCAGGGCCGGACCCCAGCCCTCCACCCCAACCCCGACCCCCTCTGCCTCTGCAGACACCTGCCACCTGGGCAGGCAGTGCCTTGCGTGGGCCACGTGGGGACGGGGGTTCTTCCTGGAAGCAGCCGAAGTGACAGAAGTTCCCCTTCTCAGAAGCAAACCAGCGCACCATGGGGCCTGCCCAGGCCCACAGGGACCTGCTGGGCCCCTGGAAGCCTCTGCCCCCTGGGCAGATGCACATCTAACGTCGCACTCTGCCCCTCACCCCCAGGGCCTGAGCCCCATGTGACAGGCCAGCTGCCAGTTTCTCTCACCTGGGCTCCACCCTGGGGAGACGGACACGGGGAAACCATGGCTGTGCTGCCACCAGGGCCCTGCCCACCTCGTGTCCCTGGCCAGCCCCACCCAGCAGGGCCTGGTGTGAAAAGGACTGGATGTAGCAGACCACACAACCTAAGTAAGTTTCTGGGGCAGGCCCTAGGCACGGCGTGTGGGCCACTGTCCACCTAGGCCAGGGACCCTCTGAGAACACAGGTCTTGGCTGACTCAGGCCCGAGCCCTGGCTCCGAAGGCCTCTGCTGCCGCCGGCCGAGGTGTCTCCAGCACCACTAGGCTCCAAACGCCGTGCTGTCAGAGGCCTGACCCCCTCCCCCACCACCGAGTTCTCAAGTTGCCCAGAGGACCAGCTGCCTATCAGCCCTCCCTCCAAAGAATCGGGCCCACCCCAACTCCCCCACACGCCCTCTCACAGGAGCCGACAGAGGCAAGAGGTCCAGACGGATGAACAAAAAGACGCTTTATTAGCATTGTTGCAGCCTCGCGTCCCAGGACGGGACGGACCCTCAGTGCACAGCCCACTGAGCTGCAAGCGATAAATCAGACTGAACGATTACTGTACACAGTGCGACAAGGTCACCCCAACCTCCAACAGAAGCCTGAAAACCACTTGACAAAAAAGTAAAATAACACCCATTTTCTCCTATTTAAAAAAGTACCAGCTCTTGAGCAGCAGAGCGTGGGGACAGGACCCGGACCCTGACACTCGAGGGGCCAGGCCCACCCTGGCTCCCACCCCAGGTCTTCGTCTCCTGTGCTGCTGGCCTAGACTCGTCCTCCACTGCCTTCTCAGCACGCCAGCCTCGTGGCCACAGCCGCCCTTGGGCAGGTGTCAGGACTGGACACCCTCCTGCTATAAGGCCTAAACCTGAGTGAGGAGACCGAACACCAGAATCTGAGAAGCTGAACGAAGTGGAGCCAGTGCCCGTGTAGAAAAGCACTCTACCCCCCGCCCCCCTTAGAGTCTACTTTGGTAAATATCAACATTTAACCAGTTAGCAAAATACTTAACCCAGTTAGCAAAGGTAACACCATCATTTCCGTGGCTGCTCTTGTGCATAGTAAATGCTGCTGGATAAACCTCACATTGGATAAAGCAGGTTTGAAAACCAGTTTGCAAGGAAGTGGGCCCCTCCCTCCCTCTGCAGCCATCGCTGGTGCGTGGGCGGGCGGCTAGATGGTCTGGTAGCCAGCGTGGCTCCTCTTCCGGCCAATCAGGTAGGCGATGAGGACGATGAGGACCAGCCCTGCAAGGGCGCCGCCCACGGCGATGGGGATCAGCATGCTGTTCTCGTCCAGCTGGCACTCCTCCACTGCAGGACAGATGGCCACTGCACCTCCGGGGCCCGAGACCTGACCCCCAGGGCACCCGACCCCCCGGGGAGGCCCCCACCCATGCTCTGCCGACAGGCCAGGCCCCTGGAGCCGAGGTGCTGCAGGGCAGGGAGGGGAACCGGGTCCCCGGGCCCGCCACCAGTCCCCACGTGGTCTGACCCGTGCCCTCCTCGCTACTCACCAGGCCCAAACTTGTCCCCATCCACCTGGAAGGCCTGGACCCACACTCTGAACATGTTGAGGGAGAAGGCCTCGGTGACCTGCACGCGCTGCTCCGCGTTACACTTGTAGGAGTTCCCGACAGCAGCCTGGAGCGCCCTCAGTGAGCTGTTGGCGGCTCCGAAGGTGGGGTCTGCAAAGGCAGTGGAGTGTGTGCTCGGGGCGCCTGAACGGGGGCGGGAGGGTGGGGGGGGGTACTTACCTCTGGCGTCAGGCAGAGTCATGTTCAGCTGGATCCCTTGCAGGAAAACCTGGCTGGAGCTCGTATTCTTCAAGAGAAAGAGACAACCCTTAATGATCCCCGGCTCCTGTGCCCACAGACGGGGGGGGGGGGAGTCACCTGGTGGTGCACGTGACCCCTGTGCCCCGGCTGCGGGGCGTCCCGTCTGCACACAGCGCCCTATTGTCTGGGGAACACAAGCTCTGATTAGCATCTTCAGACCTCACCACACAACCACATTCTCTGCTAAAATGGGGACTGCAGGAGCCAGACTCCGAAAAAGCCAACTTTATCAGAGAAACCCAGCTGTTAAGCAGCTGGTCCGCAAAGCATGTCACAGTAATTCACCGGTGGCACTTACGCTTTTCCCACAGTGCTTTGCTGACTTTACCTGTACACCTCCCCAGGGGACACATAAAGAGAAAGTGAGGGGGGCGCCACCCCTGCGCAGGGCCGAGGACCGTGTCTGAGGTCTCGGACGCCCTTCCCTCCACAGTGTGGTGGGTGCAGGAGGCCTGCATGCCGTCCGTGGAGTGAACGCAGAGGCATCTGCTCTTGGAAAAGGGGTGGGGGAGCCACGGATCCGGAGACCCACGGACAGGGGAGGCAGGGCGGTGGGTGGGGTGCAGGGCGGGAGCCTCACCATCCCAAACTGGAAGGCCAGGAGGGCCAGGCCCTCGCTCTGGAGCAGCAGGGTCACCAGCTGGGCGGTGCAGCTCCCGCTGAACGTGGTCTTGTTTGGGTTGACGTTGAACTCTCTGGTCACAGTCTGAGTGAAAAAAGCCGAAAGGTTACATGTCCCCTCATGGCAGGTCCCCCTGCAAAGACAGGCAGCCTGAAGCAGGAACTTTTGAGGGCACGGTCCCGTTACCGAGAACCAGAAGGGAGCTTTACAAGTGCGTGCAGGCAGATTTCTGGTTTCACAACAATTCTGCTCCTCCTGGCTGCTTTCAGAAAGACGTCCCTGCAGGAGTGGGCAGGGCCCCCTCACCCTGTCCCCTGACGCTACTCTCCACATGTGTCACAAGCGAGGGACCTGCCACCCCTCAGACTCTGTCACCATTGGGGAGAAACAATCTCAAAGGAAGAGCATGGAAATGACTCGAGTGTCTGGCAGTGAAGTGCTTGGCTCAGCCTTCTCTCAGGTCACCCCCGTCCGTGGTGACAAACAGCACACATTGCTGCCACCATCAGGATGGCTCAGTCCTGCCGCCTCAGAAGCAGCAGCCTGCGTGGAAACTGGGGTATGGCTGCGTGCCATCAGCTGGGGGCACTGGGGTCCCAGGACACACAGGGCAGGGCCTACCGTGTTATCCTTCCGGCTGTAGGTGACGTTCAGCTGCAGCCCCATGGTGGCCAGCAGGCAGGTCCTGTTGCCGTCGGTCACATTGTACCTGGTCACCGAGGGGCGTGGAGGTGCCGGCGGCGCCGTCGGGGTGACCGGTGAAGGCTTGTCCCGCTCGCAGCGCGTCTCTGCAGGACGGTGGGATGAGTCGCGCTGCCTGCGGGAAGGCCCCACCAGGAACTTGGGCCACCCCAGCCCACCGGGACCCCAGCAGACTCTCAAGAAGCTCCACCCGGCAGAGCAGGACACCCAGTTCTCTCAGGCCAGCCTGCTCTCCCGCCACTCTGGAAATGCAGGGCGGGGGTGTGTCACTGCAAGACACGCTGTTCAGCCAGGTGGGCGCCCGGCCCCTGACCCTACTCCCACCCCAGCCCCACAGCCCTGACGGGATGCCCTTCCGTCCAAGCATCGGGGCAGCCCCATGCCCATGAAGAAGTCTTTTTCTGCACAAGCGACCTTCCCTTCCCACCGTGTAGTCAGGAAGGAAAACCTGAACTCCATCCTGGGCGGCTGGACAGCCAGCCACACACATGCCACTTGAGACAGCAACATTTCAAACACGCTGAGCTCCTGTGCGCCAGGATGGTGCTGGAGCCACTTCTAGGGGAGCCGCAGGGGCACCGGTACCACACACACACCGTTACAAGCCTGTGTCATTGGCCCAGTGCCCCTAGGGAGCAGCAGAGGCGGCCCTCGGACGGATGGGCATCAGGTGGCCAACAGAAAAGGTCAGAGCTGAGCCTCGGGGCCTGGGGCATTCACTTCTCAGTGCAGAAAAGGCCCAGGAAGTGGAGTGAGACCTCACAGCAGGAGACAACAATCAGGAAACGATGGAGGATGGAGCGTGGCCGGGCAACAGAGAGAAGGCCCGGCGTGCCCGGGGGACACGACCCCACCCCTCAGCATCTGCTCCACGTGGCTGTCAGAGTCCAGGCTGACGGAGCCAGAAGTCGAAGGGTAACTGAGCACCTTCTACCGGGACAGACAGACAGACAGACACACTTTCCACGAAGAGCACCACTCTGAACACTAAGACACGGGCGCTTCCGGGACACCAGCCCCCACACCAGGCTCTTTTTTGTAGCACTTAGCACTTACTTCTGCGGACAGTTGACAGGCTGCGAGTAATGTCCCCAGTTTCCGCCTGCGTTCCCCTCCCCCACGACAGCTGGGCTGAGCCTCGGGACGCCGGCCAGACACCCCGAGTGGGAGCTGCCCAGGACCGGCGGCCATGCGCCCGCTGCCCTTTCACGGCTAACTCGCAGCCTGGGGGAAACGTCCATTCTTTTCAGCTGCTGACTCGGCCTCCACGTCCCGCTGACTTGGGGGAGGAGACGGGAGGCCTTGCCCCAGGACTGTCCCACGGGTGACCACACTCGCTCTGGAAGTTCAACTCACCCCGTCTGCCTTCCCATGGGGCCACGTGGTAGCAGGAAACCCCCTCTAGGCAGGGAGTTAAATGGCAAAAGCAGGAGCCAGAAATTCTGGAAGTGGGTCACCCCGGGCTCCGCATCAAGCTGCAGGTGGCCGCAGGGCTCTCACACCACTGATGGCAGCCTCCCCGCCAGCTGTCACAGACATAGCACAATGAAACGTGCAGCTCCTGGTGTACGGACCACACGAGGCCCACAGGGCAGACCTACGCCCAGCTGACAGCCACTTTAACATGGCCCGCGTCCTCACAGCACGCTCACCAAACGTCAACTTGGAAACGTGAACAACACACTGCAGGTCTAACCACCAGGCGGGAAAATCCAGGGTTTTAGAAAGACGCACCACGACAAGCCTTCTTCCTTCCACCTGAGTTAAAACGCAGACTCCACACACTACCCGGCCTGATCAAGAACCACCATAAATCACCCTCGGGGAGGATGGGGGCCACACACCCTTCCAGGTGCCCTTCCCATGGCTCAGACACCGATGAGCCCTGAAGGCCCCGAGCGACCCTGCGCGCTGCCGTGGGTCCCAGGTGGAAGGAGACATTTCAGCACTGATGCACTGTCAGGCTGGGCTAGGGGTGAGACTACAGAATTAACACGGCCAGGCTGGGCAGGGAGTGACTTTTATGATGAACGGTATTTAAAAGCAGCTTCTGTTCTGACCTTGGAATGCTCATGGAAAAGCTCCCAAGAACCCACGCGTCACATCTCACAGATAAAATCCGAATCCTGTGGTGCATGAGCCTCAGTCCAAACCCACTGACCCCACGTGGGCCTGGGGGCGGCCCAATGACACTGGTGACCCACTTGCCAAGCACTCCGGCCTCCAGACACCTGTTCTCAGGACTTTTCATCAATGAAATAGACAAGAGAGCGAGTCCTCCCAGACTTCTCAGGACGATGACACGGGAAAAGACAGGATGGCTGAGGGTGCTCCTAGGACTCAGGCTGCCGAAGACCGGACCCTGCTTGTGGCAGGTCAAGCAGGGGCCATGGGTCATGAAAGGTGGGGCGGGAGCTGCTCCCGAGAGGAGGTGGGGGCACAGGCCAAGAACGGCCGCTGCCAGCTGGGGGGCCCGGGCCCCTTTGCTCCTGCTGACACCCCATCTCAGAGCCATGTCCAGGCTGACAAGGGGTCACCGCAGAGAATGTGCCCTGAGAACAAGCCCAGCCCTCAGCCCCGCAGGGGGACACAGAGGACGCCAGTGCTCTTCCACAGGCCCTTCCACAGACGTCCCATCCCCGCCTCTTCCCAGCAGCACTTACCGAGAGAGTGCAACAGTGTCTCAAGGAAAAGCCAGTTTCCTTTCCAAAACGCACACACACACCCGCGCAGTTGACTGAACATAACATCAGGGGACCCAAGGCCACCGGGGAGGTGTTCCCGTGTCTCAGACCCTCCTGCAAGTGCAGGTGACCGCAGCAGCCCTGCTTCTGACCAGCGACCACACGGAACAGAGTGGGCGGCCACCCACAACCAACTCCCAACAAGCCTGGACTCCCAGGCTGGAAGGGGACCACAGGTAACCCTGTGCCAGACACAAGAATGCCTCTGGGGAGGGGCCCAGGCCTGAGGGCAGCCTCACACCTCCTCCTCCACCTGGAGCTGCGTGAACACACCCCCATCAGGGAAGGGATCACTGGGCAGACGCCGGCAGCAGGGGCTGTGCCCACGTGGGAAATCTCTGTACCTCCCATTCAGTTTTGCTGTGAACCCAAAACTGCTCTAAAAAACAGAGTCTACTTAAAAAACAAAGTAATTGCTTATCCTTAAAAACAGAATGAGCCTACATGTCCAACTTCACAGCCCTCGAAGAAGAGCTGCACAGGTGGGGGGGCGGGGGTTGGGCCCGTGAGCAACGAGGTGGCTGCAGCGAGTCCACAGCCAGGCGGGGTCCCGCTCCCGAGACCCAAGCGAGCTGCCTCCTCTGCTGGGTGGGAGCCCAGCTCTGAGACCTGTGACCGCCCATGTGACTGGCCCCCAGCCTTTCTCTCAGTGCCCTGACCCCCAGGGAGCTACTCTGACAGGGGTCACCTCTTGTCCACCGAGGGGGCTGCTGCCCTCACACACAGCACCCAGGCCGGCAGAGGGGAGCCTCCTGGTGAAGGGCTCCTCCGGGCTGGGGTTGGGGGCCGCACAGCAGGCAGCCAAGCCCAGCTCCATTGGAACCCCCACCGCTGGGTCCTGCACTCCCGCTGCTGGCAGTGTCTCCCCCTACACTGGGTTTCTTTCAGTTCCAGCCCCACCGCTAACACTCTCCCGTCTGGTCAGGGGTCAGCACACCTTCTCTGTGGAGGGCCAGATGGCGGGCATCACAGACTCTGAGGCCGTTGGCGCCCGTCCCAACTCAGCTCTGCACGGCGAGCGTGAGGGCAGCCTCGAGACGAAGTGAGGGCATGACCACAGCTGTGTCCCAATGACATTTTAGTTATGGGCACTGAGACTTGTTTTCATGTCATCTTCCTATGTCATGAAATGTTCTTTTGGTTTTAACCTCAAATTTACAAGCATAAACACCATCTTCACCTTGTTGGCTATGCAGCCCAACAGGGAGCAGGCCCCACGCCAGTCACCACGCAGACCTGCAGCCCAGTCCCTTCCGAAGTGCCGGGCAAGGCTGCGGTACAAGGCCTGAACACAGAGCCCCTCACCCCAGGAAATGGCAGTGACCTGTGAGCTGGGGGACAGGACGTGGGGAGGGAACCCTCTTCAGTTGTAGTAAAGTGACAATGCTGTCTTCTGCACACTCTGTACTGGGCACCCTGAGGCGCACTCTGCCCGAATCCCGACACCTTCCCAGACGCTCACCACCCTCATTTCACACAAGAAGGAACAAGAGGCTCACCGCTCACCCGAGACCACAGGTGGCGTGGCCAGGCACACTCAGGGGTCCCACTAGCTCTGGAACAAGGGGAACAAGAGAGAGTCTGAGCAGCTTCGCCCCTTCACCCTGGTTTGATGGCCACTCCTTCACCCTCATCTGAAGAGGTCACCATCTCCAGAGAGGGGGTTGGCGGGAAGCGCTCACCCTCCTTGCTGAAGCCACTGCTGGGCAGGTAGGCCTGGATGGTGGTGTCCCACAGCGTAACGGTCATGCTGCCCATGTGGACCTGGCTGCTGCTCACACACCTGTACCTCGTGTTCATGCCCGCCACGATGTCCGGCGTGGACTCCACAGTCTGGGTTCCTTGTTAAAAAAAAAAAACCACCCAACTTTTAATTACTTCAAGGGCTTAGGTAACAGTAATTTCAGACACTCCCCCAAGCCATTTTTCTTGGCTCTTAGCTGGTCAACCTTGGTTCTTACCCTTGGAGCTTGCATTGGGGAAGATCTGTACGTCTGACAAGTTATAAACAAAACTCATCAGCTGGACATTGTAATGTGTGGCATTTCTGGTGAAATTGAGGGTCAGTGTGTGTCCTCCTCCAAACTCGATCATGAGGGTGGAATCAGAAGCACCCCCTTTACCACAGAAGCTGCTATTCAGCACGTGTGCGTCAGAAGGCAGGCTGAAGGTGGCATTCTAGGACAGACACAGGGACAATAAGAGCCCAGTGAGAAGGCAGGTCATCAAGGGACCCAGACACCAAAGACGGAGCTTCTGTAAGTCTGACGTGACTCAGACCCAGCTCTCAGACATCACTACTCATGTATTCATTTTCAGTACAAACAAAACAAAGTCAGCCTTACATGTCAGTAACGGACCAAAAAACAATTCAAGTGACACAAAGATGACTTATTCATAGAACTAAACATTTTCCTTCGTTCATATAATTTTAATTTATAGAGAATTAAAACTAAAGTTATCTCAATAAACTGAAATAATTCATGTTGGGCTTCAGGATGAACCGTATACTTTTATTTGGAAAAAAGCCATTACTACTTGTTTCCTATAGAAATGTTTACTTAAAGAGTATGTCTCCATAAACAAAGATAGAAAGTTTACTGCAGAATTGAATTTACTGTGACCAGCAAAACAACTAGAAAACCACCAAAGTTCACGAACAGGGCCGGCTGAGTGACCCCAGTTAAGCTGCATCCCAGCACCGTCCTGACAGGGACAGATCACGTGTGTAACAAAGACATGCTTTGTGAAGTGGGAAGGCACCTAACAGAGAGAGGGTGAGCCCACTTGTGTAACACAATCAATGTGTGACAAAATGGTATTTAAAAAATCCAAACCAACAAAAGTGAAGTAGAAATTAAAATAAAAGTGCTTGGACAATCTTTATAATGTGAGGCCATTTCTATGACACAAAACGTTCCAGTTTCCTTCTCTTTGGACATTTACAGGGAGCTAGGACAAACGGGGTGAGAGGGACCAGCCGGCTCGTCCAGCAGTCCCACCCACCCCCGGCCTCTGAGTGCTGGCGAACAGACATGGTGTCTTCGACACGGAGATGGACCAGGAAAGCACTGAAAACACAATCTGATCTAGGCACCTGTTTACAAGAGTGAACGCTGAACAGAGAAGTGAGTGAAATGGCCACTGCAGGCAATTAACGAAGGTGGAATGACAAACGCTGTGTGTCTGTAGAAAGTTCGTAAAGCTAAGGGCCTCACTCGTCCTGCAGGAGCGCGAAGCTGTTTTAACAAACCCACAGGGGACGTGTAATCAACCCAGGACGGTGGCTCTGCATTTCGACAACTATTATGTGCAATCCTGGGAGCTAACAGTTCACCTAAGGCAAACTCATCAGATCAAAAAAGCTGTACCCAGACTGTACACCGGGCATAGGAAGAACATAAGAAAACGCAGCCACAGGGGATGTCTTAGCAAATTAGCATGATTCAGACGCCATGAAGAAAACTGGAAGCAGGCTCACACAAAACAGAGAAAGCAGGGCACAAAGCGCTTGTGGAAAACGCCTGGACCACCACCAGCACTGAAGGCCCTGCCGCAGCGGAGACCTGCACAGGTGGCTTCCCGAGGCTGGACAGGCACACACACGTGCACACACAAGGCCCGCGTCTCCTACCTTAGGACCCCCGGCGGTGTCGTACACGGTTGAGAAGGCAGCAGAGAAGCTGGCCATGACGCAGGCTGTCCCGTTGCCGTCTCTCACCACGAACACCGAGGACGCACCGTGCACCAGGCCTGCTAACTCCGGCAAAGACAGAAGTGACCAAACAAGTTTTTGAAAATCCAACTCGGTACTTGTGTCTTCTGCAACTGCAGCAGTACGGATTTCACGAGGAGATTCTACTGTGCGACTTAAACCCCCGGGCTAGGTCGCCCCCACCCCCCGTCTGTCCTGTCTCCCTGTAAATGTCCCCGATTCTGAAAATGCATCTCTAAACCCATCCACTCAGTTTGCCAACCTGTCGTTCAATGTTTACTTCAGAAGACTACCGGGAAGTCACAGGTCAATTTCTGGGCTGCCCTGGGCACAGGTGGCCCAGGCTCCTGCCTCAGAGGCTCTCTCGGAGGCGGGCTGGGGCCCTGGAGGCAGGACTCAACCTCCAAGCCAACCTTCTCCATGCCCTGGGGCGCCTGGTGCTATCCCTCCCTGTGGACCCAAACCACTACGTGAACTTGCGTGTTTTTACCTCTCCCAGACTGCCGGTGCGGGAAAAGCCATGACTCAAGTCTGAGCTCTCTGCCCATCTCAGAGAGGGCCTCAAACCTGGTCACGACCTGCACCTGGACCTGGGACGCCAGAGGGAAGGGATGGAATGGGGCTCTCCCGGTCCTTCTGGCCCGAGTGACCGATTCTCTGAGCTGAGCAAGCTCACTCCCACCACTGCAGGGGAGGAGGAAAGTTTAGGGGCGCACGGTTCAACACAAAGGGCTTCCACGGGTGGGCAGAAGTTGGTGTCTGCTAGTTTTACAGCGAAGCGGCCATCAGCCACCACCAGGCCCTGCCACTGCATGCCCGTTGTGGTGGTGACATACCAGCTCTGAGGGCTCCGAGAGTAGAAATGGCCCAGGCAGCACTCACGGAGGACATGCAACCAGCTTGTCATTCTGAGATCCTGGATCCCCAGCTCCAGGACTCCAGGGAAGTGACTCCAATGAACCCAGTTCCCTTTACCCTTGGGATCATCACAAAATAAACAGTAGCCGCTCTGAAGATTTTAAGTCTAAAGCAGAGTGTAGACAGTAGCCCCACATATCTTCCTATAAGCCTCTGATAAAGGAAATACCGAAATCTACATCCATAAAGAAAAGCTGTCACTTGAGAGAGAAGCAACAAAGGCAAACAGGGGAATCATGCAATTTTTGGTCTGTTTTTAACCCACTCCCCAGAGTGCTCGGGTAAGACCACTAAAACCACTTCCAGTGAGTGGGTATCCCTTTTCAAAAACCTAGAGAAACTCCACAACTTGTTTCTGACATAGTCCAGGTTTTAAAGACGCCCTGAGCACCACAGGCAGGAGAGCTGCAGACCCAGGCGAGGCAAAGCAGGCTCGGTGCCAGAGCCAGGGAAACGACGGACACAGGGCAGCTCACCACCTGTGCCTGGGCGCCACCCCCTCACGCACCCCCGGTCCTGGTCGGGCTGCTGGAGCCACCTGCCGCCATGGGAGCGCACAGGTCCCCTCTCACCAAGCGGCCCTCTGTGAGGGGCCCGAGTCCCCACTTCCTACTGACAGAGCGCTTCATCAGGAGGCATTTCACGTTCAGTAACTTTCCAAGCAAACAATCTTTTAGTAAATATGCTGAGGGTCTGCGCTTTCAAAGGACAACAAAGTAGTGTTACTGACACAACCTGAAATGAGCAGCAGAGGCCCCTGTGCACTCTGGAGAGGCCCAGAAGTTTCCGACTATTAAAACAGGAAACTTATCCCCAGAAGCCAAGTCTGGTTATGATAAAAAGACCTACAGAGCATTAGAACATACGACTGAAAGGAATGTACGCTAACGGCCAGAAGTCGGTCTATAACTGTGTTAACAGCGGCAGCTGGCAGCTGGTTTAAAAGCCACCATCACCACCTTCTTACATTAGTTAAAGTGTTGGCAGTAATTTGAGGGGGTGTCTGTCCTGAAAGTCAGGGCCGGGACCACTGGCAGCCTCCTCCCCAGGGGCGCTTCAGGCAGACTCCACACCTTCATCTCTCCAGGGTCACACTGAGGAGGAACTGGCTTATTCCTTCAAAATACTCCTACTCCAAAGTACGATTCCATTCTCTACAAGTGCAGCTGCAGGGAGCAGGCCTGCTTCTGAGATAAGAGACCTGGGTCTAGACAGACTCCTTCACCACTTACAAGCCGTGTGACCTCAGGCCAGTAGCAACCACCAAGCCCACGGTCTAGGCAACCAAGACAAGGAAATGAGAGCGCTGACCGCAGGGCCAAGGCCCCGCACAGGCGCTCTCGGCGCAGCTGTTACCATTCCCGCATTCGGCCTACACAGACCTCACCTGTCCAGCTCGCAATTCTCAGTAACTCACACAAAACACCAACACATATTTCATTTAACAAGCACCTATGTTACCCTTCGCGGTAACTAAGTTACCACGACGATTCCTTTTCACAGGTGTGGAGAGCAAAGCACAGAGTAGTGAACTAACTAACGTGCCCGAGGTCACAGCTGGTGAAGGTGCAGAACCAGGCTGGAGCCGGCGGCTGCCTTGGAGCGGGTGCCCGCTGAGCTCACAGGGGCCGGCTGCCCGTGAAACCACACCTGAGCCAGCACTTCACACAATGACACGCTTCTGAAACAAAAGAGACTGCGTTTACAGGAACAAGTCAAGAGAGCTTTATTAACATTTTTATAGGAAATCACTTTCTAATTTCCCTTAACTTGATTCTCTTAAATCCAGTACTTTCCTCTTTCTTAACTAGTGACTCATAATCATCTACAAAGATTTAAAAAAGGGAAAAAGGCTCCATCCTCGACAGTGACTCAGTCTCTAAGGATGTGCCTGCCTGGTCAGGGGCCACAGCCATGAAACTGAGCACCCACCCCGCACAGGCACAAGGGGGCTGTGAGATCAGGGAGACACATGTGTAAAAATAACCACAATGCAGCTGAACTGATGCTGGAGAAGCATGTGCTGTACACGCCTGCAAGTCAAGTCTCAGACTAACAAGGTGTGGGATGGATCTAACAACATGAATCAAAATTATGCACCCAAAACATTTCAACCTCAGATCTAGTAAAGAATTCAGTCACCAACCTGAGTAACACAGAAACTCCCACGATCAAGGGTAACATAATCAGTATAAAACTTTTTAACTTCCTAAGTGACAGTTCATTTGGAAAGAGGAAGAGGTCATCCAGCTGACATCGAGGTTCAGAAAGTCACATTACACAATACATTCAACCATGTGTATCAGACAGTGTCCACTCATGCCTCTCCCTGCTCTCCCCCAAGCTGTCAAACACAGAAACCCCTTTAATGTATAACTATTAAGGAAGGAGAAATTCTGAATTTAGACGTTTGAAATGGTTTTAGAAAATATGCTTTTTGGTGAAATTGTGCACTAAAACAAACATTATTTAAAATACACCCAAATCTCAGCTGTTAACAGGCCTTTCTAAAAAGTCGGATTTTAACTGAATATAAAACTAAAAAGATATGAAATAGGTATTAAAATGCTAATTACATGCACAGCATTCCAGGTTATCACAGTGTAGGGAGGGTATGGATTTTTCTCTTTATTCAGGTGAGTTTTCAAAACATGAAACAAAATTTCTAATGCCCTTCCAACAAACAGCAATGAGCCCTTCTGAAAGACAAGGCTTGTTCCAGCGACTCCCCTTGTATCTTAACTATGCCTGCTGGCAAAGGGGAAGGCTTCAGGTTTGCAGTTGGGAGTAAGGTCACCCCGTGTGGCTATTCATGCAGCTCAAAGAACTCATTTTACAAAACAGGCAAAACAGAAACGCGAGACCACAACCCATTCTGTCACAACAAGAGATCTAGGATAGGATGAAATTTAGAGGATCCATGGCAGGTACGCGTGGGATCCTGTTTCTGTATCCACCTAACTCGGAGGAGCTCCTGGCACTTGGACAATCCCCATATCCTTCGGGACAGGATGAGAAATGACACCACGGAGAGCCCTAACAGACCTAACATCAACCCGCGGTGATTCCCCTTATACCCGTCCTCATCAGGACAGATAAACGAGAGCAAACTTCCTCCACGGATAAAGCACCGGCGCCCACGGGCTGCTCCGAGTCCTGAGGACGGATGGCGTCCCCTCAATTGGCTCCGGGGCCCAGCACACACAGAGCAGCGGCAGCGCTCCTCACGACGGCTGGCTAGAAAAGAACACTGCCATTGTGAGGCCAGGCGGAGCCTCCCTCCCCTTTGTCCGCTGTGGGCTCCCCTGAACTCAAAGGTAACCTTGAATCACTGTAACATAATTAAAATCCACAGTGACATGAACACACAGTCAGGCTCCACGCCCTGCTGCACGGGGCGAAGGTTACAGCACGAAGGACGAACTCCACGGGCGGGGATCGTCGCGCCGCCCTGTTTTCTGGCGGGGAAGATGCGGGTCTGGCGGGAACGGAGACCCCACGCGGATCCTGCGTCTCGGGCTGCACAGCCTCACGCCGCCCTACGCGGCGACCCTTGTCCCCAGATAAAGAAGCGAACCGCGCTGCTCAGAAACCACCAAGTCACTGCCGACCAGCCCGGAACACGAGTTCCGTGACCCGAGGGCCGCACCGGGCCCTCCCTCGTCCACCTCGGGCACCTCGTTCAGCCCTTCGCCCCCGGCGGCGGCGGCCTCGGTCGGTGCGGGATCGACTCGCAGGCCTGCCGCCCCCCCCCGCCCCAGCCCGGACGCCGCGCAGCTCCCCGGCCCACGACCGAGCCCTCGCCCCGCAGCACCCCAGGCCCCGCATCCCCCCGGCCAGGCTCACACCGCCCTGCACCCCACCCCCGCCCGGCTCCTCACCCCGCAGCCCCCCGAGTCCTCAGCCCCCGGCCCGGCTCCTCACCGAGCAGCAGCAAGAGCAGTGGCCGTGGCCGGGCGCCGCCGGGGGCCGCCATGGGCGCGAGCGGGAGCCGGGCGGGGTCGGTTGGGCCGGGCGGGCGGACCGGGGGCACCGGGCCGGCGTGAGGGCGGCAGGTCCCGGTGCGGCGCCCGCGGCAGGAAAGAGACCCCACGACCGGCGGCGCTCGTCACGTGAGGCCGCGCCGCGCCCGCGCCGTCACGTGACCTCTGGAGCTCTCGCGAGAACGCACCAGTACAGGCGTCCTCCCGGCGCCCAGCTCCCGCCTCGCACGTGACCCTGCGCGGCACGTGACTGTGCTATCACGTGACCCGGGCTTGCCTGCGACCCCGGAAGCGGAAGGCTGGCGGGGGGCGCGGTTGGTCACCTCCCCGCACGGCCGCCCAGCCCGGCTCGGGGCATTCGGAGGGACCGACGGGGCTGGAGCCGACGTGCGGCTCCCCGCCGCGGGCCGGGAGTGAGAGCCGAGCGCTCCCCGGCGGCCTGCCCCGCGGAAGCGAGCGGGCGTTTCCTCCCAGACGGGGATGCTCACGCGCCTCCGTCGCCGGCGCCCAAGGGGGACGGACGGGCAGGAAGGAGGGGCGTGTTGGAACGTTACCATTCGTGCTAGAAAGCAACGCCGAGCACAGATCTCGGAGCCACACGCAGCCGGGCTGCAGGGGCTGCAGGGTGCGGGGACTCGCAGCGGGGCCTCGGCCCGGACGCGGAAGGCAAGGAAAAGGGGAGCAGAGTGCCCGGAAGCCGGAGGCTCGTCGGGTTCCTTTTGTTGTTTGGGCAGAAATTTACTCTTACTGAAGAGTAGGTCGGCCGGCAACTTGTCTAGGGATGTCTTGGGGGTTTTCGTTTGCGGCTGTTCCAGCTGGGGAGGGGTCCAAACAGCAGCACCCCGCCGAGGAGAAGCGCCGTAGGGAAGGGAGTGGCACCTGCGGTCTCACCGTCAACGACTCGTTAGTGTTGGATGCCGGTCCAGCACGTGAGAATGTCACCCAGTGAAGCAGTGTTGAGGGCAGACACAATCGGAGGCTTGAAACAGGTCCATTTTCTCCTGAACATTGATGGTGAGAAGACAGAGAACCTTGAGTACAGGGACAGAGACCTACTCGTTGTGCCTCCCCGCCTCGGAAGCCCCTTCCAGCAGAAGCTAAAAACCCCAGATGGTTGCTTTCCCAGCCTTCCTAGTGGCTGCGGAGTGAACTTGGCCAGAGTTCAGGCCATTCGGCAAAATCGGGAGCCAGCAATTTCAGGGAAGCGAGAAGCCCAGGAGCCTGGTGTTCGCAGTGATGACGGCCGCAGCGACATGGAATTTCCAGAGGCGGGGGGGAGGCCCGGCTTCCCGGCTCTTCATCGGTTTGGGGCTGTGATACGTGTGCAGCTGTGGTTCTCGTTGCTCGCTTGTACCTGCTGTCCCTGGCGTTATGCCGCATTCTTTTTGGGAATTCTGTGAGCTCAGTTCTTTCAGCTTAGACCCAGCAGAGCGCATCTGTACTGTGTACAATTGTCTAAGACATGCTGTGCTTAAAATCTTCCTTTTAAAGACTGGAAGGAGTCTGGGTCAGCGAAAGAACAGGGTATGAAAAAACAGAAAATGAAAGACAGCAAAAATTCCATGATGCTACATTTTTAGAGTGTAGGAAGGTAACATGGTGGGATTTTCTCGTTTGGTTACTTTCCTGTGTGTTTGAATCCTTGTTGAGGGCCGGGTCTGGTCTATCCTGGACGGGAGGGAGGATGTGGAAACCAGACCCAGTGGAGGACTCCATGCCTCCTGAATTCCCCCGGAGACGCCTTTCTGAAACAAAGCAGTGGGGGCATTAGGTGGAGAGGCCTCTCGGAGCTGCTTAGCAGAGCCAAGGAGAGAGGCCTGGGACACTGCTGTGGTGATGATGGCAGGGGTGAGTTGGAGTTTAAGGGCAGGGAAAGGTGTGACATGACTCCAGGGCTCCTACGCTGGGAGGGCGTGTTTCCCTGAAGGCTGGTGCCACCCGGAGGGGTGTTAGTATCTGAACCAGATGAGTACCGGGGATGGAAGTGCTGGACCTGGCAGAGGTGTGGGTGCCAGAGCCCTTCCCTGGGGGTTGAGGGGGTCCCTGGGTCCCATTTACCACCGGGGACCGAGGTTTTTCACTTCTCTTGCCCACTTATCTCAGGAATATTGACCTTTGGTCTAGCAATGAAAGGAAAGGCAGGAGAATTGTGTCTGGTAGGTGTGAAACTAGTATTACTGAATAACATGTCAGAAAAACGAAACAGTACACTTTCAAGTGAAATACACACTTGACAAGTGGGAAGAAGTGAGACTGTCATACGATACTATGAAAACTCAGCCTCTCCTTTAGGACAGGTGGACGGCTTGTACTCCTCTTGCTGTTTAAAATGATGCCACTGAGAACATCTCGTGTACACGTTTCCTGCGCCTCTCGGATCACTTCCTTTTGATAGATTCCTTGAAATGCTTAAACCACAGTACTCTGCTTTTTAGACGCTTACAAAAAAGGAACCCTCATAAAAAAGAACCAAAACTTCTTTCCTAGAAAGTTGATTAAATCAAGGGGTCCACGTCATTGTGGCGCGTGAACTTGTGTGGTCTCAGTCACACTCACCAGCCACCATCTGTAACCCTGGGTCTGGGGCTGTGACTCAGGCCTGAGTGTGTCTGGGACACGGGAGGCGGTGAACCAGAGCCACCCGCTCACCTCGCAGACGTGGGCCGGGGCCTGGAGGCCTGGAGGGAGCAGTGGGCTGGGACCTTTGTCCTGGACGCTGCGTGGTCGTGGTCAGCATCCGTTAATCGAGGCCTCGCCTGTTCTTAACGACAGAAGTTTAGGACCAGGACGGAGACGCCAGGAGAGTCCACAGTGAACACGACTCCTGCTAGGAGCCTAAAATCAGCATCTTGCCGTCATTTTCTCCAGGTCAAGTCAGATAAAGCGCCTTGTTCATTTTCTTTTTTCTTGTAACTTTTACCTTTTCGAATCAACTTTATTAAGGTCAGTTTATGAAAGAGACATACACCATTTTGATATCTTGACGAATGTGAGGTGAGAGGAAGAGCAAATGGCGCTGGTGCTGCCCAGAGAGCCCCTGAAACAGCCAGGGTCCCCGGGGAGCAGGGCTCGTGCGCCTCTCAGCCTGGCTGGGACCCGAACTCTGACCGCCCAGCTTGGCACGGGCGTCCAGGGCATCTGCACAACGTTCCAGAGGCTCAAGACTCTCGTCGGCCCCTCGCCCTAAGCTGTGGCAGCCCGTCCTTTCTGGGTGAGTACTTCCTTTTTCCTGGTGCAGCCAGTTGTAATTCTTGACGGTTTTAACTGCCTCGTGGCATTTGCCCTCAAGGGCCCTGACGCCCTTCCCCAGAACACCTTCTGTTTTACCAAATCCGTGTCCCCTGAATTGCAGCTCTTATTAAAGACCCCAAGTAAGCTTGGTCCTAGTTTTAAAAATAGGTTATTAGTTTTCTTGTTATGAATTCTGAGTATTTTTATATATTCTGGGTACAGATGTTTTGATATGTTGTAAATAATGTTTCTCATTATGAGGCCTACCTTTTTATTTCTTAACAGTATCTTTTAAAAAGCAAGCTTTAAATGAAAATCCAATTCTCAGTATTTTTTATGCTTCATGCTTTTTGTGTCATAAGAAATTCTTTGCATATCCCAACATCATATTTTCTCCTGTTTTTTTTTCTAGGTTTATGGTTTTAGCTTCTACAATTAGGCCTGTGATCAAATTAAATTTTGCACATGGTGTGAGGTGAGAGTCAGTGTTCATCCCTCCCATATGGATAGCTACTTGGTGAAAAGACTTTTTCTCACCCATTAAATCACCTTGGCATCCTTGCTGGAAGTGGCTTGGCCCCGTGTGCGTGGGTGTATTTGGTGCCCGGTTCCATTCAGGTGATGTGCCTCGTATTTCAGCAGCACCGTGGTGTCTTCATCACTGTAGCCTTGAGATAAACCTTGAAACTCAGTAGAGTAAGTTCTCCAACTGCTCCTGTAAAAACTGCTACAGCCTTTTGGATTTCCATATGCATTTTAGACTCAGCTTATCATTTTTCTATTAAGGAGAAGAGCCTGCTGGAACTTGGGTGGATGCAGGAGAAAAGCGATGTCTTAGCAGTGTTGGGTCTTGCGCTGACGTGCGGCAGCTCTCCACTGATCTCAGTGTTCTTCCCATTTTTTATCAATGCGTCATGGTTTTCAGTGTTTGTCATTTTGTATAGTTTGTAATCTGTCTGTAGGTCGCACATTTGGGGACTCTGTTTCAGAGGGGCTTGTACTTTTAAATTTTATTTCCAGTTGTCTGTTGCTGGAACACAGAGGCGCGGTCGATCTTGTTTAGTGACCCTGCGTCTCCTGATGGTGCTGAGTTGGCTTCTTGGTTCTCGCCATGTATTTTGAAGATCTCTTCATGTGTTCTGCCGGTGTGATCGCGTCATGTGTGAATAAAGACTTTCTTGTGTCTTCACTCCCATCTGCACGCTTTTCCTTCCTTGTCTCGTCTCCCTGCAGCGCTGAGGCCTTTAGCACATCACGGAGGAAAGGTGGTGGCGCAGGCCCCTCGCCCCGGCCTCAGGGGGGAGCTCTCTGTCTGTCACCACTAGCATAACGTAGCTTAAATCCTTTGTAGGTGTCCTCTCTCAGGTCAAGGAAGGTCCCTTCTCTCTGGTTTGCTCAGAGTTGCTTTTAAAATGAACAACGGGTGTTGAATTTCATCAGAGGCTTCTTAATCTATTGAGGTGATTATATGTTTCTCCTTTCTTCTTTTCTTTGCTAGATTTTCAGATGTTAAACCAATCCTGTGTTCTTGAGGAAAACTTCACTTGGTTTTGGCATATTATTAGTTTTTGTATATGTATATTTTTTATTGAAGTATAGTCGGTTTATAATGTCAGTCTCTGGTTTACAGCACAGTAGCTCAGTCATGCACATACGCACATACTCGGTTTCACATTCGTTTCCAGGCTTGGTATATTACTGATTTTTGATGTTGTTGGATTCACATTGCTAAGACCTGGTTACAGGATACTGGTCTGTATTTTCTTGTGGTAGTTTTGGCTGATGTTTGCGTCAGGGTAACGCTGGACTCGTGATACTGGATGTGAGGTAGTCCGCCCTCTGTTTCTGAACGTCTGTGTGAGAAACCACTACGCAGAATTCACCAGTAGTGCCTCTGGCCCTGGACCTCCCTGTGTGGGATTTACAATTGCAGGCTCAGTTTTCTCAATAGAGAGCTATTTATGTTTTCTATTTCTTCTTGTTTCCATTTTGATAATTTGTGAATTTTGTGGCACTTGACTGATCTAAGCTGTAGGATTTATTGGCATAAACTGACTCAGCGTTCCCGCCGTGGGGCCTGCCATCATGCCCTCTCCTGACGCTGGTGAGTCTCCTCGCCCCCCTTCGTCTCACTAGCAGTTCACCAGTTTTGTCGCTCTTCTCAAATAAACAGCTTCTGGTTTCGCTGATTTCTGTTTCTTTGATTTCTACTTTTACCTTTATTATTTTCCTCCATCTGTTTACTTTGGATTTAAATTGCACTTTTTCTAGCTTTTTGAGGTGGAGGCTTAGATCACTGCATTTAAAACGGCCATCTTTCCAAATGTAAGCATCTGGAGCCATAAGGACCTATGCACTTCTTCTGCTACGCTGTTTTCCTGTTCATTGAATTCAAAACACTTTCTAATTTTCCTTGTGATTTTTCTTGGCCTCAGAGGTTGTTTATTTAAAAGTGGGTTATTTATATTATCTGTGTTAGAATCACTGGGTCACTTACTTAGAAGTGTATCGCTTAATTTCCAGACATTCGGTGATTTACCAGTTACCTGCTACATCTCTACTGTCCTTGTGATTGGAGGCCAGGGTCTGTGCAGCTCAGTCCTCTTAAGTGCGGGAGGCGTGTTTCGCGACCCGTGTGCTTCCCTTGGTGCGTGTTGCGGGGGCCGGGCCCGCTCTCTGTAGTCAGTGGTGGGTGAGGGCCGCGCCTGCCCGTTCCCCTGTCTGCACGTCACCCGGGGAACAGTGCTGAGACCTGCGACCGCAGCTCCAGGCTGGTCGGCTTCTCCTGACGCTCTTTTCGTCTCTCCCAGTTTTGCGTCGTGTGTTTTGAAGCCCTGTGACGAGGGCTCTGCACGTTTAGGGTTGGATCTGAGGAATCCCTCTTTCATCTTCATGAGTGTCCTCCTCACCTCTGCAGACACTCCTTGTCCTTAGGTCCGTGTGACACTAACGCAGCCACTGCAGCTTTCTGAGCATGTGATTTCTTACAATTAGTTTTCACAGTAAATCTTTTTTCATCTTTTCTTTTAAACCCATCTGTGTTTTCACATGTGGAATGCCTTCCTTGGAGACAGTGTATATACCTGGGTCTTAATTTTCCATCCAGTGTTTAATCATTTTATTTCTGTCCTTTACTCCCACTCCCCCGCTTTCCTGCCCGCTTCTGGCAGACTTTAAGATTTATCTATACGAATGCGGTCCTTCCTCCCCAGGAAAGGCCTTGCGTGTCCAGGTGCTGGCGTCTGGCACACTGTAGCCGTGTGTGGCACTGGGGTTCGTACCTTCATATTAACTCAGAACCGCCCCACGGCTCCCTGGCGTTACTGTCTCCTTTTGAAAGATAAGAAAACCCAGGCTTAGAGAAGGTAACTTTCTTAAGGGTGTCCAGGTAGTGACCGAGCCAGGCTCTGACCCCTGGGCCATCTGACCTCAAAGCTCCAGCCCTTCACCTTTTCTGTCTGCTGACTCTGGACGCCGTGTCCACTTCAAGATGCAACACTGTCCACATTTGATTAGCAGTTGACCTTGATTCTTACGTGTGATCTTGATAATAGGGACCCAAGGACCCCCCTCAGCTGTCTACCTACATCCACACCTGTCTACGCACTGACCCCTGCCTGTGCAAGAAGAGGTACACGTGCACACACACCAGTACACTCACCCCCCCCCCGCATAAGCACGTGCGCACACCAGTACCATGTACCCCACTAGCCAAGGGGCCCAGGGGCACGAGACTGCCCACCACTGACTCTAGGGAGAGCCTGAAGACACTGCCGCCTGTGGCGAAGATGAATGGCTTTCCCGTAAAGTGTTGTTGAAAAGTGATGAGGACCCTGCAGCGGTGACTGCGTGCGGCTCACAGAGCAAGAGATGTTTCCTGTGGCTCTTTGCAGAAAGTTGTACAACCCTGCCCTGGACATGAAGAGAGAGAAAAGAACTTTAAAATTTGGACCAGTGCCCTCAGAATTTCAAGAAGATACTGTAGCCAAAGAAACCAAGAGAAAACACGACAGTCTTCTGTTAAAGTCGGGTGATCAGAAAACGGAATGACAGCCTGGCACAGGCCGCTGGCTGCTGGAAGAGCTGACCAGGACCGGAGGGGCCGTGGGGGCCGCGGGCTCTCCTGCAGGCTCTCCTGGCCTGTTTGCTTCCTCTGAAAGAAAGTGGGAGCAGGAACGTGGGAGGGAAGATGCGCTGGAGGAGGCGAGTGAGAACACCCCCGAAGCGCAACAGGAGGGGTCACGCGTCTCGGGGGGGTTCCGCCGAGTCCCGCCAGGACAGAGGGAAGTGGGCCCACACGCGGTCAGGAAAGACAGAAACCCGGGACTAGGTTTCAGAATTGTCGTGGGGGGAGAAAAGCAAGTTAGTTACAAAACGGCCTCAGCCTTGGGCGCTGGAAACGCGAGGACCACACGGGAGGACTGCAGAGCCCTGGGGAGAGACTTCGAACCTAGAATTTTACCGCAGCCAGACTGCCGAGCGCAGGTGCAAACGTAAAGGCGTAAGTCAGACAAGCAGGGATTCAGGACGTTTTCCTCCCGTGCGCTCTTGCTGAGAAAGTCATTTCAGGGTCACTGCGGGCAGAGTAGGGAAGGGCAGGCTGGGGTTGAGCAGGAGCGGGCGGAGCGGGAGAGAGAGACGCCCGGGCCGCAGCCGGGTGCGGGGCAGGCGGAGGGTCTGAGGAGAAGGTCTTTGGGAAGAAATCAGATTGGAGCAGTTCAGTGGAATTGCTGATCTTAGTAACAAGACAGAGGCATTTGTTTCTTCTGTCAACAGCAGGAAATTAAAGTTGCTGTTTTTAAAATTTGTATTTAAAAATGTCCAGGGAAGACGAGCCGCGCAAGGATACACAGCCCGGCTGTGAAGCTTGTTAAAACACGTGTGTTTTCGGCATCTGGGCCGCACTGTCCAGAGGCAGGCTTCACCTCCGGGCTGCGCACACCCTGTGGTCCCAGGCGAGTCAGCAGGGAACCATCAGTGCCATTTCTGAGTTTCTGACTTTCAAACAAAACACGCAGAGTTTCATTAGTAATGTGAACACATAAATTATAATCCGACAAAAGCTATCAAACTGGAAGAAGGGGAGAGTAGTGGGGGAAAGTATGGGCCTTGACTTCCTCATTTTCACCGAAGGAGGTCAGTAATCTTGAGAAACAGTAAATTCATGGGCTGAGAAAATGGAGGTTTCAATCCATGATTCCCAGCAGAGGTGAATCTAAAGGAACAGAGTGACCAGCTGACCAGGTTGGGGTGCGGCTTCTCCGGGGGAGGGGCCGGGCGCTGCAGCGCAGGGGACATGGGGCCATTTTGGTTTTTTATTTTAACAACTTGTGGTTAGTTTTATTTGTAAACGTGACAGAAGGGCATGTGATGAAGCCTCCCTCAGCCCTGTTCCCAGCCATCGGAAGTCCACCCTGGAGGGGCAGCTTTGGTTACACACGCGTGTGCACACGCGCACACACGCAGTGGCAGTGCTGTGCACCTGACACCATCTGCCCCCTGTTCTCCCATGTCCCGAGGGTCCCCAGGGGTCGTGATGCTCGATCTCCCTCTGGGGGAGCCTGGGGCAGCACCGCACTCGCTGGGACCGCGGCACCCAGCCAGGCCTGTCACCGCACGTTGGGCATCTCCCACGTGTGCTGTCGCAGCCCTGAAGTCACCCGCACGAGCACGGTGTGTCACGGGGCACTGCCTGCAGGTGGACTCCGGTGGCTCAATGACAATGGGCATCTTCAAATGCTACGCTCACAAGTTTATGTGAGACCACTGTCCCATGTCATGACTGGTCCACGTCCCCAGAGCCCCCTGTCTGACCCCTGTGCTCTGCGAGCCCCGTGCTCTGCATCCTCGGGAGCCCAACACCCTGTGTCCTGCCCCTGCGACCTGGTCTCCCTCCTCTCCATCCTGAGCCCTTTCTACCGACCCCTGGACCTGCCATCTTGTCAGTCAAACCCCCATCTCCTTCCCGACAAACAGGATTCCTCTTCTGGGCAGAGCGGGACCCGGGCCAAGCCCATCGGAGGGTCACTTCTCCCCTCGCTGCCCTGGAGGTGTTGGCCAGCAGGGCGACAGCTCCTCCACATCCGTGGTCACCCGGAACCTGGCCCCAGGGCCCTGCCCTCCCTGCAGCTGGCACGCAGGGCTGCCCCGCACACTCAGCCCTCCACCTGATGGATGCCCGCCTGTGCCCCGTCCCCGTGGCAGTGCCCCTCCTCCGGTCCACGTCTCCTTCCTGGACCCTGCGGGCTGGCCGCACTCACCGGGCCACTTCCGCTGCTCTGGCGGTGAACAGGAGCACAGCCAGTTGGCCCACTTGCACTTCTGTGCACATGAAATACGTGGTGGTATTTCTACCCCCAAATTTGCCAGTTTTTCAACTCTTCCCTGTGTCAATTTTTAAGAATGTCATCTCATTGTTTTTAGGAAAGCGGATCTTCATTCATCAGACGTCTTTCCATCAAACAAAGCATGCCTCGTGTTTTCTTCTATTTATGGTTTCGTTTTTCACACGTAAATTTTTGACACCTTGGAACTTATTTTAGTGTAAAAAATTAGTATAATCTAACTTTGCTTTTCTCAAGCTGGTAACGCGAGTTTTTCCAGCATGCCTTGCTGCGGAGTCTCCCTTTCCGACAACGCCCCACCCCCGGCCGTGTGCCTGGCCTCCTCCAGGACCCCATTCTGTCCGGGTCACCTGTGTGCTATCCCCAGAGGTTTACAACAGCCTGTCGCTCTTCTTGCCCATTTGCTTTTGTATTTTAACTTCAGAGTCCTCTTGTCTGTGTTCCCAAGTCTGGGGTGGGGGGCGGCGGCAGCTCAGCACGCTGCAAGGACAAAGCAGGACGGCCTGTGCCTGTCACATATTCACGTTTCTTCCTGTTTCTAAGTCATTCAAAAAGTATTTTTCCTGTATTTTGTTACTAAGTATTTCATCAATTTTTTGTTGCCACTGGAAAAGTGACCTGTTACATTTTGAATCTCCTGTTGCTTTTATGTCATTAAAAACTTACTGAATTCTTTTCTTCGGTCACAGCTTTCAGTTGCTTCTCCTGGATTTTCTGGGCATACGATCACTATCCGTAAATCATTTCCCTTCTTCCTTCAAGTTTAACAGCCTTTTGTCGTAACTGCCTGACCCTTTCCAGTCACTTCCTCTTCTCTGCTTGTTTTACCACATTACCCTTTAACCATGTAAACCAGTAAATGAAGCTGATAAGCAAGGACGGACAGAAGCGTGGGGTCAGAGGCCGGTCTGCCGAGGTCCTGCGGGTGGGCTCTGTGGCGAGGAGCACAGGAAGGGTGTCTGCCTGCTTCTGTCTGCTGTCCTGGGGGCAGTGCGAGGGGCTGAAGGGTTAGCACTTGGCATGCCACACTTTTATCAATGTAAGTTTAAGGCCAATTAAACTAATTTTATTCCGAGTAAGTCTACATTAAATTACAGTATTAACACTCTAGAGACAATGAACTTAAAAGTATAGGAAGTAGAAATCTATTTGGTCTTTTATCGGCCATGTATTATAGAACTCACAAACGAAGATTTACAAATATAGAAATAATGATACTTAAAGAGAGGATTTTCAAATGGAAACGCATAAGGTGTCATATTTTAAACACGCATGTTTCAAAAAGGGAGAACCTTTTAATAATTTAGCACAAAAATCAAATTATATAAACTTGGTATATTCCAGAAAATATTGCTTTCAACACTTACACCATGATCAAAATTCCTTTGGTAGCTTTTAATCAAAATGAAACATGCTCTTCTGTAAAATATAAAGTACTTTAAATGTTATCACAAAAGTTCTTTGTTACAGTTGCCACGCAATCACGCCATTGCCCGGCCTCACCTGCGCACACACAACAGGAAGCCAGGTGCCAAGAGCCCTCTCGGCCTCCCGACAGAAGCAGCCCTGCTTCACAACATCAGGGGACTGACTGTTCACAGCAGCTCCAGCAGGGAGGAGCCCCCACCCTGCTGGGACGGTGACAGCGAAACCAAACTTTATTGCTGCAATCATACAAATACTGCGATTAGAGAACAATCAAGCAGCAGTTACCCCAATGCAAGAAACAGGGTCTGCCAGACCCAATCTTGGAACGGCAAACAGACTCCCTGCCCCCAAGCCCGCAACAGAAAACCCACAAGTAACGCAGCGGGAAGCCGCTGCCGCCGGGGTCCCCGGCACCAGGCCTCAGGCATGACGTCCCCTCAGCACTTCAGAGATCTCACTGAGGAACCTCGTCATGCAAAACCAGGCGTCCAAGAGAAAACTTTGTGGAAGTAAGTGGAGCAGACAGACGCTAGTTTTAGGCTGCATAATCGGTCAGCCGGTTTTTAACACTGGCTGCTGCTTCCTAACATTCACCAGCCGGGGTCTCGTCTTCAGCCTGACTGCTGACAAGCTAAGACAGCACGTCTGCAGGGACTTGTCATCTGTGCGGCTAAAGGACGCAGCGGGGAGGGTCTGTAAACTGTGCATTCATGATCACACACAAAAACACACCAGACTTTCAGCTTTTTGCCATAAGAACACCACCGTACAAAGGAGCCCTTTTAACCAACATCTCGTCCAACCTCAAAGTCACTCTGCAGAGCAATGGAAACCACTTAACACCTAAAAGAACAAGAGGAAGAAGTGGAGGGGAAGGTGCCCGTGCTGTCTGCAAACCCTCAAGCCCGTGAGGCCTCCAGGAGCCACCCTCTCCTCCAGTCCAGAGCATCCCTGCTGCTCAGCCCCAGGAAGTCCGGAAACAGCATTTCTGCCCTGAAGATACATTCTAGTGTCTCACGGAGGAGACAGCCGTGAGCCTCAGGCCACGTAGTGGTACTGGTTCGGGCTGTCTTTGTCTCTCTCCATGTAGTCTCTGTCTATGAGAGATTCAATTCTCTTTTTCAAATCTCCAGGCTGGAAAAGAAAAACAGACAGTGGCATTGATAGTGACATCACACGGTGTATGACAGCAGCGCTGCATTTACAAACTCGAGGGAAGAAACATGTCATGCACCCGGTGTGGGGCCATCATCACACACAGGCATGACACACGTCAGCCTATATGTCTGTATGGAAATTACTCATACGACATGGTGATCAAAGGGCTTCCACATGAACGCACACCTGAGCAGGGCCTCCCGCGGGACGTGGCGCAGGTGAGAGGAGCACACGGCCTGGCAGAGCCCACCTGGCGACATGGGAGCGCACGTGTCTGGGAGGGAATCTGAGCGCGTCTCCCCGCGTGCTGCACCACACTGCCATCCATTTAGCACACATGCCCCGTTTACACAGCACGATGTCCACAGGCCTGGGCCTAACCCTGCTAGAAGCGAGTCTGAATCCACGCGTCCACACACATCTGCGGGGAGACAGTGCCCCCTTCTGCCCGGGCCCCTGTCAGCGCAGAATAGGTGCCGCGGGGGCCGCACGGCTAACCCGATCAGCCTGCGGCCTGACTGCTGAGTCTCTCTCACTGCAAAGGGCAAAACCAACACCCGCCCGCTGCTGGTCGGAGAGGAGGGCCGGTTGCATGACCAGGGGCTGTGTGGAGCTCCATGCAACACTTGTCACCTCGGGGGGACAGGAGCTCCCGCCAGCTCCCCACAGTGCCCACCCCCTGGTCCCCGACTTGAGGAGCTGGAGTCGGAGCATGCCCCCCCGCCAGAAGCATGAGCGGGGGCTCGGGGGTGACGGCCCGGCCCCCGATGGTGCCCAGTCTGAGTGCTGACCTTACCTGGCCCCACAGGCGGCCAGAACGCCGCTGCCTGGGAACTGCACCCCCGTCAGTTTTGGGGCAACTTCCTTACACAGCAGCCGCAGGAAACATCAGCGAGGCAGGAAAAGCTCTATGGCCAGTAAACCGGCTGTTCGTGCGCTCCCTGCGCGGCGCCGGCCTCCCCTCCCGAAGACCCAGCAGAGACGGACACGATCATCCAGTGTCCAGTGTCCAGTGCTCTACAACTAATCAAGCCACACACCCACCTTCACAGGGAATTTCAGCTGATTGTACAGTTCGGAAACCAGGAGATTGTGCCCCAGAGTTTTCCTCATCTTCATTATCCTGACAATGGCCGCGTCAACCTGGTACTGCCGGTCCTGGAACACCCGCTCCGTGGTGCTGACCTGCTCCTCCACCTGCATGACAGGAGGCTGGGGCTGGGTAGGGCTCAGGGCCAGTTATCTCCCCCGTGGAGTCTAATGGGAAACTTCTGATGAAACAAAGGCCAAACTGTGGACGAGCCCTGTTCTGTTATGCAGTCTTATTTGTTCTAGTAGAAACTGATTGATTTCAGCACCAAAACTGGAAAAAGGATTTAAAAAGCTACTGAAAAAAAAAAGCTGCAAACGCCCTACATAAACCGCACATAATCCCGATTAAACCCGGGGCTCAGGGATGAGAACAGCCGTCAACTTTACTCCAGAAACCCCTGCTCTGCACAGGGCACCTGCGCCACACTGGGCTCACCACCAGACTCCGAGCGCAGCGCCACAGGCCCGGTCATCCTGGCAGGCGCGGCGAAGGCGGGACAAAACGGAAAACCGGTGCTCGATTTAGAACAAACTCTAGCCTGCAGGGAGTCAGTAACGTGACACGGAGCTGTTCTCAGAAGCAAGCAGGAAACCCTGGTAACAGCCTTCGGTCAGCAGCCTGACAGGGCTGCAGAGCCCAGCGGGCAGCAGGCATGTTCGTGGCGAGAGGCGGGGACCTGAGCTTGCGTCCTATTTTCAGAGGGACCCACGACCCGAAAGGGCTGCTGTCCCTGCACCACAGAGAGGATCAGGAAGAGGAGGGGTCTGGCAGCTCTGCCACTTCTCAAACGTGCTCCAGAGGCCCCAGCTGGGCAGCAGTGGGGCAGATGCACCATCACTACCTGCCGGTGAGCTGCGAAACCCAAATCCAAGAGAATCAACTGAAGAACTAACAAAGCCAGTGGGAATCCTGCGAGCTGGCTGACACAAGATGAAACACAAAGATGAGCAGGTGGAAAGAGAAGACACCCCCCCCCCACCGTGCCGGCACTTCTCTGGCTTTTCCTGCTTTTCCAAATCCTGCTCAGGTCTGACCAGCCTCACGTGACCTCCTGGGGCCTGAGTGGCTGGGCGCCCCCTGGGGAGAAGGCCCCGTCATCACTGTGACCTCAGCTGTGACAAGACTGCATGTGTGGTCCCCCAGCACCCGCCTGCTGGATGAGACTGAAAGCCACCTGGGACAGAGACCGAGCCTTTACTGGTAGAGGCTGAATTCTCAGTGCTTCACCCAGACCGTGGCAGGTGCCTAGCAGGTATCTGTTAAACTAATATGACATGTGCAAGACTCACAGCAAAAAGGAAACTGCGAGGAAGAGAAGGGACTCATCCGTACTCACGTACACACACACACACAAGAATCAGAAGATTCAGTGTAAAAAGATGAAAACTGCAGGTGAATTCAGTGTGCTCTGAATGAGAAGCATCCATGTTCTGATTTGGAGGGGCAAAGACACAAAAATTATTCTCAAGTTCACTAAGAGAATAAATTTACAGGGACAAGCATATTAAAACACTTTTGGTGCTGCCATACACAAAAATAAACTCAAAATGGATTAAAGACCTAAATATAAGACAAGACACAATAAACCTCCTCGAAAAATAGGCAAAACATTACCGAACATAAATCTCAGCAATGCTCTCCTAGGGCAGTCTACCTGATAAACAGAAATAAAAGCAAGAATAAACAAATGGGACCTAATGAAACTTACAAGCTTCTGCACAGCAAAGGACACCACAAGCAAAACAAAACGACAACCTACAGAATGGGAGAAAGTTTTTGCAAATGAAACCGACAAAGGCTTGATCTCCAGAATATATAAGCAGCTCATACGACTCAAAAAGAAAAAAACAAACAACCCAATCTAAAAATGGGCAGAAGACCTTAACAAGCAATTCTTCAAGGAAGAAATGCAAATGACCAATAGGCACACGAAACAATGCTCAATATCACTAATTATCAGAGAAATGCAAATCAATACTTCAATGAGGTATCATCTCACACCAGTCAGAATGGTCATCATTTGAAAGTCCACAAGTGACAAATGCTGGAGAGGGTGTGGAGAAAAGGGAACCCTCCTACACTGCTGGTGGGAATGCAGTTTGGTGCAGCCACTGTGGAAAACAGTATGGAGATTCCTCAAAAGACTATATGACCCAGGAATCCTGCTCCTGGGCATATGCCCAGAAGGAACCCTACTTCAGGATGACACCTGCACCCCAGTGTTCATAGCAGCACTATGTACAATAGCCAAAACATGGAAACAGCCTAAATGTCCATCAACAGATGACTGGATAAAGAAGCTGTGGTATATTTATACAATGGAATACTATTCAGCCATAAAAATCGACAACATAACGCCATTTGCAGCAACATGGATGCTCCTGGAGAATGCCATTCTAAGCGAAGTAAGCCAGAAAGAGAAAGAAAAATACCCTATGAGATTGCTCATATGTGGAATCTAAAAAAAAAAAAGAAGACAAATGAACTTAAACATTAAACAGAAACAGACTCACATACATAGAATACAGACTTGTGGTTGTCAGGGGGGAGGGGGGTGGGAAGGGACAGACTGGGAGTTTGAAATGCTGACAGTTATATACAGAACAGATAAACAAGATTATACTGTACAGCACAGGGAAATGAATACAAGATCTTGTGGTAGCTCACAGCCAAAAAGAATGCAACTATGAATATATGTATGTTCACGTGTGACTGAAAAATTGTGCTGTACGCCAGAAATTGACACAGCATTGTAAACTGACTATAACTCAATTAAAAAAAAAGAGAGAGACACTTTTGGTGCTGGCCAAGAACAGGTGGAGAACTTAGAGAGCAGAGGTGAGAAGCAGGTCCACAGAATGCGAACCTGGTTGTCGGGATGGTGTTTTCAGCTCAGTTTTTAAAGCAGGGAGGGTGGCTAGAATGCTTTCTGATACTAAAATGGTTTCTACGTTGCTCAGAGAAATATTTCAATGTATAAGCTGCTAGAAAAATAGAGGCAGCTATTTTTAAAAATTTGGGTTAGAGGAAGGTCTTTCTTGGGATGGCCCCAAAGTCAGAAACCGTACAGGAAAAGACTGTTTTCCACTATGTTTGTATGGGAAAAACCCCCTCAAAGGGACAAAAATCATCCGTCACAAATGACAAGGGGCCCATCCCCTCAACCCAAGAACACTGTCAAGTCAGAGGGGGCAGCACGACACAGGGACCAGAGACTCAACCAGCAGTCACTTCGGGGGAGGAAAACACAAAGGGCCGACTGCTGAGAGCAGGACCTCGGGGCCAAGACGCAGAGGGAAATACTCCCGTCTCCGGCTCACGCCCAGGGCAGGGTTACGCCGTGTTGGAACCACGGAGAACTAAGGACCAGCGAGGTGGCCTGATCTGTACAAGCTACTGAATGGCATGCAGATGCTCGAAGGAGCCAAACAAAGTCACCCCCAAACGGCGACAACTGTTTCTGAGCTGGTGACAAGGGAGGCAGGCAGGTCAGAACCCCGTGAGGCCAAGAGCGCAGACACGGTCTGTGAGCCAGCGATTCCAGGGCCAGGGTTCACACTCAGGAGACCACTAAGCAGGCACAGGAGCGTCCGTACGGGACGGAGCAGAACCGTTTCTGGAAATGGAAACACCCTACTGCCTTTCAGCGAGGGAGGGCGCTGCCAGGCTCTGCGGTGAGCGCCAGAGTGCCGGGAGCAAGTCACACGTCCATTACTCTGATGGTTAACACCAGGTCCTGACGAGGAAAGAGGCCCAGGAGAGACAGGAACTGCTTACAAAACGGTACAATCAGGGCGCGCGGTGACCCCGTCACACGTGACACCATGGACAAGAGCCGCCCAAGTGCAGACAAGTGGCGGGAGAGGCCGCCGCCGGAGGAGGGGGACAGCCCCGCTCTGGGGTGACAGCTCCACAACTCACATCCTTCAGTCACTCTGGCCTAAGCTCCCAACAGTAAGACAGACAGAGCAAAGCACACATGGGTTTACACCTTTAACAGGTACGTCTAATTTCTCACTAAGAAAGCTGTACCAATCCACACATCAAAACAAAAAAAACAAAAAAGGATGCCTGTTTTCTCATATTCTTGCCAACTCTGGTCATTATCGAACTCGTAAATGTTTCCCGCACTGACAGATGGAAACTGAAACATTAATCTAAGTTGAATCAAGTTACCAAGGAGAGCAGACGCCTCCCACGTGCTCACCAGGCTTCTGGGCTTCTCTTTGCCTAAACTGAGTGCGCTTTCTGACCGGGCTCTGCCGAGTGTGAGCACGTGCGGGAGGGGAAGCCGGCACCCTGCACTGCCGCGGGTCTGACGGCACTGCGGACACCACCGCAGCCGGACGAGGGCTGCCCTGGCCTCCCCTGCCTGCACGCATGGGGCAGCGGCCCCACCTGCTCTGGAGGCGGGACCAGGGCAGCCTGCCCCGACCTGGATGTCTGACCAAAGCCCCGAGCCTCCGGGCTCCTGTGTCAGTAAGAGCCCAAGGGCAGTGGTCCAGAGCCTGCCCTGGACATGGGCCACTGGAGACTCAGATCGAAGCTACAGACGCCCCACCTGGACTCGACCAGATTGACGCGCCTGACGCGCGCTGTGCACGAGGGTTTGAGAATGGCACGCCTGCTGCCCAGTGCAACTCTGACCAGGAAGAGCTGAATCATCACGTGTCTCTGTGAAGGGGGTCAGGGGCTGCGAGACGCTCTTCTCCCCGATTCTCTCCCCACTGAGTGCAAAGCTAGCGAACGTCACGCTGCTGCATGCTCTGCGGCCGGCGCGTAAGGGGGCCGACATCAGCGGCCCCCTGGGGGCCCCCGTGCTTCAGAGAACGGTCATACGCACGGTTTCCTTCATCTGGATCTGGTTGATCTTTATGCGAAACAACTTGTGCTTGAAGTCGCCATTAAAAATGAACCTGTCCCCGTCCTCCACCTCCTTCCCTTTGGGGCTTTTGACCAGCACTCGTGCTTTGCCACAGGCCAGGGACTGCAGCGTCCTCCGCAGCTCGCCGTCCTCTGGGAGGGAGGGAAGGTGGGATCGGTCAGCGCGAAGGCTGGCGCACCACCCCGAGCGGCCAGCCTCTCAAGCCAGCCCAGCGGAGGCCAGTCTGCGTCCTGCCTGACGCGCGAGGTCTTCGTACCTATGCCCGTGGCCACTCTGATGTCTTCAAAGCTGAATCCGTCCCCCTCGTTGAACATGAGAAGCACCAGTGTCTGGAAGAGCGACACCTGGAACTCCTTCTTCCCCTTGAAGAGAATGGGCGTGTCACAGGGGTTTCGACCACTGTGCAAAGCCTAAAGGGGCTGCTGTTTGCTCCCAAGCTTTGTGTGGGGGTCGTGGTGAGAAATTACTGATCACACACCAAGAAGAAGCAGTTAAGTGACTAATTATACACGAATAAAACGATTCAGAGTACGTCTATTCTCTTGAGTATTTTCAGAAGTAGCAAGAAAGCTCTTGTTTACTGGTGCCATTTTCCCAACAGCATCCGCCTCCTTTGTACCTGTGACGCAGGTGGCACCGTCACAGCATTTAAGACCCCCTCCCCAGAGAAGACTGGGACTGGCTGAGGCTCAGACAATGGTCAGCGTTTTCCACCAATGAAGCGTGTTTAGATTAAGGTCCAGCCGCCTCCTTGGACGTGACGGTCCCGCACACTGAAGTGCTCTGCCTGGCAGCTCCAGCGAACCCACGCCCAGCCGCCGTGCCCCGCTGACCCGCCTGCAGGGACGCCCCGGGGCCACGAGGGCAAAGCGGGCGGGGACCTGGAGCCTCCAGGACGGGGCCGAGGAACTGGGCTCTCCCAGGACCTTCCAGGGCAGCGTGCAGTGTGCGTGGTTTACGTGTACAGCCCTGCACAACAGCACACAACAGAGTGTGCACGTGTAATGTAAGTGTGATTGTTCATGTGCACGGAGAACTTATATGAAAACGTAAAGCTAAGGAAGTGTAACGGCAAAACAGTAATTTTCTAATTTCTTGGCTTAGTGGACATCATTGAATTTTGCTTATAAAACTGAAGTGAAATACATCTCATTAAGACTAACTCCCAGAACTGGAGCCACTGCAACAAGGCAGCTGCCTTCAGAGGTTCTGTGACACGGCGTCAAACTGCCCGTCCAGCAGTCGGTGGGAGCTGCCGTTCCTTTTATTTTCATTTGGTCTTTACCCATGTGTAAGCCACAAAGGGGCATTTTGTTGCCTGCTAACCTGTAATCCTGGGAGCGGCAGAGAAGTGGGACGGCTCCCACGGACACCGAGGCTTTTATGAGTCGCCTCTCCACACCTTCGCTCCTTTTTAATTAGGGGAATGCTCTTCTAGGCTCTTGATTGTTATTGGCCGGAATAGTCATCCTTCAGCTGTTTAATTTCACTGGCCTTCGAAAAGCCACTGTTGAATTACACTGAATAATCTTTTCCTTTGTCCCCAGAGTTCAATCACTATTAAAAAAAATTCTATCAATGTACTATGAAGAATAAAAAAGTAAATGAAATAGACAAAGAACTTACTTCTTTAAACTCTGCTTTTAACACAGCGTGCCCCAACGTAGTTTGCCACTGAAGTTTTCGACCACTGTGCTTCCCAAGGTAAAATGCCTTGAACACCTCTTGAAGTTTAACCATCTGACAAGTAGAGGAAAACAACGCATTTAATTATGCTAAACACCCTTAATCGAAAGAACTGCATAACTGCATACCGTTCAGTTTACACAGTTTTACAACATTCCACAGCTAAATGAAGTCAGCTCTACGTTGTGACAGTTGCCCCAACCTGCTCCCGGGCCTCGTGGGGCCGTGAGGATGGCGCCTGCCCGAGGATGGGACCTGGCGTTTTCGGGAGGACTTCTTACGCCGTCCAGAGTCTGCTGGTCCCAGGCTGTGACCTCCCTTCTCAGCCTGAGCCGCCCGGCTCCCCTGCCTCCCCTGGCCTCTCACGTCCCTCTACTCCACACCAGGAGGGCCAATGGTCAGTGCTGCCCAGCCCCACAGGCTCCCACCAGGCTCCATCTGGTGAGATGGTTGCTCTCAACAGCACCCCAGGCCGCAGCCCCCCTCCCGCTCCAGGCATCTGGGACACTCAGGATAGGAGGTCCCCATCTGTCTGGCGCCCACACCTTCTGAGTCTTCTGGTTTGTCTTCCCACCCACCCCACACGCTCGAGCTGGGGCCCTGCACTCCAGCCGGCCCCCTCCTGCTCCACTCTGCTCCTTCCCGTCAGGGTTGCTGGCTGCCTCACGGTTCTGGGGTGAAGAGTCCGAGTCTCCATGACTGGCCGGGAGCCCCTGTGCCCGCCCCCCCCCGCTGCACCTTCTTGCCTCGCCCCTGCCCCAATCCAGGGCAAAAATCAGTCACTTTGAAACGCTGCTTTTCAGAGACTAAAGGACCATTTACAGTTTTGATTGAGTGGGTTGACTTGGAAGCTTCTTAAAAGAGAACACGCCTGCTGGGTGCGCAGTGACCGGGCTGCGGTGTTCCAGCAGCGCGGGCACATTACAGGGAGGGGCAGACGTGCAGCACCTACTTCGGGAGTCAGGTGCACGTCCATGGGTGTGTAGGTCGGCCAGTACCCCATCGTGAGGATGTTAACTGTCAGCTCTATGGAGCCCGGCTCGCTCTGATTCTGCATGTACTGAAAACCAAGAAAACGGGACAAAATGAGGACTTCAGACTATCACCAGAAATAATTAATCCATTAAAAAGCACACTGTGTAGTTTTCAAAGGACAGTTTAACGTGTTTTTATTTACTTTAGTCCCCAGAACACGTCCCACTGAAGCCACACACTCTGTTCTAAGGTCACTGGAAATGTTTTCTTCTTCTTCTCTGGTTTTGTATCAAATAAGGTACCATTAAACTCATTTAAATCAAGTTTTTGGTACACATTTTGGGGGATTATTTTTCTTTCTCACTTTGAATTTAGGTCGTGTGAATGTGTCAGACAGCAGTGGTGAACCTTCTGAGGACGAGGACTTCACGTCATTCACATACGACACGATCGACTTCATTAGTTCATGTAACTTAAAGCAGGATTTTTACAGAAAGCTGCTTTACTGAGACCAACACGACTTGCCTGCTTGAAGTGAACCATGATGTCCTTGGAGAGCTCCATGTCCTTGAACATGCCCTCCAGCTTGCTGGTGAAGGCGGCCCCGCACTCTGCACACAGGGGGGTGAGGTCACAGCGGTCACGCATCATGGGGGTCAGCCCGCCCAGCGCCCCCGCTCCACTGGCTTACCGTGCTTTAGTTTCGACAGCATAGATTTTTCAGCATCGACGGAGGCACTTTTTCCAACAAGGAGTCTTTTCGCCAAATCTTTCTTATAAAATGCTTCAAAGACATCTTTACCTGTTTACAGGCAAGTGAGAAAGACGAAAGCTGTGACAGGAACACGCGGATGCCCGCCCTAGACCCCAGGGGCGCCCGCTCCAAGGCAGCGCTCTGACGCGGCCGCTGCAGCCGGAGCCCAGAGCCTGCAGGTGCGCCGCGCACGGACTCCTGCACCAACCGGGCCAGGGAGGCCCTACTTCCGGGCAGACACGGGGGGCGGGGCGTGGCTGTGCCGGGGCGGGGGGTGGGGTGCATGTGTGCCGGGGGCGGGGGCGGGGGTGTGTGTGACCAGGATGGGGGCTGGGGGGAGCCCGTCTCACCGTGAATGAACCTGAAGATGATCATGATCTTGTCCAGGATCCTCTCCAGCTCCTCGTCCGTGGCCTCCTTGTTACCCGCTCTCAGTTTTGAGTCAACATGCTTTGCTGTGAGTGTAAATTATTAAAAAACACGCGTTGGTTACACGACACACTGTCTAAACGGAAAAAGGACACCTTCAATGTCTACACGCACAAGCTGAGCAGGAACGCTCCGGAGCCTTCCCAAAATGACGTTCTTAAAAGACAAAAAGGCAAACACCTGGTCTTTCTCAGACACTGACTCTCAAGTCACCTGGGACCAAACAGTCTGCCGCGCGCTGGGGTCCCAGCTCACTCCTGCTCCAGACACCGGAGCGCCCCACCTTCAGGATGTGCCGACACCCAGGGTGACAAGGCAGGACAGGAGCAGTCCTCCCGGGGCCTCTTGTTTCTGAGACCACACGAGCCAGCCACGGCCTGGCTGACGGGAGGGAGAAGCCAAGCTCCCAAGAGTTTAAACTGGCATCTTGAGAGAAGGCACAGCCCACAACGTGGGACGGAGGCCAAGTCTGCTGCCTGGCGCTTTTCGCCCGTTGCTGCTCTTATTCGACCTTTCTTTATAACTCTCTAGCATGAAATTTTCTGCCCACACACCCAACCTGACGCTTGCAGAGGAGCCCACGCGCCCCCCGACGTCCTCAGTAGCCCCCTCAGAGCCCAGCTCTGCACACGGTCTCACCTTCCGCTGCCCCCTGCAAATCTGAACAAACCAATTTACCAGGAAAATTCCATGAATCCTGAAATATGCTTTGACGTCACCATTAAATAATTCTATAAAGTGATAACCGTTTCATTTTGGAATACGCCGCCTACTGGGGTGCCGTTCAGTTTTACTCCATGTTAATACCGCCCCGAGGACTCAAGGACAGTGACTGAACAGCACCTCATGTCAGACACCAGTTAGACTGACAGCCCCCTCAGATGCAGCAGCCTTCTCAGTCCTCCCTCTGAGCAGAAGCCGCTTGTAATCAAGACAGAGGCTCGGGGCTCCTCTTCACAAACGCAGCTCTGGGGCTGCCAGCACCTCCAGTGCGACGGCCACACTTACTGTCCCTTCCTCCTCCCAGACGCCAAGCTTTCCTCTGCACAAACCCTCCACCATGTCCTCCCTCAAGGAAACACTGCGTGCTCACACCAGTACCCAATGTGTATGCCCACACACACACGTGCACATGTGTGTACACGGTTCTCTGAAAACGTGGTCCCAGTGAAGGGGGCGTGTTCCCTCCTCTCCCCACAAGGCGCTTGAACGCTCGTTCTACACCCCGTTAAGGAAACACGTGGAGAAGCGCTCCTACCGATCAGCTCTGCAGGCTTGTTTGGCCTCTTGTTGATAAACGCCTCGAAGGACTCCTTCATCAGGCTGACGAACTTCTCGTTCCTCTGGAAGCACACTTCTATCACGTGGTCCACTCTGTCCTTGAAGTCCAGGAGGTCCTGCACCATGTCCTTATCTTTTTCGGGATTGATAACAATTGTTGTCCCAAAAGTCTGCAGAAACATACGAAGCCCAAGTCACCAACAGGTCTGTGGCCCAACACAGGTTTCTCCTCCCACCAAACCACCATGATGGTTTAACACAACCTAGTCACTGCTGGTATTAACTACTACGTAATTTCAGAAGTTTCACAGCGTCAGCCCACACTCTGAAAATTAAGCGGCTATACACCCAACGCTCTAGGGCCACAAGGCGGCTCCCGGCAGAGTTTATAAATACCCGGGAAATGTCTGCTGCTTTTAAAGAACTTTCACGTACAAACTCAATGGAAATCAGTTCCCTTAACTGGACACACCTATGTTGACTTCTGACTATAATCTCTTTCTCCTTCACTTCCAGCCCAGAAGAGCCTGGTTTTAGCCTGTATTTTTGCTTCAAAGATGCTGCGTGAACACGCTAAGTCTACGTGTGACAACAGCGGGTGGCTGTGTGGTGACGCAAACCATCAGCCGAAGAGGCGCTGAGCACACACACGTGCTGTTCATCGTGACAGGCGTCACACACGCACGCAGAGGCAGATTACTGGGGAAAAGGCACAGGTGAAAGAGCGTAAGTCTCTTCTGGAGAGGACGCTGCACGACCAGCAGGGGTGGGCACCCTGTGCCCCGTGCTGACTGCGCCGTAAATAAGATGTGAACCGAGAAGGGTCAGCTCTCTTCCAAGCAGGGCGCACTTGCTGAATGTAATCTGCTGTCACAGTGTGAGTGCGTGGCGTTGACCAACACTCAGGGGTGTTCACATCACTCATTTTTCTACCCGGACTGGAAACTGCAGAGGATTCTTGTGCTCAGCAACGTGCCTGCTCTGTCAGGACGACAGCCAGCAAAGCCCTACACCTCCACTGGCCACCTCCACCGTAAAGCTCCAGGGCTGAGTCAGTTACGCCTTCCGCTCAGCACTGCCGCACAAAACCGGGGGTGTGTGCGCGAGCGCATACAAGCTCTCCACGTGCAGGACATGCAGACGGACGTGCGACTCCAGGCCTGATCATTCTCATTGTCTTTTTCCCTCAACTGAATTTTTCTTGTGATCATCAGACTCAGAAGTAGCAGAGACAGTGCAGGGCGCCTCTGACTCGGTGCCTGCCATCCCCCAGGGAGCAGTGGGGAAGGCTTCTCCAGCAGCATCACAACCCGCCTTCTCCAGAACGCCAACAGTTTACGGTCATGCATCCGTGTGTGTCCCCACGCGGGCTTGTGTCCCGCACGCTCAGCACCACGAGGACCCCTCCTGCTGCCTTTTCATGACTGCACGCGCGTGTACACACAGGAGCATGGAAGCACACACGTGAGGAATAAATCCTAGATTCCTAGGAAATGAGCAGCACACGCACCGACCTGACACCAAAACGCGTAATAGTTCCCACTACGCAAACGTGAGGTCACGTCTAAACAGCAAATCACAAAAGCGACTCCTTTTTGAAAACCACGATTGTAGAATTAAGCTAGTACTTACAGCATTTTCCCACCTGGATGGTGTTCATCCCTAAGAACACGTGTGCACAAGTGACCGGAGGGAGACGGAGGCCTGCTGCGCACCGGCTGCCTGCGGTGAGGCCCAGCCCTATCCCCGCCGCGACGGATGAGCACGCACCTTGATGTAGTCGCTCCAGTGCTGCAGCAGCACCTGCTGGCCGCCCCGCACGCGGCTGAACAGCTGGTACATCTGGGTGAGGTCGGGCACTCTGTTCTCGTCAAGCAGGTGGTCCAGCCCTAAGATCACAGCAAACGTCAGTGCGCCCCAGTGGGGACAGGAGAGCCTGAGACACTCTCTCAGGGGGTCCCACCTTCCTGTGCCCACTGGGACACGTGCTCCTTACTCCCCATGTCACTAAAGCCCCCTCATTTCACCAAAGCAGCAGTGGTCCGAACGCTGCCACCAGCGCTGACCTGGGAGGGTCACAACCCCAGTCTCTTCCGACCTGGTCTGTCGGTCAGGCAGCATATTGTCAAGGATGAGCTAGCAAATCTAAACTTTCAGCTGATGAATTTCATCCACACGCTAATGAACTGTGGGAGGAGAACATTTCCTGTTTACCGGATATTCTGAAGTACTGAACATAGCATTTAAAAAAATTTTTACTGTTCCAACTACTGAATTTTTACAAAGATTTTGTAAAACCTGTACCACAATCAGAAGCCTGCACGGAGGCATTTCTATGGTAACTATGGGGAGGAGCTACTCGTGGGCTCTGCCGTCCGACTCTCGGCAGAGTGAGCACAACGTCCACACGTCCAAGATGTGCTCACACGCGGCAGCTGGACCCTCAGCCAGGGCTCCAGACGCTGGTTATTTCTGTTACGTTTTGATCTACTGACATAAGAACTTTTTGTTTTACAATTTATCTACTGAAACCCTACATAACAACTTAACAATTCAAAAGTTACACCTTGTAATTTTTTAAATGCCTCTAACAAAATTTAGACTAGCTCTTACACACATATAATTTTCCATTTTCTTATAACAATTTTGCTTATCCAAATATGCACTGAAACAACTTATCCAAATTTCTACCATTCTCTTGAAGTCCTTCTTACTTCCAAAGCAACTCCTTTTTTAAAAACAACTCATATGAATTTGGGGTGCATTTGTTGTAGGTGGACAGCAAATTAAGGCCCCACCAGCTGTGTGGGTCTCCGGGGCTGTAAGCAGGAATACACCAAGATTCGCACCCTGGCTCTCGCCTTAGTAGGAGTTGATCCGAGGCACCAGTGTGCTGTTCTGGGCCTTGGTTTCCTTGTGAAATGGGGGTAATGATTCCACAGGGCTGTCCCAGGACTAGAAGACATTCACACAAAGTACAGCAGATGCTCAAGAATGCTACTTCTCTCCCCTTTTGGCTTATCCTGGATTCACTTGGGAGCCCCATGCGTAAGTGTCTCACTAGAGACAACACGAAACCAGACCATTTAGGACTCTCCCAAATCAGACTTTCAAGTTGCCACTGCCTTGAAACAGATCCTGCAGCTCCAGTGCGATTTCCAGTGGAACACAAAACACCTGGGTCATAAAGAGCAGCAGGGAGGTGTGACAAGGGCGAGCCAGCGCCCGCCGCAGGGAAGGTGGGGGTAAAGGTGTCACAGCGACTACGGCAGCACAGCCACGACAGGCAGCCTCACTGCCTGGCCCTGTGACCCCGGGAGCAGACCACTGGGCCGCACGGGCAGCACCCCAGCCTGTGCTCCTCGGTGTGCCGGCTGCCCGGGCATCAGGACACAGGCCTGTCCTCCAACTCAGTCAGACCCCACAGCCGGCCGTCTGCCTGACGCTGAGTGGCACGAAGGGCGTGGAGACCCCACAGCCCATCCCCCCACACGTCCACACCTGCAAGGCCCCCAAGGGTGACCCGTGCATTTGCGCTCGTGCAGGACACCGCGGGGCAGGACGGGGACCGTATGAGCACGGCTGCCAGCTGTCTGCTCGAGGGTCTCAGCCTGGATTTTCACATGATTTTAGCATTAACCCCACGCCTTTTGCTGTTTCTCTCAAGCAGTTTCCCCTCAGGGCTAACGTCACAGTTCTCGAGTGGCCCTCCCGTTGGCACCACAAGCGCCCTGGCGCTGTCCACAACTGAGCATCCCAGCCTGCTCAGTGAACCGCAGGTGGGCGGCCAGTGCAAGGGGCCGGGCTGGGGGCCTACCTTTCTGCAGGATGGCCGTTAGGTGCTCCCCCAGCAGCTGTTTCTCCACACAGGCAATCAGCGGTTTCCTATGGAAGGGAAGGGACGGTGTCGACTGTGGAAGGCGGACAGCCATCCATGCAGACACCCCGGGGCCCCAGCACTCTGCACGTGGACAGTCATCACAGTCACTGACGCAGACTCTGAAGTCCTTCCAGAAACAACCAGCAGGCCCAGGGGAGGGGACGGCGGCAGGCAGGCAGGCACACCCTGCCCGCTGCTCCCTGGACGAAGGCGGCCCCAGCTTTGTGCAGGAGCCCGCCCCCGCCCCAGGTTGCACAGCCCTCCTGCCACTGCAGCCATCTCTCTGCTCCACTCCTTCCTGCGATCACTCATTAAAACCCCACTTATGGTGGAAGATGCGTGAGTGTCACACAATACAGATCGTCTGAAAGTGTGGACATTCAGCGTGTGTGACTGCATGCACACGGGGACACACCACGCCTCCTGGGTTCACTACAAGAAACTTTTCGCAGGACCACCTGACGTCACCCTCTCAGATCCCCAGAGAGGCAGAGCAGATGCACCAAGCTCTGTTGCACCGACGAGGAAACGGGGTCTGCAGAGGTGTGAGCGGCCCAGACACAGGCAGCGAGTAGGCCAGCAGACAAGTGTCGGCAGGAAGGGCAGCTTCTCCTCTTGGCATCTTCACTGAGACATAGCTCACTGCAAAGGCCGCCGATGCGATGCATGCAGCTGGACGGCCTGCCATCTGTTCAGAGCTGCACACGTCCCGTTGCGATCTGCTCTCCCGGACTCGCATCACCCAGAACCGTCCCAGCCGCCCCTTTTCTGAGGGACTGTGCGCCGCTAGACACCGTGCCAGCCTCTCTCCCTGCACCGAGTTCCCAGAGGTCCCCCTTTTGTGCACGCTCCATCCTCTCCCGCCGAGGACTGTCCCGGGCATGCCCTTCACCAGCCGACCATGGACATGTGTTCACTCTGATGGCGTGAGTGAGGCTGCTCTGTGCACACAGGTTGTGTGGCCCCTCCACACACGCAGCAGGGGACCAGACGCTGGAGAAACATGGGGCAACTCTATGCTGACACTCTGAGGAACCACAACTTGCTCCCCAAGCAGTGGCCCCATATCACACCCCTGCCAGAAACACACGAGGGCTCGTTTCTCCGTGGCCTCTCCGGTGCTCTCTGGGCCTGCCTTCTGGTTCTGGCCATCCCAGCGGGTGTCGGTGGACCTGTGTGTGGCTCTGGTTTGAGTTTACCGGTAACTAAGGGCCCAGGCGCTGTCCCTGTGCTCAGAGAATCACCGCTTCTCCGTGGTTCTGGTCTGGGCTCTGGTCCGCAGGAACCTGAAAATACTCCACTGCGCCTGTCATCCCTGGTGGCTTGCAGAGTCTCCACCACAGCCCGGGCGTGCCTCAAGGGGCAGGAAGACGAGCTCCTGGGACTCAGAGGTGCAGAGCTTGGGGCAGTCCTGGGGAATTCACTGTTCGCAGCATCCAGGTCCAGAGCCAATGCCACAAACCACATGACAACTCACTGATCTGTGGTTCGAGCATTCCCACCTCAGCACTGAGTGACTCTGACTGACAGGAGAGTGGGCCTCTCAGGACCCCAGCGCCCAAAGGCCATCCCAGGGCAACACAGAGCCCATCCCTGGGCAGGGCCTGTGGATGGCCGGCCACGGGGCGCCACGGGGCTCCACAGGGCACCACGGGGCTTGGCAGCAGGCCGGAGTGCAGCAGACAGCAGACCCTGCAGCCTGGGAGGCCCTGGAGCGCACGACCCAACACCACCCGCGCTGCTGACGCAAGGCAGGTGGGATGCTGGGCTCCGGGGCCCGAAGGGGCAGTGGGAGCCCAGCCCTAGGGGGCAGCCCACTTAACCCAGGCGCATTTTCCATTCTGTGATAACTGAGCCACCAGGTACCACAGCCGCCTCGGCCAGTGCTCATCACAGCACTGAGCTCACAGGAGAATCACCTTCTCCTGTGTCTCGTCTGCTTGACTCACACACACTTCTAAGCAACACGCATAGGACCAGGGGAGGGGTTTACAACGCAGCACAAACCGAGGAGTGCACCCAAGAGCGCGCGTGTGAACACAGAGGCGCCACTGGGCCCACCACCGCCCACGGGCCAGAGCAGAGTGCCTACCAGACACCCCGCAAAGTCCCCTCCCAGGGGCACCCGGAGCAGCCCTGTCCTCGCACGGCTCTGCAGCCCGGGTCCCTGCAGGCAGCGCACACATGGCATGTCTGAAGGCAGCCTCGCCTCCATTCCGTGACCCTCTGCTTCCCAGGCTCTCCGCTGTCACGCCTGCCCCTCCCCATCTGGGAGTCACCAAGTTCTGCACGTTTTCACAGTTTCTCTCTTAAAAGCAGCCCTCTTCTGCCTCCTGTGTTTCTGCTCTCGTCTTCACGAATGAACGTGTCATGTGCCTGATGCAAGCGTCCACAGAACTTTCCCTTTTACTTTTTCCTACTCAACAGCCTCAGGTTTAGAGAACAAAAAATTATGTGAAAAGAGAAAATAATGTGACTTAGGGTAAATAAAAATCACAGCTATATCAGATGTCTAACAAAAGTTTGCATTAAAAAAATTCCAGGTGGGGAGGGTGTAGCTCAGTGGCAGAGTGCACGCTTAGCATGCACGAGGTCCTGGGTTCAATTCCCAGTGGCTCCGTTAAAAAAAAAAAAAAAAGGCTGACATTCAATGAGACCCAATTAACATAAATCTCTATAAATTTGTAACAAATTATAAACTGTCTGCGATGCTAAGTATCTCAGCCTGAATCATTCCCATTGGTCAATAACTCACGACAGGACACTTAGTCAGCGTGACCTACTAGTGCTAAACAACCACAAGGGACAAGCAGACCGTGTGAGGAGCACACACACGTTCAGACGGCAGTGGCTCAGTCTACGGGCCCGCCGGTCCCAGGACCGGCCAGGAGAAGGTTCTCCAAGTCAGGCAGCAGTACTCACTGTGTGCTGTGGTCTAAATACGTGATCACTCGGTCTCCTTCCTCCTCCAAACGTTTACTTACATGGTTAAGATATTCCGGAACCTTCCAAACAAAACATTGAAACACATCAGTAACAAAAAACATTCTTGATGTCACCCGTGGAGCTGAAATATTCTTTTCCTTATTATTAAAAAAAAAAAAACAGAACATATGTTCAAAGCCAAATATTGACACAGATTTACGGGGGTGGAGGGGCAAAGTGGGAAGTGGGGAGGACACACAGCAGGAAGATTCTTTACAGTCAGTCCTGGCGACTACAATTAACCCCAGAATTAGGGCCGAGGCAGTGCTGCACTGCTGCGCCCATTTGCAGCAGGGCTCCTCAGTCACTGAGGCCGGGGACAGGTGGGCACAGCTCCGGGCACTCCGGCCCGAGTGCGGGAGGTCAGCAAAGCAAATCAACAGAGTGTCCATGTGAGGCCACCAGGCAGAGTGGCTGCCAAGCTCAAATGTGCTCTGAGTTTCCAGGCAAATGGTGTCTCTGCTGTCAGCCGACAGCACAGCATAGGCCCCAGGACAGGGGTCTCTGAGGTTCTGACCCAGGGCCTCTGATGTGAAAGGGCGACGGCCCCAATGGCTTCCTTCAAGATTGGGCTCTGATGCCCGAGAAACTGGCTATTGGGTTTTCTGGGTTCTTACTACTGTCGTGTGGTTTTTTGCATGGCTTTTTGGGTAATTCTTTCAACGCCTCACACAGATGGAAACCTTTAACATGCTGGGTTTATGCTCCACATCTAGGAGCTCTCTTCTGCCCTCTTGCTTCACCTGAGCTCTTTCACCCATTTCGTGAGCTGTCTCACTGGCTGTTTTACTGGGCAGTGGGCAACAGAAGAGCTTCTAAGTTGGGAAAAAAAATTAAATTCTTGACATAATAAGAAAGAAGTTACTCCTGGGGATTTAAAACTAGTTGTGGTTTTCAGTAAAATGTCTTCCTGTGCGAAAAGACAAACAGTCAGAAATTATACTTAGATGCACGTCTCCCAAAGTGAAATAAGGCAACTGGGAAACACTGCCACGTCTCACCTCTCTTTCTTGCATTAATCTTTGGCCTTCTGCAGCATATAAACAATTAGTTTCTTCCAAAAACTTCACTTCAAATGAATCTTTATACACCTAAAAAACAAGCAAGTTACCAACCAGTCACAGCGAGGAGGCTCCTCACAGCCCTGCGTGCTGAGGGGCCCCGGTTCCCAGGGAGTGCGCTGTGTGATCCACATGCGCTGATGAGCTGCCGGGGCCGCCCCTGCTCCACGGGGCCTTGGCTGACCCCTGGCTGGGGGCTCCCAGCCAGCTGGCCGCTCCGCCGCCCCGGAGTGTTCCAGGCCCTCGGCCCTTTTCTGTGGAGCATGAGGATGTGACCGTAAGGACTGCAGTGCCAGCTGGGGCCCCACGACCCCAGACTTCCAGCCCACAGGCGGCCACCTGCTCCTCCTCGGAGATGAAGTGCACCCTTTCCTGGCGGGTATTTGCCTGGCAGAACTCACAGCCTGGGGGATGCTACCCTCACCTCACCGAAGCTCAGGCCGACTTGTCTCAGCCCATGTCTCCTCCTCACCGGAGTCCTGAGTCCCACCACCCTGCCACACACCCAGGCCCCAACCCCTCTATGTGCACAGCCCCTCCCCCATGAAAGGCCCTGCATGCTCACCCCGCTCCCACGGGCACCCCTTGTCCGTGTGGCCCGCGGTTGCCTGCAGCAGCCTGTCTATTCAACCTTTCCTTTGTTTCTTAAACTTCCGTTTGTTTTTGGTAAATTCTTTTCCTGCCCGTGACACTGGCCTGCCGTGTCCCCCAAGGGCGCTTGCCCTTCTGGCTCCAGGTGCACCGTTAGCCCTTTCTAGGGGTCACAGAAACTCCCGTTATCTTCAACAGACGTTTTTATGATTCATGTTTTGCACTTAAAACTTTGATGTGAGTAGCGGGCGGGGACCGACTTCGCCTGGAAGCGGGCCTTGGCTCACCTGCAGGTCGGAGAGCATGCTCAGCAGACTCCGCAGCAGGCTCCGGTCCGCGGCCTCCCCGCTGCGCTCCCGTCCAATCAGCAGCAGGATTCCATCGATTGTTTTAGTCTGAACCATTTTATCACTGATAATGTGGTTTCTGAACAGTTCTAACCCCATATCCCTGTATGAACAGTAAAAAACAAGGCTCCATCTCAGTTCGCTTTCAGAAGTTTTAGGTGAGGCTCCAGCTGCACAGTGAGCCGTGTCCCCAAACCACTGACTCGCTAACTCTCTAGACCAGACATGAAGTGTTCGTTCTCTGCTTTTTATTTTAATTTCCGACAGCCTGGCATGGCTGGCGTGCGTCTCCTCAGCAAGACTGTCTGCTTCCTGGCGGGTCAGGCGACAGTCCCAGGAGGAGCACGGAGGCCCCCCCGGGGTCCGGTGCGCCCGTGAAGAGGACACCCATCTCGCAAACCCTGCTGGGATCAGAGAGTCCCTGCTGCCCTTCCCGGGGGCACGGTCAGGGGTCAGGGGTCAGAGGTGCCACGGGCTGCCCTCCGCCCGGCCCCTGGAGGGTGGAGCTAGGAAGCAGCACTCACAGTCCCCCACGCTCGCTCAGCTCGTGCCCAAGGAACTGAGGAGGAAGCTCTGCTGTCAGTTACCGTCCACAAAACTACGAGACAAGTACGGGGCTCTGCTGTGCAGGCGCGTCGAAGGTCCCGGAGGGGCCGACCACTGGGGAGGAGGAGAGAACTCAGATACCTGGGCCCAGCCAGGCCCCTGAATGGGCAGCTCAGGGGGCAGAGGTGGCGGTGGAGGTGGGCGCGGCTCGGACGGCGGCGAGGCGGAGTCAGGGAGCCGTCTGTGCGGAGAACCCGTCGTCCTGCGCCGCCCACCATCACAAAGGGCCTTTCCTGGGCCCCAGCCTCCACATCCTCCACAGACGGGCAGGGAGCCCAGCGGTCAACCACCTGGGTTTGAACCCTGCCCGCCCCTTGCTGGCTGAGACTTGGGCAAGGAACCCAAGCTCTGCGAGCCTGTCGTCAGCTGTGAAAGGGGATCACGTGGCTCAACATGAGGCCAGGCAGGTGCGCGCAGCAGAAGGGGTGGGACACCCCCTTGTCCACCGCTGTGCTGTCGCCGTAACCTTCCTCTGAAAGGGCAGCTCCCTCCACCAGCCATCGGGATGTGCCCTCAGCTTCCCCTCGGGCCCCCGCAGACACCCGCCCCTCCATATCTGTCTCAGATCCAAGCCCCTCCCGTGGACTCAAGCTCAGGCGAGACCGCCCCTCCTCACCCCTCCCTGTGTGGTCCTCAAGCCCCTTCTCCATGACTCGTGCCTGCAGCTCCGCACTGGCATGGGGTGTCTGCGCCACAAGCAAGGTCTGTAGCTGCCACGACATGGTCACGCCATAAACTACATTCATAAACTAGAGTTCAGGCCGGCAACCGACACCTGGGCACAGCACGCGGTCAGCTCCGCCTGGTTTCCCCACCCAGTCTTCCCGCGCAGAGCTGCCTTTGGGGTTCAGCACGTCGACTGGCAGGCGCCAGCAGGCTCGGCTCAAGAGCCCTGGGAGCAGATGCCCTGTGATGTGGGCATCAATGGCCTCAATTTACCACCCTTCCTGCTTCTCCGGGCAACGACCCTCCTTTCTGCAGACGGGTGAGGGTCCAGACAGGCCATGCAGGAGTCAGAGGGAAGGGCACAAAGGGAATGTGGTGTGAAGGGGCGTGTCCATAAGGAGAGGCCAGAGCGGCACAGGCGTGGGGTGATGGGGAACAGAGGCGAGAGCAGCTTCCTGTGGTGAAAGGAGAAACCCTGCCTTCTGGGGTGGGAGAGAACCACAGGGAGGAGCTGGACAGGGAAGTGCCTTTTAAAGAACTGGGTTCAGAGATGGTGCGAGGGCAGATGCCCCTGAACACAGCGCAACATCCAGAGGGACAGAGACCAGGGGGACTGGGGATGAGATGGAGAACCAGCCCTGGTCAGAGCGGGCAGGGCTGCCCAAAGGCCGACGCGGAGACAGAAGGGTGTCATCGGCAGAGGTCAGGGCGTCAGTGGCAAGGGGTCCCCAACTCGTGTCATCCCTGAAAGGCACCGCATGACCAGCAGATGGAGGCCAGGCCCTGCATCCTGCTGACCTCACCAGAGCAGGGAAGGAGCCTTTCCCTCGCAGAAGAGGTGGATGGAGCTTACAAAAACGGGGCTTTGCGAGACACTTCTGGGCTGGTCCCTCCATGACACTCAGAGCCAGCTGGAGAAGGTGCTAGAACTTGCCCGTCCTGTGTGCTGCCTGCCACTCCGCCCCCTACCCTCACCAGTGACACGGACACCAGGCTGAGACCCCCCCTGGGCACCAGGGACTCTGCCCACACAGAGGCCACGCTTGGCCACGTGCATGTCACCACGCTAATCAGCAGAGACGCGTGGGCTCAGCCACTGCGGCTCCAGGACCGGGACACTCACCAGATGGAGGGAAGCATGGAATTCTGAAGTACGTAAGTGCGATCCAGAAACAGGAAAATGCTTCTGATCATGATCTGGAGGGCAGAGAGGAAGCCGGCTCATTCACGGGTCTCACCAACAGAGCAGCCAAGGCGAGGCCTCCTGAACTCTAACCACACCGGCTGTCTCAGATCTAACGCGACCGCTTCTCAATGAGAAGACGTTGACCACCAAGACCCTCGTGACCGATTCTTTCCCCTAAATTCAACTGCTCCCCTTGGTGTTTAATTTTCATCTCTTTTATCCAAAAAACCTGACGGTAAGGTCTTACAGCAGCTTACCCTCAGACACCTTGGAAATTCGGTCACCTCCTGCCCAACATGGTGAGTCTCTCTAGACCGGGGAGGTGCTCTAGGCTGAATTTTTCAAGCACTAGTTCTTGTCCTGTGAGCGTGAGGTACCGTGTCCCCACTGACCCTCCTGTGCAGGCTCCCCAGCCGCGCCCTGCACGCCAACGTGACCCCACAACTGTGCTCTTGGGACACCCCGCGCTTGGCCGTGGGGGTTTGTTCACACATGTAAACAGAACCTTCCCAACAGACGTCCACCTGTGTCTCCACTCCACCTGCTGCCTGGCCCGGAACAGGCCCCCTCGCTGCCTCCTCCTCCCCTCATTTAGGAAGCAAGAGTCCGACCTCCTCAGGAAAGCTATGGACACCATCTTTCCCATCACTCACATACTCACCCGCCAGGTCCCCCTGAAAGCTCACGTACGAAACACCAGAGTCAGTACACCCACAAGTCTAAGACTTCTGTCTAAGACTTAGTGCAGTGAAGCCCCAGAGCTCAGGCACAGACCGAGACACGGAGGACTTCAGGGACCCACCAGAACTGCGGGGACCATGAGCTGCCGTCAGGTCGGTGTGAAGGCCAGGCTAGCAGCTGGCCCACTCCAGGAGGGCAGAGTTCACCTTCCCCCCCGTTCACCACTCTGCCATCCAGCCACGTCGGAGCTGGGGCAGCGTCCCACCCAGCAGAGCAGCCCGCCCCCTCAGCTCACGACCTGCCCACCTTCTTCGGGCAGGGGAGGGACAGCGGCTGAGGGCATGCTTTGATTAAACAAAAAACCACAGCTGCATTAATTACTGGCTCTCCTTCCTGTCCAGCTAAGCCAGAGGCTGGGGAAGACCCGCGAGGGAGCGCTCAGGAGACTAGACGTGAGGGTCAGCCAGCTCACCATCTGTCTGCAGTGATCCTGCCAGCACGTGTTAATCTTCTTCAAAAACAAAACACTATCTAGTGAGTCTGTGCGGAGCTGCTAAGGAAAACTTGGGAAACATCAGCCAGTTTACTTACACAGTTTTCACCCCTTCCCTCCTCCAGTTTCCTTTGCTCCGCTCAGTGACCACAGCACTGGAGGACCAGGAGCAAGGCTGCTTCTGTCGCCGTCTCCTCGCCAGCCTGTCGCCAACCCGCCTGCCCCACCCTCCCCTCGCCTCCTGCAGCCTCCCTGTCCCTTTCGCTCCGAGTTTGTGGGAAGCGGTTACACCTCATAGAAGACTAATGAGGATTTAAAAAAAAAAAAAGAATAAAGAATAGCAGAACTCAAACTTCTAGTTATTTTTCAAAACTTTTCCTAAATTCTTCAAACCAGACCCAATAAATTGACATTTTCATTTTAATCAAATCAGCAAAGTAATTTAAATGGTAAAAATTCCACTTAAAAGATCTGTTACATTGGGTCGTATGATACAATCCTGTAATAAATAAAAAGGAATGTTAAAAGCTGTCATTTTAGTATTAAAAATACTCAGTAGCTCTTTATTCTACTGATGTTCAGTTTGAAAAGATTGAGGTGATGAATAGGAACCTCACAAGCCAAAAAAGGATATTCTCGAAACTGAAGAATTTGTGCTTGGACGTGAGCTTCACAGACCTGGCGCAGCTGCTGGTAGAGTGTTGGCGAAACTTTGTGAGAACAAAGATTTTCAACAGCCTGAAACAAAAAGGAATAAATGAATTATTCACTATAACAAATCAGTTCTTTAAAAATCTACTTGGATAAATCGCTATATTCTTTACAGAAAGACAACCCCCACACTTGTAACCTACAAATAAATGACTATGTTAAGTTTAGGGCAGTCACTGGTGGAATGCTGGAATCCACGTGGTTTGGTAAAAACGGTCCATACTGGGCTCCCACTGCACACAGGTCCGACAGCAGGACCCACGTGGCCCCGGCGTGGGTGTCTCACGACCCTCCACGTTATCCGGGTGCCAGTCTCCACCCCGGCACGCCAGTGCCTGAGGACACGACTCCCGAGCCTGCGGGGCAGGGGGAGCGGGTGGGAGTGTGCCCTGCTGACGACAGCGTGACCCCAGGGCAGGAGGTCCCTGCTCCAGAGCCTCGGCATCCACCTGCCAACGGGGGAGAACACCGGGCATTCCAGAGTCTTTCACTCTTACGAGCGTGATGACTCCGTCTAAACCGAGCTGAAGGTGCAACGCCGCGAGAGCCAGGCGCACAGGCAAGTTCACCAAAAACTAAGAAACAAGGTTGTGAGGAGGAAATAGTTTTCATAAATTGTATCCACATTAAAGAAATGTTTGTACATTCTTACCAATTCTAATAAAATTTTCTTTCAAATCTCAAGCACAAAACCAGAATCTTATTCAGTGCAAGTAGGAAACACTATAAACAGAAACGTGGTTTTTCTATTGCCTATTTTTAAACTATTTTTAAAAGTATGGGTTATATATAGAATGAAGACACTTTAGAATCTCAGCTCAAATACTACACTGCCTGGTGATAAAAGGGCAACTTAAATTTTTATAAAGATAGTAAAAAAGCAACCACTGTGAAGAAATATAGCAATTACTACCATATAAAACACAGGCGTATTTATAAAATTCAAAAGAGAACACGGAAGTGGGGGAGGGTATACAGTTCAAGTGGCAGAGCACGTCCTTATTAGCACGCACGAGGACCTGGGTTCAATCCCCAGTACTTCCTCTAAAAATAAATAAATAAACCTAATTACCTCCCCTCAAAAGTAAAAAAAAAAAATTTTAAAGAGAACATGAAATAGTAACTTAAAAAATAAAAATACCTTCCCTCTACATCTGTCTGACTACAGAATATGGGATTCCTATTAACATTTTGTTTTATATCCTTCGATTCTTTTCTCAAACTCTTTGTATAATTCAAAGATCCACTGTGTTTTTTCCTCAAAAAAAAAAAAACACAAAAAAACCCAAGATAACTTCACCACAGAGGCTTCTGCTCCAGTAATCATTACAAACTTAATTATTACGAAGTAAGTTTTCAGTACAGGAAGAAAATACATTTTCTTTGGTAGACACCAAGATAGGCCTGGAGCAGGTGTCCCTCACAGAACAGCACCCCGCCAGGCCCGCTCTGAACACTCTGACTCCTGAACCGGGCGTCAGCGTCACGAGAATGAGCTCCTCCAGCTGTGACCGGTCACCACTGAACTCAGTTACCAGCCCTTTCTCCTATACGCCCTACTTGGCACACGCTTACTATTTACATGAAGCCCAGTGAGATTTGTTTTTCAAGTGGAGAATCTGGGGACCTCTTAAAGCAGCCAGGCAGAGCCAGGGAACCAGGCTTGCTGTGGGCGTGTGTCCTGCTGAGTCACTGCTGTTGTCTCGTGTTACAGGCACCTGGTCACCTCTGGAGGCAGGGCGGCCGCTCTCTGCTGGCATGGCAGGGAGTGGCAGGCCGTTCTGTCCTGGTGGGGAGCAGTGGGAGCCCCTCCTCTGGGAGAGGGGAGTGCCCCCCTCCTGTGTTGGGTGGCTTGGCTGAGTCATCGCAGTGAAAGCAGCCTGACTAGTCCAGGCACTGGAGAGGAGCAGCCCCAGGCCCTACTCGCGTTAGGGTAAGGATGCCGTCCTCCGTGTCTGGGCCGCCCTCCCACCACGCAGGTCTCTAATCAGCACGCTTGCAGGGCACCGCGCCCACGTATCTGTGTTGGGCAGCATCCACCCTCACCGGGCACACGTCCTGCAGGCGGGGACCCAGACAGGACCAGAAAGGAGCTGTGGGCAAACACCAGCAGCCACACGGTGTGGGCCCAACAGGTCTGGGAGAGGCCCGTCCGGGTAGCGGTCCTTAAGGCCACAGCTGGTATTAGAGAGGAGGAGGAGGAGTGAAACATCTCAGAGTGAGAAGTCGGGAAGAAAAAGGCAGACAAGTCCTAGGAGTCGTGTATGTAAACAAAGGGGAAAAATAAAAAACACCCCTCCCCGCAGTTCCCGGGGACTATTACAGAGACAGAGCCCGGCTGGGGCACAAGGCAAAGTGCACTCCCTCAGCTTCGTCCTTCTGACAGACCTGGAGTCGGGCTGGGCGGGGGCCTCCAGCAGCCGGGGGCCCCTGTTCAGCAATAAACAGCCGTGAAAGTGGACCCTGCGCAGAGGCAGGCCTGCTTAAATGGGACACGCTCACCACACGGGGAGAAGCTGCCCCCAGGCTCGCCCCGCCCCCCAGACTCCCCCCCATGAGAAATGAGTAAAGAGCAACATAAAAGAAAAACGAGGACTCAGGTCTGAGTGAGGGGACCAAGCGTGAGATGGAGGGTTCCTAGGAAAACTCGGCAGGCACGGACAGCCCACGGCATTCTGGCCACCTCTGACCCCCACCCTGCCCCCCATGCTGGAAGCAAGTCCCTACCAGGAACCACTGCGCTCACCGAATGACGAGAGCTGCTCAAGCATAAAAACCCTTTCTATTAGGCCTAACGTATCTGAGTCTGAATGTTCTGTTTTTGAATAACTTGTGTATTGAATTCACTCTCGATCAGTTTACTTTCTCAAATTGGTCCATAGGTGTGTCTATTCTAATCAACTTTTCCACTATTCCGCTTTCTCTAATCAACTTTGTCCATCCCATTAATACGTCAGTGCCTGACTCTACCCCAGTCTCCTTCACTCAGTTCTCACCAGGCAGGACGACTTCCTGGAGACGTTTCCTCCGTGACTCAAAGCAAGCAGCATGGCTTTTCCCCAGTGCGAGTTCTCTGTGACAGGTTTGCTTCTGTGCATCAAAACTAGCTTGAGATCAACACCTAGCCCGCCCCTGGAGCCCTTCTCAAACATGCAGCCTTTGGTTTTCCGTTGTCTCATTAAGCGAACAAGCAGAACTAAAATATACAAACGTAAGACACACAAGAGACACTTTCTTCAGTGAGTGGAGATTTCTGATCTGAACTCAGGTTCTCAAAACCAGAAAAGACCTGTGCGTTCAAAATCTCCTCCTCCCCCAATTACCGGAGGAGAGTGACTCTGGGTGGGACGCGTGTGTGTCTGTCAAGACTCTTTCATCACCCTGCTTTGAACTTCCCTTCTTACCAAACAAAAACAAACACATGAACAGGCAGCCTGGGCAGGAACACTCCAATACTGCCTCCGATAGGGAGGCCTGCTAAGGCCTGGACCCCTGACACGGAGATGCGAGATCCTGCTCTGGGGAGACCGATGCCCTCAGACAATCCTGAAAGCTTCCTCAGAAGCAAACACACCTTCCAAGCTTTGGTGAGAACTATTACTTCTACATGAGGTTCTTGGCAAAGCACACACTGCACCACCTCAGCTAAAGCTCAGGCTTTATTGTGAAACACCAGGTCAAGTGCAGTCCACTTCCTCAGAGACCAGGACAAAGCGTGTGGTCAGTCATGTCACCGTGACACCAGCTGCTATCTCTGTCTGGTTCGCTTCCATGAGATCTGAGCGGCTCACTCCATAAAGACGTCCTCTGACTTGCTGACACTGCCGAGTGGCCAGAAGCCTGCCTGTGCACACGCTCTCCAAAAGTACACACACTGACCCCACACTCGGGCCCTCCTGAGATGACCCCTGGAACGTGTACTGCCATTGTGGGGTAGGCATCCCTGGCCCTCGGGGTCTCCAGACACTCACACGGGCACCCACGGACCCCCGGGGAAACACTGCTCACGACAGTATCGACGGTGGCCGTCAGGAAGTGCACCGCTGCTAGAAGGTCCAGCAGTGACTCTGCTATGAAAGATGACAGGCAATGACACCAGACAGTCAGACCCCCAGGAAAAGAGGACTAACAGGCCCTGGCTGTGAGATGCAGCATTCTGTTACGCTCAGGGCCTGTGGGAGTTCAGGCTTTCCCTGGGACTCTTGCTTCTGGCCAAGATGAAGTAAAGGAACTGGACTGACTCTTCTGCCTAAAATAATAGATGAAGCAACACTTTCCAAAGCACCACACGTGGGGCTCTGAGAGGCAGTGACCTTGGGAGACGGGAGACAGACCAGCACTGAGCACCCTGGCTTCCCACATCCGGGGTCCAGGCTGCAGAGCAGGTGCGCTGAGCTGAGGCTCGAATCTGCAAGATGAAGGCCTGGAGAGGAGAGATGCAGCCAGAGAGGAGCCTGGAGACGTGCAAGGTGAGCTCAATGATCCCCTCCACGCATTCTGCAGAGCACTGACCGGCACGTACATGTGCAGAAGCTGCCAAGGCCAGGCAAAGAACCCCCCCAAAGCCTGGAGAACACAGTGTCTGGTGCTCACACACTCCCCTCAGCCAGAAGAGAAAACGGCAGGGCCCTGGGTAGAGAGTTCAGAAAGGTTGTACCTCAGTCCTGGGGGCAATCAGCCCTTGACAAAACCTTAAAGGCAAGACTCTGAAAAATCAAACTGTTTCAAAGAAATTTAACCAAGTCCAAAACAAAGCTCAAGAATACCAACAAGAACACAGAAGCATCCACCACACACGTCAAAGTCAGTGCCTGGCAGTGACTGCCAGATACCAAAGCAGGAGACAGCTGCTAATGGGGAGAAAACCAATCAGCCAAAAGCCACTTGAAACTGACAGAGACATCAGAGCTGGCGAGAAGGAGCTATCACAACTGTGCTCCGCACACTGCAAAAAGTCAAGCAGAGACAGGGAAGATGCAAAAGGGACTCACACTGAACACCCAGAGAGGAAAACGACGCACGCAGTGAAAATCACACCAGACGGTATTCATGCAGATCAGACGCTGCAGTCACTGATCAGAGAGAACTCAAAGACAGGCATAAACTGAGTAACTCTGCATCTGCTGATGAACTCTGTAGTTGAGCATCTTTCCACCAAGAAAGCCAAGCAGCCTTCACTGGGGAATTTTCTCAAACACTTAAGGAAGAAATAATACCAATTCTACACAAAGTCTTCCAGAAAATGAAAAGGAGGGAATGTTTCTGAGACCAGCATCACTCTGATACCAAAATGAGACACAGACATTACATGAATACACAAGTATCTTTTGTGATCATAGATGCAAAAATTAACAAACACTAGCAAATTAAATCCAATAATACATTAAAAAGATAATGCATCGTGACCCAGTATGATTTATGCCAGAGTCAAAGACTGGTCTAACATTTAAAAAAAAATCAATCAATGTCGTTTACAAACTTAAAACCAAGTCACATGGCCACCGCAACAGCTGCAGAAGACTCTGTCGGAATCCAACACGTACTTCTGATAAAACTCTCGGTAACCTGGGAACAGAGAGGAACTTCCTCAGCACAATCATGGGTGATTCTGAAACATCTGTAGCTAGTATCACACTTCACGACTAAAGACTGCAAGCTTTCTCCTAAGATCAGGAACAAAAGAAGGATGTGTGCTTTTGCCTCTTCTACCAACCATCACACTGGAGGATCTGAACAGCGCAACAGGCAAGAAAAGTAACAAAAGGCCCACAGACTAGAAAGTGAGAGTCACGTTACCTCTGCTCACAGGCAACGTGACTGTCTGCACAGAAAATCCAACGGGATCTATAAAAAGCTACTAGAAACAAGTACACTTTGCAAGACCAGTATCTAAAAATCACTCGTATACCATCAAGAACCAGAAACTCAAATCCACACACCATTTATAATGCCATCAAAACGCGGAATGCCGCAGAGAGAAATCTAAGAAAGATGTGCAAGACCTATGCCCTGGGACTAGAAAACAGGTGGGGGAGCGGAGGATGGCCTGCAGAAACAGCGGGCTGCGCCCCGTGCCGTCAGCTGGGCCCCGCTTGTCCCTGCGCTCACCTGCAATTTGACAAGATCCCAACCAAAATCCTAGTGTGCCTTCTTGCGTAGAAACTGGCAAACAGATTCTAAAATTCATACGGAAATACAAAGGACCTACAATAGCCAAAACAACTGTGAAAAGGGGTAAAGCTGGCGGCAAGAGCTCCAGCCTGTGAGACTTCACACCCACAGGCACATGGGAGTGACTTGAAATGGAGGAGCAAAGGCAATTCAGTGGAGAAAGACTCCTCAACAAATGCACTGGGCCAACTGGGCATTCACGGGGAAAACACAACTTCGATTCATACCTCACAACACACACAAAAATTCACCTCAATAGACCTAAATGTAAAAGCTGAAACCCTGAACTGTCCAGAAGGAAATACAAGGGAAAATCTTCACACCTCAGATCAGGCAAAGACTTCCAAAAAGATACTAAAAGCACAATCTGTAAAGTACCAAACTGATACGAAGAAATCATCACAATTTAAAACTTCTGCTCTCTGAAAGCCACAGTTAAGAGAATCAAGAGACCAGCTGCAAACTGGGAGAGAATACCTGCAAGGCAAGTATCTGATACAAGACTTGTACCCAGAACATATAATAAACTCAAACACTTGGAAATAAGAAAGTAAACACCATCCTAAAAGACGAGCAAAAGATGTGAACACAGACTTCACTGAAGAAGGTATTTGCAATGGCAACGAGCATAAGAAAAGATGCTGAAAGTCATCAGGGGAAACGCAGACGAAGCCCACAGCGCAACTCCACCACACACGTACCAGAATAACAAAAACTGAAAAGACCGACAATCCCAAATGTTGGCAAGGACTCAAAACAGCTGGAACGCTCACAGACTGCTGGCAGAGATGCAAATGGTGAAGCCCTCAGACACAGAAAACAAACTGGTTGCCAGAGGGGAAAGGGGGCAGGGATAAACTGGGAGTTTGGGATTAGCAGATACAAACTACTCTATACAAAACAGATAAACAACAAGGTCATTCTGTACAGCACAGGGAACTATATTCTATACCTTGTAATAACCTGAAGAAAAAGAATATGAAAAAGAATATATATATATGTGTAACAATCACTTTGCTGTACACTGGAAATTAACATTGTTAATCACTTATATTTCAATTTTAAAAAAAGGTGGAACTGACACATTGTAACTGACTATACTTCAATTAAAAAAAAAAAAAGGTGGACGGAGCCCTTTCAAAACAGTTAGGACATGTCTTCAAAGTTAAATACACACTTTCCATATGACCCTGAGAACCTACTTCTAGGTATCTACCCAAGAGGTATGAGGGTTTTCCACACACAAGACTTATCCTTCACTGTTCTCAGCAGCTTTATTCAGAACAACTCCAAGCTAGAAGCCCAGACATCCATTAACTCAGGACAATGCAGAGTACTCAACAACAGAGAAACGAGTCCCTGCCACAAGGCACCACCAATCTCATAGGCACTTCCCAAGTGGAAGAAGCCAGGTATGGAAGACTGCAAAGCACACAGCTCCACTCAGACAAGGTCCTGGAAACAGCCAAACACACAGGGCCGGTCAGCAACTGCCACGCACGGGGAGAGAGGGGACGAATGAATGCAGAGGGGCCGCAGGCAACTTCACGGGGTGGTGGAGACACTGCATCTTGACCGCGGTGGTGGTTACACAATTGTATACATCTGCTAAGACTTGCTGAAGTACAAATCCTATGCAAATCACACTTTAATACAGCTACTTAAAAAATGCAACGAACTCACACAAACGTAAGACAAAGAAGGGACATACGGCCATCAAGCGTCAGTAGCAGTCTTTGGCAGTGGTGGGAGTATCGGTGACTTTAATTTTCTTCTTTGCATTTATCTGTGGTTTCCAGAATTTTACAATGTAACCACTCATGTAAACAGAATATAAAGTTTAACCTCAAGTCTCGTAATAGAAATTGCGCTGTCATACAGCTATGTAAGTTTAAAAATCTAAAGCTCTAATCTGTTCTTAGAAACAATGATCAGTACATACATGTGAGCTAAAAAAACACGTGCAGTATACTGTGTATGTGTATTTACACGCAACATGTTTGTGTGCAGTCAAACTGGGATAATTCTACCTAGTAAAACCGAAAAAGAAGGAAGAAAAGAAACTGTGCTATCATAGTGTTACCGAAAATGTAGACAACATTAGACTGGTTAGAGAATGTGGTCCTTTAAAAACAAGATATCAGAAAAACCAACCTGCTTGTAACTGGAATGTCCCGAATAAACTTTTGACCATTTTTTCTTGTTAGACAAGGAACATCACTATTTTAAATTAAATATGACAAAACCCGTTCGCACATGACAAGAGTCATGTGGCTCTTAGAAACACTCCTCTTCCATAACGGGTTAACTTTAAGTACTTCCCAGGCAGCTTAAGCCTGAAAATAAAAATCCCACAACCACCAAAACCTGGAAACACCTGCCGACTCTGAGGACTCCTACTGCTCTTGCTGGAGGCAGGCATTTGGATTTCTACTATTTCTGCACTGTTGGCTCCGAAACAATACGGAGGACCAAGAAATCCATGTCTGCGTCACACTTCACTGGATGTGGATAATCACGCTGTTTAGACAACTATAAAAAGCAATCAGGAAAGTGGAAGACAGGATGCTGGCCTCCTCACCTCTCGAGGGTCTCCCTGTCTGAGAAACTGCTTTACAGCTCAGTGAGAGTTCTACCAAGCCCTACCACCCGCCGTAGATGGAGCCTTACCTGGTACAGCTCTTCCAGGTTGTATCTGATGGAGGTGCTACTCTGTATGGCTTTCACTGCCTCATGAAGCTTCTGCCAGGTGTCTTGGGTGTAGTTATCAGGCAATTTAGGTCTGTCTGTAAATCCAGATAGAGTCCGTGGGGAAAGGCAACCATGCTAAGAGTCACACATCTTAAAAAAAAAAAAATTCTACAAAAAAGTACTTAGATGACACACAGGTAAGAACACAGAAATTAGGTTTCCCCGATACAAAGTATCATATTTATACATTGCTTAGAACAGAAACTGTGCAGTCGCAGTATCTTGGCGTTACTATGTGTACACACCTAGGACTGATACTCAGGACAAGCACATGTAGAAGCTACGCGAATCTCACAGCATCTTCACTTAACAAGCGGACTGTACAGACCCGTAAACACGGACAGTCAAGCTCTGCACGTTTAAAGTTGACTTAAATTATTCACAGTTGGGAGGGCGGTGGAGAACAGGCTTGTACGGCCACGTCCGCGTCAAAGGCGCTTACTTGGAGGCATTAACAGCGGCAGGGCCGGGAGACGCGCAGGAAGCAACAAAATCACGTCGCGGGAGCTTCCCGGCCCGGCCGCGCGAACCAAGACACCTGAATCACGCGGCCCGCTTGACCCCAACCGGACCGGCGGCCCCGGCGAAGGGGAGGCCGCGCCGGCCGGCGGACCAGCGCGGTCGCGACCCCGCGCGGAGCGGAGAGGCCCCGCGCCCACCCCCGCGGGCCCCGCACCCACCTCGGAAGTTCTTGATCACCAGCTTCTTGGAGCCGCCGCCGCCCCCGGGCTTGGAGGTGACGGCGGCCGCGGCGAGGGATGCGGGCTTGGTGAGGCCGTTGGTGTGCCCGACGAGCGCCGAGAAGCTGCCCTTCCTGGGGGTCTCGTCGGCCATGGCGCGGCCCGGAGCGCGGCGCCCCGCCCGCCCGTCCGCCCGCCCGGCCTCGGCCTCCGCCTCGGCCTGCGCCCGCGCCGGCCCTCCGCTCCCTCGGCGCCGCTCCCTCGGCCCAACCGCCGCCGGCCGGCCCGCGACCCCGACCCCGCGCCTCAGGCCTCGGGAGCGCGCCGGACCCCGACCCGACCCGACGCGGCCCGACCCGGCCCCGAGCTCGCGGGCGCCGCAGTCCGCGCCCGCCGCGGTCCGTGTGGAACACGCAACAGCCGAGGGGCCGGTGGCCCCGGGCACCGGGGGTGCGGACGAGGCGGCCTCGTGAGGGGGGCGGGGAATCGCAGCGCAGCCCCTAGCCTTCCTCAGCCCGGGCGCGCCGCCATGCCGGCCCCGGGCTCGCGCTCCGGCGTACACGCCGCCCCCGGAACCAACGTGCGCGGAAGGCGGGGCCGGGGGCGCGGGGCCGGGGCCGGACCGCGGCCCGGAAGTGACGTGACGCCGGCTGCGACGGGGCGCGCAGCTCGGCGGGGCGGTGGCGGACGCGGCCATGGCGCACATCACCATCAACCAGTACCTGCAGCAGGTAACGCTGGGGCTGTCCTCCCGCTTCCTTGCGTGCAGGCCGGAGCTGTCCGGAGCGGGAGCCCGGGCGAGTGTGTTCGCCGCTGCGCCGGAGCCCTCGACCGCCAGACGGGAAGCAGGCGCACTGCGTGTCCGGGGGCCCCCGAGCCGCGGAGGCCGCCCGCTTGATTTAGGGGCGGGGACGGGAGGGGGGCGGACGGGTGGAGGTAGGAGGGGAGGGAGCAGGTGGTCCCGCTGCGAGCTGCTCTGTGTAGCGCTCGGCGGGAAGTGTGTCTCTCAGGGTTTGTCCATACTGCCTGAAAACGCAGCCGCATAGCGCAAACACAGACACTCATGGATTCAGAGCTTGTGGTTTCTCTGCGGAGCTGGGCTAATTCGCAGAACTGGAACCGTGGTAATAAGGATAATGAAAAGGGGGAATGGATTTTTTAAATATGTGAAGGAGACGTTGCCAGGACTTGGTGAATGAGAATGTGCGGTTGGGGGACGAGGAGGAGTCCGGAACGATTCCCAGGTTTCTAGCTTGGGCAGCAGAAGAGCAGAACAGATTTGGAGGGAAAAATAAATGTAGTTTGGACGTGTTGAGTTGGAGGTGTCTGCTGGCAACTGAATATAGTCCAAAGTGGTTGGAAGTATTAGTTCGAATAATTGAGAAAGTTGGTTTAAACGGGAATCATGAAAAACCACGTACATGCTTTTGTTTTAACTAAAAGCATACAAACATATATTCATTTGCAGTCTTTTGATTGAGGCCTAAGATCTTTTTTTAAGGATAGGTCTACCTTGGCCTTATCTTTGCAGAGTTAACAGTTTTCAGTATCAGTTTAAAGTTGAACAAGAACATAGACATTTGAGAACCAATTTGAATATAGACTCTAGAATTTTATACTCTTCATATCTTTTACACATTTATATCTTACGTCTTTTACATATGTTTATATCTCTTTTACAATTCTCTTGCCCACACCTATTTCCACTTGGTTCTGGGGAGTGGGAGGGCATTGCCCTTGCCTTGAGCAGTGACCAGTGTGGATGCTCAGGATAGTCTGGGCACAGGATAAGTGGAGCCGGGGTGAAACTTGCTGCTGAGTGATTTACCAGTGCTCAGACCTCCACACGCTAGTGCACTAACCTGGACTGGTCTAAGTTCCACGTTCTCCTGTTTCTCCAGTGACCTCTCGGTCCTGTTCCCTGCGTTCTCAGAGGAACCCTCCTTTACCCTGCTGTTCTGGGGCGGGATACATTAACAGTGACGGGGCAGGCACCTGGGTTGGGTGACCCTGGTGTCTGCTGAGGAGCCGTCAGCTCTCTAAGACTTGCCCCGTCTGTCGCCATCCTTCTGTTTCCTTCACACACCCTTAACGGGAACCACGGCAGCCTTGGCCAGTTTACCTGAGACAGGGACACTGATTGCGTGTGTTTCGTGATGACGTGTAACACGTCCACAGCAGCCCTGCGCGAATATCTTTTGATTCTTGTACGGTAGATCCTCAGGAGTGGGATTGCTGCTCAGATGTAAGTGCGCGTGCATCCTTGTGGAATAGTCAAGGGGCGGATTCTGTATCCTGTGACTTGTTTGAGGTGAGGTGGTGTGAGCTCTCCCAGCTGCTGCCCTGAGTGTCAGCAGACCAGGCACTGGGTCACCTGCCGTCCCTGTGGGTTGCAGCCGCTTCCTTGCGGCCAGGGATGCCTGGGCAGGAGAGGAGCATGCTCAGTGTTCCCCAGTGGCTGTACCTCCTCGCCTCCCACTAGCAATGGCTGGGGGTTCCTGTTCCTTTGTATTATTGGCAGCACTTAATGGGTCAGCCTTTCAGTGTTGACTGTGCTGGTGGGTGTGTGGGTTTCTCGTTGCATTTTGCTGGCGGGTAGTGGTGTGAGCACCTTCTCGTGTGTGTGCTGTTTGGGTGTCCTCTTTATGACATCCCTGGCCAGAGTCTTGCGTGTACATAATGTTTACATATCTAATTTTATGGTGGGTAAATTATACTGTATGTGCAGTTTTGTGCTTGGCTCTGCCTGCACTTAGGATTTTTATGTCACTTTTTGATAAATAAAATTTTAAAATATCATTTGGTTTTCTAATTACAAAATGTCTCCTGTAATCCAGGCCTCTAGTATAGAAATACATGAAATAAAAATCTCCTCGGCCCCTCAGCTCCCATCCCACTGGCCGGGATCATCTGGTGCGGCCTGTTTAGTGTATGAATATTATCTTGGCACTTGGACCCCGCATTTCTTCCTGTACTTACTTGTCCCGTTGTGTGACTGTGACAGTTATTTGGCCATTCCCCTCCCCTCTTTTTTTTTTTTATATTTAGGTTGAGCAGAAGCCTTTTGAGTTTTGGTTATATGTGGGTTTTAAACTTTTCTTTTCCATAAGCTTTATAAGTGAATTTTCAGATGTCTATTAGTATGACTTAGTAAAATCAGAATAATTCACCTTCATTAATAAACAGATAATAAACCACTGGCTTATTCTGCTCTTTCATTGTTTTTAATAGTAAGTCACTAGTTTGCCTCCAGAGGATCTCATCTTGAAATGCAGTGATTGCTCGCTGAGGAGCACTGACTTGCTGCTTTTTGATTATTCTGACTCCTTTCAGAGTAGGGAAAAGTGAAGTTTAGAGGAGTATGGTATGTCATCTGGGTCCTGTGAGGACCAGGGGCTTTATTTTCCTCTTAGTGCTTATCTTCAAATGCCTCAGGTCTATGAAGCCATTGACACCAGAGACGGGGCGTCCTGCGCAGAGCTGGTGTCTTTCAAGCATCCTCACGTTGCCAACCCACGGCTGCAGGTAGGTGGCAGGGCCCTAACGCGTCTGGGGGTTTCCACATCGCCTGCTTCCTAAGAGAAGTTCAGCGTTTGAATGAGAAGGAAACGAATGTTGCCACTCTGGTTTGGTAATTGCAGAGTTCCCGCACGATTTGTGTTGCTTCCAGTTCATTCATTAACCACTGGCCGGCTGTTAACCATTAAGCTGTGTAAGAATATGCCTAGACTATTTCCTGGCCAGCGGAAGACGGAACAAAGTCTGTTCCTCTCCTGCACTATTACGTTGGTGGTTCTTGTGTGGAAGTCGTGAGCCTTTACTTAGAAGGGCTAACGTGCGAAGTTACTGTAAACTCTAAGGTGTAAATTCTTTTGAAATAAAGGTTTGTCTAAATCCGTTTCTACACATTGCACCCTTTCTGTCCCTGTTCATTTTATTTTTGCCATTTTTCTTGTTTAGTTGGCCTCCCCAGAAGAGAAGTGTCAGCAGGTCTTGGAACCCCCTTATGACGAAATGTTTGCAGCTCATTTAAGGTAACCCACGGGTGGGAAGAAGAATGAGGGAATCTGGAAATGGCCGAATTGATTAGGGATTTTATTTAATATCATCTTATGCTTGAAGCAGTGAAAAATCTCCTTTGAAAAAGTAGAAAAGTGTGTTTGTAATTTCATTTTGGTAAAACCTGTGAAAATTTTGTGAAGTTTAAAATACTTTAAAATCTTAGTAAGCGTTTTCATTTCCGGGATCATGTATGTTCTTAAGTTACAGTGGGAGTGTGGTCGCACATCTTGCTGCGCCGCTGTGTAGTGCTATGGATAGACGGTGATGTGCGTCCTGCTGGCGGGGTCGTGGTCTTCTGTTCAGTAGGGTGTAGGGCCCGCCTGGGGTGTCCATGGAAATGCCTATTTTTTGGCCTCTTTGCCTTTCTGGGAAAGAAACCAGAACAGGGCCGAGCAAATGAAGGAGTGCTTTTTACTCAGGTGTCACATCTACCGCCTCCGCCTCTCGTGCCCCGTCAGGCGAAGCCCCAGGTCCTGAATTGTGTAGCCCCTGATCGTCCTCCTGCCCACATCTCACCAGTGTTTCTGAGCAGACGGGGCTGCGGGGCAAGGTGTGGGGGCCTGGGAGCCCTGGCAGGTCTCTGGAAACGGGGTGTCCCTGAGTTCCTTGTGGCATGGGGCTCACTGCAACTTCCTCAGTCTGGGCAATGTGTGATGAGGTTCTAGGTTTGGTGATGGACTCTGCCATGTCTGGTTAGAGTGCCTAGCCTGCCCCGTGATGCTGCAAAGGGGCCACTAGTGTGTTACTGTGAAACCTGCTGCAACTCGGCTTCTCATAGGACTTGAAGGAACAGGCTCGGGACGCTGCGGGGTTTCCTCCTGCACCAGGTCACTTGTGGGCGTCTTCATGACCTGCCCAGCAGCAGCTCCAGCTTCGACCCTGGCTCAGGCGAGAGCAGGTGCTGTGATGGGGGCAGGCCCGTGGTCCCATCAGTCCTCAGGCTCCACGTTGCCTTTGCAGGTGCACATACGCAGTGAGCAACCACGACTTCATCGAGGCGTACAAATGCCAGACCGTAATCGTCCAATATCCTTTGTCAGCTGCACTACTGTTCAGTGTGTCACGGATGCAGCTGGGTGCTTGAAGCATGGGGCCCCTTTCAGCCATACCTTTAATTAGAAAGGAGCAAAACCTTTGAAAGAAAAACTTAATCTGTTTCACTCAGGTACTTAAATTTAGCATGGATCTTAAGACCGTCCAGTGACATACAGTAGGGAGGAACACTGATTATGGTTAAGGATTTTGTTTAATTCTATTGTGAAGAATAATATTTGTTGCCTTTAAAGCATTTGGTATAGTTACAGGGATGGGCTGGTCCCCTTGGAGAAATACGAGGACCCCTGGTTCAGGTGTAGATGGAAGAGTAGACACAACACGCATCATTTAGTCGTGGTGCTGGCGCTGGGACCAGGCCATTTTCTGACTTCAGCCATGTAAGCGCTGTCTCAAGGCTCAGGCCCTAGTCGGTGCATGTTCTCACGTTTACACGTATCTCCAGGCTTTAGTTGCTTATTTTTTAACCGTCTTGCTTAATTAATACACAGAAGAGAATTGATTACTAACCAGCTAAGTCTCCTTTGAATTCAAGAACTCTGTAATTGATGAAATAAACTTTACAGTCCAGGTCCTGAAGCACATTGCATGTAACTTGTGATCACCCGGGCCCAGAGACACTGGGTAAAATGTGCGAAGTTGCCGACTTAGAACAGTAGTCTTTTCTTGCTCCGGACAGAGTGCGCATGAAGTAAGTGCACGGACTGTGCTCACAGCGCACAGTGCTCGGGTGTCTGGACCGTGGGCTCCTGGGCTCTTCTCCTTCAGGAACTGACTGCCAGGCTCCATCATCTTCTGAATGGCGAGCTGCTCCCATTACAGCTGAGAACCTTCTTGCTTTTTACTCCGTCACTGGTAGCATTACTTCAGTTTTGTCAGTCAGACCTTCCTTAATATTTTACATCATTCCTACGGGCCTTTCAGGCCCACAAAGAAGAGAACTGGTAAGTACGGACAGAGACAGCTGGAAGTTGGCAAATGGCTTTTCTTTTTTTTTTATGAGAAGCTTTTAAAAAATTTACTCTAAGTAAGCACACGTTGTGTTTCCTCTGCCAGTATTCAATGTCACGTGTTGACATGACAGCGTCAACACGGGGTGGGCTCGCAGTGTGGGTTTGAATGGCAGTTCTGTCAGGTGGTTTGCAGTGTGCGTCTGTAAATACGAAGTATTGTTTTTATTTTAGCCCTTCCATACCCCAACATGTTAATTAGATATTATTTTTCCCTTTAATTGTCAATTTTGAACTTTCTTTTGTTTTTAAACTTGGATAAAAGATGTAGATCAACTACAGTTCACTTGGGCACTAGAATATATAGTAATTGGGTTATTTTTAATTCATTGATAAACCGCTTTATGATTTATTAACAACCTAGGTAAATACTGGAAGTTTGTTTATACTAAAGTAACTGAAGGCTTGCAAATACCTTTTACTTTAAACAGAAGCAACCCTTTTAAGTGAAGATTTACCTTACACAAAAAACCAGCACTGCCAGTTGGAGTAAAAAGTCATTTATGGCATTTTGGCTGGTCTGTACATCAGGTCCTATTAGGAAGTCATTGTGAGCCACATCTTGTTCTGGAGGAGCTGTTTAGATGGGGGTGGGAGCCGGGGTGGGAAGGGAGCCTTGGCACAGTGTGAGGAGGTGCCGTGGGGGCTGAAGCCCCCGGATTTAGGGGGTCGGGGGCAGTGGGTGTGGAACTCCTGGCACTGCAGCCTGCCCCGAGGGGCTGAGGGAGACAGCAGCAGCCAGCGAGGGGGGCAGGGGGCGTTGTGGGCATTGCCCCGGGGGAACCGGACCCTGACCTCAGACGTGCTTCTCTGCTGCAGGGCCCTGCCGGTCATGTACGCCGTGGCGCTTGACCTCCGGGTGTTTGCCAATAATGTAAGTTCAGCGTCTCTGTCTTCTGCTCCCTCTTAAGCCATCCTTTCCAAGAGTTCAGAGGGGCTAGTGGGGTTGGGGTGTGTCCGGTGTGGAGAGCATGGGGGAACGGCCTGACAGCAGGCGAGTGAGCCTGGGTCTGATCTGCTGTGAGAATGTACTGTCCCTGTCCTACAGGGTTCCACCCTGATGCGGATTCGGGTGGCTCAGGGCTTCTCTGGTGTGAGGGGCGAAGATTCGGAACTTTATGGGGTAGCTTCCCTGCGAGGGTCGGCAGAAGCCAGCTTGGGAGCAGCGGTTCTCAGTGCTTGGGTCCTGACGCCCTTTACGGTTTTGAAAACTATTGATGACCTCCGATTCTGGACGAGACAGAGCAAACATGCTCCCGTCCCTCCTGCTGGGAGTTTTGAGGCTAGCGTGGCTCTGGGAGGCGAGTTCCCTGCGTTTCCTTCTTGCCTCCTATGTGTCGTGGACTGCACCCTGGAGAAGCCTGAAGCCCAGGACCCCTGACAGACAGAGATGGTGCAACCCAGGAGGGTGGGCAGAGGAGGCAGCTGGCAGGACAGACCGCGTGGAGCGTTCCACTGCAGGCCCTCCCTACAGCAAGGGAAGTTTCTGCGCACTGAGTTATGCAGCTGTTCCAAATGTTGACATGTTTCATTATGCAAAAAAAACGAAAACTAGAAAACTCTACATTTGTTAACACCTCCAGCGACCTCGTCAGGACAGCCGTGAAGCAGTGGAAAGCTGCCAGGCTCTTGGTGGTCGATACAAGTTTTCCAGTATTCTAAGTTTTTCTTGAAAGCGCAGGTGTTGTCACTTTGCTTGGAGTGACAGGCTTGTTTCGCTCACCATCCCGAGGTGGCGCCGGTTCACCAGGCCCTGTGGCACTCCGTTCCCCGGGCCAGCTTGCAGCCCCGCAGTGGCCTGGTGCTTTTCCTTGGGACAGACGTGCTGTGTGCATGCCTCCTGCTCCGTCACGAAGCTGCTGAAAATGCAGCATCGAGGACCAAGACTGAATGACGTTACTCTGCAGTGCGTCGTCAAGGACACTTTAAAGTGAAGTCAGCTTCGTCGGCTGGCTGGCTGGAGGATGCAGGTGTGGTGTTAAGGTCGCCGTGGCTGCGAGCTCTGTTCTGGGCGCTGGGAAGCCCCTAGAAGCCTCACTGGCAGTTGTCTCCCCACCATCAGCACAAACTCGATACAGGAAAGAGAGAACGGCTTCACGTTGCCAGGAACGTGGTTCTGATTGTGTGGCTCACGTGCAGGTGTCCTGCGGGCCCCCAGGCTTCACAGACACCGGCTGAGAGCCCAGTCATGTTGAGGGTGAGGGGGACGTGAGCCAGAGAAGCAGGTCCTTCTTTAACTGGGAGGTCCTGAAAATGGGGGACTGTCAGCCTTGGTGGTGACTGGAACCTGCTGGAAATGGGCGCATCAAAGGTTCTGATGGCTGTGCGTGGGAGATGGGGGTTCATGACCAAATAAGGAAAGGCTTTCCCGCAGCACATGGTCACAGGCATCACAGGCCGCAGAGGCCAGTGGACGGGTGAGCCTGGGTCAGCTGGTTTGCGGAGGAGGAGGCCTGCGCTCTGGGCTCCTGGGTTTGCGGCTCTGAGCCGGCAACCTCGCCCAGATATCCTGGGCGCTTCTCCGTTGTGCTGTCTTTGCTCTTAAGTGTGCTGTGACTGTCTTTTTTTCTTTTTTTGTGTGTGACTTTCTTTTTAACTAAGGAATCTAGAGAAAATTTTTAAACGAGTGTGTTATTTTCTATCAGGCAGACCAGCAGTTGGTGAAGAAGGGGAGAAGCAAGGTGGGGGACATGCTGGAGAAAGCGGCCGAGCTGCTGATGAGCTGCTTCCGCGTCTGCGCCAGCGACACGTGAGTTCGACCCTCCCAGCTCCACACCACCCCACCCCCTTCGTCCCACCTTGGCCCCCGCGCCCCCAGGGCCCCGGCCGCTTTAAAGAGTCCCTTGTTGCATGAGCTAGTCAGAGGGAAGAATGTCTTTCTCGCCTAGCCACGCTCCCTCAGCCCCGCCCCCTGCAGAAGGCTTCGCCCTGTAGGCCTGCTCCCTGGGTGGCTTCTGGACACTTGCATCTGGCTGAACCGTCCTTCTCTTGCCTGCATCTTGGAAGGACCTTTCTGCTAGGTGGAGAATTCTAGATTGGCCGTTTTTAGCACTTTAGGACGTCATCCCACCGGGCTGCCTGTTTGGACGGGAAGCCAGCTCTCACTCACCTGCTTCCTGGGAGCTGCTGGCGCTTCCTCTGCCGCCGAGTCTTCCCTCGGCTCAGTCACTTGGCAGACGTGCCTGCCTGTCTTTGTATTTCCCGTTTGGGGTTCATTCAGCTTCTTGGATCTGTAACTTGATGCCTGATGTTAGGTTATAAATCTTTTAGCTTTTATATTCATTCTTTATCTACTGTTGGGCCCCCTTCGTTCTCTTCTCCTCGAGTCTGACTCCAGGTGTGTGTATGTTGGACTCATGATGTTACTCCACAGAGCCTGGGGCCTCTGTGTACTTTTCAGTTCTTCCCTGGGGTCATTTGTACTGACCTGTTTTCAGGCTGACTGACCTCGTCCACCACTATTTATTTCTGCCGTTACTCATTTTTTTAGTTCTAGACCCTCCATCTGATTCTACTTTGGAGTTTGTTTTTCTCTCGAAATGCTGTCTCTTCACCCATCATAAAATCATGCCTAGTTAATTGGGAGTTTTAGAAATTGCAAAGCAAAGAGAAAGCAAAGCTTTCCATATCCAAATAAACAAAATCTACTGTTCCCAGAAAGCGTTCCAGCTTCTCGCTTCTCATCACTCTGTCCCCACCTCAACGGTCCCACCAGCACTGGACTTCACACCGTTGTCAGCGAACCTGGCACTGCCCCTCCCAGAGCTGGCCGCCCCTCCAGCGTGTCTCCCCACCAAAGCCTCCTTTCATGATCCCTCCCAGCAGATGGTGCTGGTGTTCACTGCCCTTAGAGAAAGTCCGTATCTGGATGGCGATCGCTAGGTTGCTGCGTCCGTGAGGGCATGCAGGTTGCTCTCACAGAGCGGCCCTCACGCCGCCAGAGCTCAGTCAACAGCCGCAGGTATGCAGGGCCCTTCCCGAGGGTGTGCTCCCGCACAGCGTGATCAGCTTGACCCTGGGTCTGACAGTGCTTTTCTTGGAGGTGACACCAAAGTCACGAATGACCTAACAAGAAATAGATAAGTTAATTGGGCTTCATCAGAATTTAAATTTTGTTGCTTCAAAGGACACTGTCAAAAAAGTGGAAAAAACGCCCATGGAATGGGGAAAAAAATCACAAATAGTAGTAAGGGTCCAGCACCCAGCATATATGAAGGCTGTTACAGCTCAGCAAGACAAAGCTACAAGACCTGGTTTAAAGTGGGCAGAGGATTAGGCTGGACGTTTCTGCCAAGAAGGCACAAGAGCAGCTGGCAAGCACAGGAAGAGACGCTGAACACCACTGATCACCCAGGGAGCACGGGTCCAGGCCACCGTGAGGCATGCTGCGCCCCCGAGATGGCTGGGGTCCAAGTGCGGGCGGGGGCGGGGCTGCTGCTGGCGGGGCCGTGGCCCCACCACTTTGCAGAGCAGCCCGGCGGCCCCTCCCTCCAGACAGAGCAGGGCCCACGCAGCTGACCTCCCTTCTCGGGTCTGCAGAAGAGGTCACTGTCCCGGTGCCAGACTGGTGGGGGCGGGACCACGGGTACAGTGCTCTGTGGCCGTCCCCTTCCTCACCGACTTGCCTGCCATGCCGCGCTCTGAGGCTGGTGCAGAGGTGGTACTGCCCGTCTCCGATGCACAGCGGGGCCGGCCGTCAGCCACGAAGCTGACCTCTGTATTCTGACTGCCCTTGAGCGCCTCTGTCCAGGCCCACGTTGGTCTTAGGAGGCACTTGTACAAGGACGGTCAGCTCACTTCCTTTCTGGGCCTCTTATCTCAAGTGCTTTGACTTCATGCTCCGGACTTAGTGATTCCAGGAGCCGCCTCAGCCCTCTCGCTACACTGCCACCCAGGGTCCAGGCGCCCCAGAGAAGGTCTGCTCGCAGCCAACTTGGGCGGGTTCGGCCCTGAATTACCTCCAACGTGTTATCCTGAAAATTTTCAAACACCCAGCAAAGCTGAAGCGACTTCACACAAATACCTGCACACTCACCACTCGGGCGTTAGCGTTTCGCCACAGGGCTTTGCGGCTGTCCGCGTGTCCTCCCTGCTGTGCACATCTGTCTGCTTTTCTTTCCTCTTTTTTTTTGTTTCAGATGCATTTCAAAATTAATTATGGTCATCAGTGAACTCTTTCCTAAACATGTCAGTTTCTCTCTTGTGTTTTGAGGGCAAATGGATGTCCAGTGAACCCCTGTAGAGCTGTAGGACATTGCTGCCTAGAGGTGTCCCTCATCCCGCCTCTGGACGGTCCCCTTCCCAGCAGCTCTGCCTGTTTGGTGACTTCACACACCTGGACCCACACTGTGTGTGCTCTGGGTCCTGTATGTCCGATATTCATCCACTTTGTGCTGTGTTTCAGTAGTCTTGCAATGATTAGAGAAAAATAGTTCTTCCATTTCTCACACATGCTTTGTGACAGTTAGCTTTTACGTAATGTTCTTGCAAACTAAGCAGCTTTCATCTGCTGCGGTGGGGGATGTAGCACCCAGACACGTAGCTGGTGTTAGAGCTCCTGGTCTGGTCTCTTCAAGTTTACCCATTAGAGGAGACATCTTTCATAATGTTATTTTATTTCATGAGTATGACCTGACCTGTGGGATTTTATCTCAAGATGTTAATTTGTTTAGGAAGTTTATTTTGTGATTTATAAATAAAATTTTCATTTTCTGTGTAACTTAAAAAAATTATTTTCTTGTAGTCGTGCTGGCATAGAGGATTCAAAGAAGTGGGGGATGCTGTTTCTGGTGAATCAGTTATTCAAGATTTATTTCAAGGTACCTTCTGTTTGACTACTTTGTGTGTCTTAGGTTTTCTTTCTGCCCGTCTTGCAGATCCCGTTTCTGTTCATTATCAGTGGCCCCCAGCATTGCTGGGGACTGGACAGCACCTTGCCACGTGCAAGACCCTGAACATCCGCGCGGTGCGGGGACTGCTGCCAGTGCTGTGCATGCGTCCTCTTGTTAAACCCCCCCGTGGGAGGCAGGTGCCCAGCTCCCAGGAAACCAGGCGCGGGCGTAGCGGGACTGGGTTTCTGCTCCGGAGCCTGACCCCGAGGGGGGAGCTGCAGGCCCTGGTCCGTCTGGCCCCTCGGGGGAGGAAGTCAGGCAAGGGGCGCTAGGACCCAGCCCCGCGGTGGGCCTTCCGGAGTGGGTATGGTCCAGCCCGAGTGGCCGTGTCCTTCATTTTATTGTGAAGTAGTCAGTCCTGAGGATGTAAGTCCCACTCCGAGGAGGCATGTACGTAGGAGCCAGAAGCTGGCTGTCAAGACAACGCTCAGAACGGGCTGTCCCTGCAGATCAACAAGCTCCACTTGTGCAAGCCCCTGATCCGGGCCATCGACAGCTCGAACCTGAAGGATGGCTACAGCACCGCCCAGAGGGTGACCTACAGGTACTACGTCGGCCGGAAGGCCATGTTCGACAGCGACTTTAAGCAAGGTGTGTCCTCGCTCTTTGTCGGCTTGTAAGGATCTTGCCTCTGAGCGACCCAAGGGGCAGCCTCGGAAAGCACAGTTCTTGCTGCAGGTGGAGTTCAGGCACCATCCACAGCCACGCTGGGTTTCTTTTTTAATTTTTGACACCAAAGTTGGTTGCATAAAGGGAAGGCCCGTTGGAAGTTTCTCTCCGCACACTGGTCCGAGAGACGGTGCCCACCCTGTCCCTCTCTGTGGGTGGCAACTGAGCTGCACCCTCTGTGCAGAGCCTGTCATCCATGTCCCCTTGGCCACTGGGGGGCCCGTGGGCACCGGGCGTGGGGGGGTGTGCTTTCCTGAAGTCATCTTCTGTGGTCTGTGTCGCTAGCTTTCTCAAGAACAGGAAGCCATTTTTTTTTCCTTGTTGAACTTTTGGAGTGGCTGGCAGGAGGCTTACGATTCCTTCTGTCGCCCTCGGACCAGACTTCACACTCGCTTTCCAGCAGTTTGTGTGCACGGAGCAGCATGACGTCAGGCCACAGGAGGCACAGGAGTGCTTTTCTCTCCGTGCGTTGGAGGCCGCGGGCCTCTGAGGGCAAAGCATGGCCTCCGTGGGAGTCGTGGTCCTTGTTGTACAAGGTTCTGCAGACCAGCTTCTCATTCTCTTTCACAGCATTTGCAATAGCACTGCAGCTCCCGAAGAAGGGCTTCCTTGGTTATCCCCCATCTTTTTTCTTTCCCTTGATGTATCAAGCATGAGAATAGAAGCTTTAAATTACAGTTGACCCTTGAACAACAGCGAGGTTAATCCCCTCTGCATCCGTGGTTCCTCGCCATGCGTGGGTTCAGCCAGCCACGGGCCTGCAGGATTTGGTTTTTACTGCTGAAAAAGTCTGTGTATCAGCGGACCTGACGCGCTGTTCAAGGGTCACCTGTGTGTCAGCTGAAGTCCCTGAAGATATTGCTGTGTTTCCCCTGAATATCCCTGGGGTGGTGTTCTTGAATACCCAGCACAGCAGGAAGTGATGTGTTGGCGTCAGTGGTGGACAGTCATGGTTTCTGAGACCTCTGGGGCCTTTCTCGGGGCGGCGGGGGGCGGCACGAGGCGCAGGCGGGGCAGGGCTGGCTGACTGCCGGGCCGCGGCATCTCTGCAGCCGAGGAGTACCTGTCCTTTGCCTTCGAGCACTGCCACCGTTTGAGCCAGAAGAACAAGCGGATGGTCCTGATATACCTGCTCCCCGTGAAGATGCTGTTGGTAAGTGCCTCTGCTCGGCTCTGAGGAGGTCGATGGACTTCACAGTAGTGTGTGGTCGGCCACGGGCTGAGTCGCCTGCGGGCACACTGGAAACCCAGGAGGAATAGCCCTGTGGTGGCCTGGGCCCCCTGTCCCTGACCGACACCTCCGATCCTTCCAGAAAGGCTCTGCGTTCCCTTTCTCTTGAAATTGTCGCACGTGTGTGCGACAAATAAGTGCACGTGATCCCTGTTCCCCTAAATGTCTAAATTAATAGGAATAGATTAACCAAGAAAGAAAAAGGGCATTCCAGCTTGTCTGTGTCTTACTTTGTCACCAAAAGTCATTTTTGATCCATGTAAAGAAAAGACAAGTGACCAGGAAGTTAATTGACTAAAACATCCTCAAAGTGATAGCCCTTCCTTTCCTCCCATTTAAAAATCTTTAAAAATTATCAAAGCAACACACACAGGGTTAAAACTTAGCTGGTCCAGATGGCTCATGGTGGGAAGAGACGGTGTGGCACCCCCTCCCCACGCTGACCACTCTGACCGTCATAGGAGCCGCCCGTTTCACATTCCTCAGCTGGCCCTTCTCGAGGACGCCTCTGTATTCCTAAACCTTGGGTTGTCACCCGCCCCTCCTCTGACAGAGGAGCTGGCCGACGACAGACCCTGCGGCCGGGTTCCGCCCCGGGGCAGCCCTCTCATCTCCGGCCTGCTGGGGGTCAGTTCGGGTTCTGCTGCTCACAAACTCGTGCTGAGACACAGGTTGCAAGGTTTTAAAACGTACTTCCTTGGTAGGACTTTAATCAAAGACAATTCCATTGAAAATGAAAAGGTTCTTATTCTGAAAAATTCCTTTGTCTCAGGGTCACATGCCAACCATTGAGCTTTTGAAAAAGTATCACCTCATGCAGTTTGCTGAAGTGACCAAAGCTGTGAGGTAGGGTGTCTTTTCCTCTCTGTTTGGGACCTTTTAAACTACGAAGCCAGGAAACGCGTCGTGTGTTGAGGGGCCTGGTCGCGCTTTGCCGTGACCTTGCCTGTGATCCCCCAGCGAAGGCAACCTGCTCCTCCTGAACGAGGCTCTGGCCAAGCACGAGACCTTCTTCATTCGCTGCGGCATCTTCCTCATCCTTGAAAAGCTGAAGATTATCACCTACAGGAACCTCTTTAAGAAAGTGTAAGCAAAGTGTTTTCTTTTTAATAAGTTTAAACTCTTAGAATGGCTCACGCAGGAGAGTCATGAGGTTATGAACATGATGCCGTGTCTTCAGAGGCGGGGGGGGTCCCCATTCTGCCCCCCTCAGTTCTGTGGAGTGAAGTCCGTCCCCCAGGCTGCTGCCTCTGGGCGCTGGCTTGGTCACCAGGGCCGTGAGGACAGAGCTCAGGACAGGCGGTTAGAGCACCAGCCCTCGGCACCCAGGTTTCACGGTTCATCAGGGCGTGGGCACTGACCGGCCGGGCCTCTGCCCTCCTGCTGTCAGACAGCTGAGCTCTGCCTGGCCCTCTCCCGCGTGACTGGAGGTGGACTCCTCTCCGAGGCCTGGTCCTGGCAGGATTTCAGCAGCTCAGCCTCACGGTCAGGCTGTTTATGGCTGTGGGGAATATGTCCCATCAGGAAGGACCATCGTCTGCCAGGTCCGCAGGACACCAGCCCGCGAAGTTGCTTCCCGATTCAGGGACATTAAACCTGAGTGCGCGCACCCAGACTCAGTGAGCTCTTCACTAAATGTTAAAAAGCAGATTTGTGCTAGTGACTTTGTTGACCTGAAAAGTCAAAATTGCACGCGGAGGCGCTGACTGTCTGAGCACTTAACAGGCGGAGGGGTTCTTCATTCCTGGGGAGCGGGCCTAGCAGGCGTTTCTTCCTGCTGCGCGCCAGCGCGTGGCCTTCAATTGTGGGTCTGGAGTGGCCGGCGTGGCCTGTCTCCCTCTTCTAGGTGCCTGTTACTCAGAACACACCAGTTGTCTCTGGACGCCTTCCTGGTGGCCTTGAAGTTCATGCAGGTGGAGGATGTGGACATCGACGAGGTGCAGTGCATCCTGGCCAACCTCATCTACATGGTGCGTGGGCCGCACCTCCGCGGGCGGGCCCGGACTCTGAAGCCCTGGTGCAGTCGCCTCAGTTGTGATCAGGGCCAGAAAATACCTCGACAGTCAGGGGGCTTTACGGGAGCGTGGGTGGGTGCGCACAGTATGCATTTCCACGTTCCCCACCGTATCCGCGTTTATTCATTGTCCTCTTAGTGAGTGGGATTGGGGAGGATCGGGGAGGAACGGCTCAGTGCCGCCCCGACACCCGTGATGTGACTCTGGCTCAGTGCAGCGCCCTCCCTCCCTCCTGCAGGGCCACATCAAAGGCTACATATCACATCAGCACCAGAAGCTGGTTGTCAGCAAGCAGAACCCCTTTCCTCCGCTGTCAACAGTGTGCTGACGTGCGGCGGCCCCAGGGGCGGGAAGGCAGCGTGCCGGGAACCAGCCGGAGTCGCCGGCTTCTCCCCGGGTGCTGAGACCGAGTTTGCCAGCACGCAGAGACCTTGACGTCTCCGTCGTCGCAGGACGCACGCCCGCTTCTCGGGGACCTGGGATCCGGCTTTCAGGGAACGCAGGCACGTCTGCTGGCTCCGGAGTGTGGGCAGAGTCCCTGCGTGGGGCGCTCTGTCTGCAGGGCGGCTGCAGTTTCCTGCCCTGAGTGTTCCTAAGGCATCTTTGTGGCTCTTCCTATGAAAGGGGCGTTCTGAATTTATACAGATGGCGTGCTCCTTATTGTATCTTCTGGGATACAGCTATTTTTATAAATGTTAAATTTGAACGTTTTGTGTGACCAAAGTGTTTGTTTAACTTATTGTTTCTTTTTATAAGCTGAACTCGATTTGATTTAAGTTTTCCAGGTACTTTAGCCATTTCTTCGGAGTATGCACATTTCCTCTGTTTATGCAAAACTTATTAAAGAAGAAAAGTTTGTTGTAGCTCATCTTTGCAAAAGTAGGAGCCTGAAGGCTGCTTGTCCCCTTTGTGCAAAGAGGAGCTGCCCTGGGAAGTGGACTCCCTCTCCCGGGACCCGGACACAGCCCAGGACGCTGGGTCTGTCTGTGCATCTCGCATCTCGTGCTCCGGCCGCCAGACAAGCCACCCCAGAACTTGGTGTGAAGCAGGGGCCCTGACCGGGCTTGCTCAGAGTCTGCAGTTCGCTCACGGCTTCTGCTTCACGTGGGTCATTTGCGGGGCTCTCCCGGGGCTGCGTGACCCACCCTGAAGGTGCGGTGTCCCTGGGCGCTGACCCAGCGCTCAGCAGGGTGGCAGGCAGGTTCTGGGTTCTTCTCCAGCGGGACGGGGCCAGGTTCCAGGGCAAGCACCACAGAGAGCCGGTGGGCTGTGTGGGCTGCCTCCCAAGTCTCAGTGTCACTGTCGCCCTTGGCACATCCCGACCGAGGCGTGAGGACAGCAGTTTGGAGTGGGCCCCATGTCTGTAGGTGTCAGGCCAACAGCTGCTTCCCGACCCTCGAGCTGTCCCTCCCCGACCACTTCCCTGAGCAGGAAAGCTGGCCATGGGGCCGGCACAGGATGGCTGCTTGCTAGTGGTCACTCGGGGCTGGGGACGCTTTCCCATTCACTGGGGTGCTGGTCTCACAGCTTCAGACAGGAACCTGGACCCTCCCCCCTCAGCAGGGACTGTGGGCGCCCTTCAGTTGGGGTTGGAGTGGCGTTCTCACTGCAGTGTGAATACCAGAATTTCTGTAAGCATGCCTGTGTTTCTGGGTTTAACTACAGAGAGCACTGAGTTTTCAACATTCTCAGGTACCTTCTTGAATAGTGGACAGTGACACTGAAATTGAGGACTGACCATTAATGACAAGATAAGGCCACGCTCGGCGAAGGCGCAGAGCCTCAGGTGCGTGTGCCCTGAGTCCCGACTGGTCTGCAGGCCCGTGGGCCCAGCGGCCAGCCGGCCTCGCGGACACAGGTGAGTCCTATGGGGGGGGGCGGTTTGCACTGACGCCATGCCAGCAGACCGTCTCTGCCCCAGTGTGAAAGGGCGCTGTTAAAGCCTCATCTAATCTGAGTCCTTTTTCTTGCGTTTTATTTGGATTTGCTTCCTCATGGCTTCCAGCCACTTTGTTGAGTCACATGTGTAAAGTGAGCAGAGATGTTGTTTTTGCCTCACACAGCCCCGTCTCAGCTGGCTTTTCGGGGCTGTGGTGTTCCTGTGGTGGTGCTTGTTTTGTAGAGCCCTGCAGACATGAGTGAGATATCCACCTCTGCCTGTGCTGTCTGCAGTGATTTCCACGTGGAAATCCAGATTCGCAGTGCAGTGAATGCCATAACGACAGTGCAGATAGTTTTGCAGTATTATTTACATAAAATTGCAACGCTCATTTGCTGATTTTAAGTCATAAGTAGCCATTTAAAGCAGTGGCGTGCTGACCACAAGGTGGCTTGAAAGTAATGTAATCAAATTTGGGGCAGACTTTAAAGTCTTCTCTCTTCTGCTGGCCCCTCCGTTAGTCTGTGTCAGGGTCACTTTTATTTTTCTCAAGGTCCTTTTGGAAAAATGGGCCAGCGCATCTGCAGATTGGCCAAAAAAAAAAAAGTTTAATTCTAGGGTTAACATAGTACATCAGAAATGAAAGAGACACTTGGTGTGTTGAAGAATTGTGAGACTTAAGACCAGCGCCTCCGTTTAAAAAAAACCTGATAATAAGCAACTAGGCCCAGGTCCTCCCCAGCTGCCCCTGAAAAAGAATCGTGAGTTAAAAATCTGATTTGTCTTTAAACTCCCTGTTTCCCAGTCATAAGAATGTATGAATCAACTTGAACTTTTTATCCCTTAAAAAAGTCCTCCCTCAACAGCTGTGTCGGGGCCCCCAGGCATGCGCCCCAGCCCCGTCCGAAGAGCACTCAGCCAGGAGGGCCCTTCTGTTCCCCAGGGAAACCGGGAGCACATGCAACCTCCTAACTGAAAAAATAACGTAAAATGTGCATCATTTCCAGCCATTTGCTGTGAGTTGTCATTTTGGTACAAAGTCAGGGACCCCTGGGGTTCTGGTCCTGGGGAAGCCCAGGTGGTGTGGACCCACATGTCTTCCCACACGTGTGGAGGCTGCGGTCTCATGGGGCTGCAGGCTTCCGTGCAGCCCTCAGCATGCAGCCCCTACTTCTGCTCACCTGGCTGCTGCTGCCGACCATGGCTGGAGACGGGCCTGAGGCTCCAGGGGCCTGTGCTGAGGTTCCCCCCCCACCCGGAGGTGGCCCTCCTGCCTTTCCCTGGGCTGCTCGCGGCCTGTGCTGCGGCGCTGGGGCTAGCCTCCCAGCCTGGCGCTTCCGGCCCTTCCAAACTGCGCCGTTTGACCCCCTCCCCACCCTCCCAGTCTCTGGGCAGTGGGTGGGGGTGCAGCTCCCAGGTCCCCGGAGGCGCGGCTCCTGCCTCTGCGCTGACGCATCAGCCAGTTTCAGGAAGCAGCTGTTAGGGGTGACAGATACTTTATTGTGATGTGCCACCCCCTCTGCCTGCTCTGGGGGGCTCTGTTTAGATAAGCAGCCCCGAGGGGAGGCCGTCAGCCGAGGGAGCTATTGTGAAGGTGCGGCTGTCTCGGATTCACGGGGCTCAGCTGCCGTGTGACTCGTCGGAGCCACAGCGAGTACCTGGGGACCTTGGTGACCAGGAGCGGCTGGCCAGGCCCCGCCGGGGGCCCCACGCGCAGCAGCCCCGTCAGGAACCAGGTGCCCCCGCGCCGCCTGCTGACCGCGCTGCCCGCCACCCACAGCGCCGCCCCGGCCGCCGCGCCTCGCTCGCAGCTCGTCCTCGTGGTCACCGTCGCGTTCAGGGTGCGGCCGCACTCCTCGGCGTCCACGGGCTCGACGGGCAGCTGCGCGGGCGCCAGGCCCAGCCCGGGGCCGGGGAGCGTCCAGCCGCTGAGCAGGCCGCGCGCCCGCGGCACCAGCACCTGCTCAGCGAAGTCGGCCTCGGGCGCGCACACCGGGCGCGCGGCGTCGGGGCAGCGGAGGGGCCGCGCCAGTGCCAGCAGGGCCAAGTCGTTGTCCCCCGTCTCCGCGTCGTACCGCTCGTGCACGTGCGTGGCCGCCACCGCCACCGGCGCGTCCTCGGGGGGCCTGCGGAGACCTGCGGGAGGCCGCGCGTTGCGGGCAAAGCTTGTTGGGTCTCTGCCTGAGACTGGGGGCTGGCTGGACAGCCACCCCCGGCCAGGCCCTCCCTCCTCATCGCTGCTCGCTCATCCACAGACAAGCACCGTGGCCCGGCCTGCCCTGCCCTCCAAAACCCGAGCGAGTTCCTCGGGGGAGGCTACAGTGCTGTTGAGGATGAGGTCAGGAGAGCAGGAAGGGGTTGGGGAGCTTCTCCAGGCGACCACACTGGGCTGGTCAGAAGTCGTCTTCTAGGCAGATGTTTTGTTGACTGAGAAATGTGTGGGGATGGACAGTCAAGTATCCGCGGGCCTGAGACCCCTGGGGGCACGTGCTCAGGCACAGCCCAGACCGGGGGCCCGCGGGGCTCCAGTTCAGCGTCCAGTCTCCATCCACTGTGCCCTCCTCCTCGGACTCAGCACTGGGGTCTGTCTGCTTGCTGTGTGCAGACGTCTAGGTGTTTCACGTCTGCTTCTGACTTTCTACATGACCTCACTAGCGTGGGAGCTAAATGCAGTCTGTGTTACATTAGAAACAAAAATTCTAGATTTAAGCTTTTCATTTTATTTCTACATAGGACAGTTTTTCTTTCTAATATGATCTGATAAAACGAATGATGAAACTTACTTGCTCTCACACTGATGTTTCTGTACCGCAGCGAACACCCTGCTGTCGTCAGCACCACGTTTTCCTGTATGATGACACCGCCACAGAAGTCTTTCCCTTCGGAATTTGCTAGTTTCACCTTTAAAAACCAAAACAGACAATAAAGAGCTAGTGACACTCTGCAGGGCGAGGGCAGCACAGTGTAGTGGGCTCTGAAACAGCCCCCCGGTCAGGGCATGCGGCTCCGGGGCCCAGCTCCAGCCAGGCGCTGTGGGGAGAAGCCGCCCCTTCAGGGATGCTTATGTTCTGAGAGAAATGGGGATTCTGAACTCAGAGACAGGCCTGGATGGCTGTAAGTAAATCTGTAGGTTTTCACTTGGTGCAAATAATGACGAGACTGGAGACGTGAATTCAGCATGAGAAAGTGCTCTGCAGAGTGATGTTGAGATTAGTAAACAGTCCACCTAAATCACGACACCCCTTTGACTCTGGTGTTACATTTCTATGTGGCAAAGAAGATGGAAAAGACAAAACGTGTTTCTGAAGTGTCTGTTACCTGCCACGGGAACACCTGAAGCTCCTGCTTGCTTCTCTGCGGCGTGAGGGTCCCGCATGCACAGCTCTCTGCATTGTGACGGCCACACGGAAAGAGAGGTCAGTGCCTCCTGGGGAGATGCCAGCCTCGTCTGGTTGCTGACCCCTCCAGCCTGTTCCTTAAAGCCGATCAGCTGAGATAACTCCGTGTGGACGCAGAGCAGGGGAGGCCCAGGTGGCCTCAACGGGAGACTAGACCCCTGGCCCGCATGGAGGACATGCGTCTAGGACGTGCCCGCAGAGGACGTGGCGCGCAGGGAGCTCACCGTGTGGGAGGCAGGATTTGTGGTCTGGGCCCAGCGTGTGCCCCTCCGCACAGCTGCACGTGTAGGACTCTGGTCCCGGGTGGCAGAAGTGCTGACACCCGTCGGTCCTCGAGGGGTGACACCCATTTTTAGCTGAAAAGGAAAAAAATGGGACCCCAGAACCGTCAACCTGGAAGTAGTCTTTCTTAAACTGCCTTGTGCCCAGGGTGGGGGGTGCCTGGTTTTTCACTCTGAAAGTCCTCCTTCTTGTCAGACTGTGGTCTGCTGCTGCGAGTGTTCCCACCCCCCACCCTGGATCCAAGACCAGCTGGAGAGAAGGCAAGGCAGTGACAGCCTGTCCCTGTCCCCAAGAGCAGCTTGGGCCCGGAGTCTGCACGCCCCGTGTGCTCGCTCTGGCTACAGGAGCTGCTCGCTTTAAGTGGCCTCTTCCCGGCGGGGTACTGTGACCCGCTGCGGGTCCAGCAGGTGGGATGGGGGAGGGGCAGGCGTGGGGTGAAGCTGGAGACCCTCCTTTGGTGTGTGCTGGGCTTGGGGTGCCTACACAGCATTGGGGGGGCCCTAGCAGGCAGCTGGAGTGAAAAACGGCTTCAGAGGAGAAACCCAGGCCAGAAACGGTGTCTGTCCCGGAAAGTTGGCTCTGCGTTGACCAGAGGTATCGGAGGACTGAGTTTACGTCTGCACCTAGTACCTACTGACGGAACTGGCTTTGCCCACCCCCGTGAGTAAACGTTCACAATGTTTAAGAAACGTCAGTCGACCAGGCTGCAGGGAGGGTCTCCACCCACAACCGCGGGAGCTGCGTGCAGTCCCTGCCCCCTGGGGACCCATCCCCCTGCTCAGGGTCAGCCAGGCCCCAGGAGCACCCGCGAGTAGAGGGCAGATGGTCAGGGTGGGGGTGGGACTGGGAGGAAGAGGAGGTGACCCCACAGGGGGTGGGTTGGGGATTAGGGTTAGCGTCTGGGAGCAGTAGGGCCTTTTCCAGAATGTGATTCCCAGTGGAGAACCAGGTTCCCACCTGTGGGCGCTCTCCTGGATGGGGCGGGGGCGGGATGGGAGGGAGGGTGAGGTAGGGGTGGAGTGGGGGTAAGGTGGGGAGGGGATGGGGCAGGCGGGGGCGGGCTCACAGAAGGCGCAGTCACGGCCCTCGTAGCCCGGGGCGCAGGTGCAGGTGTAGCTGCGGATGCTGTCCTGGCAGGACCCATTGTTGAGGCAGGGCTGGGAGATGCACGGGGAGCCACCTGCCGAGAGAGGCGTGAGGACCTCGGGCAGGTACTCCGGCCCCGCTGCCCAGGACACCAGGAGGCTGGAGGGGGCTGCTGCCCGCAGGGGTCCTTGCTGAGCGCCCACATGACCGCAGCTCCTCCTGATGCTGCCCTCGGTCACTGTGGTCCAGCTGCACTCCCTGCAGGGTCACCCGGCATCCCCCATGCCTTGGCTGGACCGTCACTTCCCTCAGCTTCACTAGGTTCTGACCCTTCAGCCCGAGGCCAGAGGGAGCTTCACCTTGACGCCCACAGGACCCCGGGGCCTTCCCCACCTCGTTGTCCCTGGGCAGTGCCAGGCTCTTCCTTTGGGCTGAGGGTCCAGGAGCCCAAGGCTTAACATCTGGAATCCACCGACCTAAAGCTAGCAGGTGTCCTGAGCCAAGGCCTTCCCTGATCTTAATGGAGAAAACAGGACATAATCCTGGAGTCGGCGGAGGAAGCGCTTACCCATGTACGTCTTCCAGAACTCGGCCTGCGGAGTGAAAACATGCAGGTGTTACAAGTGGGCGTGTGTCTCCCTGTGTTTTCCCCCGTGGGTGGGCTTGGAGATCGGAGAAGGCGGGTGCAGCAAAGAACACCGCTCTTTACATCTGCTCATGTCCTCTTTCATAGACATCCCGTGTCCTACTCAGTGTGTGTTTACTGTCACCCCCTTGAGGAAGGAAAAGTCTATGACACGGCGCAAACACCGCGACCTCCCGGGGCCCTTCTGACGCCCACCGCCCCCAGGCCGTCTCCATGTCCCCGTTCTGCAGAGCACATGATGCAGATGTAAACAGTTCACAGGACTTTTTCTTTTTTTATAAGCCAACTCCACGATGATTAAATATTTAAAGGTGGGGGGTTAGTCTGGGGTGCGGGTATCTAATTAGGAGAATCAGGCTTAAAGCCTAGCAAGGAAGCAGACACGTAACTGCCCCCGCCCCCCGCTCGACGTCGCAAGTCCCGGGCCGGGAGCCCTGGTTTCCCTCCGCAGGAGGCCTGATGCTCAGCTCCGCTAAGGACAGTCTGTTTCAGAGGAGTCCTCTTACCCACGAGCACCTAAGAAACCATGACTTTACAGTATTTTTGAGACATGCTAGAGAAATGGGCCAACACTTTGTCCAGAATCAACTTTAAATATCGCTACTTTGACAGGTGGAACTGGTAAGTCTTTACTCAGTATCTCCCTGCTCCGAGATTCTCACACACACGCAGTCCCTCTGTCTCCCGACAAGCCTGCGTCACGGAGAACAGCAAATTCTCCCTAGTGTGGCTTAGCGTGCACACGGAGCCACTTCTAATCCAACTGACAGACTATGGGTGACGTCCTTACCAGGCTGGCCCCCTGGGCCGGGTTGAAACAACTATGTTCGACTGCAAGTACCAAATCCTGTCCGTCTTACCCAGCTGAGGCCTCTGCGCTGGGTCAGTCTGATCAACGCGCTAACTGGCTCAATCTGAAGACGGCGCCCCGCGCCCCCGCTTCCTGGCTGGGGCAGGTTGTTTCCCCTTGTCTGTCTCGGTTCCCTCGTCTGTAAGATTAGGGCCACGTCAACCTCACAGCTAAGTAACTAGGTTAGTTTAGTCTCTGAGAAAGTAATGTTCCCTAAGGCAGCAGCAGTTGAGTAAGGGGAAAGCGAGTTCACGGTGGGTACATACAGTGGGGGCATCGTTTTCAAACACTTCTCTGGCTTCTTCATAGACACAGATTTCTTCATAACACTCTTTTTCTAAATTTCCCTGGAAGAGCTCTTCCAGAAGGTAGGAGCCAGCCCGCTTCCATCTCACCAGAACTTCACTTGCTTTTGAGGCGGGAAGAAACACTGCAGCAAGACAGGAGTGCGGGCGCCTCAGTGTGGGTGGGAGCCCCAGAACCGGGAGCCCCGCTTCCCACAGGTCAGGGTCTGCGCTGCGGTGCCGAGCGGACCCCACGCCCACCGCTCATACTGGGGAGGAGCTCTGCTTCCTGCTCCAGAAGACGTGGGCCCCAGGCTCCTCGCACGCGGCCGCCTGCGGGGGGAAGTCGGGGCAGGACCCCCACTCACGTCCTGCGGGGGGCTTGGGGACACAGCCCTGCTGGGCAGGTGCTTCCCAGCAGTCTGCACTGGGGTGGGGTGGGGGTCTGGGATGGATGTGTGAGGGTCACTTTGGTCTCTGCCACAAAGCAACCTCGCTCAAGTGGAGGGTGGCCAGTTTGGCTACAATCTTGGGTGCAGGGGAGGGAGCAGTGAGCCCACACCAGACGGGCTCAGCCCTCCCCGAGGTGTCTACCACATACCACACGCTCCTCACGCAGGGGCGGGGCCGGCGCGGGACATCTGCAGAAACCAGACAGGCCAGGCCCTGTTTCAGCAAACCACGTCACACACAAGGCACTGAGCTATGATCAGGGCCGCGGACAGGTGAGGAGTCAGGGCACTGCACACCAGGAGGACCAGGTAGGAGCGGGAGGGCTGCAGGGTGCAGAGGGCGTCCCCGCGGAAGGGGAGCTGAGTAGGAGTTCGCTTAGCACAGGATGGGTGGGAGGCGGGGCTGGAGGGGCTGTCCCCTGGGCAGCCCTCTGCCAGGACAAACCCCGCTCTCTAGCCAGGCACTCTGCTGCCCGGGACAGGCTGCCCCAGTCTGGGCTGAGTGCCAGCCACCAAGGCGCAAACAGACGGCCAGGCTGCAGCTCCTGGGAGTCTTCTTGGAAAAGACCACTGGGGTGGCCCTTGGCTGATTCCTTTGCCCTTCCCTCCACCTTGCTGCCTGGGGCACAGAAGTGACAGCTGGAGCTCTGAGTCCCAGTCTGGAATATAAGGATGAGGGCCACATGGGGAGGACTGCACGGTGAGCCTCGTTACAAGGGCTTCGGTCACGGTCACTGGATTTGGGGCCCACCCTGTCTCTTAACTAAAGACCCTATTTCCAAAGGCCGGATCCTGAGGCTCTGGGCGGACATCAAGTCTGGGGCACTACAGGTGGTGTCCCCAGACTTCTCAACTGTGAGGACGATACTTTGCGACTGTGAGTGTCTGTTCTCCAATGGTCTAACTCAACGTGGTTTGTCCTGAAGCAGCGATTAAATTTTAATTGCAAAACAGTGCCTTACAACTCTCATTCCTTCTGCATTTGCTGACTGGCCTTCTCCTGGAAAGGAGGACTGTCTCTTGTCCAAATGCTTTGTGTTGGTTAGTTTATTTAACAGATTTAAAAGTTCAAATCAATGTTTTCCATCTTGGAAAGTTCTGTTTGGTTGTTCCTCACGTCTGAGCCTTTTCACGTCTCTTGTCTTTAGCACGGTTCCTGAAACACGCCGAACCCTTGGGCTCTGTATCTGGGCGTCAAGGTTTCCGTGAGTCTGATTCTATTCTTTCTACTGCAGGTTCATGGTTGTCTTGTTCCCCGTGTGTTTGGGGTTTTTTCTTTTACCATGAATGGCCCGTGGGCTTCTCTGCAGAGGACCCGCATCTCCCCGGAGATGTCAAGGCAGACGTGACGCTAGGCTGTGGGTTTCCAGACCCCTGGGCCAACTGTGGTGACTGATTCTCCGGAGAGGCTTTTCTTTCTCCCTCCAGTGCCAGCATCCGGTTGGGGAGTCCGTCTCATTCCTCTGCACGGTCTGGGCTGGCTGGGGTCCCCTGGATGCCCCACCTCCCCGGGCCGGGGCAGGCTCTGTGCCTGGGACTGCGAGGTCCTGGGTTCCGGGGGGACCAGGTGGAGGGCTGAGGGCTCCGCTTCCCCGCCTTCGTTCTTTGCTGCTGTTGGCCACTCCCCCTGTGCCGGGCAGGTGCACATATTGAAGACAGGATAAAACATCTAGTCTGTTTCCAGTTCCATTGGCAGGTTTCCTGGGTGTCTGGACCACACCCCCGCCAGTCCCCACATTGTTAAGCTGCTGCGGCCGGCCGTTCGCGGTGCAGTTGTGAGCTCTGTGCTGCCAGCAGGGCCCTCTTACGCCACATTTGGAGCTTTGGATTTTATTCCAAAGGTTTGCCAGAAGAGGGATCTGACCCCTCCTGTCTGCTGTGCAGAGATGGATGGGCAGGGGAGGTGGGCCAGCTGGAGGCTTGGCTGTTGGGGGCAGCGCTGTCCGAGAGAAGTGGACACAGGCCCCGGGGTCATGAATGTCCCAGTACATTTGGAACGTGCAAAGAAAGAGGTTATGCTAACTTTTCTAACACGTAACTCGATAGACCTAAAACACTAGCATTTCAACCCACAACTGTTGTTGAAGACTAATCGTCTGACTTTGCATTTGATTTCCGTGCTCAACCTTCACCATCTGGTGTGTTCTCGTCCCGGGGTCAGAGCAGGGGCGCAGTGGCTGTGTGTGCAGCAGGGCTGGGGGGCTTGGGGGCAGCGCAGGTCTGGTACTCCCCATCCACTGACCCCTGGGGAGCTGCAGACAGAGCTGGGGGGGTTTGGGTAGGTCCGAAGGAGGAGGGGGTGAGGGGGTGGAGGAGAACCTCCACTCACAGCGCCCGGTGTCCGGATAAACATGAAACCAAGACACTTGAAAGCTGCGCAGGGCCTACCGCTCCCTCTAAGGAGACACCCGGGCAGCCGACTCGCTGAAGTGGTCGTGGGTGCCCCCTGCTCCCCCGGGAGCCCAGCAGCTGTCACCACAGCCCCAGACAGCCCTTGGTCCTGTAGCTCTGCCGGGGGGGGGAGGCTGGGAGGGGCTGGGCTGCGCTCCCGGCCCCCCAGAAGCCATGTCCTGTGCTGTCCTGAGCCCCTTACCCAGGGCAGGTTCCATCTGGGCGTGGCTATGGGGGCCCCCCCGAGGGCCCCGGTCACTTCCAAGGTACTTGCCCCGGATGGCAGACGCCATGAATGTCAGTCACGCCGGGGCCCCTTGGCTCCTGGAGGAAGCCCCCACACCCCACCCTGTGCTGAGTCAGAAAGGAGGCCCACAGCGGGCGCCTACCTGTGGGCTGGGCGCGATGTGGGGCCAGGAGCGCAAGCAGCAGGAGCAGCAGCAGGACCGGGGTGCGCGTGGCCATCCCGACCTGGCGGTGGTGCAGAGGCCAGAGTCCACCTGCCGACACGGCACCGGGCCAGCCCGGGGGCAGGGAAACCCACCCCCTCCCCCCACTCGGAGATGCTCCCCGTGAGGACACTGAATTTCCTAGATGTTTTTTGGGACAAACTCCAAGTTCTGTCTCTGTTTTCAGTCCTGTACTTTTCTGTTTAAGGAAAGAGGGAAGAAAAGGCAGAGATGAAAAGCCAGAGCAGACCGGGCTGCGGGGCTGGAAGGTGTCTCTGCCAGAGGGAATGCGGGGGAGCTCAGCCGGGGGAACAGGGTGCTGGATGCAGAGAGGCCATCTGCCAGCGCCCCAGGCCCAAGGCTGGGAAGCAAAGCTCAGGTGGGCCCCCGGCGGGCGGCAACTCTGGGCCAGGTGTGGGGGGCAGGGGTCCGCCCTGCGCAGCCAAGCTCCACGTGGGGGATCGGGGTGGGGGGCCTGGAGGGCCTCTGGGAAAAACCACGCTCAGTGCCCCAAAGGGAGACATTGGCCGAACTCTGTCTGAGGGGCCAGCAAACTCACCCCACCCTTGAGAAGCTCCCGGTCCCGCTCACCAGGCAGGTCAGCTCGGGACCACCGGTGGATGCTCTGTCTCCGTCTCTCTCCCTCCTCCCACGCCTCATAAATCCAGGTTCCCTTCTGTTCAGGGGCCTCAGACGAGAACCCCCACAGCACCCTCTCTCACTGCCTCCTGTTGGTTTCCTTCAGAGTCTTGTGTGATGTGTTTTCCCAGCTGTTTTGTTTGTTCTGACTCGGGCACCTCGGAGGTCTGGGCCTACCTCAGCAGATCTGACCGGCCAGCCTCCGTGGTCAGGACTGAGCCCTGTTCTTGGCAGGAGGAAGCCCCGTGTTGCCTGGCATCGTCGATGAGGACACACCCGACTCGACGACACAGTGCCCCCAGGATCTCCCCACAGAGCTACCCTGCTGCGTTTGTAGCTTAAAGTCGTGCTGGGCGATGCTCGGAGATGGTGTGAAGACTGCTTCTCAACGACTCCCTCCCGGGTTCTGCTGGAGAGGTCCCATGGGGGTGGCAGCGAGGGTCCCTTCAGGATGGAAATGGAACCCTCCATTCCCGCTCGGAGGGCTCTGCCCAAGGACTGCACCCCAGCTGGCGGCCAGGTCTCCTGCTGTAGGTGGAGCCTCCAGGGAGCGGGACCCACAGACCCGTGCGCGCAGGGCCCCAGCGCTTGCTGACCCTCACCCCTGCTCTGCTCTCCCTACCCGCCCTCCTCCCGCAGGCACCCAAGGTGCTTATGTGGGGAGAGGGTGCCTCCCTCACTCTCAGGAGGAACAGTCAACACCCTGCCCCTTGGTTCCTCGCCACTGGCTCCCAGCACATCTCTGCGCCCCAGAGCTGACTTTCTGAGGGAGACAGGGGTGGGGGCAGGAGGCCCACTGTCCCAGGGGCACAGGCCTGGTCCAGGGTCCACCTGGGGATGAGCTTGTCTTCCCAGCCAGACGGTGCTGCTCAGAGAGGGAGACAGGTCGGCCCAGGGCCCCAGACCAGCGCCCTCCCCACGACGATGCCTGGAACCGCGTGTCCCTGAACTCCCTCCGAGTTGCACTAGATCCAGCTGTTTCCAGACGGGGAAGCTTCAGCTCCTCGGGGCGGGGGGACGTGCCCAGCTGCCCGTCCTGACTCGTGGGCTCAGCACCAACGGAGACAGAAGCTCGCGTGACGGGAAGGTAGGTTTTATTTCGGAAGCTCCCCTGTGCGCGACCTCTGACAAGAGACCCCGGCCCGACCCCGGGGGCCTGGCCGTCCCAGGCCTTCTCTGCAGGAGGGCTCCCTCAGAGCGGTCAAGGCAGGACACAGAGGAATGGCCCTTCTGGCCGAGCACTTCTGGGAAACGGCATGCCTGGCCACATTGATTTTTCCCGGCTTGCAGTATCTCCTGTTTACACATCTGTCCGGCCAGTGGCACTCCGGGAGCTTTTGTACTGGAACTGTAAAACTTTGCTTAGCTGAGTTATGCAGAACGCACACTGCGGGCAAACAGCGCAGGTCTCATCTGAGGTGACCTCTTCTAGATTTTCCTGACCATTTGTGTTGAAGGCCTGGCACGGATGGGAGGGCTTGGCCTGGCATGTGACCCATTCAAGGAGGGGGCTGCCCTCCCGTAGCCCCGACCAGCAACGCCATGTATGCGGGGCCCCTGGGGAGTGGTAGAGACTAGCCAGAGACGGGCTTTGTGCTCTGGGCTGTGGCCCAGACGCAGGACTCCAGAGCCTCAGGCTGGGGACAGCTGGCTTTGGGAAACCAGGTAGAGAACTGGTTCTTAGGCCAACGTTAAAATGTCCCTGCCAACGAGCAGCCCTCTGGGCCTTCCCTTCCCCGAGCCCGCCTTGCCCAGGAGGTCCCTGGAGGACACGTGTCCACCCCGTCTCAGTCCCAGAGTGGGGGGGGGGACCGGCTCACGTGGGGAAACCCCCGGCCCTGGGTGGGCTGGCCTGATCCCCGCTTTGTGCTCCCAGGACCCTGGTCCTTTACTCTGTGGGGTTCTCAAGGGGCTCCCAGGACAGAGAAACACACTGCGAATGGAGAAGACCCCTCCTGGTTTCAAGCAGGGGCCTCATCGCCGGAGTCTCAACCCTGACCGATCTCTAACACTTCGTGAAGAAACCTGCCCACCTGGCCTCGGAAAGGCGGTCCGAGTGGAATTTCACTTCCCGCTTGGGAGGAGCAAGGAAAGCAGCAGGATGAGGAGGTACTCGCGGCAGGAAGACTCAGCCTGCTCAGCCGCGACGCTGGGGGAAGGGAGAGGCTGGCGCAGCTAGGGTCGGGCTGGGAGGACTTTAATGGGGCGCTCACACCTGGGCCTCCGCCCTGGCTGTCATGCACCTCTCAATCCACTTGAGGAAATTGGTGACCTTGGTGTAGACCCCGTACTTCCCCTTGCGCGCGCACCCCTCCCCCCAGCTGACGATGCCGGTGACAAAGTAGGTGTCCCTGAAGCGGGTGACGTGGGGGCCGCCGCTGTCGCCCTGGCAGGCGTCCTCGGGCTGCGCATCGTAGCCGGCGCAGAACATGTTGGGGGTGATGGCAAAGCTGCTGGACAGCTTGCAGGTGCTCCGGTCCACGTAGGGCACCTCCAGCATCTTGAGGGTGGAGGACAGGCGACCCCGCTCGTGCGTGCGCCCGAAGCCGCTGACGATGCCCGACTTCTGTGTCAGCAGCGTGGCCTCGGCCCAGTCCTTCTCAGGCAGGCAGGCAGGGGCCACGTTGTGGCGGAACCTGATGGGCGTCCGGAGCTTGAGCACCGCGATGTCGAAGTCATACGTCTCCCGCACGAACTTGCCATGCTTCACCGTCATCTCCACCTCGTGCACCATCTCATTGCCCTCCTCCTTCTCCGTGTCCCGGTCGCCTGAGGATGGGGACATGGAAGTCAGCTGGGCTGCAAGATGCTGCTTGGTGCTGACTTCTTAGAGCCAGCCAGGATTTTCCTGATTAAAAACGGGCACGCGGCCACTGGGACACGGGAACAGAGGACAGCACAGCAAGGCCATGACAACGGCCTCCCGTCTGCTCATGGGTGCGCGCTTCCAGGCCTGACGACGTCCCAAACCCGCGCTGCCCCAAAGCCACCGCCCGGGCACCAGGCAGGACCCACATGCGCTGTGAGTGTCCCATCTCAGGCTCGGAATGAAAAGTAACTCAACGTGCCTCATGAGGACTTTAAATCACAAGTTGGGATGACAATACTCTAGACATACAGGGTCATGAAATTCATTATTAAAATCAATATCCCCTTAAGCTTTTTAAATGTATGATAAAAATTTGAATGTAACTGGAAAGTTAAAAGTCACAGAGGTGGCTGGCGCCCGTGGCCCGCGCTACATTCTCAGTGAATGGCTCCAGGGCCTAGTAGAGAGTGGGGGGCTCTAGGAAATGCCCCCACAGCCAAGGAGGCGAGCACAGGCGTTTGGCTGCTAGGACCGCTGGCTCTGGGAGGCTCCCTGGAGGAAAGGGCTCTCAGGGGGCGGACACTGCCTGCCAGGCGGAGAGCGTGGACCCTGCGGGAGGCCAGTCCGAGGCCGCCCCCTCCGCTTCCCTCCCCTCCCCGCCTCCATCTGGGACACTCCCCCAGTCCCCAGCCCCCTCCCCCACAGGAGCTCAGTATTGTAACTAGTGTTTCCAGAAGAGGTGATTGTTCCAGTGCTCTCTGAAAACAGAAGGGCAGGGGTGGGCGCAGGCAGCACTTACCGACCCTCACCTTGAACCGCTGGGCCTGGTGGAGGCAGTGGGCCGCCGTGAGCACGTAGTGCTCGCTCAGGATGGTGCCCCCGCAGAAGCCCTCGTTCTCCTCGTTGATGAGCAGAGCCTGGACGGGAGCCGGGGGCCGCAGGCAGGGCTGACTTTCCCAGACAACCTCCAACCCTCCCCGCCACCCTCCGCCAGAGCAGGGAGGGCCTCCCGGGCTGGAGGGAGGCCCAGGCCCGCCCAGCACGGTGCCCGCCGCCTGTTCTCGGAGCCGGCTCACCATGGCCCCCACCCCGGCCCCACAGCCCCACTAAGTGAATCGAGGGGTCCTCTGCCCCCTGGCCTGAGGCTCACTTGCTGGCACTGTTGGCCTTTATTTCCCGGCCCTGTGATGGCCCCCTCTGGAGCCTTGTGCCCAGAAGAATCTGTTGTCCCTTGGGGGAATCAGGCCCCAGACCGGCAGACGCCCGTCTCGGGGGAAGACAGTTGCCAAGCTGGGCTCTGGGATGGTTCCATGGCCAAACCCTCCCCCTGAGGCCGTGGGCGCCACGTTCAAGGCTGGTTTCCTGGGGCTTCGCGTGGCTGTGCGGCAAAGGCTGTCCTCCCCGACAGGGTGTGGGGAACAGTCCACCTGGGACGGGCACTGCCTGGGCAAGCTTCCTTTTCCCCCAAGAACTGGGCTTGCAAGTGTGAGGGGGCGTTTTCTGTTTTCCCTTCTCTGGGGACCCCCTTCTCTAAGCAACAGCCATTGGTTGGGGGAGGTTCAGGTCAATGAAACACGTAACAAGATCAAGTTCTAAAAGAATTCTTGAAGATGTTCATGACTAGCGTGAAGTAGCGATATTTTTGCTTTTTTTTTTTTGCATAATTTTGTCAGTTCACGATCCCACGTGGGTGACAAGTGAGGAGGGTCCATCTTCCTGAGGCTTGGGCACGGACTGTTCTTCATGAAGGGGAGATAGGGCCCCTGGCCAAGACTGGGACCAGGACGGTAAGGTCACGGCTCCCAGCAGCCTCAGTGCCGGTGCCACCCACTCCTCTCCAGGGGAGCCCCAGCCGGAGCACCTCTCGGAGCCACACGTCTGCCCCTACAGAGTGGGGCTACCCTCCTGTCTTGGAGGGGACTCACATGCTCCACTGGTCCCACACTCCTGGCCCTCATCACACACCAACTTGAACTGTGGGGATGTGGGGGGGTCCTCGCCTCCCTTCCAGATCGACATGTCACACGACAGAGGAGAGGCCCTGGTGGTCTCAGACCCACACGTACAACAAGCTGGGCAGCCCTGATGGCCACATGCTCTCCATGAACCTGCGCTGTGTGAACGGTGACCAGGGGCTGGCGTGTCCTCACCTCAGGCTCAGGTCACTCAGACAAACACACACCTGTCATGTAGCTGGTGGGACCAGCTGACACTCCTAAGACTTGTTGGCGGCTCTGGGAATTTTCCTAGTAGGAGAAGCCATTTTAGCTTTGGACACTAAAAGTGAGGATTGCCAGGTAGAACAGAGGGCCCCCAGTTAAATCTGAATCAAATAAACAGCAAATGACTTTTAGTGTAAGTATATCCCGTGTGACATCTGAACACATACTAAAAGTATTCATTGTTTATCTGAAATTCAAATTTAAGTGGAAGTCCTGTTTTTGTTCGCTAAGTCTGGCAACTTTAGTCCAAATCAACAACCACAGAGTGATTTTTTTTACCTTTGAAAACAAAGGGCTGTATGTTTCTCTATACTACCTGCTTCATCAGGACTTAGATGTTTGGATTAAAAAAATCTACCAAATAAGAAATGAAATAAGGAAACTGACCCTGTCTGCCTCTGGTCAAGCAAGCAGAGGCCTCTCGGCCACCAGGGGAGCCACCCCCAACCCGCAGGACCAGACCCTTCCCTGCTTGGGCGGGGCATGGGGGGGCCCCAGCCTCTTGACCGCAGCTCCTCCCACGGGGTGCTCCCAGCCTGCTGCGGGCCTGCGGGCAACACTCCACGGGGTTACCTGCCAGGGGCACTCGCCCTCCTTGCAGTCCCTCCCGCCCACGATGCGGACCAGGCTGCTCTCGTCCTCCTCGGGGCTCGGCTCTGTCTCGTTGAGGTGCAGCAGGAAGGAAGGGCTCTCGGTGGGGCCCAGGTCTTTGGGGTTGTCCTGCTCCAGCAGGTTGATCTCAGTCTTGGGGGTGGCCGACCTTCGGCTGCGTCCCAGCGTGAGTTTCCCACAGGGGAAGGGCTCTGAAAGGAAAGCAGCCTGGTCTCCGCATAGCAAAAGCCTCCTCACGGGGCACACCCGGTCCACCACGCATGCAGGGGGAGCGGGTCAGGTGGAGGAGCCAGGAGTGAGCCCTGGGACGGGGCAGCCAGGGGCCTTAGGGGAGCGGGGTGCCTGTGTCCTGCTAGGGGCTGGCCGACCTGTGTGCCGAAGGGTCACAGGGGACTCTATAGTCCACCCAGGATGCCTGCAGAAAACCAGTGGCTGCGGATGGACAGAGGACCACGGGGTGGCTGTGGGACAGCGGGTACAGTGAGATGGTGACAAGGGTGCTCACTGTACAGCTCTTTAAACCCTGCTTTGTGTTCAAAACATTTCCTAACGAAACACTGAAGGGAGTGTTCTGGGCAGAAAGAACACCAGGTAGAGCGTTGTAAGAAAACGTCTAGGAACTGACGGTGTCCTTAGGAGCGCCAAGCACACGGAGGTGTCAGTCAACACTAAAAAGCCTCCTTTTGCATTGTTGCCAATCAGGGAACGGAGACCAGGGCTGGGCAGAGCAGAACGGGGGTGGGGACAGGCTCGGGGCTCACGGGAGGCCACACAAGCAAAGCTCGGCTCCTGGCGTAGGCGCTGCAGGGCCTGGAGGGACACCCGCCCAGCGGACAGGGACGCGAGCTCTTCGCCCTGCGTTAGCTGGTTCTGTGTCAGTCTGCAACCACCGCCCCGTGACATCCGGCACCAGTCTGTCCATGACTTAGAACAGAACTTGTACCAGGAAGCAGTTCACCTGCTTTATTTTCAAACACCAAACTTTGTATTTTAAGTTGATCTGTGATTATTCCTGGAATTTAAAAACATTCTGCAAGATGTCAAGACATGACTTCAATCCAAATCTTCCTGAGCAGCTTAAGGGTAAAATCTCACTGCCAGCAGATGGAGATTTACTTATACACGACTTCCCGTCGGGGATGTGCCCACCCTGCAGCGGCCTGGACGCTGAGTTCCTGACCTGCCCCTGGTGGGCGTCAGTCCCGGCCTGCAGGAGGGTGAGCTGGGGCCCAGCTGAGGAGGACACCAAGTTGAGGGGGGCGTGGCCACCGGGAGCCTCTGGCCTGCAGGCAGGGTCAGACAGGCCGAGTGCAGAACTCCCCACAGGACGTGAGACGGGGCCCTCCCCAGGACCTGGGCCCTCACCCAGCCCTCCGTGAGCTTCTAGGCCACACTCATGGCATCCAGCTTTTGTCAAGGAAAAAACTCCACTAACATCAGGGTGCACAAACCCAGGTCAGTTCTGGAGGGTCCTCATTCCCCTCCGGCCCCTGCACTCCGCCGCCCCAACTCCTAGGCCAGGCCCGCAATGCCCTCGCCACCAGCCCAGGGCTCCAGCCTGGCATAACTCCAGCCTCCCAAGCCCCACCCTTCCCAGGGGGACGGGGTGCCAGCGTCACAGCTCCGTGGTGGCTATGCAGGATTTGCTGCCATCCAGGCACTGCCAAGTGACCGATCACTCCTCAGGCTCCGGCGCACCTGGGAGCGCTGACATTACCGGGCTCATCTTCCAGGTGCTCGCAGACCAGCGGGTCTGCTTCCAAGCCCCACTGGGACGCCAGCCCCCGCCCACGGCCCAGTGCGCGCCCCTCCTACCTGTAGAGACACAGGACTTGCCGTCATCCCCGAGGACGTACCCCCTGGCGCAGGAGCACACCACGGAGCTAAACTCCTCCCTGCAGAACTGCTCACAGTCCCCGTTGTCCAGGCTGCAGAGCTGGCGCAGGGCTGTGGGAAGGCAAGGCAGCTGAGGGGGCAGCCGCGGGACCTGTGCCCGCCTGTCAGACCCACGGCAGGCCAGCGGCCAGAGCCAAGGGCCGGTGCACACAGGCAGGTCCCTGCAGGCAGGATGGCGCCCAGGGCAGGCACCTCTCACACCTGCCCGTTTCAGACCGTGAGGGGGAACCACACAGAGGCAGGGCCCTGGGCGCCAGGCCTCCTGAAGGTCCTGAGAAGCCCACACACCCAGGGAGGGCCTGGAGGGTCTCAAGTTCAGCCCTAGGAAGGGCCCGTGGGTGCAGACCAGCAGGGGAGGGGCCACAGTGTCCACTCTGAGGCAAAGGTCCTCTGTGGAGTGAAGGACCTGGGTCCCGCTTGGGTGCGGCAGTAAGGAGAGGCAGTGGCCATGTCCTGGACTTGGGCTGACTCCGGCTGGCCCTTCCATCTCCTGCTGTGTGATCTGGGCAAGTTATTTATGCCCCGCGGCCTGCTTCTCTCTTGCAAAGTGGTTGAGGTCACATGCCTCCCAGGACAGCCTTCCACGGCCCGTGAAGCTCTGGGCAAGTGGACCTCACAGCCGGGAGGAGCGGGTCCTGCACGCCCCAGCCCCTCTGACTGAGCCCACGTCACCCCGGCTCCCAGTGTGCGCTGGACACCAGCCCAGACTCCCAGCAGCGAGGCCGCCCTGGCAACTGATACTACATTCTGCCGTTGGGTTTTGATGAAACCGCGGTCACCGTGCAAAGATCAACATTAAAGGAGTCAGAAACCGTTCACAACAGCCCCGGGGTCAGCCAGACTGAGCCTGCGGAGGCAGCTCTGGGCTGAGGGTGCAGGAGTGCAGGGCTCACCAAGTATCCGGCCTAAGAGCGAGCTCTGAAGACTGTAAATTAAGAAATTTAACAAGAAACGCCAATCTTTCCCCTTACGGAAAACTGGTCTGTTACTAACCCATTTTTATTCAAGATGAATCACCACATTAGGAAGCCCTTAGAGTCATTCCACGTAGAATGAACCACACGGAATTCTCATGGCCAGGCCTTCCTGAGCACTCAGTGTGGAGTTGTGCGCTGACAGCCACGAGGCAACGGTGGTATTTACAACCACTTTCCAGGTCCCAAGAGACACAAGAAATGTCTGCTCCAAGCTGAGTCTCGTCTCCAGGTGACAGGCCTCACGCTTCATGGAGGTCACAGCCTCTCAGAGGAGCATGAGGTGCCTGCGTCCCCTGTCCCGCAACACCACGTGGACCATGGCACACGCTGGGGCGGACTTTGGTTTTTGCTGTTTGGTTTCTATGCTGGACAGCGAGCTGGAGCACCAACTAAACCACGAGTGACCGGAGTGGGTCTGGGCCTTTAGCTTCCTCCCTCTTTCCCACCTTGACTCCTCTGGAAACCCTGACCTGAAGGCACACCGAGAAGGGGGACTCACGTAATTCACAGTTTTTGCCTTCAAACCCTTCCACACAGGTGCATGTGTACTCCCCGAGGCCGTCTTTACAGGTGCCCTGATTCAGACAAGGACTGCTGTCACACTGGTCACCATCTGCAAAGGAAAAATGTGGAAACCAAAGCTTGCAGGCAATCCTCATCATTGAGGAAATGATTCCACTGTGTTGATCTTGGCCGCATTTCTCAGATAACCCAAATGATCCCAGAATTCTCTCTGTTTTCCTGTAAACAAGTTGTTCTATCTGGACGCCATTCTGCCCCCAAGTTTCGTGGCCGTGCATACGTGACCCCTTATCTAACTGGATTATTGACTGAGTTTTCCATTTTTGCTGAGACGTTTGATGTGTTCTTACAAACACTGATGTTTTTACAGCAGGGCGAGGAGCCCTGGGCTGGTGACCACGTGGGGCCGGCTGGAAGGACGGAGAGGGGGTGATGGCCAGGCACCGGCCAGAGGGATGTCAGGGTTCCTCTTTCCAAATGGTCTGGGGGGGAGAAAAATGCAGGAACGCCTGACCAGCACTGACATGGGACTTCACGCTTCCTGGTGCATTTATACGCTATAATTAGGGGTAGTTTCAATCATCGTTTTGAGTAACTTGAATACTGTTTACAGAATGAAAACATTAGTTATGATGAATACCATTTCAGATGCTATAAGCATTAAACCAAGGTGGTTACCTTATTAGAGAGCCCAATGTTTCAGACTCTTTTTTTCCCTTTTGTATGCTTATTAAAATGACATACAACATTTAACAAAATCAACACTGAGACAGGCACCACTAAAACGGAAGGCTTCTCATCAAAAAATTACTGGTAATTAAGCTTTTAAAAAATGGGTGTATATTTTATTCTTTCACAACTGAAATAGCATTGCACCCATTAAAACAATTATATTTTATTCTGAGTATACCCAGAAAAAACCCAAATATAATTATCACAAACCCTCATATAACTCTAACTTTTCTTTAAACAAGGAATATTTTGAAACTTTAAGTTTTCATAGGCCTCAGTAACCAACTGTGTATTCATTAGTAAAGGGTATCCTTTTTTCTAAATTGAAGTTTAGTCAGTTACAATGTGTTGATTTCTCATGTACAACATAATGTCCCAGTCATGCATACATACATACATACATTCATTTTCATATTTTTTCATTAAAGGTTATTATAAGATAGACTCTATTTTCCGTTTCTACCTAATATACTTGGATTTTTAAAAAAATTATGGGATTTGGTATCCTCAAAAAAAAATAAACTAATTTAAATGTATATTTAAGTAAGTAACAAACCTCGAGTTAGTATAAAGTTACTATAAAAAACTATTTTACAGTAACTATTATAGAAACACTCAAGGGGAAAAGTCTTAAATGAGTAAATTTTAAACAAGAGCAGAAAGGAAATTCAGGAAACATTTTCAAAATTTGAATACAATCTCTCCCAATTTAAATCCCCTAATGAACCCCTCTAAGATTAAAATAGAAAACATCTCACCTTTGTATTTATTCCAGAATTCATTCTAAAAAGGAAAATTTAAAAATGCATTAGAGAAAATCGACATTTTACACCAATTACAACCACAAACTAGTAACTCAACCTGAATAGTATACTTTTCCAAACAGAGGTCATTTTCTGGAACAAACTGCTCTAGAACTATGTAATCTAAAAAGGAAGGTTCTTCAGATTTTCTGCATTTGTAAAGTGGTGGCTTTGATCACTTTTTCAGAAATACATATTTGTAAAAGAAATGATCATACCCCAACAGCCTAGCATGCATTTTCTTGCTTGCTCACAACAACTGAACATGGCATCTGGGAAATACTCTATAATGTTAAATCTACTTTTCCAGCTTTCATTCTAGCAAACTCACTAATTATATGATCACAATCAAAGTTTTCACATAATTTGCTTCAACTGTAAGTAATCCCAACTTAGACTACTTTTCTCAAACCAAAGAAGTTCCTATATAAGTTTTGCTTGTTTTTCACTCATTTCAATTTGCAGAAAATCTGCTGAGACAACTGAAGCAAAATCTCTAAAGCATTACTTAAATTTAGAAGCAAATCACAAACTTTATGTACCATGTTCAAACACTGTAACACATTCATAATGGAAAATTACTGTAAGTGATTAATATTACAAAATATTTAAATTTTATCATATAATAATTTTTTACCACTCTTAAATCAATACCTATAGCCAAGCTTTTATGTAAAGAATCAGTATCACACTCCACGTGTTATGTCTAGAACTATATATGTATCAATTTAAGCATAATATGAATCGTTTAAAATGACGTTTCCCAGATGCCATGCTCAATTATCTTAAATGCACATCTTTGTTGAATATTGAAAATTTATTTTCAAGTAATTATCAAGAAATGGATTGTACCAAAAACAGTTTGCTCTGTTTGCTACCCCCAAGCCAATTAATGAATGGTTTTTAATTAACATACCTGGATCAGATTCAAAAAAGGATCAGATGCTGGAGAATAAGCATTATGCTACTTGAAAAAAATGATAATTGATAATTAACTTAAAACAGGGCATTAAGAGCCTATATAACATGAAAAAGAAATCTTTAGTCTTTTGTTTTTTTGCTATCGGGGGTAGGTTCCTTGTTAATAATCTTTATCAGATTGAAGAAGTTCCCTTTTAATTGCAGTCTGCTGGTAGGTTTTAATCATAAATGGCTGTTACAATCTGTCAGATGCTTTCTGCACATCAGTTGATATGATTATGTGGATTTTCTTCTTTAAACAGTTAATATGGTGGATCACAGTACTGATTTTCAAATACTGAGCCAGCCTCGTGTGCCCAAGATAAACACACTTGGTCACTGTGTATTCTTTTTTCATACATTGCTCTACTCAACGTGCTAATGATTTATTGAGAATTCTGACGAGAGGATCCTGAGAGAGACTGGTCTATAGCTTGCTTACTTTCCTTATTTTTTTCATTCTCTCTTCCTCCCTCCCTCCCTCTTCTGTCCCTGTGGGTTGTGGGATCAGGGTAATGGTGGTCTAAAACAAATTAACAAGCGTCCCCTCTTCTTTTCTAGAAGAGATTATACAGAACTGGTGTTACTTCTTCAAACGTCTGATAAAATTCACCAGTGACACCATCTGGACTTGGACATTTCTTTTTCAGTAGGTTCTTAACTAAGAAGTTGAATTTGCAAATACCTCCTTCACACTGTGCGTTTTCATAGTTTGTGGTTTTGAGGAATTGGTCCATTTCATCCAAATTGTCCAAATTTCATCCAAATTTGTGTGTGTTGTGTGCAGCATTCTCTTATTACCCTTTTTTAGCACGTGCAGGATCTGTACTAACATTTTCTCTTTCATTCCTCATATAGTGTATGTGTTCTTTTTTGTCATATTAAATCTTATTGGTTTTATTGATTTTTCTCTATTATTTCATGCCTTCAATTTTATTGATTTCTCTTCTTTAGGGTTTATTTTGCCCCCTTTTTGATGCCTTAAAGTGGAAGCTAAGATGATCAATTTGAGATCTTTCTTCTTTTCCAGTAAAAGTGTCTAGTGCTATCATCCCTCTGTAAGCACTGTTTAGCTGCAGCCCACAGGTTTTGTACGTTGTATACTCATTTTTGTTCAGTTGGAAGGATCTTCTAGCTTCCCGTGAGGCTTCTTCTTTGGCACATGGATTATTCAGAAGTGTGCTAATTTCCACATACTTGGAAACTTTCCTGTCATTGATTTCTGGTTGATTCCAGTATGGTCAGATAACGTATTTTGTACGACTTTAATCTTTAAAATCTGTTAAGGTGTGTTTTATAATACAGAATGTGGTCTATTTTGTGGAACGTTCCATGGGTGCTTGGAAATAAATTACATTCTGCTGCTGTTGAGACTCGTATAAATTCAGTTAGATTCAGGTCAAGTGGTGTCTGGAGAACTGAAAGAGAAAAACATGGTAACCTCACAGCCAGTTACACAGGACTCTGAATTGGTTTTCTCCTGCAATACACTGCTGCTAGCTGCTTTTCAGGTTCCTCAGACCACTGCCCCATGCTCCCTACCCCAGCGCTGCAGCTGCAGTCGGTGGAAGAAACAGGGTGGAGTCCGCTTCCCCTGTACAACCAGAACCAGAACTTGCTGATAACCTAGATCCAGGACTCCTTCTCTGGAGAGGCTCTTAAAAGATACCCCAGAAGAAACACATGTTCTGTGTTTTCATAAGAGCAACGTTAAGAATAACCTATATGGGAAAACTGTGGAAAGAGTAAATGCACCCATACAATAAAATACAATTTCGTTCTTTAAACTTACAAGTATGGTAGCTGCGAGGTAATGAAGAGTGGGAAATGATGCTGAGGAAAAGGCAGAACGTGAACTTGGACGACTGGCATTACAATTATTTTTGTTATTAAAAAACTGTATGTGTGTGTAAATTAAAGGAAACTTTAAAAATAAAAAGTTCTTGAAATTATGAATTTTTTTTCTAAAGAGATAAATTGTTTATCTGGTAACAAGGAGTAAAAATGCACTCTTAACTCCCCTCTCGCTTCTGGTGGCTGAAATGAGCCACGGTAGTCAAGTGGGTCCCCACACAAGAGCTCCCTTGCGGACCTTGATCTTTAGCAGAAATGCAAAGACGTCTGAGTCACACAACTTCACAATTATTATTTTCTAGAAAGAGATGCCAACTGTCGTGCTGTTCAGCGTGTCGGGGCTGCCACCTTATCGTCACCCTCAGGTTTCACCTTTCAGGCAGGAAGCAGAGCACGTCCTTGACGGTTCTGGATCTGTGAGGAGCGAGCTGATGAGCTGCCGACCTCACCACAGCCACGGCCACAGCCAGCTCCGGAGCAGCCAGGCCCAGGGCGGTTTTCACACACGAACATCATCCGTGCTGGCAGCTCTGGCCGGCTCTTTAAAAACCCGCCTCCTGCTGAATGGGGGTATTTAACTCAGTGCAGGCGCTGCACACTTCCTTCCTCAGGACAAACTGCTCAGGGAGACCCAGCGTGGTCTGCCTGGCCCAAGAGTGGGTGATCACAAATGAACGAGCGTGGGGCTGCTGTGAGGCGCTGTAAGGAGCTCCCTGGCAAGCTGATCAAGAAGCCTGTCTGTGGGGGGTATTCAAAAGCTTCTGCCACACAGATATGCTCTGTACCTTTTTTCAGTTTCTTCAGTTTTGAAGAGATTAGTTTCTGGCAGCTTTGCTCCCAGTCTTTCTTAGGCTCTTGTACCATGCTGATTTCCCAGAAGGGTGCGGTGACATCGATCTCACGGGTCTGGCCTGCTGGGCCATCTGGGTGGAGGGTGATCTTGTAACTGCCTGCAACACGGTTCACCATCCCTGATGTAATAGCCCCGATTTCATGAGCTCGTGATTGTGGACACAGACCATGTAAAATTCAGGTGGTGAATTCAAGCCAAATCATCTGGAACTGGCATCCATTACACATGGGTCACTGCCACCAATTACCAGTGTCTTACAGCAGCATTCTGGAGCAACTCTTACACATCAGATCGTGTCCAGCTTGTGGGAGTTGATGGAAAGCTTGGCTCCTCTTGAAGCGTGTTCACCATGGAAAGTTGAATCTAGGAACCCCAACTCATCCGGGAAACTTTTTATATATGTGATGATCGCGGGGTGGGCGATGCACGTCTTCCTCAGAGTCACTCAGCATCTCCAACGGTACTGCTTCTCCTGGCTCTGGGGACCAAACGAGGATGAGGGGCCACGTGTAAGCAGTGTGATTCTCTGGAGAGTGCCGCTCAGCTTGCCCTTCTCGGCTTTCCCAGGACTCTCCGGAACTCCACGTACGTCCCCCCAAGGCAGCCTGCCGCAGACATGAGCGACTTAGAGAGTCTCGGATTGGCCGTGACTTGCACCTTGGCTTGTCCTCTGGGGGCACAGAAGATGAGCTTCCCACAGGAGCTCTGCTGGCGAGAACCCCACCGCCCACCTTTAGGGTGAGCTGGTCCGGTGGTGTTCGGGCTGCAGCGAGTGGGCAGGGGACTGCACGAGCCTGTGAGGCCGGGGCCCCCAGCGCCCAGTCTGCTGGACGCTCCACTGAGGCCTCGCGGTGCGGACGGGTCCGCTGTCCGCACTCTGCGACGCGGCTGTCTCTCGCGGGCTCCTGCTTGGCCTCCTTCTCCAATACCTTCCCCTCAGCCCTCAGGCACCTTCAGCTCACGCTTGCTCAGTTTCGGTCGACTTCCACCACCGCCCGCGCACCGCAGCCACCTGTTCCCAGAGCCTGACCCAAGACGGCCGAGGCCCCATGACGACTTCCGGGGCAGCGCCCTAGGCCCCGCCTCTTCCGGGGAGGGCTGGGTGCGTCCAGCGCGCAGTGGCTGCTGCTGCGCAAGCGCGACGCACGGCCTCAGGAGGGCGTCCGTCCCGCGCCTGCGCGCGTGCCCTGCGCTCTCAGAGAGCCGGCGTCAAGTACGGCGGCGGCCGAGCGCGCGGCTGAGGACCCTGGGCCGGGTTCCCTGGGCCAAGTGTCTCTGTGCGCGGCCCGGCCTGGGAGGCGCCGGCCCAGGCTGAGAGTACGACTTAGATAAACGTTTTGTGCCCTCACGCTGACCTGACAGAACCTGAGAAGTCCCCGCAGCCCCGTGACTGGCTCCTGGCCGCCCGCCCCGGGAGGCTGGGGCGGGGCGGGGACCCTTACCGTCTTCTCCGTGTCCTCGAAGGCTTCGCGGGCCTCCTCGTAGTTGCAAGTCTCTTCTACGCACTCTCTTTCCAGGTTTCCCTTCTTCATCTCCTCCAGGAACGAGTTCGCCCTCCGGACCCTCTGCAGGACTGTGTGGGCGCGGTCCCGGTCCAGGAACACTGGGGACGGAAGGACGCGGCTCAGGGTTACCTGCCCTGCCCGCTGCTGGCGCAGCCCGGCCGCGGAAGGCCACTCGCCTGGCTCGCGACGCCTCCGTGAGTTACACGTGGGACACCTGTTCTGGACCCCGCGCGTCCTGCCAGCGAGCCACTGACCCCGCACGTTCACACCCAGCTCCGCGCTGGCGGCCCAAACCCTCTCTCTGGAGCTCTGAGTGTTTCCAGCTCCCTGTCACCTCTCCGGGCCACGCCCTCTGTCCTGTGGCTCAGGCTCGACCCCTCTACCATCACCCCTCACCCTGAACCCCACCTGCCCTTCAAGGTCTCAGCTCTAAGGTAAGTGAGTAGTTGTGATGGAGTTTTGCACGATCTACAATAAAAAGTAGGATTTAAATCAAGTCCCAGGACGCACATAAGCATAATAAAAAGTTTCAAAAGATACTGGATTTTTAGAAAATAGTATTTGTTGAAAAATTAACTCCCTGATTCTGTTTTATTTCATTAAAATAAAAAACCCACTGAATTGATTGCATGACTCACAAAGGAGTCACAACCTGTCAATTAAAATGTCTTGGGTCAGAGAATCTCTGGGTCTACCCTACGGTATGTATCTGGCTGAGTCGTCTACACTGCTCTGCCAGAGTCTTCTCTGTCTCTCTCCCACTCCTCTTCCTCTTTACATTGTTGTCGGGAGGCCCTTGGATTCTTTTCCTGGCCCATCTCTGCCTTTTTTATGCTAAAAAATTTAGAGTCTGACCATGAAAAAGATGATTGTCCAAGCTGATATTCCTAGTCCCAGCTTTCACCTTGAACTCTGTTTTCACCTCTCACCACGATGAATGTTTCCCCTCATCTGAGAACTGCAAACTCCCCACGTCTGAAACTGAGAAACAGGACTGCAGAATCAAGCAGTCTCGAGTGGCATATATATCTGGGTCATCTACTGCTGAATACTGGCAGATGGAAATTATGACACCTAACCTTCTCAAGAGTTGTTTTAAAGGGTGTATGAAACCCCCAGTGTTCAGGTGGTACACGCTACATGCTCAGTAAAGCTTAGCTTCATTCCTACCTCATATTCTCTTCCCTTCCAAATCCCGTATTTCTTTTAGCATCATCTGTGTTTTCCCAGCAAAGCCAGGCTCAGACTTGTTATCTGTGGGCCGTTCTCCCATGGCTCCACACATCCGCTCTGCTGACTTTGACCTACAACCCACCCTCTGGGGAGTGGGGAGACCAATCCTTCCCCTACATGTCCCCACCCTCTGCCCCTGCTTTTTTCTCTTCCTCTTTTTCATTCTTCACCTTTTCCTTCTCTCATGTGCCTGGGTCTCCTGACTCCCTTTCACCCAGACGCACGCAGGCCCCAGGTGGCCGCTGCGCTCTCTGTCTGGGCTTTGCTCTGCTTCTCCCCTTCCTGACCTCTATTCTTGGACAGGCCTGGGTCCTGGAAAGCCCAGAGGCCCCCATCTGTCCAGCCTCGAATTGGGCAGCCCCTTCCCCTTGCCAAGACAGCCTGAGGGTGATGGCACTGGCTCTTGTCCCCTCCCCTGCCTTGGAGGCACCTCTCTGCCTGTGACACCCCTCCCCCCGGCCCCGGCTCACTTTGGCAGAGGAGGTGGGCCGTCTCTCTGACTCTCTCTCCCCTCGGTCCCTCTCTCTCCCCCACCTCCGTTTCTGTTCTTGTCTCTCTCTCTCTCTGTCGCTGTTTCTCTGTCTTTCTCTGTCCACGTTTCTGTCTGTCTTTGTGATCTCTGATCTCCCGCCTGACCCTCCCCCCACAGGGAGGCACACCTGGCCCTAAGCTATCCTTGGGCAAAACCGCCAAGTCCAGCGGCTTATGCCAGCCGTCCACCGGGATGGGCACCCACTCTGCACACTGTGGGGGTGCGAGGGCGTCGCCCCCCCATCCTCCTCCCAGGGCCACCCCTGTAGCATGCAGGGTGAGGGGTACGTACCACTGCCCCCCGGTAGCAGCAGGCTGGCCAGGGAGGTGCTGAGCAGGACAAGGCACAGCAGGCCCGCCATACTGTGGCCGAGGACAGTGTCTTCGTCCTTGCTGTGACAGGCCTCGGGACAAGGGTCACTCGCCCTGGCTCGAGGGTGGCTGCTTGTCCTGCTTATCACGGCCTCCTGATTGGAGCCCGGACCTGCTGGGGGCATGGCCACCCAGGCCTGTGTGGCCCTGGGAGCTCTGGGCCCGACCCCTCCTTGTCAGGACCCGTGTGCAGCGGAGCCTGCTGTGGCCACAGGTCGAGAGGGCCTGTGTCAGGAGGAGCTGCTGGATTTGCTTCTCAGCCCCAGGACTAAGCCATGGAGGCACATGAAAGTGTGGACCCAGCTTCCCCCGACCACGTCTTCACCCTGAACACCCTATTGGGGGCTGGGTGGGGGTTGGGGAAATGAACTCTGAAGTCAGAGGCCTCACAGTGAAGTCATTTCTCACCATGTGATGCCAAGTGCAGGTCACTGGGTGAGATCAGAGGCTGTTTCTCTGTCCAGCCCCTACCCCGTGGCCTGGGAGGGTGGGGGGCCAGCACAGCCGTCTCTGCAGAACACGGAGTCTCCCCTGACTGGCCCTCACCCGGGAGGTCCCAGAACTGGGGCCACGTCCTCCTGTGACAAACCACAGGCCCAAGGGAGGCCAGGCCTCCCCAGGGTTGTGCCCTCGGTGGCCAGGCTGGGAGGGGGTTGTGTGTCCCACACCAGGCCCTGGGCTGCTCTCCCAGCCAGGAACCTCTCCGGAGCGTCAGGTGTGGGCCTGAGCTTCCTGGCAGCCTGGGGCTCGGCAGCTGAACCCCAGGCCCTGGAGGAAAAGGCTGGGAACCGCAGGAGAGGCAGGGGCGGTGATGGGAGACTCAAGGATGGAGCCGGCCTGACGCTTCCCCACAGCTCACTGATGCCCGTGGTCACTCGGCTTGCTCCTGCTCTGTCCCCAGCACCTGCGGGGCACCTGGCACACAGTAGGTGCTCAGTGAACACCAGTGGACTGAGCGAGGCAGTGACACCCCTAAACGCTCCTGTTCGGTGCCAGGGCTGGTCAGCAACCTGCAGCTGGTCCCTGGGGCCTGTCTCGCCTGGTACACCGTTCAGCCTGTGGGGAGAGACTGGATTCCGAGTGAGCACCTGGTGGTGACCGGGCAGGAGAGCCGTTGCTGGCCTGCACTGCGCTGACCACGCTTCAAGGCGGGGGAAGTGAGGCAGAGGGTCTGAGTGGGTCTGGAAGGCTACTGGCTTGGCCCCTTCAACTCCACCCTCCCCTTTTCTTCCCAGGAAGAGGACGCCAGCCAGCTTCTGTTTTTGGAAGGACTGAGAGGTTCACTGGGCTCGGCCTCCCAAGCCCTCGGGTGCTGTGGCTGCAGCGTACCCCCACCTCACGAGTGTCTGCAGCCTGAGCTGGTGGGCTGGGGCGTCTGGATGTTCTTCCTGACTGGCCCCCGTTTTCTCGATGAGGACACGAAGGGCAGGGAGGTAAGCACCGCGGCCAAGGGTCAGAGCCAGAGCCAGGCTGAGCCCAGGAGGTCTGCCCAGGGTCAGGGCTCTCATCGTGCGTACTGGTGAGAACCCTGAGAGTCACCGCCGACTGGGGCAGCCGGTCTTTTCTGTGGAGGCCCGGAGTGTGAGTACGTGAGGTCTGCGAGTCAGATGGCCCCTGTCCCAGCACTGAGCGCTGCGGTTGTAAGTGGCCGAGAACGATGAGTGCTGGTGGGGCGTCTGCTCGTAACACTTGGCTCTCAGGCGCGTGGCTTGGGCTCTGCGTTGTTGGGCTCGCGGAGCCCTGGTCGACTGTACGGGAGACACGCTGGACAGTCCAGCAGAGCACGTCTGGCGCCTCGTGGGGCGTCCCAGGCACGGGATAGGAGAGTACCAGGGAGGCAGGCGCCTACCTGTTTGCTCTCCCCGCCGTGGCTGCATTCTGGTGGGATCAGGATCCCCTCGCTGGGCGCTCGTTCTCGTCCTTCCCCACCCGAGGCCTGTGCGCCCCAGGCACCTTAGGGACACGCTGAGGATGTAATTGAGGGGCCCTCCCCGAGCCCACGGAGCTGGCAGTACCTGGGAACCTGCATTTTGTGGGGCGTCCCTCTGCCTCTGTTTGAGGACCGTCATTTACTGGGGCCTTGGTAGGAAGAGGCCCCCGGGACTGGGAGAGTGCAGCCCCATATCCACTGCGAGCTCTGGTGTCTGGAAACAGCCTCACGGGAGGTTTGTTTCTGTGAAGTTGGTAATGTGGAGGAGAGCCCGGCTCGAAGGCAAACCCAGGGTCTCTGTGAAGTGAGTCTGAACCACCTGGGAAGGCAGGGGCCGCCGGAGCGCAGGGCTCGGCCTGTGTGATCAGAGTGCGAGGCCTGCGTTGTGGTGAAGGGTGCTCACCCGGAAGGGACCTGGGAGGACACCCACCGCAGTGAGCGGGCGAGGCCAACAGCCTGTCTGAGCCGGAGGCGAAACGCTGAATGGCACGAGGAAGCGGCTCACGGCGCCGAGGGGGCGGATGCGCACAGCCGCTGTGCCTTGGGAGACGGCCGCTCCCCGGCCGGCCCTGGGCTCCCCCCGCGGCCTGGCCCTGTCTCTCGCCGTCTGTCTCCCTCCCCGAAGGCCTCTCTGGATCTAAGGCTTTTCTTTTCTCTGGTTGTCTCAGAGTCTCCCCCGAGTCTCTCTCTGTCTCCAGCTCTGTCCATCCTCTGTCTGTCTCTGTCTCTGTCTCTCTCTCTCCAGCTCTGTTTCCACCTCCCTCCCCTTCCCCCTCCATGAGAACCACAGGAGAATTTCCGGGCTTTGGTCCTGGGGAAGGGGCGCAGCAGCTTTATTTGCGGAGCAGGGAGCGGGATCCGGGGCTGCGGCTGTGGGGCTAGGCGAGCGGGGCTTGGAGGAGGCCCTCTGAGGGCAGCAGGGAGTCCATGAGCCGGTGGAGCCAGGCCGTGTAGCGGGAGACCCGGGTGTACACCCCGAAGTGACCAGCGGCCGCACAGCCCTCACCCCAGCTGACAAGGCCCGTCAGGTACCACGTGCCCCGGAAGTGGGTGGCGTGCGGGCCCCCGCTGTCCCCTTTGCAGGCGTCCTTGCTGCCGTCCAGGTAGCCGGCGCAGAACATGTTGTCCGTGAGGGCAGGCGACCCCGGCCTCAGGCGCGACTGCTCCAGGCAGTCCTGGGTCAGGAGCCGGGGCACCTGGATGGCCATGAGCACGCGTGCCGTGGCCCCGCGGTCCAGGAGCTGGCCCCAGCCGCTGACGGCCGAGAAGCGGACGAAGGCCAGCGTCCGCTCGGAGAAGGTCTTCTCGGGCAGGCAGAGGGGCACCACGTGGTCGCTGAGGGCCACAGGCCGCTCCAGGCGGAGCAGGGCCAGGTCGTGGTCTGTCTTGCCCGGTACGTACGTGTCGGGGACGATGATTTGAGCGATCTTCCGCTCCTGCTCCTCGCCCTCACGCTGGCCAAGGTCGTGCTCGCCTGCGGGGAGACCGCCCGCTTGGGCCCCTTCTTTGGGGTGGGAGAGCCCTGCGTCCCACCCCAGGCTGCTAGTGGGTCAGCAAGGGTGTGAGTCAGGGGTGGGGAGTAGTGGAATCTGGAACCTGGGGGGCATGTGAGGGGGTGTCGGCCAGGCAGCTGAGGGGGGAGGGGGGGCCTGGTCCCCTGCTTCTTCCAGACCTGCCTGGCCCCCCTGGGGTCCTTGTCATCCCGTAAACCCACCAGCCAGAGGCCCAGGCAGTGCAGCCCTGGCTGGGGCACCCCCGGGGCTCTGGGCCCAAGCGAGACAGGAACAGCAGTCACCCATGACTTGGTTTGCAGGGAGAGAGCTGAGGGCAGCGGCTGTAGCGGGGCCCTGTGGGTGCTGGGATTGCTCCTGGTGGCGGAAGTTGGTGGTTCGAAGCCCTGAGTAATTGTCATTCAAGAACCGTCTCCTGTCAGAAAGAGGTAACCCCAAAACCTACCGAGCACCACTGTCAAGTTCCTCCAGTTCCGGATCCGGTCGAAGCAGTGGGCGGCAGAGACCACCCAGGTGACATCGAGCAGGGCTCCCCCGCACAGCAGTGCCCCGTTCAGCTTCAGCAGGGCCTGGCGGACGGTGGAAGGTCACGTTACCACCACCACTTCCTCGGGGACTCCCCTTTCCCGTGCACCCTCCAGGGGTGGGGGCTCTGTCCAGCTAAGGGAGCGGAAGGCTGGTGGACGATGGAAATGCTGGGCTGGACATGCGGTCACCCGGGCTTGGATGGCCAGGCGCAGCTGGAGCCTCACCTGCCAGGGACACTCCCCTTTGGGGCAGACCTTGCCCCCCACAATTCTTCCTTGGGGGTTGCTGTTGTTTCTTTTCTCCAGAACAGGTATTTTCCCACATGGATATTCAACTGTGTGAAACAAAAGTCAGCAAGACGGCGTGGGTGGCGACTGGCCCCAGAGGGGGCTGTGTCGCTGCTCCTGCCGCGGCCGTGGGCAGGCCCTGGGGTGCTGCCTGGCGAGCAGCAGCAGAGGGGCTGGTTTGGCAGGAACAGAGGTCCCCTTCCTGAAACTGGGTCCTGCTCCTCCTTCTGGGGAGACGTGCCACCTCTGTGTCACTAAGTGTGTAAGGGATGTTGTGTGAGGCGACCGGCATTCAGACCATCGTGCTGCTCTCTGACCCGCTGTTAGTTTCCCTCCTGCTCCAAGAAAGCCCCTGGGCCGGAAAAGAAAGCATTTCGGGGCAGCAACTGAATTTCAGGCCTTTAGACAAGGCTGGGTACCCCACCTCTGGGGAGACACAGAGCTGAGGGGACACAGAGCTGGGGGGACACAGAGCTGGGGGCCCCAGCCTCCGGGCTGCAGCCCTTTTCATTTGAGGTTGGTTTGGAGGAATTTTCCATTTTCATAAAAGCACTTGCCTTTGACAAGATGTGGAATCCAGACTCGTGCTGTGGTCAGCAGACACTGGGTATGGTGATCTAGCGCCTGGCGTGGGAGTGGAGGTGGGCTGGCAGAGAGCTGCCCGGACGGGCAGGGGCCCGGCGCACCCCGGAGGCCGCTCCCTGGGCTCTGCCCTGCGCACTGCTGCCCTCCCTGCTCTCGGGGTTGGGGTGGGGCAGCCGCCTCCACCTGGGCCTCTCTCCCCACCTCCCAGAGCACACGGTGCCGGCGCCTGGGGATGCTCAGTGATGCCATGTCTCCCTCCCCATCTGGCCAATGAGGGGACGTGTGGCAGGGCAGGACGATCAGAAATGGAAGTGCACACACCGCCCTAGGGCCTGGTTCCCGAGGACACGTTACCTGTGGGCACGCAGGACACCCCGTCCTCCTGGAGTGCGTAGCCCTTGTGGCACCAGCAGGAACGCCCAGCCTCTGCGTGGTCAGTGCAGTACTGCTCGCAGCCCCCGTTGTCATTTGTGCAGATCAGCTGGCTCTTCTGGTCTGAGGATGGAGGGGACAGCTGAGGGGGCCTCCGCCAGTCAGGGCAAGCCAGCCTGGTGGCCACCCTTCCCTGGGTGGGGGCAGTGTCCTGTACAAAGGTGGCACTGAGCTGCCAGCTCCAGAGATGGCCTGGCACTGCCTGCTCTGTGGATTGACCCAGAATGTCCAGACCTGGGGTTTGGGGCTCCCACACCTGCACAGCTTGCTGGCTGAACTTGGTGGAACTGTCACATTTGGCAGGTGGACCGCATATATGGTTTGTAACAGCACGTGGGGAGGTGGAGCTCCCCAACTGCCTGGGCCATGGGATGTGTGGACACCACAGAGGTGTAAGGACTCACCTGGGCTCCAGGGGCATCAGAGTCCCCAGTGCTGGGGGCCCCGAGGGGGTGGGCGGTCAGGTGAGAGAACTAGCACCTTGGACCCCAGGCCCCAGACTCTTAGGGTGGAGGGCCCTTCTGGGTCACCTAGACCACCGGACCTGGCCAAGCCCCGCCCTACCCTGTGCTGACCAGCCGGTGCTGTCAGCCCCCAGGCCCTGTGAAGCCCCAGAGCCCTCACCTGTCTCACAGTTCCGGCCCTCGAAACCCTCGGGACAGAAGCAGACGTAGGACTGAAGCTGGTCCTCGCAGGAGCCCCCGTTCCGGCAGGGACCCGAGGCACACTGGTCCCCGTCTGTGCGGTGGGTCAGGGTCAGTGTGATGGGGGCGGGCTGGCGGGCAGGTGCAGATGGTGCTCCCCTACTCACCGTTGTATGAGATCCAGAACTGCTCCTAGGGGTGGAGAGGCCGCGTGAGACTCGGCCTCCGTGGAGGGAGCCGGCGGCTGGGCTGATGGGGGCTGGGGCCTGGCCCCTGTGCTGGGCTCTGGCAGCCAGACTTCTCTGGAGATGAGATGGGTCCCTCTGGGGAAGCATGTTCCCCCTCCCCCATCACTAAGGCCACCAGAGGTCACACATCTCCTCTCCCAAGTCGGAATACCCAGGTTCCAGCCCCAAGTCCGCCCCCGGGCTGTGAGCTTGGACAAGACACTCCTGCCCCTAGAGCCTCCCCTTCCTCCTCGGATGTCGGCGGCTGTCCAGACGCCGCGGACCCCAGAGAGGTCGAGAAGGAAAGCAGGGGCACTCTGGCCTGCAATAAAAGTGACTCCTGAGGAACGTCTTGGTCAGGTGAACTAAAACTCGCAGGACTGTGAGAATATAGCGAGGTGAGAACCGATGAAAAGGTTTAGAAAAGCCAAGTGAGACACAGCTGAGGGGTGACACCCTCCGTGTTCCTGGGAAGGGTCCTGTCAGCCTCCATCTCCAAAAGCCCTGCTTCCTGCGAGCGTGACAAGTGTGTCCTATGTCAGGTGTGTGTCCTGCAAGTGTGATGTGAGACGTGGTCTTGTCCCACTACCACCTGCCCCCATCCCTGGGGACAGTTCAGAGGATGTGTAAATACGCATCTTTCTGAAAGTGGAGGGAGATGGCCCACCCATGTGGCCCAAGTGCAGGGTAGGAAGCAGTGGTTCCCCAGGTGCTTCCCAACTCAAGTGTCCTGAAGAGGCGCCCACAGTGGGCGCAGCAGTGAGAGGCCTGGCCAGTGTCTCCAGTGCAGCCCCTCTGCGAGGCACGGACGGCTGGGGGAACTTCCTTGGGGACCCATCAGACTATATTTCTGATGCAGAAATGAGGATGTGTGCGTGCTGGAGCTGCCTGTGTGTGGAGCGTGCACACGGACACAAGCCCCTGCAGACTCACACTGACCACATACCCTACCACGCAGAGGGCGCCCTGTGGGGCAGGCTCACCGTCCTCTCCAGGTTTTTGAAGATCTCCCTGGCTTCCTCGAAGGAGCACAGCTCCTCCCTGCACTCTCTCTCCAGGGAGCCCGGCCACAGCTCCTCCAGGAGCGAGTTGGCACGCCTCTGTCTGTGCAGGATGCTGTGGGCTTGCTCCTGGGTGATGAAGACTGAGAAACGGGCCCCATAAGACGTTGGCCACCCGCACGCACCCTGTCCTGCCCAGTGTTAATGGGAGTCACAGGGTTCCTGTCTGAGAGCCTGGCTGGACTCGAAATAGGAGAGCTTTCTCAGGGCTGCCAGTAGGCAACGCTGCAGAAGCTTCGTGTGCGAGGATCAGGCAATATATGAAGTTTTGACCTGGTCATGTCACTTGCAGGAATTTACCCTAAGGAGCCACTCCAAGGCACACACAAGGGCCCAGCTGCAAGGAGAGCTGTAGGAGATACTAGTCTGGAGCACGCTGATGCCACGCTGTCACAGAGGGTGATGCTTAGGAAGATGTGATATTGATGAAAAAAGGTGACCAAACAGGAAGGACCAGGGGCAGCCCTGGCTTTCTCGAGCAGCAAACCAGGATGGGTGACCCTGTCACTCTTAACTCCCGACTAGTGCTTGGCTGTAGGATTTGGAGGACAACATGAACCGGATTTTAGGGCCCTTGGTTTCCACCCCGGCTGCCACTCGGCCCTTGGGAATCACGATGAGGACACTTAGGGAGCTCTCCCTGAGTCCCCAGTCAGGCCTCCCAGCGCCCACAAGGGGCGCAGTCACAGCCCTGGTGGCAGAGCCGAGCAGCCCAGCGTCCCCACACTGTCCCTGGCGCCAGCTGACCAAGAGGCTGAGAGACCAGAGCGAGAGGGAGGCACCTCTGAGCCCCAGGTTCTGTGTGCTGGTCCAGCTGCCTGGGTGGGGCCCCACGGTGGCTGGAAAAGCGCCCCCCGCCCCAGGCTCCCCGAAGTCTGGAAAACAGTCCCACCGAAGCCTTTACTCTGAGTGCCTGGGCACTGTCTACTTTTTGGAAAGAAAGATCACAGCTGAGCGGCCGGCAAACTCTCCAGGTGACCAGATGTGACAGCTGTGTGGGCCAGGTTGGGGGGACCTGGCTGCCTGCCTCTGGGTTGGGAAGCCTCTTCCACCTACCTGCCGCCAGAGACCCCTGCAGGCTGAGCAGAAGGCCGAAGAGGGCCAGCCCCCGGTGCTGGGAGGCCATGGTGAGGCCCTTGGTGTCGGCTGGGCTGCTGACACGGGGCGGGAGCGGGGCAAAGTTCTCAGAGCTGAGGGGGTGGGGGAGGAGGCCTCACCTCCCAACACGCGGTGTGGGATCCCCGCACCAGGTGCGGAGCTGGATGGGGGTTGGGGACAGAAGGACGGATGGGGCTGCATCTGGCACGTGCACTCAGATGCAGCCTCAGGCTTAGGAATGCAGGTTAGGAGACAGGATTAAACAGATGAAAAGCCAGACCCCACAGCGATGATACCAGGGGCCGGGGAGCAGGTTGGGTGTGAGTGTAAGTATCCTGGAGAGAGCCACAAGGGAGATGTATTCGGGCCCTTCCCGGCCAGAGGCCTGGAGCACCAAGGGGAGGGGCGTGTGCCCCCACCCAGGCTCTGTCTCAGTCCCCGGTCACCCAGGTCTTGTTCCCCATGCCCTCCGGGCCCAGGCCACTGTCCTGGGCTGTTGGCCATGAAAAGGTTTCTCTGGATGCTGGACTTTCAGCTGAAACTGGGACATCCTGGGCATACTGGGACAGTTGGTTACCATGCAAGGCTCATGGGGGCAGCCACCCTGGGGAAGTAACTTCTTTTCTGTGAATAGTGGAGGCCGAGGACAGCAGCTCTGCATGTTTCTCTTTGGAGGTGGGTGACGAGGCCCACCTGCTGCCGGCGGCTCCTGGCTACTCCCTAAATGGAAGAGTTAGTCCTTAGAGGACGTGTTTTATTGCTCACCTCTGGAATTTCTAATTGTTACTATCAACAGTTGCTTCAGTGTTTAGGAATTTAATTATACAGGAGTTTATTCATGTGGGAGAGGGGGAGGGGAGGAGGGACTGTCACAGCCTTCATGGTGACTCCTGGGCAGTGGGTACAGTGGCTCTGGAGTCAGCCAACTTGGTGGGTGGTGGGAGTCCTGGCTCCGTTTTCTCCCGGCTTGGGGAGGTGGGGGCCATTCCTTTGAGCCTCACTTTCCTAACGGGGCAGCAGGGCGGGCGGCTCCTGCTGAGAGCCTGGTGGCCCGTGGTGTCCCATGAGGTCCAGCAGAACTGCCCTGGTTGCTGGGTGCGGCCAGGCCCAGGGGTTCCTCCCACCCAGGGCCCGCCTGCCTTCTCAGACTGTGCTTTGTGCCTTCACTTTTCCACTCTTAGTTGGATAGACATTATAAATCGGTATTGAGTAAAAATTGACTTTTCCCTGCATCTGTGGGGCTAGTCTTTCCCTCTCTGTTTAGTTTGTTACTATGGCAAATTCTAGCAATAATTTCCTGATATCACACCATCCTTGAATTCCTGGGACAAACTTCCTTGGTTAGAACATATTACTTCTGTTTACAACATACAGTTGGATTTTATTTGATTATACTTCATTTGTAATTGTTGCATTTATGTTCATAACTTTATTTCTTCTTGTATCCTTTTTGTCAGGTTCAGGTAACTGTTAAACTTACTTAACAGAACTTACTGAGCTGCTTTTCTTCATTTTATAGTCTCTGAAATAGTTTGTATAAATATTTTGTACATTTACCTTAAAAGTATGGCTAAAACTATAAAGCCATCTCAGTCTGGCACCTGTTTGGGGGTAAATTTTCTTCCCCTGCAACTCAATTTCTTCATTACTCATCAACCCAAGTATTTAATTTTTTTTAGAAATTGTTAATTTTAACAACTTGGTTCTTGAAAAAAATTTCCTGTTTTGTCTGTTCTCAAATGTATTGGCAGAAAGCGGTTCATGGTGGTTTCCTTGTTTTAAAACCTCTATTTGTTGTGGAGTTTCTCAGCTTTTCCATAAATTGCTGTATTTTATTAGAATCTTCAAGGAATAAGATTTTTTGTTGTTGATTTGACTTTATTATTTTCTTCTATTATCCTAATTTTTTCTTCATACTTTCTTTGGATTTTAGCTTCTTTAGACAGCTGACATTTCTGTCATCTAAAAATTGAACTCTGTGCTTTTACAGCTGAAGGCCAGCAGCAAGAGCCGCCGACATTTATTCAGACTCCATTGATACAGTGAAGAACGGTGATTTTAAAATTTCATTTACATCAGCAGGTGAAAAAAAAAAAGGAACAGTGACTGAAAATACGAGGTTTTAAAGTGCCTTTATGAGGAAGAGACCACAAAAATGGGGGTGAATCCAGGCTGAGACGTCGGGAACGGTGTCTGAACCACCAATATATTAAGTTATGTGACACGTCGTTTCTCAGATAACTTACACGTGGGAGGAAAGCTGCTGAGCGTGCTGGCTACTTCCTGCAACTCAGAGAGGGCTGGCCCTGCACGCAGACGCGGCTGGGGCTGGGGCGGGGGCTGTAAAGTGACACATTGCCAGCAGCACGGAGGCTATAAATACCCCCCTTACAGCGGGGACATATGTACAGACTTCGATGTATATACACACATATAAAACCCTGCCCCGGCCAGCACAGAAAGAAGGGCCTCCAAAGAACAGAATTCGTTTCTGAAACACAAAAACAGTAAGACAGTTTCTTTCCAGTTTGCCTCGATTTGAATAAAATAAACTGCTCCTGTGCTGGGCGGTTCTCTACAGCACAGGAGGGCAGTTCTGAGACGTGGGGCGGCGGGGAGCCAGGGGAGCGGGGGCTCCGGAGCTCAGACGCTCCCTGGGCTGGGTGACACCTGCAAAAGCTGCATCTTTACATTTTTTTAAAAACAATAAAAACAGCCTAATTCAGTGAAGCGCGTTAAAAAATCGAGTCCCCCATTTTTTTCTGTAGAAAAGGTGGTTAGTGTTTTAAATTACAGTTTAAATTCTCTTTTGAGAGCGAATTGCAGGTGACGGTGAAGGAGCCCCTGGTGTCTGCTTGTGTCTGCAGGACCGCTTCCTGATCCCGTGGCGGGAGGCCCTGCATCCACCTGTGACCCGGTGGGCCTCGCGGAGAGCCGCCAGTGTCCAAGACTGCGCACGTCGCTCAGCGCAGTGTAAACCCCAGTAACAAAACATAGTTTTGTATCAAATACAGTATCAAATTGTCACTTCATGTAAACACAGTGATTCTTGGTAAAGATTAGAGGCCAAAGTAAATTAATGGCCCTAGAATTAATCCCTGCTTAAAAAAACTTGAGAAAGACACACTAGCCCCCGCCCCCAAGCTGTCGGGTCAGCGAGTCGGTCACTCCTTTTGGAAGCAGTTCTGCAGAACGCGCGTTCCTGCACACAGCACCAGACCAGAACGTCAGGGGCCCCAGCGGGGCGGCTGTCCGCGCCGGCCGGCTCCGGGCAAGCCCGGGGGCCGCGCGCTTCCTGCGCCCCGGGGAGGGGTCCTGCGCGGAGGCGGGAGGGCGCGCTCTTCCCGAACCCTCGGTCTGGGCGCCGGGGCGGCACGCCGGTTCCGGGGGCGGCTCCGGGCGTCCCTCGCCAAACTACGCCCAAGCAAAGGGAAACTCAGAGGTCCGCGGGCTGCTGTGGCCGCGGGCGCTCCCCCTGCAGCTCCGGCAGGGGGGCCCCACAGCTCTCGCTGCAGCTGGACGAGGCGCTCAGCAGGCCGGACCCCGCGCTGGACTCTGCGGAGAAGCAGGCGAGAGCGGCTGCGGCTGCGGCGCGGCGCGGCCCCGGCCCCCGGCCCGGTCCAGGGCGCGCCGCCCCCCGTCGCCCCGCCCCGCGCGCGAAGCCCCTCCTCCCTCGCCCCGCCCCGCCCCGCCCCGCCCCGCCCCGCCGCACACCCGCTCCGGCCGAGCCGGCCGGGCGCCCGCCGCGGGGCTTACCTGGGCTGCTCAGGCTCGGGGCGGAGCCGGGCCGGTCGAGGAGCGAGGACAGGCCGCGGGCCGGCACCCAGCCCTCGGCGCCGGAGGTCAGGTTCCGCACATACCTGCAAGGGCGCAGGTCAGGCTGTGTCCGCGAGCTGCGGGGCGGGGCCGCGCGCGTTGCGGGGTGGTCTTACCAGAGGCCCTCGTCGCCCTCCTGCACCAACTCCACTTCGTCCCCGCTTCTCACGGCCAGCGCGTTGGGGCCCCCCTTCTCGTCCGGCCCCGTGACGGTGTACTTCCCGGGGACCTGGGGAGGGGACGGCACAGCGCCTGGCACACAGCCCCTGCCAGCCCGCCCCGCAGCGTCCAGACAGACGGGACGACGACGAGCACCCTGCCATTTGAGGGGCTTCGGTGCGACTATCAGCTTACATTGGGAAGGTCTCCTAGTCCAGGAAGTGCCAGGTCTCACGTGGTGACCACACTAAGAACCTGACCAGCCTGCCTGTGTCCCCACAACATGCGGCTCCTGCACTCCAGAAGCTCCAAACAGCCCCAGGGCCTTGGCACACTCTTCCCTCTTCCTGGATCACTCCTCCCTCCTTGGCCTCTGTCCTCACCCAGCATGTTCTGCCCTTTTCAAGTTTTTTGCCTTATGTGAGGGAAGAGTCTTGTTCACTTTGTCTTCTGTTCTGTCTTAAAGGCCACTCAGTGCCTCACACAGCAGGTGCCCCACGTGTTGTGGATGGAGCTGGGGTGCAGTGTGGACACATGCCTGGGTGCTCCTGGAGCCAGAGAGCCAGGCCAGCGTCCATTGGCTTCACAGAGTGGCCGCACCTTCTCTCGATGCCCTGCACTGGCCCCAGCTGGCCCCGAACTACACCGAGAGCAGAACACAAACCCACCAGGGCCTGCCTGGCCTTCCTGCCCGCCAGCCTAGGTTTCCCCTGCTGAGTACCAACCCCCCCACCCCAGTGCCCTGGCCAGCTCTTCTCGCTGCCGGTCCTCCTCGGCAAAGGCCACCATGGCCACCTGAGACTGTTGCTCCCCTTCCCTGTGTCTGCCCTTCCACCTCTGGGTGCTTTGTTTGCTGTGACATACCAGGTGTGAACCAGGGCTGCACCCAGTGGGCAGCAAGTAACTGTTGGTACAACCCTGACTCTGGTGACTTAACAGGTAAATAGCTTCTCTCTGCTGCTCGTGCTAAAATAGGACTTGGTTGAGAGTGCAAATCCACGCCTCAGACAGAGCAGTTCCCCTAAAAGTGAGATCAAGGTGCACACACGGCTTTAAGAAAGCTCATCTGAAGGGCCAATCAGAGGTGTGCTCTGCTCCTGCCGTGAGGTGGTCCGATGGTGCTAATGGGACAGCCACCGGGGCCCGGCACCTGAAGTCCCTCCCGGCGACCCTGGGCGCCATGGCCCCACGGTGCAGCTCTGGACACCCCTGCCCCCTGCCCTGGGCCCAGCAGTGCCACTGACGGCCAGTGGGAGGCAAGGTTACCAGCTTCCGGAGGCCCACTCCGCCTTCTTCCTCCGCGTCTGAGGAGTTAATGGGCTCCTCCGCGCTGGACCAGCCGTTGTTGTCCTCAGGGGCCTCTGACGGGTGAGACGTTCTGCTCCAGCCTAGCGAGGAACAGGCTCCGTGAGGACCCCCTGAAGGTTGAGCCTCAAGGTCGAGGGTGGCGTATGGAAGTCCCTGCCACCCACAACGTGCCGCTGGGGGAAGTGGTGTGGAGGGACTCGCAGGACACCTGCAGACTTCAGCTTCAGCTGTGCAAACTGCCTAGGGGCCAGGCCAGAGCACCTGCCTCCATCACCAGAGACGAAGCCCAGCCCTCTCTGGACAGTGTACGCGTGACCTGTGGGCTCTGCTGCTTCCTGGGGGAGAACTCCCACCAGGCCCCTGTCTGCTGGTCCCAGGGGGCCTGAGGGCCTCCAACACCCATCTGTGTTGGGCAAACCAAGAGAGCAAGGCGTTTTCAATCAACACCTGCAATGCTCAGCAGCCACTGGCTGGGCCGGAGGACAGTTCCTTACACGACATGACACAGGACTTGCTGAGGGCTCCTGGCCGGCCCAATCCTGGCCCTCGATGGGCTAGGTAGGGACAGCCCTGATGCCAGTCACACATCTGAGCTTCCTTGGGCCGCAGGGTGAGGCTGGGAGGCCAGCCCAGGGTGCCTGGCCCTGGAGGCAGCCTGCACGAGCGCCAGCCACCTCTGCTGGGCCAGCGGACCAGGGAAGGGCTTCGTCTAGGCTTCAGGAGACATGCAACGTCCCTGCACTAGTGTGTCTACTGCCCTGATCCCCAAGAGGCGGCTGCAGGCACACCATGGGGAGGTGGGAGACGGCGAGCCCCCAATTCTGGGCGAACACAGCAGAGGCCAGTAAGGAAGTAAGAGGCCAGAGACACACGCCTGGGGTGCTGGGTCCCGGCCACCACTTGGGGTCAAGTGGCACTTCGACCAGAGGCGAGCGAGTGGACTCGGGAGTCAGCAGACCCTCACACCCAGTTATGAGTGACACTTGGAGTGGCTGGAGGCACGCTTTTCCCTGAGGGTGTGAGGGAACCACAGCAGACAAGCACAGTCGGGGCGCAAAGGGGCAGATGTCCAGCAGGCCAGCTCCCGAGGCCGACCATTCTGAAAAGCCTGTGTGGGAGGGGCATCAGGAAGACGTCTCTGTCTTCACAGGAAAGGGAGCTGGGACCAGGTTCCCTCTGAGCCCACAGAGCCCTGAGCCCCTGTCCGCATCACCGCAGAGGCCAGCAGAGGCCGGCAGAGGCCAGCAGCCCCGCAGGCTCCCCCAAAGCCCCCACGAGCCCCTGCTCCAGGCCCAGCGCCCAGGGAGGGGTGGTGTCTGTGCAGGAAGCAGGGACTGCAGGCTTCCAGCCACAAATCACCCACCTCTCCTGCTTCGGGCACATGGGCAGCGGCCAGCATGGGAAGTGCAGATGGACACTGGTGGGGGTCACCAGGAGTCCCGACGCTGGGCAGCTGGCCATACACGCCTACCCCTCCAGCCCACACTGATGGACGGGGCTTCTGGCCACAAAGAACGTAGGGCTGAAGGAGGACAGTGAGGACAGAAAGGTGAAGGCTGTCCCCTGGGCAGAGAGGCAGAGCTGCGTGGTCGCCGGGTCTGCGAACCTGAACCCACAGACAGACAGCTCCGCCCTCTGGCACCTGCGGAGAGCAGGCCTTCCAGCTGCACAGCAGCGTCTGGGCCTGCGGTCACGCCCGTCGGCCGGGGCTTCTGAATGAACCACCCGGGATGGACTGAGTATCCCTGCATCGGCAGAGCGACACCAGAGTGAAGGGAAACGCTGCGACCCACCGCCCGGGCACTGAGCGTGGAACAAGACAACGAAACGTTTGGAAGCACGACAAGCACTCTGGATCACGCCGGGTGCTGGGGGTGCTGCGAGAGGACGTGAGGCCACGGTGACCCTGAATTTGGTCTGTTTCCTGTAGAGCAGGCATGAACGTCAGTGCTGAAGAGGCTGTCCAGGAAGCAAGCACTTGGCACCAGCCAGCAAGGCCTGTAGCTCCCTGTCACCGCTGTGGCCAGGAGTGACGGAGCAGGAGGGGAGGCCTGGCACCGAGCCCGGGCTCAGGGCTGACACTCTTCACTGCGAGGCCGCCGCAGGTGAGGAGAGGAGCAGGCAGAGGTGACGCCACCGGGCTCAACGGCGTCAGAAGCAGTGTCTGAGCCGCGTGGCCCTGGGCAGCTTCCTACACAAGGAGTCAGCAGAGCAGTGCCCAGATGACCAAAGCCAGCCCCTCCCAGGAGACCACCAAGGGGCAGGGACCCTTCCCCGCAGCTTGGGGGCCTCCGCAGGGTGGAGGGCAGGGCTGGAGGAGGCGGTCGCAGCCCCGGCCTCTGAGCTCTCCCACCTGGGGTCGCGAGAGGGTGCAGCCTGGGTCCCCGGAGTGCAGACTGAGGCCAGGGTGGCTACGGTGACCTCTGGGTGGCCTCCAGGTGTGCGTGTGGGGATTTGGTTCAGCCTGTACCCCTTGGGAACCTTCATGTTGTTTGGGGAACTCAGGAAGGTTCAGAGTGAAATTCTCTCTGTGATTTTCAGACCCTCAGTCTGGGCCGGGGGGGGGGGGTCATTGCCCTCAGACCATGAGTGGCAAGAGAGGTGAAGGCCCGAGGTCCAGTAGGAGAGCCTGACCCCATCTGCCTGTACCGCTGGGGTCTCTCAGGAAACGACAGATGGGATGGGACCTGTCGGCTGCCGCATTCTGTGTTTCCACAGAAGCTTCGGGACAAATGGTGAAGCAGGATGGCCAGGGACGGGGAGCCCTGAAGCCTACGTGGCCAAGCACCAGCCAGGTGTCAGAGCCTTGTTCTGCAGGCTCTGGGCAGAGCCGGTCAGAGGAGTGATGTCATCATGGCATCGGTCACCAGAGCATCAGTGCAAAGAGCATTTGCCCCTGGCTCGGAGAGACCTACTTCGTTGTGATCTCAGATGACATGTGACAGCAAGACAGTGTCCCTAACCGGACGGGGAGGTGGACGTCGGGCTGGGCCACTCTACCTCGTGAACCAAAAGGCGTTGGGTCGCTCTTTACTTGGTGCCGCTTAGCTTTTTTGTCGGGACTGGGAGGAGAAGCTGCAGGAGGAGGCAGAGGCAGAAACAACAGGAGAGTGAGGAGCACGCAGACCACCCGCGAGGCGCGAAAACACCGAGTTCACGCTGGGATGGACACGGGGCGAGCAGGCTCGCTGTCACTGACGCAAGAAGCAGCTTCTGGGGAGCAAACGAAGCCGCCAGGGGCCCAGAGGGGGCAGGAGGGCCCAGGAGAGCGTGAGGAGCTGCAGGGCTCACGCTGGCCCGGGTGCGTCTTTCAGGTGTGCTTGCCGGGCTCTTCGTGGAGCATGCACGTGACTCTCCACACCCGGCCAGGGGTGTGGCACCTGCACTTGTCTTTTTTTTTTTTTTTTTTTTTAGTTTGAGGCTAAAAGTATTTTATAAGTTGGAAAAAAAAAACTCCAAGTTTTTGGACCAGTGAGAAGGACCCTAGGCGGGACGCGCGTCCAGTACTCGCGGGAGCCCTCTCACAGTCGCCTGGGCGTCAGGTCTCGCCTCGTGCGCGGCTGCGCCGTGTCTCCCCTGCACACTCGCCGCCCAGGAGCACGGCGGGGCAGTCGGGGCGGCGGGCCTGAAACGCCAGGGGCGGGGCTGGCACTTAGCGCTATGGCAGGGACGGTAACGGCCATGGGCCGGCAGGAAAAAGCCAGAGAGGGAGGGCGTGGGGAGGAGTTGGACCGAAAAAGCAAGAGACAACTTCAGTCTCCTCCAGTTTCTGGGCAGGCCTTCGGTGGAAGAGCTCGCCTCCACTTTGCCAAAGAAACAGCCCAGAAAAGAGCTCTGGCTGCACGTGTAACAGACACAGCGGCGAATGGAAAAGGGTGAGTCAATGGGAAATGCTTCCGTGGCAATGGCGGAGGCGGACGGCCCCGAGATGTCCACACGAACGACCACGGCACAAATGGATGACAGACAGGCTGGGGCGGGGCAGGCGCAGCGCCGGCCCTGCCTTTACCTTTCTGCCCTTTCAGGGCAGTGAAGCCCTGCAGGGGGAAGCGCTTTCTCGCCAGCGCAGCGCTTTCTGACGCAGAGCTGGTGACCGCGCCGTCTAGAGGAAGAGAGGGACAGTGCAGGGCGGCTCTGCGGGCACGGCCTCCGCGCTCCTCTTGGGCGGCTGGGACCCGCACTCCGCCAGCCTCGCCGAGCGGCAGGAGGCTGCGCGTCCCGGCACGGGCGGCCCGGCCCCAACACCCACCTCTGCCCTTGTCCGGGGGCCTCGGCAACGATGTGGAGCTCACATATCCCTCCAGGCTGAGCGGGTCTGTTTTCCTTTCTTCCAACTTTTTGATGTTTCTCGTGTTCCCTTTCAAGGGGCTGAGGACATCGGACACGTCAAGAAAGAAAGAGAGTGTCGCCCAATTAGTTGTCAAAGCTCCGAGGATGAGGGGTGGAGACCCCCGAGCTCCTCCCCAGGCCCGACGGCCGCGCGTCTCCCGCTGCACAGCTGCCACGGCCACATGCGTCCAGATTGAGCAGCGGAGCCAGGTGAGAGCAAAACCCGCCTTCCGAGCTGCTATGTGGGAGGCGGCTTTGTGGGCCCCTCTCCTCCCTCCCTGTCCTTCTTCCTTTAAACCTGTTGCTTTGCGGTTTATTTATTCAGACTGTATCCTGTTCCATGAATGACTAGAGGCAGCACATGTGAGGAAAAGGTAAAAAGCAAGTGAATGAATGAAATAACAAAGGAAAAACAAGAGCAGAAAAGGTGCAACGATGCCGATGTGAGACTCGCCCCCGCGTCTGCGAGCTGGGTGCCTTGGGAGCAGCTCTGGCTCCTTGCACCCCAGGGCCCCTGTCTGCTGGGGGCGCGACCAGCACTGAGATGCTGGTGCTCGACCGCTTTCAGGACAGCCACACGCACACGCGGTCACAGCAGGAACTGCACCACAGACGGAAGCCACCAGAGATGTGGGGGCCGCTCTCCACCTGGGACAGGGACCAGGCACACAGGCCTTGAAGCTGACCTGCTGGGACTGGCCACCAGCATGTAGGTCCAGGGATGCACGCAGGGGCCTCTGGGCAAACTCAGAGTGATCCTGATGACCAGGGGACTCTGGTGACGGGGCCATGTGGACTCGGTGGCCCGAGCTAATTCCCACGGTGACCCCCCAACGCGGTGGTGGCCAGGTCCTCACCTGGTGTTGGCAGGCGCAGGCAGCGGCAGGCTATGGGACTGCTCCAGGGCTCTGTGCTGGCTGGCCTCTGCGGGGACAGAAGCCCAGCGCGGCTCAGGAACTCAAAGCAAATGGAGCTCCTTCTGCTCCAGTTGCTGCGGTGTCTCAGAGGGTAAGAATTTTGAGGCTGCTTTGAACGCATGGAAAGGGCCCCTAGGGCAACAGGACAGAAGGCACCGGGAGGAAACCGCACCTCGACACGCCTGCAGCTGGCTGGTCAGCACCTTGCGGATCTCGCTCACCCACGCGGCCTTGATTTCGGGAGTCGGTGCCTGTGCCCCAGAGGCAATGCCGGGAGGTGAGTGCTCCTGTCCCCCGAGGACACACTTTGCGGGCTCACCCGGGAGACGGCCCCACGCGCCGGGCCTACCTGTACGATGTAAACCTCCTCCCGGGCGTTGTACCAGATCTCAAACTTCCGCGTGTCCCCTTTCACATTCTCCGTGATGCCAACGGCTGTCATCTGGGAGGGCAGCGTGGGGGAGGGCGTGGGCGCGTGGCGAGGGCACTGCCCGCTCCAGAAGGCACCGTGCCATGGCTTGGGGTGGGGGCTAAGGACGCCGGGGGTCCCAGGCCCCGCCCCCAAGGGTACGGCGGGGCGCTGGGCGGCGCGCGGACTCACGTTCAGGGACTGCTTGTAGCTGTAGGACGGGGCCTTCTCGTAGCCCTCCCCGCTCTCCTCCCGCCTCTTGCAGAACAGCACGGCCTTCTCATGCAGGAACAGGTGGCGCTGCATGGGCTTGAACCTGGCCAGGTCCTTCACCTTGGCGTGGCCCTTCTTGTGGTCGGTCCAGACGCTGAAGGAGCCCTGCATCAGCAGCTTCCCCAGGTCGCTCAGGTTCCCCTGGGCGCGGCAAAGGAGGGCGTGAGCCCTCGTGCTGCCGCGCGGAGCCGTGTGGGAGGGCCACGACCCCACACGCGGAAGAAGGCCATCTATGGCTGGGGGTCCTGGGGGCCCTGGGGGAGGAGCGGGAACTGCGGTGTTCAGGGCAGCGAAAGGCTCTGTCACTGCAGTGGTGGACACGCGTCATCCGTCTGTCCAGGCCCACAGAACACACAATGCAGAGTGACCCTGCGTGCGCTGTGGACCCTTCATGCCGTGTTGTGGACGGTGGCCGAGGCCCGGCTCGTGTGGGGCAGGGGCCGTGGGGCCAGCTGTGCGTGTGGGAGCGGCGGTCAACGGGAAAGCCCTGTACTTTCGCCTCAGTTCTGCTGTGAACCTAAAACGGCTCCAGAAACAATGCCCACTGACAGAAAGACCAAACAAACTGAGGACGCACGCTGGGTGGACTCAGAAAGGCCCCATGCGTGCGCCTGACGTGGGCACGCAGAGGATGAGGGAGAAACCCGACTTCCACGCTCACAAGCGGCGCCAGAGAGAACGGATTCAGGGACAGGCCAGGAATGCAGGGTCCTCAGGGCTGTCCGTGCAGGGACGCACCCACCGGGGGGAAGCTGCCTGCAGCCGGCTGGGCAGTCAGAGTCAGGTGGCGGTGGGATTCTGGGTGGTGCGGGTGCACAGCCTGCACCGGTGACGGGGTGGCCTCCGCCCACCCTGCTCAGACGGCATGCCCAGGCTCATGGGCGCCGCTGGCCCTCACCTCGTAGCCAGTGATGGCGATCAAGTGCATGGAGTCGTTCACCGCCTTGAGGATGCCCAGGATGGAGCTCAGCGCCTCCTGCAGGTCCTCGGCCCCCTCGCAGTTCTTGCTGTATTTCAGCATTTCCTGCGGGAGGTTCAACAGCCCATCTGGACACTGAGCCCCACCGCTCCATGAGTGGCCCGTGCTCTGTCTTACAAGCACAGCCCTGAGTGGCCCCGAGCCCGGATCCTTGGGACATGTGTGTGGTTCCCTGTGCAGCTGTCACCGCCAGGGATGGGACCACACACATGCTCCCCAAATGGGGGGCCTGCCTGGCCCACTGGCCTCGCCTTGGAGCAGCTCAGGAAGCCGCCCTCTCCATCCCTGCGGCCCCACACCCTTCCCAGCAGCCTGCGTGGAGGCTGCAAATCGTGAATGTCCCCTGAGCAGGTCATTGGCTGACCTCCGCTGTCCCCTTGCAGCACCTGGTCTGGACGAGCACCCACCTCCTAGTTCCGATCCATTACTCCTTCCCTCCAGACACGACACCCCATTCTCACTTGGGCCTTGGGGAGCTGCCCACGCTGGGCCCCCAGGGCAGTGGGACGCAGGCGGCCCTGCATGTGCTCGTGGGGCAGGGCCGGCCTGCCTGTGTCCCGCTGTGTTCCTGGCCCCTAACGGTGACACCCCACAAAGGAGTGTGAAGAGCCAGGGCCTCGCAGACATCGCGGAGCTCAGGGACTGGCTGGGGCAGCTGCCACTGGGTGGTGCTGGGCGGGCGGCCAGCTGGAGGGGGGCTGCGGGGGGCACCTGGCCAGGCTGGAGGGGGAGGGGCCCCGGGGGCTCCGGCGTCTCACCTTGAGCAGCAGCTGGTACTTGGTGATCCTCTGGACGGGCTTCAGCAGGTAGGAGTCCAGGCTTAGCTTATGGTCCAGCTTCCTCTGACATTCCTGCAACCACCAAGCTCGGGTTTAGACAGTTCCCGCCGTTCCTTGTTAGGGAGTCAACCAGCAAAGGCAGGCCCGCGCTCAGGGGCAGGAAACACACCTGGAAGAACGGGCAGTCGGCGCACTGCCTCCACAGGCTCTCGGAGCGCGGCTTGTTCTGGCAGTACTTCTCGTAGACCTGGAATTCCTCCATCTGCACCGGGATGCGGGCTGCATCACGGGGTGCCCCCGTGTCTGTGCAGGTCTCCGCCCTTCCCAGTCAGCCCCTCCGATGCCCCCACCCCGCGTCTCTGCCTCTGGGCCCAGCCTGGCCTCTCCCTGAGTCAGGGTCAGCCCCCATCTCAGACGCACCCCGCCCGGAAGTTCACATCTCAGGGCTGCCCTCGTCCTGGTCCCTCTTTCACAAAGACCAGCTCCACATGGCTGGGCTGTGCCTCAGGGATAAACGCAGGACCAACACTGACTTTGTAAAGAAAGACTCTGCCGGGCTCAGCTCACACTTCGTGCATCATAACGCTGGTGGGCCTAACAACCCCCCATAAACACTGGCCGCTGCCCACACCGGAGGCCCTGCTCAGCAGGTCCAGGCTGTGACCTGAAAACCTGCACCGCTCCCAGCCTCCCAGGAGGTGCTGATGCTGTGGGAACGGGCCACTTACAACCACTGAGCTACAGTGTGACGACCCGGCAAGTCTCGAACAGCATCAGGGCTGGGGGCGCGCGGGGGAGGGGGCGGATCATTCCTGACGGCCAGTCTGAGCGGGGCACAGGCTCACAGGGACACAAGACCGTGCCCACACCTACTACTTGAGAGCGCCAGTGGCTGTCCAGTGTCGGCCAGACACGGGCGGGACCAGCACGAAACCCACACCAGCCTGCAGGGAAGTCAGCTTCACCCGACACCTGCCGTCAGCACCCGGACACTTTATAGTTCCGGCATCTCTCAAGGGTGCCATTTTATAGCTTTCCTCTTTTTTGAACCAGTGATTGGGTTTTTGATAAAACTCTGCTTTTCCGGCCCTCCCAAAAGCATCAGGTCACCTCAGCCAAACTGGAAACATCTGTACGCATGATTTCGGTGGGTTAGAGAACGACTGTGATAGAATTTAAAGTCACTATTGCTCTAAGCAGTAATTTTAAGCAGCAAGACGCTGCCAAGCCTGCAGCTGAGAGGAACATACCCTTTCCAGAAAGCACCTCCCCACCAGCTCGGGGGAGTCTTTGTAGTTCTCCAGCTCCCTCAGGAATATTCTAGACAAAGAAAGCTTGCGTTAGGTCTCGTGCACAGCACCCAGAGTCAGGCGGCGTCTGCAGCAAGTTATTAGGTGCTATTTTCCAGGCACGTGCCCTGACTCTGCACAGGCCGGGCCCCGTGTGGCTGCGCCATGTCTCTGGTGTTGGCGGTCACGCAGAAGCCACGGGATGCCACAGCAGACAGCCAGAGGGTCTTGAGGCCCTGAGAGCCCAGCCCTCGCATCCCGTGTGCCCAGTGGGTTTTCTGCAGAGGTATCAGGGCCTTGGCTCTGCCCTCAGACCCTCCTCCACGCAGCACTGCCCTGGGCCTGTGGACCGAATTTTCCTGCTTCTGACCTTCGTCTGTTGGGAGAGGAGCTCCCTGGGCTCAGTTCATGATGCTAGCACTGCCCCCTAAGGCTGCCAGGGGCCCAGCACCGAGGATGGGCCGAGACTCCAGACCAGGGCCCAGGATGCTGGGCACCTGCCACCCGCTCGTCCCAGTTCCTAGGGGTGGACTCCAGGCTGGGGTCCAGCTGCAGACCTGCCGCCTCCTTTACAAGCAGGTGCGTGAGGGAGGCTGATGACCGGAAGCAAAAGCCTGTGGTTGGACAGACGCCCCAGAGCCTCCTGGAGTCCAGAGGAGGGTGGGTCGGGTCCCACAGCCGCCGTGCTCTCTTGCCCCGTGGCGCTGGGAGGGGTCTGCCACCAGCTTCCTGGTCTGCTTACCCCCGAGAGGGAGGAGGGCCAGTCCCGACCCCACCCCCTCCCGCAAAGTAGGGCCGGCCCGTTTGTGCATCGGCTTCCTGCAGGCAGAGCCGTGGGTGACCGGAAGGAGTCCCCACCTGTTATGAAAGTGGTAGATTTCTTCCATGTTTCCAAAGAGAATGTCCTTCTTGTTATGAAGGCCGGTCGAGATGAGGTGCGTCATTAGAGGGTTCTCCATCTCGGCGGCGTAGCCCTGCGGGAGAGGACGCGGTCAGCGGGGATCCTGGGCTGCAGCGGACAGACCACCGGCTGTTGGACCACAGCCCCGGCAGCTGGCCTGGCAGTGTGGGTTCCACGTGGCCGCCAGGGGGGGCAGTGATGCTGCCTCCGGTTTTGGGAGGCTGATCCCCTCGAATTCACCCACTGATCACCTGAGGTGACTCTCCGGAGAAGCACCACGAAACACGAGTGAGCTACGAGCAGCACCGGTTTTACCTTGTGGGGGCTCCCTCTGACTCCCCTCTAAACTTTTAATTCAGGCACAATTTCTACGAAGGGGACAAGTACTGGATGCGCACCTTGATGGATTATTTCTGTCTGCATGCCTGCGTCCACCACCCGGGTCACCGGACAGAACATTCCAGCACCTGGAAGCCCCTCTGTCCCTCCCAGGCGTCAGCCCCCTGCCTCAGGGCCAGCTCTGCTTGTCCAGGGCCCCCACCCAGGGAGCCGCACGCACTCCTGTCCGGCCCCCAGTCTGTATCTGTGCCCTAAGGGTCAGGCGTTGCTTCGTGCAGCTGCAAACACTGCACACACTGTCCCAGGGTGACGTGAGGCCACACAGGGTGGGCCGGGCCCCCAGCGCACTCACCTCCAGGACGCACAGCAGCTCCTCCACGTAGACCCGTTCCGTGTCCAGCAGCTCGTTCATCACATGCCTGTGGACAGGGCACCCGCTTTCACAGCTGCAGGGGCAGCTTCCTGGCCTGCCACGCACTCCCAGGAGCCCCGACTCCAGGCCTCCCTGTGCCCCAGGCCCCAGCTCCAAGTCCTCCCACCCTCGTCCCAGCCCTCCTGCCTCCTCCCCTGAGAAGACCTGCCCAGGCACCCGGAGAGCCACCACGTGTGGCACCACCTCCTGCACATGGTGCGTCTGCAGTGATAGCTCGGGGACTGCTCTGCTGTCACGTCTGGGCTCCCAGAGGGCACAGGTTTTACGGCTGAGGATCACCTTCCAACCTCCCCTGACCAAGCTTCCCGTTTTCACACACAGAAAACAGAGCCAAGGGTGTGCCTGTGCTGGGGCCTCAGAGCACAGCCGGGTCTCAGACACATGGGACAACATCAGCAGTGCCCGTGCTCCACACAGGGCAGTGGGAGGCAGGGGCTCGGGAGAGCGGGAGGGAGCATGGGCTCAGGGAGAGGTCCCCGCGGAGGGCCGGGCAGTGTGGGCTCGGGGTCCCTGCAGAGGACCGGGCAGTGTGGACTCAGGGAGAGGTCCCTACGGAGGGCCGGGCACTGTGGGCTCGGGGTCCCCACAGAGGGCCAGGCAGTGTGGGGTGCTCCGAGTACCCTGTGGCACAGGAGGGCACAGGGGATGCAGGCTGCCGTTGTGGCACAGCGCATGGTCCAGGTCAGCTGGAAGGGAGTGACCCGGGAGTGACCGCTGGTCCTGGGAAGGACGTGGGGAGCGCCTTCCTGTCAGGTCCTGAGTTTACACCTCGCAGTTCTTCTATGCGGGGACAGACGCTCTCCCGGCATTTGCAGGGGGTAGGGAGTGGGTGGGACGCCTGAGTAGGTGTGAGGCAGAGCCTCCGCGGGTGGGGCAGGGGAAGAGCCAAGGGGCCGGGATCAAGAGAGAGAAGTGACTTCTGGCAGGTGGAGCTGGGGGGGAGGCTCACGGGCAGAGGGAGGGGCCCGCACCGAGGAGACAGGCTGGAGGGGGCGTGTCTGTGGCCGGGCCTCTGCTGTGGCCTGGGGGTGGTGGCGGGGAGCTGTCACCCCAGTCTCCCCCCAGACTTGGGGAGAGACAACAATCCCCCAGCGCCACCTGAAAGCCAGGGGCGAACGCAGCCTTTCAGAGGAAAACCTCTCTCGGGGTCGCGGGTGTGGACACGGCATGCCACCGGCTTTGCTTCTGCTTCGCGGCCCTGGGGTGAGGCTGGCGGATTCCGCCTGCTTTGGCTCCCTGACTTTCAGACCCTTCCCAAAAGCTGAGATCTGGTTGGGCCACACTGGTGTCCTGACCAGGCTGCCCAGAGGGGACGCTGCCCACCCACCTCCGCAGGATGGCCAGGCTCTCCTCCTCGTCCCCGGTGGAGCTGCCCCGGCCCGGCCGGCCCTCGCTCATCTCGCTCTGGGGAGACAAGAGCACGCAGCTTTCAAACAGCAGAAGGAGCCGCCCAGCGCCCCCTCCCAAGGCCCCAAGCTCCTGTCCAGTCTGGGGCTGACCCGAGGCCCCGCAGGCAGGACGTGGAGGGAAGGCGCAGCTGGGGGGCGGTGGGCGACTGTGCGGTGGCGTCAGCGGCCCTCACCTTGGCCCTGCGGTAGGGCCCCCTCCGGGTTGCGCTGCCGTCGGAGCTGTGGTTCTCAGAGCCTCTCCGGATGCCTGGTTTGGAGACAAGTGGAGGAGGGGTGTGACTGCATCTTCCCGCCGGGAGGCGGGGTGCACCCTGGAGGATCAGCACATTTTTTAACTTTTGGGAGAAAAGCGGTGCGCAGCCAGCAGGATGACAAGGGAGGAAACTGGGGAGACGGGGCCAGGGCCTCAGGAGGCGCCTGGGCCGGCGGGAGTCTGCTTCCCAGCAGGGCTGCAGCTCCTGGCCTGTAGGGGAGGCTCAGTGCCCAGACACCCCAGATGGGCCTCAGAGTAATGTCCCCTTGGGCCCCGCACACTGGGCTCAGGGGCCCTCCCCAGCCCAGCCAACACTGGCCACAGCTGAAGAAAAGGGCAGGTGCTTCCTGGCCACTGGGCAGTGTGTCTGGGGACAGGAGGTGACAGGACGGGCCTCTGGGAAAGGCCGTGGGTTCAGCTCGGCCTTCGAGGAGGGCTGTGCCTGGGGACCGACCGTGGGCCTGGAGGGTGGGGACCAGCCTAGGAGAGGCCCTCAACAGTGGTGGTGGTCCTGGCCTAGCCACTCTGCGGCACCAGCGAGGAGCAGCTTGGACCCGGGGGAATGAACAGGCAGGCCGGTTGCCGATAAAACTTCATCTCCAAAGTGGTCTGGACATAGGATGGCGTTCCCTGGGGCTAAGGGGGCGACAGCAGGTACCTGGGGAGGGGCAGGGAGATTTCGTGAGCGCCTCGGGCCGCGGGGCCACCGGCTGCACGGGCCGCGTCTGCTTGGCCGCCAGCTTCTTCAGGCTCGCCTGTCTCCGGTGGAACATCTCCTCCATGCTCTCCTGCTTCTGGAAAACTTTCTGCACGTGCTCCTGGGGACAGTGTGACGGACTGGCTAGTGGGCGCGGCGTCCAAAAGAGGCTGTGCGCAGACTCGGCCGCAGCTGTGAATGCTGAGATGCGGGGCTGTGCCTCGCCCCTGCCCTGCCCTCTGTGGGTGGGCCCCCCCCAGGCATGAGGGTCCCTGGGCTGAGCAGAGTCCACTGAGGGGCCGCGGGAGGGGTAGTGCACTGGGGGGCGGCCAGTGTCACCAAGCACAGGCCCTCGAGGGGGTGAACACTCGGAGGCCGGAGGGAGGGTGGGAGAATGCTAGGCCAGACGCCCTCCAAGCCACACCCCTCTCAAATGCCAGTGTCCCCTTGGAATAATTAACCCCCACTCTGGGACACCATCGGAGAAACTTGTGGTCAGGCAGGTGAGCGCAGGCGACAGGTTGGGCTCCCCACCCTCAGGTGGGGGGTGAGGACGGGTTCCCTACCCTTAGCTCCGGGGTGAGGATGGGCTCATAGTCCTGGTAGAGTCTACTGAGTTCCCGGATCTTGTTTTCTGCTCCAGTCTCCAGAAACTTCTCGATCTCCTGGAGAGCCGCCTCGGCGCCGTCCTGGGACTGGCACTTGTCCACTGGCTGTGAGGCCAGCAGGTAGATGCCCTCATCACACCACCTCATGGACTGGAGGGAAAGAAGGGCGCATGAGGGCTGCCCTGGCGCCTCGGGCACGGCCCGCGGATGCTGCGTGCGACCCTCTGCGTGGCCGTGTGGCCTAAGTCCCGCCACTACGTCCTGAGGGCTCCCCTGGGGGACGCATGGCCCAAAACCAAGCAAACCGCCCAGGACTGGGCCCATCCACACTGCGGGCAAAGAGCAGTGAACTGGCTGGACGGTCAGTCTCCGGGCCTTTTATAGACGCAGTCAGCTGTGGCCAGTGAGTTTCAGAAATGGCCACTTATGTCACGACAGGACCGTCTGGGCCTCAAGAAAGGCACACAGGAGGCCGTGGGCCGTCTTCCAACCAGTGCCTGAGGTCCAGCCATGGTGGGAGGGGCCCAACGGGACCGGGGTGTGGGGCGGGGCTGGGGGGGGCCTACCGCCTCCAGGAGGCCGTGCAGCTCCAGCGACTGGCTCAGCAGCGCCCTCCTCCGCCCGACGTCTGCCGCAAACTGGTCGCACAGGTGCCCGAGCTCGTGGCACTTGGGGCGGATAGAGTCCACGGCATAATGCTTGTGGCTGATGAGCTGCTCGCCCTCCAGGGACAGGGCACGGGCTCGCCCCACGGCCACCTGCGGCAGTGTCAGACACGCAGCTCACCTGGCGCTCACTGCTGCCTGCTGGGGGTGGGCGTGGTGGGGAGTGGGGGGGCCAGGGGTCTGTGGGGGGGCCAGGTGGCCGTCCCTCCACCTGCCCACGTGGCTCAGGGCCCGGGGCTTCTGGAGACAGTGGGCGCAGTGCTGCCAGGCAGCCCGCCACGCCGGGCCCTTACGCTGGACTTCTCCTCGAAGCTGGCCAGGTCCTTCAGGAGGTGCTCCGCGTGTGCCAGGCTGTTGCCCACGTCAGTGAAGGTGGCTATCTTCTGGGCCAACGCGTCCAAGGCGGCCTTGACCTGAGACAGCAGGGGCGAGAGAGCAGAAGCTCAGAAGAGCCACAGCTGAAGGAGAGGAGGGAGACGCTGTGGACACGGGGTGCAGGGCGGAGGGGACCCGGACCTCCTCTCAGGAGGGCAACAAGAGGGAAATGTCCTCCTTTCAACAGAGCATCCAGGAGAGCCTGCTGCCGACCTCACAGGTGTGGTGCTGCTGAGGGACGCCTCCCCAGTCTCACCACCGCATTCAAGTGGTGGAGGCGCTGTCCGGTGCAATACGGCAGGAAGATTAAAAACATAAACAAAAAGAAACACAGATTGAAAAGGAAGGAATCACGCCGTTCCTGTCTGTACGTGGCCAGATCGTGTCCATGGAGAACCCCCAAAGCTTTACAAAATGACTCCAAGACTGAGTGAGTTCAGCAAAGTTTCAGGAGACAAGGCGAGTGCGCGAGCCTCGGTTGTATGGCAACAGACACGCGGACGCCGAAACTAAGGCTTCAACACCACCCACAATTCTTTAAAAAAGGAAACACACGTGTAGAAGTCAAACAAAATGTACTGAACTGGTGAGAACCACACACGCTGGAGAAAGGAACCCTGACACGTGGGGAGCCGCGTGCGCTCGAGGCGCGGAGACCAGCACAGTCACGGCGCCGACTCTCCCCCGAGGGCGCACCGGCTCCCCACGATCCCTGACAACGCCCCGCAGGGTCTCCCGAAGGCGCAGACAAGATTATTTTAAATTTATATGGACAGACAAAGGAACCAGAATGGCTAAAACCACCGTGAAGAATGAGTGGGAGGGAAGGGGAGGCCACACCTGCAGGAATGGAGACTGTGGGGTATAGATGGACAGGATTCCGACCCGGACCCTGACCCGGACCCGGACAGGGCGTCCAACTGATTTTCGACCAAAGGGGGAAGGAGCCCTGATGGAGGAAAGGCTGTCTTTCAACAAGTGATGCTGGAGGAACTCAACACCTAGAAATTAAAACAAAATGGACCAAATTCTCATACTTCATACAAAAATTAACTTGAAATGGATCATGAGCACGAGTATAAGATTATACACGTCTAAGAAAAAAAACCTTAGGGGAATATATCTGGGATCTGGAATTTAGGATTGACACCACGAGTATGATCCGAAAAGGAAAAACTGATCACTTGGACTTTATCAAGATTAAAAACCCTGCTTTGTGAAAAACCCCGTGAGGAGGGTAAAGAAGGTGACAGCCCAGAAGGAAACGTTCTCAAACCACAAATCTGACAAAGGACAGTATGTACAGCACAGGAAGAACTCTCAAAATGCCAAAACGAAACCAAAGCCACCGGGTCAGAACCGGGGCAGGAACAGAGATGTTCTGGGAAAGGATGTGTGATGAGGACTAAGCCGCGGGGGCATCAACGCCGACACCGTCAGGAAGACGCAGGCTCGAACCACGGGGAGGCGGCAACACGCAGCCCTCGGAAATGTGCGCACAGTGAGGGGTGAACCACACCAAGCGCCGTGAGGCCGCGGGGCAGCTGCATCACTGCGCTGGCAGGGACGTGGAGCGGTACAGCCACCTGGAAACAGCCTGCCGTTTCTTAAAGAGCTAAGCCCAGGAGTGGGGCTCCTGCCTGGGCACTTAGCTCAGAGAAAGGAGAATACGTTCACACAAAACCCAGAGACGCAGGTTTACGACAGCTTCATCTGTAACAGCAAAAACGCGGAAACAGCCCAGACGACCTTCAGCAGGTGAGCGGGCAACCACAAGGTTGTCTACGCCGTGGACCAGTAACTACCCAGCAATAACCAGGACGAACTACGGTCCACGTAACTACCTGGCTGCATCTCCCGGCAGGCCTGCCGAGTGACGAGCTAACCCACCAGGTTACGTGCTGTGTGATTCCATTGAGAGAACATTCTCGAAGCAACGCTGTGGGAATGGAGAGCGGACTAGTGGTCGGCAGGGCTCAGGACGCGGACGGGGTCGGGTGGGGGGAGGCAGGTGTCTATAAAGGGTGGGGACGGGGGTCCTGCGCTGGCTGTGTTGGTGTCGGTCCCGCACAGTGACACTGAGCTAGTTTGGGAAGATGCTGCCATTGGGGGAACTGGGTGAAGGGACAGTGGTCTCTGGATCACTCCTCGTAACTGCACGTGAGCCCACGATTGTCTCTAAGTGAAGAGCCTGGCTGTCTGGAGCGCCTTCCTCGGTCCCACAGAAACGGAGACCAACGACCCTCCACGGGTCCGCGGCGAGCTGCTCACACCGGCCAGGTTCCCGCTCTGCTCGGGGCCCATGGGACCGGTCACCTTGCTGTCCCAGCTGGAGCACGTGCCCCGGCCTTTCAATCCTCAGGGAACGTTTTCCCAAAGAAGTCAGGCCTCTCCGCTGAGGACAGGCTGGAGGGTGGTCCCCCAGGGCTGCTCGCTGCCCCACCCACCGGGTGGCTCCGCGGCCTAGAGTCTGTCACCACCGGTGGGGGGGGCCGGCGGGTGGAGGGGTGGGGGGTTCTCTGCTCCTGGGTGTTCCTGGCTCCCCCGTCTTGACCAGACGTTTCAGGAGGGGAAAGGTGCTGCGGTCCCTTGCACCAGGGCGCGACCACGGGGAGGTCTCAGTGCACGTCTTCGTGTGAACAAATGAGTGACCGGCCGCAAACTGGCTGTTTAACGAGGTGTTTGCTCTGTCCTGTCGCGCTGCCCGCGAGGTGGGCGTACCTCTCACTGTCTATGCCCAGGCCCCGCGCCAGGCCCCCTTGTGGGAGAAGAGAACGCGCAAACGACCACAGGAGCAGCACGGCGCCTCCTGACCAGTTCACAGACCAGGCCAGGGGCGCGCCTGACAACGTGGGAACGCAGCCTTCGTCTGTAGCGGGGCGCTCGCCAGTCACACATTTCCACCCGCCCTGCAGCTCCGCGGGGCTCACTGAGCGCAGCCACCTGGGTACCCAGCCCCGAGGTCTTCCCGGGACCCCTCAGGGGCCCACCTGCAGGCTCCCCCAGCTCTGGGCCACTCACCTCCCGGAAATCCTGCTCAAAATGCCGGAGCTGCAGACACTGCTCGAGTTTCTGCTGATGTTTTGCCCAAAACTCATCAAAGGCGGCCTCGGTTTCATTCAGCTGGGCCAGGAGCCTGGGAGAGAGGACAGGTGGCTGGGCCACGGGAGGGAGCGGCCGCAGGGGCCGTGGAGAACCACCCCTGCCCGCACCCACCGTGCACTCTGCACCGAGCCTTCCCTCCAGGTGGGAGGGGGTGTGTCCGAGGGCTGGAGTGATGGTGGTCTGTCCCCCCCGGGGCCCCTGCCCTCGCCACACGGGGGCACACTCAGTCTCTCAGAGCCGCCTGCTCAGCGAGTTTGTCAATACGTTAAAAGGCTGAGGTGGTAAGGATTTGGGCTCATTATCGACAACTTCAGTTCACGGGGGGACGGAAGCAGAGTGGCCCCACTCGTGCCGCGGACACGGCCCACGGTCACTCCGGCCACAGCGCCACATGCTCCCAGGCCCCAGGCACCCACCTCTGCACGGTGGTCTGACTGTCCAGCTGGTCCTGGTTCAGGCTCTGCTCTGGGCTCTTGGCCAGAGGCTCCCTGAGGCTCTCCAGGACGCTCTGCCCCTCGTCCAGTGCCAGCCTCATGTCCTCCTGCAGGAAGAGCACGGCACCTGGGACCCAGGCCCCGGGGCCCCAGGACTCTGTCCAGGTCAGAGACAGCGCGGGCTCTGTGGGGCACACCCCTCGAGGGCTGCGGTAAGTGGGCACACGGCCGGCCTCAGCACATCTTCCCAGACGCTCTGCTGATGCTGCCTGAGCGCTGGGGAGGAGGCTGGCGCAGGAAGGCGCTCCTCCCACTGCAGTGGGGCAGAGCTAGGGTTACTGGTCTCCCGGGCAGTGGGACAGGAGACAGTGACTGGAAACCAGACCTCCACGTGCCTGCTCTGGTGGCCCATCCCGCTGCCAGGGTCAAAAGGGAGCTTGAAGCTCTCCTGGTGGGGCGGGGGCAGCCCCCAGGGTTGTGGCCTCCATTGACTCAGAGCCCAAAGCACGCAGGCCGGGCCAGACTCGGGAGCACACCCCAGGGACACGTTCATCGGAAGGGGAGATGTGGGCAGTGACGCTCAGCCGTCCCCGCCTACTGGTCCCTGGGGACACAGGGTGGGGGAGGGCAGGGAGGGACATCCTGTCTCCTCTGCCCAGATCCGCAGTAGAAACACCGAGAGGAGAGACCTGCAGCAGGAGAGCGGGGAGCGGGCTCATCCAGACGCACAGGACCCATGTGGGGAGGGCTGAGCTCGCAGCGCCCGCTGCGCTGCTTTGAAGGCGGGTCAGCTCTCACTGCAGACGGCACCCAACTCAGGAGACCCAGAACTCATGCTGGGAGCCCCTCGGCTCTGTGCCCCCACCATCCCGCGCACGGGCGAGGACCTGGGGGCCATGCGCACCTTCGCTCGGTCCCTCTTTTCTGTGTGAGCGAAGAGCACGGAGCTCGTGGACTGGACGTCGTTGGGCAGCTCCGTCTCAGCCAGCTCAGTCCCAAACACCTGCAGCGTCTGTGCCGTCTGCTTAACTGTGAGGGCGAAGCTCTCAATGGCCTCGGGGGGAGGAGGGCACCGTCACAAAGCCGCGTGAGCACCGCGCCCTCTGCAGCCCCACCGCCCTCAGGAGCATGGGCCCAAGCGGCCGGTCCACAGCAGCGGGCCCGGCCCCCGCGTCGCAGCCTCACGGCTCCTTCACAGACAGAGGTTCCCACCGCCAGGGCTCTCTGGCCTCCTGAGAGGCGTGAGTGCCGTGAACCCCGCTGGGCTTCGCTTTCATCTGTCTCTGAGCCCAGAGAAAGCGACTCCCGACTCATGACTCATGTGATTCCTTCAGATGACTTAGGTCCACTGAGACCATCTGCTCGTTCTTGGGGAGAAAACACGGGTTCGTGGGAACAGGCAGCGTCCTAAGGCAAAAGCAACTCTGTCGGGTTGATCAGGGTTACTGAGAACCGGGGGACTCACTGTGCGGTGACACAGCCATCTGGAGTGGCAGTAATCCAGCGTCCCGCCCAAGTCCTCCGTCAGCTGGGACTTGTCGATGTAACCGTGTAATTCAGGTACTGAGCTCAGCATTATGACCTGAGGGAGAGCAAAGCCGCCCATAAGCAGACTGCCGCACAGACGCGGATGAGGGGCAGACGGCGCTGCCCAGCTCCACAGTGTCAGACGGGCCAAGAGCCCCCGTGCCTTCCTGTCCGTGGACGGGCGTGTGAGGACTGGTCTCACCAGACGACAGCATCTGGGGCAAGCAAACCCTGGGCCGCCGACACCAAGCATCTGATGGGCCAGGGGCCCGCGGGCAGTGGACCGTGCAGACACCAAAGCCACCGGGCTGTCCGTGTTCCCGCTGACACCTGGGAGGCTGCTTGGAGGCGGAGGCAGTGGAGGACCCACCGTGGCACAGCAGGCCTTGTGGAGAACAGGTGCCCAGGAACAAGGGTTGTTTCCTATCTTGCTTTTGCCCTGGTGAGGTCATTCTATCCACAAGCCTCGGATAAAGCACAGCCTTTGCTTTGCAAGCTGTCAGGCGCCGCCACGGAGGTCCTGGAGGCACAGCCCTGGGCTACTCGACACCACCTTGTGTTTTATTAAACACTGTGCTGGCTGGGGGCCCAGGGGACATCGGAGGGGAGTCAACCCTGACTGTCACCGCGTGGGGGCGGCTGGAGGAGAGGCGGTGCTGCAAGGTCCCCCCAGCACAGGCCAGCCCCCCGCGGAGGGCACCAGCCCAAGCCGTGCAGGGGCCCCTGCTGTGCGGCCGGCGCCGAGGCTGGATGCCAGTTCTCGGCAGAGACGGCTGTTCTCTCCATGCCGTCCAGGGAGGTTGTTCACCCGGCTCGCCCTGCCCCACGGCCGGCAGGACCAGAGGTGGGCTGGTCCCCAACCCGGGGCTCTGGGGTACTTCCTGCATGGGTCCCGCTGCTCCGTGTCTCCTGAACCATGACAGAAAAGGCCCAGACCCGCCGTTTCTCCTGACATCTTCCGCTCAGCACCGAGGTCGGCACACGGCGCCAGCCTCTCTGAGACGATGCCCTCTGTGACTATGAGGGGTTATCTAGAACCGGCCAGTGCACCAAGGGGCCAGCGCTGAATTCTGTGCTGCTATGTTTGAGGACTCGCGGCTTCGGCCCTGGTGCCGAGTACAGGCTGACCGCACACTGAGGACAGAGACCCCAGCCCAGTTTTCTTGTTTCTTCTGACGAAGGTCCATTGGTTAGCCAGGGTCTCTTGCCAAATGTGGACCAATGTCCCTATCTGACAGGGGCCCGGAAACAGTGCTGCCAGGAGGTGGCTCCACGCAGGGAGGGCGGGGGGATGTCCCACCAGGGAGCACAGACCCCCCACAGCGTCCGCGGTCTCAGGGTCGGACCACCAGCCTCCAGCCGGCATCCTCCACCCCTAGGACATCACCCAGGAGAGGGACTGTCAGAAACCAAGGCTGTTTGATGCTACACAAATGGTAGGGGCACCCATCCCCTGCCAAACCTGGAGCCCAAGGGTTAGGGCTGCTGAGCAGGGCCTGCACACCTGGCCCCCAGCCGGGCAGAGCGCCTCCATCTGTGCCCCGAGAACAAGGGACAACCTCGCGGATGGCGACCCACCCCCGGGATGCTCATACTCCCAGGAGGAGTCCGGTGGTCTTGCTGGAGAGGTTTCAAGGCGCTGGGTGTGGGCCCCTGTGTCCCTGTCCTCTGTTCAATGACCGCATTGCCGGGGAGCCCCCTCCTCACTGCTGAGACCTGGCGTGATGCAGGTTGCCCTCCCCGGGACACAGGCTTCGTGGGGACACAGTTCTTAAGGGACTCTATGCAGGCTCTGCCTTTTACAGGAAGATTGGCAGATGCCGGGGTGCCCCGTGCTGGCCGGAGTAGGGAGGTGAGGCAGGGGCCCCTCTGCGGTCTGGGGGTCACTCACACCCATGAGCCTGGCGCCCCCATCCCCGGGGAAAGCCAGGCCACTCCTCACAGGAGGTGGGCAGAGGGCACTTACCGGTACCTTCATCTTAAAGTCATCTCTGTTGAACCTGAAGGCGAGGTCAGAGAGTGTCCTCTGGAAAAATCCCGTTGGGCGCAGGACAAGGACGAGCTGCAGGTTAGCCGGGAAGGACGCCTGCGGGAAAGCAGGGGCTGCGGCTCCGTCCATGGGCAGCGTGGCCGCGGGCCCGGGTCCCCACCCCCACAGCCGACCACGCGCCCCACGGGGAGCACTCAGCCCCCTGGTCTGACGTTCCTACATGCCAACGTCACACTAAGGTCAAAGCGGAGAGAGACCGTGGACTCTGTCAGAGCATCGCCACGCCCTGAGGAAAAGGGGAAAAGTCACACTCTGGTACAACTGTGTTACGCTGCTTTTCAACTTAAAAGTCAAAAGCTGTTACGGTGGAACGGCGTCTCCCCAAATTCTTACGCTGAAGCAAACCCCAGGGCCTTGGAATGTCTTCAGGGTCTTCACAGGGGTGACCGAGCTAAGACGAGGTGACTGCATCCTTATGGATACAAGGGGACGTGTGGACACAGAAGCACACGGGGTGCCGTGTGAGGACGGAGGCCGACCCAGGTAACACCGCAGCACGCCAGGGGTCTCCAGGAGCCGCTGACACTGGGACAGCACGAGACAGACCCTCCCGCAGGACCTCGGAGCGCCCGCCTGCCACACCTGGATCTCGGACCCTGACCCTGGCTGTGAGAGAGCAGCCTACCGGCCTTCGGTGTTTGCTTGGGCAGCCCAGGAAGCTAAGACACTTGTCAGATGGAAACACGGCCACGTGTGCACACACGTGCTGCCCAGAACACAGGGAACACAGCTCGCCCGCCCCACAGCCCCCGAGACGCGGTTATGTGGGCAGATCCGCGTGCTCACAGAGCTCTGCTTCTGCAGCCTGTGCCCGCCGCCCCCCCGCGGCGTCTCCCGCAGCCAGGACCAGGGAAGCTCTGTGCCGCGGCCTCCCCGTCTGTCAGTGGGAACAGGGTGCCTTCCTCACCGCACGTGCCTGAGGGCTCAGGAGCCAGCCAGGGAGAGGCTGGGCCAGGTGCATGGCGACCCCGGGTCTGGGGCTGGATGCGGCCTCAGCTGAGAGCCAGTCCGTCGCGCGGGCAGAAACACAGAGACAGAGGCCGCAGGAGCTGGGCCGGGTCTGGACGCGGCCCGTCGGCCAGCACTGGCCGGCCCCCCGCGGGGCAGGCGGCACACACAGGAGCCCGCATCCAGGGCCTGGGCTCTCCCCTCCTACCCGGCCGGCCCCAGGCCGGGTCTGCCCTCCCTCTGGAGTCCATCCAGAACCCCCTCCTCTCCTGCCGAGTCCGTTCTCCACGGAAGTGCCGTAACCCCCTGGGGACGTCAGCCAGGTTGCGGCAGCCTCTTGCTCGGAACTCCCAGAGACGCCCCCCACCAACGCTGCAAGCACACCCGGAGCCCAGACCCAGCCGGTGGAGGCCCTTGATCCCAGCGCCACCCTGACGCGGCTCCCACACCCAGCCACCGGCCTGGCACGTCCATGGGTCAGGGAGGCCTTCCAAGTCTGGTCACGGCAGGTCCTCCTTCTGAGGACTCTCGCCTTCCACCCTGGAGCCAGGCATGGTGTGGCCACGGCCGCACAGCCCCGGGCCTCGCCCTCCCACTGTCTCGGGGCGGTTGCTGTCTCCAAATGGGATGTGCGTCTTCAGGCTGGGCCTCGTGGCCTGTTCCCACCACTCCCCCTGCGGCGTCTCCCTCCTGCCCTCATGCTGGGGCCGCCCGTTCTGAGCTCGAGCCACTCTCACCAGGGCCTGTGCGGGTCCTTGCCCCTATCCCGACCTCAGTCCCCTCTGTGGGGTCTTCATCCCACGAGTGAACCACGAGTGAACCACGAGTGCTGTGGACAGAGAAGAGGAGGGGGAAGGCAGGTGCCCGAGAGGGTGGGCTCCAGGTTCCTGTGAGCAAGAAGGCCGTGCAGTCCACCACCACCAGGCCTGAGACTGGCCGCCGCTATTTCAGGAAAACCTCCTTCAGGGTCTCCTGCAGGCGACACCGAGCCACACTTGCCTAACTCTCAGTGCAGTGTTGTCGCCCTGATTCACACCTCACGGCAGTAAGGACTGGTCTGAACTGAGAAGGTGACACTTGTCCTCTCCTGCGACTTCACTGAGATCGACTCAAAGCAGGCGGCAGGAAAACACGTGGTGGGGGGCTCGCCCACCCGTCCCTGGGGGACCTCGCCCTGGAGAAGATGCTCTCTCCCGCCCCCTCTGTTTGGGTCTTTACGTTACAGAGTAACTGTAAGATCCCAGCTGAGAGATGGCTTCCGTGACCCACGTGACGCCGCAGGTCAAATTCGCTCCTGGCTGGAGTCAGCCATCAACACTAAAACCTGGAAGAAGCTCCAAAATAAAACTTAATTTTACAAACAGAGGTAGCTGGATGGAAGATGTGGGATGAAGGCTATACAATGGCGTTGCTTTGCAACTTAATGATCAAGCAATCAGACGATGATTGTAACTGTTTTCTACGCAATTTCAAAGCAACACTGCTTATTTTCTGGGCTGACCTTGGCTGGCTGAGGAACTGACCGTGATGACCACTGAAACGTCATCTGGAGACAGAAAAAGAGGCACAAGCTGGTTTCTGAATGAATATTTGAGACTTACAAAATGGAAAGTCACCACACGCTTCTACAAAACAGCCAAGGGAGCGAGTGCTCTGGGGAACCCTGGTGATCTGGGGAACACAGTTTGAAAACCATCCCCAAGGGCACTAACTTCCTTAAGTTCTGCTCAAAGCCACCTTTAACCAGCCTGGCTGTATGTTTTACTTCAAACGGAGCAGCCAAAGCCTGACCCACAGTGTTTGATAGTAACCAGAGAACAAACACAGGTTTGTGTAATGAATATGAAGTTGAAACCCCGTGTCTCAGTGCCGACAGATGACAACCCTGGAGTCTGAACCAGAGAGGTCTCCCACCCGGGGCCCCCGCGCAGGTGTGGGTGGGCGCGCAGAGCAGGGGTGCCGAGACCACCCTGGGCGAACAGGTGGAGACTTCCATAAGCACCGTTGCGGAAAAGACACTGAAGGAACGCAGCAGCGAGGGCATGCTCTCTGGCTGAAGGGCCATTAAACAGAGTGCTCTCCACGCTGGGAAGCCCATGCCGCCTGCCCTCCTGGGGCACTCTGTGTGGACCTGCACCACCCACCAGCCTGGAGACGGAGCCCCAGGCATCCACCCTGGTGTAGGCGGCCTCGACCCTTGAAGCTGGGGCTCCACCTGCAGCACAGGTGAGTGTATGCAAAGCCACCGCGCAAACAGCCAGGCCGGGAGCTGCCCTAAACCTGGCCTCCCAGGGCGCTGAGGCTCAGCCCTCCCGCAGTGGGAGCTGGTCTCCAAGTAGCCAGGCTGTGCACTTCCCTCGGCAAGGGCGGTGCTATGACCTGCCCCGCCTTGGGGGCCCGTGCTCCCCAGGCCCTCGGAGGAGCCGTGCCCACTGGCCTTCCACTTCCCCCTGAACTTTCCCCGTGTGCACTGAGGGGCGGGTCAGCACCCCTCCTGCCGGACAGCTCCTTCATCCCCTCTGACTCTGACTCTCATTGCGTCACCTTGGCCGGGAAGCCCTCCTGGTGCTCGCACTGCGTCCGTGCTTAGCCCGCCAGCAAGCAGCACACAGTCAGAACCAGCACTGCTCTGCCACATTTAGGGTATTTGCTAGATGACCTAGAATCCTGGGTGCCACAGATACTTCATTTTGCACCTTTTCTGCGCACAGAGGGCTTCGACCTTACAGGCAAACCCCATGGTCCTGCCCCACACAGCCGATGAATGGCTTTAACTGTGACCTCCTTCAGCAGTGTGCTCCAGGGGACAGATTCAGCTGAGCCAGGCTGGCTCCAAACACAGATGAGCACTCTGTTACAATGTCCCTGAACGCACGCACACACGCTTGCATGCACACGTGTGGTTTACAAGAAGGAGGTTAAATTTTAAATGGAGTCCTGGAAGAGCACGTGTGGTATTTAACCAAAGGCATATCCATCCAGGGACAGTCCAAACCCTGAACCAACCGTGGGACAAAGAGCAAGGTTTGAACTCCAGTTTTGGGTCCTGTCCGCTGGCCGTAGCCATGAACTGTGACAGGAAAACATGCACTTCACCCCGACGCCCTGTCAGAGCTGACGCAGCCTCTGCCCGAGGGGGACGCAGCAAAGGCTGACTTCAGGGGCACTGCACGCAGTCCCTCCAATGTCTTAGTTTCTGTTCCAAGCCAAGCTGAAGGCGTCCAAAGAAGAAAAAGGAAGCTCAGCTCACGAGGTGGCATACACGGTGGCTTAAAATAGCCCCGAATTACAGCGCAATGTGTAAGGGCCGAGGCTCACACAGGCGGCCAAACACACTGGATAAACAGAGCCTCTCGGCCACCGGCCTGCTTCTGTGGCACCTGCAGCCCTGGTGGAATCGTCCAGGCCAGAGGGCCAGTGTGCGCAGGTGTCCCCTCCAGAGCTCCAGCCCAGCTGGCACCATGCGGTCGTTTCCTCAGAGAGCCTTGGGGGAAAGCACAGGCCAGGTCTAGGCCCACAGCCCAGGATGGCATCTGTGTGCCAGCTCCGTCCCCCAGCTCCCCTGCCCACGGACGAGGTGGCAGCTCTGTCCCCCAGCTCCCCTGCCCACGGACAAGGTGGCAGCTCTGTCCCCCAGCTCCCCTGCCCACGGACGAGGTGGCAGCTCTGTCCCCCAGCTCCCCTGCCCACGGACGAGGTGGCAGCTCTGTCCCCCAGCTCCCCTGCTCGGGGACGAGGTAGCAGCTCTGTCCCCCAGCTTCCTTGCCCACGGACAAGGTGGCAGCTCTGTCCCCCAGCTCCCCTGCTCGGGGATGAGGTGGCAGCTCTGTCCCCCAGCTCCCCTGCTCGGGGACGAGGTAGCAGCTCTGTCCCCCAGCTCCCTTGCCCACGGACAAGGTGGCAGCTCTGTCCCCAAGCTCCCCTGCTAGGGGACGAGGTGGCAGCTCTGTCCCCCAGCTCCCCTGCCCACGGACGAGGTGGCAGCTCTGTCCCCCAGCTCCCCTGCTCGGGGACGAGGTAGCAGCTCTGTCCCCCAGCTCCCTTGCCCACGGACAAGGTGGCAGCTCTGTCCCCCAGCTCCCCTGCCCACGGACGAGGTGGCAGCTCTGTCCCCCAGCTCCCCTGCCCACGGACAAGGTGGCAGCTCTGTCCCCCAGCTCCCCTGCCCATGGACGAGGTGGCAGCTCTGTCCCCCAGCTCCCCTGCCCCCGGACGAGGTGGCAGCTCTGTCCCCCAGCTCCCCTGCCCACGGACAAGGTGGCAGCTCTGTCCCCCAGCTCCTCTGCCTGCGGACGAGGTGGCAGCTCTGTCCCCCAGCTCCCCTGCCCGCGGACGAGGTGGCAGCTCTGTCCCCCAGCTCCCCTGCCCCTGGACGAGGTGGCAGCTCTGTCCCCCAGCTCCCTTGCCCACGGACGAGGTGGCAGCTCTGTCCCCCAGCTCCCCTGCCCACGGACGAGGTGGCAGCTCTGTCCCCCAGCTCCCCTGCCCACGGACGAGGTGGCAGCTCTGTCCCCCAGCTCCCTTGCCCACGGACGAGGTGGCAGCTCTGTCCCCCAGCTCCCCTGCCCACGGACGAGGTGGCAGCTCTGTCCCCCAGCTCCCTTGCCCACGGACGAGGTGGCAGCTCTGTCCCCCAGCTCCCCTGCCTGCGGACGAGGTGGCAGCTCTGTCCCCACCACCGCAGAGCCGGGGTGGAGATCAGATCCCACATGCTGGCTCAGAGGGGCACACGCACACGCAGGAGGAAGCAGGGCCGGGCTCCCAGCATCCCTACCACCCTGTCTCAGGCGCCCCTGAGAGTTCGCCCGGCATCTGGTCACACCCTCATCAAATGCCAGCCGTCTGCACCCCACTTGTCTTAGTAGCTCCTGCTTATCCCCTTGCACCCCCTCCAGGGCACACAGTAGGGCCTCAACAAATGTGCTGAATATGTGAGTAGAATTTCTGGCAGTAATATAATCAGTAAATTCTTGGAACAAAACGCCCTGGGGTTTTCAAGGAGAATTTTTGCCAATTCTGCTGGAAAACTGCTAACCGCTAGGATTTCCAAAGCAGTAGTGGGGAACCCTAAGACTTACAGAAAAAATGATAGGAAAAAAAATCTGTATTTTTATTGTGTAAGAATCAATGAAAACTCTAACTTTTCAGTTATGATTTTCACAAAACAGAGTTTTAAAGATGAGCCAGCTCGCTTCAGAAATTCATCTGGCGATAAACCTGAAGAATAAAACCATGCTGACGCAAGGCCACGGGTGGTCGTGGCCCGGCCCGGGTCTGCCCTGGGCCACCCTGCCGTCCTACGAGTGGCCTCGAGGACTATTCCGGTTTTAGGCAGTGTATCTGTTCCTTGAAAAGCACTCCTGCCTTCGGAGGCGGTCTTGTTACCTGACCAGGAATGACTGATTAGCTTGAGGGACACTGATGGTGCCCGTCTCACATGGGGCCTGGGCTGGGTGCCAGCCACGAGAAGACGGACGGGGCTGGCCCTGGCTGCCGGGGACCCCCGTGCGCAAACAACGACGACACACTTCCAGGAAGGGGGGCTGAGCGGGGACTGGGGTGCAGGGCTGTGGGGCAGCACGTGTGCAGACCAGCACAGAAGCACCTGCCGGTGAGGACGAGAGGCCTGGGCCCCACGAGGAACATCTGCGACCGTCAGGGCAAAGGGGCTCGTACACCCGTGCACAGCGGGACATGCCTGAGTCAGTGACGGATAAACGTGAAAGAACTGGGCAGATCACTGGATTTGAAAAATGTGGTTATTTTAACAGTGTTACCTTCTAAAGCAACAACAGACTTGACTGGAAATTTCTCGGCATCCAGTCCAGGACTAACGTACTGATTCAAGAAATGTTTGTTGTCAGTGCATCATGCAACTGACCCAGTGGTTCTTACAATTTAATTCTTAATTCAGCCTTTCATGGGACATCATGTGAAAATTTGTTTTAAAATTAAAAAAAAAAGAAAGAAACACACTGGCTATTAACTGGTGATGGCATGTCAAAGCACTCTGTATGTTTCTAAGGATTTAAAAACAAAGAAAAGCTGACAATGTAACACATATCCTGTATAATATACTTCTTTTGAAACATTCCGAAGTGTTTTGATTTGTCTCAGATTGACGGTGACATAGGGAGTGTGTGCCCGGTGGGCACAGGGAACCGGAGCCGCCCCGGGCCGTGAGGGAGACGCTTTGCCAGAAGGACAAAGGTGGGGCCAGCAGCCCCCGGTGGGTTTGTACCTGTAAGATCGGAGCAGACACTGAGTTGTTAGATGGAACAATGAGGCTGCCAGGAGGGAGTCCGCTCACCCGCCCCACCTGCAGCCCTGGACAAGGGGCAGGAGCTTCTCGGAGCCCAGGGGGCAAGAACGAACAGAGGCTGGGGGAGTCCAGTCCATGGGGATGGGAGCGACGGAGTCACCAGCAAGGACCCTGGGCACCCTCGCCCGGACAGGCGGACTTTCTGGTCCTCTGGCCGTGAGGAGGCTGCGTGGGCGAAACGCAGGCTGGTGACGAGCGCTCCACGGGCAGCTTGGGAGCCGGGAGTGGACGCTGCCGATGAAAATAAGCCCAGGGCTTTCTGCTGACGTCACCCCCGCTCAGTTATCACCGCTGGACACAGCCCCGCCCAGCCCTGGCACACAGCCTGCAAACCACCTCCACCACGCGAGGGGGGCTTCCGTGGTAACGAGGGCCACCGAGGTGGCGGCCAGAGAACCAAAGACTAAACAGCCCATCTGAGGAGAACGTCGCTTAGAAAACGTCAGTGTAATTCCAAACCTCTAGCCCGAAAAGTCCCTGTAACGCTCTCAAGGTCCCGCAGAGGAATGAGTGCCCGGTGAGTCCTGAGTGTCTCGTGACCTCCACGCCAGAAACACGGCAGCTGGTGAGACTGTCTTCAAATCATAATAACAGGGCCCCTGAGGGCTGCCCCGCGAGAGAACATACAGGCATGTGTGCACACACACGGACGTGCATGGATACACACAGCGCACCCACCCACAGGGCACGCTGTATACACACACGTGCACATACCCACATGCGCGTGCGCACACATACACGTGTCCCAGCAACTCGAGGAGCTCAGGGAGGTGTGGGCTCCCAGGCGCCCCTGCTCCTGCACTGGGCTGGTGTCCCGAGCTGACCACCCACCATGGCTCTGTGTCCCACCGGACAGCAAGGGCCAGAGCCCACAGTGCCACCAGGCAGAAGGGTGTCTAGAAGGGAGAGGCTGTGCTACCCGCCTGGGAGGAGAGAAGGTGGGGCGGTCGCAGGCCCGGGCTCCAACACTTACCGCGATTCTCAGGACCGACGCCTTCACTGAGGTCCATTTGTCCTGCCTCCGGTCTATGACCAGGATGAACCCAATGCCGGCATCCTGCAGGCTGAAACGAGGGGGAGCTGCGGTTAGTGGGCGCAGCTGGCAGACAGACTTTCCCGGCAACCTCAGAATAAACCGGCTCCTCCTGTCACCCTCCTGCCACTCCACACTGCGAGAGAAGACACGTGCCGAGTGGGCATCTGAGCAGACCACAGCCCTTCCAGGGCCCCGCCAGGCACTTTCCAGAGCTCGCTCCGACCGAGACAGACAGATCCCATCTGTGTGTCTCCCAGCCTGACACGAGCCAGCTCACGCCGCAGAGAGCCGGGCAGGGCCCATCTTTCCGGAGTCCAGTTTGTCCCGGTCAGAGCCGGGTCATTTTCCCTTCCATGTGGGCCAGCAGGCTGACCCCTTCACAGTAAGTTCTATGACCCACGCATCACGCTAGTCCCAGCGTCTGAGGTCCCGAGTTCGTCCATGTTACAAATCGCTGACGGCACTGCCACAACGTGGGGAGAAAATCCCCGAGGCGCCCGGAGGTGCACAGGCAGCTGCTGGGGACGAGAGATGAGATGTGGCTACTGGCACAGCAGCATCTGAGCGCTGGGAGTGACAGCCTAACGCAGGCGCCTGAGTCACAGTGTGGAAACCAGGAGCCACTTCCGCAGGGTGACGCCGCCTCCAGCCGGCTGCGGGTGCCAGCGCGCGCCCGCCCATCCACGTGGACACGAAGGGGGGCGCAGGCCTGGGGCGCTGACTTGAACTATTCCTTCTCACGCCTGGGAGCCACCTCAGGGTTCAAATAAGGACCAGAAATACCCGGATCACGTACAAGTGACCCCGTGGACGTGCTCAGCCTGAGGTCAACGCTGTGCGACAAGGCCTGAGCCAGGATGTCCCAAATCCTGACTCTCTGAGAAATGATGGCGACACAGCAAGTCGCCCCTGGGTGTGTGCTGAGCCCTTCTGCACGTTGGGCAGTGCAGGACCCCCCCTGCTCAGAGTCACCTGGTCCGGGACCCCCGACTCTGTTGTCCCTGCTACTCCACAGGAGGCCTTGGGATGGCACACCTGTTCTGACCCCAAAATAGGTTCCTCTGTTGCCCAAATGTACCCAGTTTTTGCCATGGAGCTGGGCAGCCCCTGCTGCCCTCAGCGCGTGTCCTGTGCGCAGAACTCGGGCACAAGCAGGGCGGGCAGCCGGGCTGCACATGGTGGGATGGCCCAGGGCCCCCAGCCCCGTCACCTGAGTCACCTCATGGCCTCTGCCACCTCCCTGCCCCCCGTAACTGGTGTCCTTGGCTCTTTATCTCGCTCTGCACTTTTGAACACCACGCGGTAAAAGTTCCGTAACACAAAAGGCTCATGTTTCAACCAGTGGGAGGACCAGCGCAAGCTCGTGAGGAGGCAAAGTCACCGACAGCAGAATCTTTTAGAATCAAAATCACGAGCGAAATATAAGAAATCCACTGGACCCGCAAAAACACGTCCCAGAAGGCAGGCTGCGCAGCGAGGACGGACGCCAGGGCAGGCAGCTCACGGGCCCGTTGTGGGAACACACGGCCCAGCTCTGCGGTCGTGTTGCTGCCCGGCAGGTGCCCGGCACCCGCACAGCGCCAGGGAAGGGGGGAAGCCCAGCCCGGCCCCCTTCTCTCCTGCTGGGAGGGGTCCTACGGGCAGGCGTCGCACTGAAGCTCGGGGCCAGTCTTCTCGCAACGACCCAAGAGATAGGCACTGCTCTCTCATCAGCCCGGAGTGGAGGGGCTGGGGCACAGAGAGGTTAAGTCATTTGCCCAGAGTCACACAGCTGCTGAGCACTGACAAGTGAGCCCCACGGTCTGGCTCTGAGTCCAGACCCCCAGGCTCACTCTGCAGGATAAAGTAGCCCCTTCCTCCTCCCGACCCCTGGGCTGCCTCCTGCGTCAGGCCAGGCAGGCCTTTCCTCTCAGGGGACCTGGCCCCAGGAACACACAGCAAAGAGGCCACATGCCTGGACCCGGCTGGGGCCCTCTCATTCCCACCACACTTGGGGAACACTGACTCAGAGGCACAGAGACGTCACAGAACGCACCTCACGTGGGGATGTAGGGGCCCTTCACGCCCCCTGCGCCCAGAGCAAGGCCCCCAGGAGCCAGGGCCCTGCAGTCCCGGGGTCCGGCCACTCACCCTCCACCACACCCGCCCCGCATCTGTGACCTCACGTGCCCGGGGAGAGGGCGGGCGGCCCCCGCTCAGAGGCACCAGAGGTCAGCCCCCAGGGCCCTCGAGCGCCAGGCCTCGGGCCGACGGTGCTGACGGCGGTGGCCGCAGAGGAAGCTGGAGGGAGTGGCCTGGAAGCCGCAGCCGCACAGGGAGGTGCTCCCAGGACCCCAGACACACGTGGCCCTGCGGACACAGATGCCGGCCTCCAGCCTCCTGGCAGCTGGCTCAGCGGGGCCGCCCTGGACAGCTGCCCAGCAGCTGGGAGGGTGATGAGCTCACTTTTGGCTCCAACTCACAAATGGCGTGGAGCTCGCACAACTTCCGGTTCTTGTGTCCTTGGGTCCGCTGTGCCCCTCTAACACCGGGGCCTGCGAACTTCTCCGGGGTGGCCCTCGGTGGCCTGGGGTCCGACCCCCATCATCCCCCGCCCCCCATCCGGGCAGGAGCAGCGTGAGGAGTCAGGAGACAAGGGCTGGGCAGTTCCCCGCTGCGAGGCCAGCCGTCCCGGGCATCACACTGTCCAGCTCTTGGCCCAGATGCAACTGTTCTCGGACCTGACACAACTTGGAGCAGAGACGGGCGGAGACACAGAGATGCCGGGACGACAGAGGGGAGGGCGGTGGGAGAGCCAGGGTGGAGAGGGCGGTGGGGCCAACCCACCCGAGTGCGTCCCCAACAGCGGCGCACCCGGGACTTCCGAGGTTTGTTAAACGCAGACCCGGGTGCAGGGGGTGCATTTCAGGGGGTGCATTTCCAGCGGCTCCCAGATCTAAGGCAGGTCCCACGGACAAGCCCTGGGGACTTTCCATGATCAGACCCCACGTCAGCACGTCCGAGCTTCTGCCCCAGAGGAAGATCCTGGAAGGAGGTCCGGACCCCTGGGGTGGATGCTGGACCTCCGCCTGGGTGGGGTCAGGAGGGAAGTGGGGGCCGGAAGGAGGGGCAGTGGCGAGCCCCCCGCGGTGTGACCCCGTGGTTTCCATCAGCCCCGTGAGCTCTGACGCCTCCTGCGGCCGCGGCGGGGCACTTCTCAGGAAGAGGGCACGGTGCACCCCAGTAAGAGAGGAGCCCTGCGCTCCTCCCTGCCTTTGTTAAAATGGGGAATCACGACCCCAGTGCCTGCAAGAGCTTAGAGCAGAGAGAGACCCCGCGAAGGGCCTGGCCTGGGGTCAGGGAAGCACCCGACCACCGAGTCGCCCCTGCCCTGCCCGCCCGGGGGAGCCCTCGGTCACACCAGACCTGGTGGCCCCTGCTGGCCTGCTGCTGCCCAGAACCCCCGGGGGCCACCGTCCCGAGGTCCGTGACCCACAGCCTGCAGCCCAGAAACCGGCCCGCTGGTTGAGCGCCCACCGGGCAGAAAGCATAGCGACTAGAAAAACATCCACCTTTGTATTGGGGGGTGGTAACCAGGGTCATTTGTTTATCTGCTTTTTTAGAGGAGGGGCTGAGGAGCGAGCCCAGGGCCTCGCGTGTGCTGAGCGTGCGCTCCACCGCTGAGCGGTCCCCTCCCCCACCGTCCAACTCTTTCTACAAAACTCTCCCGCCCGGGGCAACAGTACGTGTCTGTTCTCACGGCCCCGTCGGCCCCGTCAGGGTGGCGAGGGCCAGGCGCGCACGGAGGACCGCGGGCACCGGCCAGGGAGCCCCGGGGAACAGCCCACTCCCCACAGAAGCACGGCACTGTCTCCAGAGCCCGAGAACATGCGCCTTTCACTCTTTATGTTGTTGTTTCTTCCCGCGTCAGCACCAACACGAACGTACCCAGGACTCGTCTGAGCGGACGCACGCCGGGGGGAGGTCCGTCCGCAGACAGTGCCGAGGTCTGTCTCACGGCGGGAAGGAAAGCGCACCTGGTTTTCAAAGACCGATTTCCACCCAGCTCAGGAGCACAGCTTCCTCCAACATGACGGACGAGCACAGCGTGGTCCACGCACGCGATGGAGTCTACCCCATGTCAACACGCTACAACACGGATGGACCTTGAGGACGTCACGCTTGAGGACCAAGCCAGACACGAAACGACGACTTCTGTGTGACCCCACTTGTGTGAGGTCCCGGAGTCGTCAGATTCAGAGACGGAAAGTAGGCGGTGGGCGCAGGGGCCGGACGGCGAGCAGGGAGGGAGTGTGTAACTCGGACAGAGTTTCAGCTCCACAAGACGACAGATTCCGGGGGTCTGCCGCACACCAGCGTGCGCTCGGGCAACACCACTGAACTGCACACTTAGAAACAGTCAGGACGGCAGGTTGCTGCGTGTTACATGTGTTTCTCCGCAACTAGAAAAATTATACTGAAAACCCCCACCACCCACACGGCTCCCTTAAATGCACACCCAAAAAGACACACACGTGCACACTGCTGGCCACTCCTCTGTAATCGCGGAGTGACCTGCCCCTCCCCAAGGGCACGGAGACACAGCACCACCTGGGGAGTGAGACGCACGCGGAGCACCTTCTGGAACCCTCGGCGTCTGCTGCCGATCCTCCTGTTCACGCGCAGCAGGGTTCTCTCTGTTTCGTCGCCGCCAGGTCCCAGGGGTGTCCAGATCCGGCCACATCTCACCCGCCCCCGCACTCCCCTCCTGTCGCATGAGCTCTGCAGGGAGGCAGGCTGGCCACAAGTCCCTGGAGTTGTCCCCACCGGCCTGCAGACGGTCGCGACCCATCAGGAGCTGCAAGAGCTGTGGGCGCCCGGGCAGTGGAACCAGCCCCCAGCCAAGATGGGCTCAGAGGCGCCCCCCCGCCCTGTGTGGCCACTGCGGGGGCGCTGCCGGCCGACACCCTGGCTGATGAACTGGTCCGTCCAGCTTCCCCCACGGGGCGTCTTCCAAAAGACCCACGACCACTGCACACTCACAACCGTCTGCTGCGTCAGGACGAGGCCTGCCCGTCAGCCGTCAGCCTGACGTTTCACGAGGGCCGGTGACTGTCAACCAGATGTAATGGCTTAACCCAGTGACCCATCGCCCGCACACAATGACTGAAGCAAAGCCAGGGGGTGTTTCTAAAGGACCAACGAAGCTTCGTCAGCGGCTCTAAGGTCAGTGTCCTGGAAGCGGCCTCCACGAGAGGTCCGTCCACTTAACTTGTGTCTCCGTTTAAAGCGCACGCGGTCCTAGATCTCATCCTCCACTTCGAGGCTGTGCTGGTGCATTCACTGTGCGGGGTGACCAGCCGGTGTGGGGAGTTGCCCCTTCTCGAGAAGCACCCGCCCACCTCCCCCTCCTGCCATCGAGGAGGAAGGCCGGAGGGGCCTGCGCTGCCGACCGCGTCCACCAGGTGGCAGCCCCTCCCTCCCGAACACAGCGAGCACAGGGCGCCCCAGGTTCCCGCAGGAGGGGGGCCTGCCCCCACACATGGGAGTCCTCCGGGGGCGGCACCCAGGCCCCTGCTGTACCCCCGACACCCATACTTTCTCGTGTGCCCTGAGTGGTCTGGAAACAACTGCGGGGTAAGCGGTGGGTGAGTGCACTTCTGTCTCCTTAGGACCCCCCACTCCTTCCCCCCCGCCCCCGAGGAACCAGCCCACAGCTGCCAACAGCCGCTGGGCCCAGGGCTCGCAGTCCCGCAGGCACATCGGGCCGGGGCCCCTCCCCTCGACGGTCCTCCTCGCAGCGCCCGCGAAGCACGGGGCTGGGCTCCCACGCGGGAGATTCACTCCGGATGAAAGGGCCCTGCCGCACCCTCCACCGGGAGGGAGACACGTGAGCAGAGTCACACCGACCAGCGCCACACACACGGCGCCTGGAGACGGAGCCCGCGGGGCTGGGCTGCGCGTGGTCAAACCACCCCGGGGCCCCGTCCCAGCACCGCTGCCCCACCATGCGGAAGCGAAGCGCCGCCATTCCGCCATTCCTCCGCTTCAGAGGGAAATGTGCTTCTTGCCCTTGGGGCTTGTGCGTGGACCGTGCCTGCGACCTTGGACGCGAGGATCCGGAGAGGCCCGACCTACTGAGGCAAGAACCCCTTAAAAACAGAAGAAACAGAGGTGCTCGTCCCGCCTGAAGGGCAGGTGAGCGCGCTGGAGCGAGGGCGCAGAGGCAGCCCTGCCTGTCAGGCAGGTGGCGCCCTGGGCTTCCTCTGCTCTCTGCAGGTGAAGCCCACCTGCCAGCACATGTTTGCGGAGGAGCCACGTGCTGCTCTCGGGGCCCCTGTGCAGGGGAGACAGAGACCGGCACCGGGCTGTCAGGTTACAGGTGACACTCCAGGTGAGCCTCGTGAAGCCGGCTTCTTTCCTAGGTGTGCAGGACAGAGGGCATCCCAAAGGAGGTGGCCTGCAGCCTGGGAAGGAGCCGTCTCCAGTGCCCTGGGCGGAGGAAGCAAGTGCAAAGGCCCTGAGGCCAGGAGGCCTGAGGACCAGCAGGTGCAGCAAAGGTGGTGACCCAGGGGAGGGTAAGGTCTAAGATTGGCCTGTAGTGCCTGGGAAAAGGCCGGCCTCTGAGATGGGTGTTGGGTCTGCTGGGTAGAAAATGACTCTTTGACCTTTCCAAAACTAAGAGTGACCTGAAACCCCGTGTTTCCATGCACAGGCAGGTGAGGGTTCACCGTGCTGAACTGTTCCAGGTGGGCAGTGGGAGACCACTCACCACCCCCCGGCCACGGCCTGTTGTTTAGCTGACACCGAGTGGTCACCATAGCAAGGCCACCCTCTGGACACTGAGTCCGGGCCAGCCAGCACCTCGGCCGGGGCTGGGGAACCACGACTCCAGCTACAGAGCTGGTTCGAGGTGAGTTTTAATCTGCACGACTTTGGATCGTAGGGACAGAGAAAGGAGGTGGGCAGTGAGGAGGCCACGGGACAGTCCAGACCTCTCTGCAAGCGCGGAGCCCTCTGGCCTGCACATTCTCTGCTTCTGAGTTCTCTGATTCTACCCACTTATGGGTCAGGAAAGAGGAGCAGGTGGTCGAGGGGCTCCACGCAGTGTTCTGCTGTGAGGATGGGCAGGGCCGCCCCGCTCACAGCCCACAGGGGTAGGACCGAGACCACAGCCTCAGACCGTGGACAGCGCCCACACAGGTCCTAGCTGGGAGCTCCTCTGCCTGGCTTGGGACAGGCCTGTGCCGCGGGAGAAGTTGGGGGGCAGGACAGCCACGGTGGGAGGAGGGCTGCAGAGGGACGAGGGATGCCCGGGGAGACGTTACAGAAGGGAGCATGGGGAGCTGGCCAGAGGCCCGCCCTGCAGAGGACCAGTGCGGCTGCCCAGGCACCCACAGTCAGCTGCCAACAGACACCCCATCTTCTTGTGAAATCACCAGACTCCCCAAACCAGTGCTGAGAGCAGCTCCTTCCTCTTGCTGGTCTGACCCAGGTGTCCCCACCCCAGGGGCCGTGCGGCTTTTCTGCATCCCATTGCTGGGCTTGCCAAGAGCTGGACCCACCATCCCCACCCCAAGGACACCCTGCGGTGACACTCCATGGGGGAGCCCCCTCTTCATGTCCCTCTCCAGACCCCTGATCCTACTTCAGCGATGTCCCCCGGGGCCTAGGGCTTCGTCCTTGACCAGCGGTGACACCTGCCTTCCTGGCTGTGACTTCAAGGGCCAGGGAAAAAATAAACAAAGACGCTTTGCAGTACAACAGGGCCCCCATGAAGCCCCTCGAGGGGGCTGGGCCAGCCCAAGGGGCCCTGAAGGAAGGCCACGTGCCCCCAGAACACTGAGCACCCCTCTCACCTCAGCGCTGCCGCCCGGAGCCCGGCCCAGCGAGTCGGGTACCGAGAAACATGGAGACGGAGGCGCACATCCTCCGTCCCTGGGCTGCACGTCCCCCAGCTTTCTCTGCCAGGTGACCTCTGCCCAAGTCCGTCCAGACGGCTCCCCTAGCTTAACCTCCCCACCCACAGGTTTCTGCAAGAACCTATGCCCCCTCGCAGGCCCCGCCCTGACTAGTGGAGACCGACCACTGCTGACCAGCAGTTCCCGTACGACGGGCGTCGTCGGGTGGTCAGACCTACCGTTTAGGTCAGTCTCCCAGATTAGCCTAATTCATGGAGCTCTGTTACCAGCCCCTGAAACCCAGAGGGAGAGAGCTGACGGCTCCTGGGCAGAGCCTCCCGCTGCGGCCGGTCCGTCCCCACCCCGGGCACCACGTGGCTGTCCGCGGCGCCCTAACGAGGCAGCTGCAGCCGCACCACTTCCGAGAGGGAGACCAGGGACGACACTGGGGCTGCCTGGTGTCCACTCCTCGCCCCCTGGCTCCAGGATGCCATGCTGCCCGCTGTGGCCAGTGGGCTCAGAGAAGCGCTCCCCACCTTTCTGGAGGGCAGGGTCTGGTTCTGCTTGCGACAAAACACGCACCTGGGGATGCTGGTGAGGTAGGTCATGACATTCTGGAACTCCTTGTCCGGGACCTCACCGAAGGCTGGGTAGTCGGGGAAGGTGATGACGGGGCTGCCGTCCTGCCCCCGCCCGCCTGGGGAGAGAGAAAGGCGCCACTTAGCTTGGCGGCCGGGAGGGGAAGCTCCCAGGTCTCAGCAGAACAGTCACTTTCCAGGAGCACCAAGTAACTCCCTCTCCGTGTTGTTATTAGGGGAGAACTGTGTGCTGTTGAGGGTCGGACCTGGAAAGATGTGAGATGAGTGAAACAAACACCTGTTGTTCCGCCTCCACAGGGCAGGGCAGCACGCTCCTCCCAGACCCTCTTCTTGCACTTCCCGCAGCGGAGACCGCACTGCACAGAGAGCTGGCGCCCTGCGTCCCTCCTGTGGTTGTGGACATGGTCTCCATGCCCCTCCACAATGCGCCCGGCACTTAGACATCGCACACGACCCCAGCTGCCCCTGACCCTGCACCTCTGCCCCACGAGACCCTGGACGGACAGCTTCCTCCTCACGGGAGCCGCCCCTTCGGTGCTGCTGGGAGGAGGTACAGGCGGGACGGGGGCACTTCCAAGGGAAGGTGCACCCAGCACACATCACACACAAAGCGGGCAGCGGCCCGGGGTCTGGGAAGGGAGAGCGGCCCCGCCCGAGTGAGGCCGTCGTGGAGGGGTGAGCGCAGACCAGGGCTGTGAGCTTGGTCTGAACTGTCCCCCAGCCTGGGGGAGCAGCACAGACGCCAGGCAGTGGGGCCAGGTGGGAAGTGCCCGCCAGCTGGTGTCCTGGGTGGCTGGAGACGGCCACCATTCTCCTCTGGGGACAGGGTCCGTTTCTCGTCCCTCTGAACCCAGGTCTGAGCTGGCGGCCTGCTCCAGCCCACAGGAGGCGGCAGACGCGGTGCGCGCGGCTCCCGAGGCCGCAAGTTGCGCCAGCATCTACCCCGTCAGGGCTCCTGCTTGGGAAGCGGTCATCACAGGAGCCACAGCCACACAGGGGAGCCGTCTGCCCCAGATCCGGGCCGAGGAGCGATCTACCCCACTGTCCCACAGGGCCACCAGGCCTCGGTGACAGTCGTTTGGGCCTGGGAAGGCAGCGGGCCCTGTGAAAACTGGCCAGAGTGTCCTCATGCTGGGAGTGGACAGTCTGGGTACCGGATGGGCTGGAGAGCGATGTGGGCGCCACTCCCGCTGGGCTCTGCTGACGGGTGTCCGTGACACCCAGGACGGCCCAGCTTGCTGTGGACGTTCAAGCTCAAGATGCGTCGTCACGGGCTCCCAAACTAGGCGACGTGAGCAGCACCCCACGTCAGCTCGCGGTCTGGGGTCAGAAGGGGCGGCCGGCTCGGCGGTGCCCCGACATCCGGCTCCCTGGGTGGTGGGGCTGAGTTCGCTCTCAGCCCCCAGGGCGTCCACGTCCCTCCAGGCGGCCCCATCCTCCGGCTGGTGGCAGGGAACCTCGGGCACATCAAGACCCTCATCCTTGGAACCCTCGGTGCCTCCGAGGGCCCAGCGCTTCGTCAGGCCCCCAGCTCACAGCCGCTCGCTGGGGCCTCAGTTACTTGCGCAAAACCCCTCCCCGAGTGCCTGGGCGGCACCTGAACAACAGAGGAGGCGTGTCTGGGGCTCCTCCCACGTGGTGACACCACAAGTCACCACGGTAACACCAAGGGCAGGCGTGGCAACTTGGAGGAAGGTGGAGGTCACGACCCCGTCCCACTGGGAGACTCATTTCTCGGAAGGACACCCGCTCTGTCCTTCCTCCGTGAGGCCGGCACCCCTCGTGGCAGCCGCCCCACCCAGAGGGCCAGGACGCTGTCTCCACTTCCTGCTCCCAGTCTTTGGTCCTCGAGAGGCACTTCAACCCTAGAGCAACACCACAGTTCTGCTCCTGGGGGACGGTGGGGAGAGCCCCGGGGTGCAGGGGCGGCTCTCAGGGCTCAGGAGGGACCTTGACCTGCTGGCTAGAGGCCATCATCCTCCGGACCCCTAAGGGGCATGCAGGGAGCCCTGGCAGGCAGGCTTGCCCGATGGAGGAGCGACCACGCCAGGGCACTGCACTTGGGCAGCTGGCACTGTCCAGTGGCTGGGGTCGTGCACCTCGGCCGGCAGGACAGGACGGCAAGACCTGGACCCAAGGGGAGGGCAACAGGTGGATCATGACCAGGACACGAAGTGACCCCAGCATAGGCTCCTGGGCAGTGCCAGCACCTCGCCCATGTCAGCCGCACCTGGGGCACAGAGGACGGAGCCACAGAAGCCAGACCCCAGGCCCCGGACACTGCACGGAGGCTGACTGTGCCGCAGCTGTGCCTACTCGCCTGCCCCAGGGAGCCCTGGCGTCCAGGAGGCCTCAGCAGCTCTAGGGCTGCATCCCCCTTGGGACCCAACTGACCTCTGGCCTGTGCCCACCAGCCGCCCTGAGCCGCCCTCGTCACAGGCGTCAGTCCAGAGGAAAGCGGGCTGCACCACAGCTGGCCCCCAGCCCCCACCATGCAGCCAGGGGTGAGCCACCAGCCGGGCGGAGCAGACCCTCCCTCCCCGCCACGCGGCCCGGGCTTCGCACTCACCAGACAGGTAAGCGAAGCACTTCTGCAGCTGGTCCTGGATGTCCGCAGCGCAGAGCGGGCTGATGTCCTGGTGCATGATTTCATCTGTGGGGAGAGCAGAGCAGATGGACACATGCTGTCACTCAGGAAACTGCCTCACCTGCCACGAGTCTGGGCCAGCCCCCCGCGGCCGCGCACCGTAGCAGACACCTAAGGGGACCCGCGGTCACGTGTCAGGAAAAAGGAATGTCAGTTTCCAGCATGCAGAAACCTTTGTTTCTCAGGGCACAAAAAACTGTGTCCTGAGCGACTCATCGACGTTTAAAACGTGTGTGTCGGAAGTGGGGGGAGGGGCGGGGGCGCCTGGCAGCAGAGGGGAGGCGCCGGGCAGTGGGGCGGGGCTTGGGGCAGCGCCAGCACCTCGCCCAAGTCAGCCGCAACCGGAGGGCCGACCCCTAACACAAGCGGTCAGAGAGCTGCACTGAGGGAGAACAGACCCCTTTGGTCTGCAAGTGTCCACCCATGTCCCAGAAGTGGGCGGGCCACCCTGGGGCCTTCCCCTGTTGTCTGGCAGTGGGCAACCTGGCCACTGCAGTGGGTCCAACACTCATGCCTCCCCACTGCCCGGCACTGACCCCGAGGAGGGTGCTGAGCCCAGTCCTGACGCAGCACTGACCGGGCGCAGGTTCTGGATTGGGGCCTGGGAGTGACCGGGCAGTACTTCCAGCCACAGCCTGGAGGCACTGACTAGAAGCAGGAGGGCTCAGCGTGACTCCCAGGGGAACCTCGACGCCGAGGGGACGTGTGTCCCTGTCGAGCATGAGGTGCCAGGGCACTGGCGGGTGGGCCACGGAGCTGGGCCTGCTCCACGTGCTGCAGGGACCCTGCGTCTCTAAGTTGATGCCCGGCTGACCACACGTGGTGTACGGCCCGGACCAGGGACGTTTGCAACCTTGAACATGAACACAGTTCCCTAAAGAGATTCGTGATGGTGGTGATGACTTGCCAACAGCTGGAAAGTCAGCTCTCCTTCCCCGCCCCTCTTCAGACCCTGGCCTCCAACAGCCGGGAGACTGAGGTCCCAGAGACCTCTGACCCCGGGGCTCGGTGGAGGCAGTTGGAAACCCGGCCCTCCTGGTCTTGCAGACAAGCAAAGAGGTGACACAGGGAACACACAGGCAGGCCCCCAGGCCCTGGCGATCTTTTCTGGAACTGCTGACCACATGGCCGGCTGCCCTTGGACTCGCCTGGTGCTGACAAGGAAGTGACTGGGTTGGTGCCCCTGGGCCTGCCGCCCAGACAGAGCGGCAGCGGGTGCTGGGTCCGGGACAACGGCAGCACATGCGCCTCCAACTCAGACGCCAGGACTCTGCCACCTCCTGGGCGTGGCAAATGTCTCAGCCATGCCTTTCTCTTTCTAGGGGAGAGAAAAACAGGGTTGGAAACAATCGCTCCAAGGGAACTTGAGCTATTTCAAATTCCGGACGCGGTGGTTTTCGGTGTCCACGCTTCATTCGTGTGGATGTGTGTCGGGGCAGCGGACGTGGCCGGTGCTTGGAGATTTGATGGTGCCTTTTCCTTTTCTCAGCACAGGGAATGACCACACTGTCGACCGTGGAACCTGGGCCCCCTCCTCAAATCTAGCCTCTGCCAGCCTGGGATGCGTGTGTCCTGGACGTGGACCCCTGGGCAGCAGGGTTGCCCTCAAGTCTGGAGAGGAGATGCCCAGGGCAGTGGACAACAGCATGCACACTGTGGGCCGGCAAGCCCCCGGCGAGTGTGGACCCAGCGTCAGTGACGAGCGTGGATGCAGGGCCTCCCGCCGTCCAGGCCCACCAGCTCGTGGGGAGAGGAGACCACGCGTCTCAGGGCCGCTGATGGCCTATCTGCAGAGATTCTCAGACCTGATTCTGGTGGCTCCGAGTGGCAGGGACTTCCGGTGGCTCGTCCTGTCACGAGCACACTCCCATGTCCCCAGGCTCACTGCGGACATCACAGCTGTCTTCTCTCCCGGATGGCAGACGGCTTTCCCACATCCTGGGGACAGAGCTGATACAACTGACTGTCTCTGCGCTTTCTGTGACAGGGTGACAGTCTGACCAGCTGTGCCACTGTCCATGGGATTTTCTTCCACAGAGGGATGTCCATGTAGTCTCCTTACCCACCCTCCTCTCGGGGTGGCAGGTGTCCTCACACTCTTCGAGCTCCCCGATGGGCCGAGGCCCTGGCCACCTCAGGGCCTTTGCACAGGCTGACCCTCAGTGACGCTCTTCCCATCTCAGTTTGCGGGTCTGCTCTCAATTCCCAGCCGAGATGCTGCATCCTCAGGGAGGCCCTCCTCCGCCTCCCAGACTGGCAGGGGACTCAGCGCATCCTGCATCCCCACGGGGCCCACGTCCCCCCACAGCCGTCCCAACCCTGGGCAGGAGCTCAAACAACTCGTGTTCGATGAGTGATGCAAAGGGTGACCCTCCAGAGCATCCATTAGAATCCAGCAAACTTCGTCCTGGTGCGCACACAGGCTGGTTTTGGAATCTCTGTGTTGCTGGTTCTGTGGGTACCAACTGCTGACCACCGCCGTGCATCCACCGGCAGCCGAGCCCTGGAACCCAACACCTGTGGGTTTTCTGGGGCAGAACTCAACCCATATTGTGCCTTAGATCAAATTGTAAAATAGGGCTGCTCTGCGCATGGAACGCATTCCTACAAGTGGACTGTCCAAAATTCATCACTTTTCCCACTGGCCGCCCCTCCCTGAGCTGAGAACAGTGAGGACAGCCCCTGAGCACCGGGAGTGCTGCTGTTTGTCATGCGGCCCCTGCGGGCGCAGCCGCCGCATCAGACTCGCGGGCTTTGCTCCTGGTCCACGGCAGGGCAGGTTTGCACTTGGTGCTGTGCTGTTTTCCAAGGTCCCCGTCCACTCCATTTAATCCTGCATTTGAGCCACCGGTGTCCGCTGGCTGAGGAGGAAGTGGGGGACCTGACCTGTGCCGTGTGCGCGTCCGGCCGCTCCTCCGACAGGGGTCCGGACGGGAAGTGGGGTTGCCCCACCCGCCTGCTCGGCGTGAGGGTCAGGCAGGCCCGGCCCCTGCACAGAAGCGCTCTGTGTGAGCACAGTGCCCCGCAGACAACCGCCCGCTCCGAACATTCCTGCGGCCTAGACGTAAACGGAGACTCCGGGCAATTATCCCATTAGAGGGTCGCTGCGAGCTGGGGAGGTTAGGAAGGTCTCCGATCGGGGGGGCGCGGGGGAGAGGACAGCCCTTCCGTCTGTGCCCTGCAGGGTCACAGGCTGACCTGCCCCCCGCGCCGGCGCTGGGAGCCCATCTGAAAGGCCGCTCTGTCTGGAGCACCGCAGGGGCAGACCCCCGCTCTCCAGTGAGGTCAGTGGGATGACGTCTCAGCTGTTCTGGGACCCGGCTCAGTTCCCCCGAGGACAAAAGGGAAGAAACCCTGAGTCCTGCCTCGTCTGGGCAGCAACCTGAGATCCGGGGCGGGGGGGCGCCACTTTTAGCTTCACACCTCTTCGTCCTCACACAGTCGGGCCTGGCGGCAAATGCCCTCTCGCAAACTGACTCGTGGGTGTGCTTTACTCGGGACGAGGATTCCGTAATGCAGGGCAGGCAGCGTCCGGCCCATCCTGCCCACGTGCAGGGCCTCTGAGCCTCATCCTGGCCGGCCGGCACCGCCTCAGACAAAGAACACACGCAGAGCGCGCAGGACCCTGGAAGTCCGCGTACCGGCGGTAAAGGCCGGGCTCAGGGAGCCCCGAGCACCAGCAGGAGCCTGGGATTCGGGTTCGGAGGCTGGTCCCTGCCTTGCTGGTGACCTTGGAGCTCGCCGGAGGGAGACAGGAGCCCGAGAAGGGTCCTACGAAGGGGGGCAGCTGGTGAGAGGCCCTGGCCCCAAAGCCCACCAGGTCCATCACGAGATGATTCCCTTCCTGTTTCCGTATGGCTGGAAGTCCACACCCAGCACTTTGGTTTATTTTCACTCAATAAACAACACTGATGCCCTTTCGGACTCCAGGGTGGAGAGCCCATGGGGTACTTCACCCACTCACTTGGGCGGGATTCCTATTCCACCGGGGCCCCTCCCAGGAATCCCCAAGCCAGGGCAGAGCGTGTGAGGACGAACAGCCACAAAAAGGTGTCTCCAACCCGGGGCGGGGCGGAGGGGTCCGAACAGGCTCCGTTCTGAGCCTCGGTCAGCTGGGACGCGCAGCTCCCCGAGCGCCGGGCAGCGCAGGGGAGACGCCCCGGGGCTGTGCGTGACCTGCGGGGGGCTCCGCGCACATCTGCACTGACTGGGCTGGCTTCTCACTCACAGCCCATCCTGGGCGTTTTCAGTGAGTCTGGGCTCCGGGTTGAGCACAGACATTTCACGTCACATACGACACGTCGCTCACGCAGTTCACTAATGTTCTCCCTGGTTTCCTAATTTCAGAAAATGAATCCCCGCAAATTTTAAAACAAAAGTCTTGGTATAAAAGACCCTCGACAGAACTCGTCCTCGGGGAAGCACCGGCCACACAGCCTGAGCTTGGGGAGCCGGACGCCGGAGCTGAGCCGTGGGAGCCTCCCGCGTGGGCGCTGGGACAGAGCTGAGCAGAACTACGGGGAGCCCAGGGGCGGCAGCGGGCGCTCCCTGTGCAGGCGAGACCGGGAGCCCCCAGGCCTGCACCTCCCAGACTGCAGCCCACCGCCTGCGTGTCTGCAGCTCAGGCTGCGGGGGGTCTCCGGATGCAGAACGGACACAGAACCCTCGCCTGGACACGCTGGGGTCTCCACCCCGTCCGGCCCTGCCAGCCATGCCCTCTCAGGTAATCTCAGACGGGCGCAGAGCTCCCAGGGCCGCCCGCCTGGGGGACGCTGATGCGGACGAATCCTCCAGCGTGGCGGACGGCAGAGGACCAGGGCTCCCTCGGGGACACCAGGAGGACGGTTTCCATCAGCCCGTTCACCAACACCCATTTTACCGAGGTCAGAGAAGAGGTCAGCATCCGGCCTTGGGGCCCACCGTCCACACCCACACCAGGCCAGGCACCGCACGGGGCTCTGGACACGAAGCTTCTAGCACACTTCACACCCCAGCTTGTACATGTGCACACCGCACACCTGATGGTTTCTGAGCTGGAAACAACTTCTTAAAAACAGCTTTAGGAATCCTGTTAAGTGCATCCCTCTGCCAGGTCCAGGGTGAAGCAGGGCGCGGAGACACCTGCCTTAGAGGACACCTGCCTCGTTGCTGACGGCAGAAGCCCCAGTGAGCCTCAGAATCCTCCTTAGCACAGGCTCCAGGCAACTCGGCAAGCAGGCGGAGATGGCAGGCCTGCCTGGGCGGTGCACGTAAGCAGTGCTCGCAGCCCACCGGGCCCACGCCAGCATGGCCGGCGCGTTTCCCTGGGGGCCCCCGCTCCCCTGCGGGGTGCTCTGGGGTCTGACTCCAGAACCGCACTTCTCTGCACCTCTGGCAGAGCCCCCTCCTCGGCCAAGGAGAGAAGGGCCCCACTGTCAGACAAACTCGGGAAGCACCACGGAAAACCTCGTCTTGGAGGCTCTGAGACCACCTCCCAGACACGACCGGTCGCGGTGTGGCGTGGGGGAAGGGTGTGCACAGCGTCTCCGGGCTCCGGCAGAAGCCACGCCGCAGGTGACGTACTTCCCCGAGCACAAGGCCGCTCTGGCTGGTCCTCGTCAAAGCAAAGGAAGAGCCTTAAGCGAAACCCCAACGAAAGTGCCTGCGGAGCCAAAGGCACAGCTTCAAGTGGAAGCAACAAGCCCCCGAGGTCTCAGTCGAGGAAGCAAGTCCGTCCTGAGCGTCTCGCCGCAACCCACTAGCGCAGCGGGCCGCGCAGGGGGTGAAACACCGTCTCCAACCTGCAGGCTGTCTGGGTGACCGCGTCACTTTTCAACAGGTTCACACGGAAAATCTTCCGTCTGTGGTAGAAACAGCAGTTGCAGCACGACTATTGCGAAGTATGCTTTATGTATTAACGCGTTAAGTTGTCACAACAGGCCAAAAGGTGGGAACGTGATTATTCCATTCTCTGGAAGAGCAAACTACGGCACAGAGAGGCCGAGTAACCTGCCTGAGGCCACACAGCAGCAACAGGGTGACTGCAGGTCCAGCCGCACAAAGAAGGGAGGGGCAGGGCGTCATGAGCCCCAGGTGGCTCTGCAAGACGCTGGGGTCATTCTAACTTGGGGGAGGCTTGGACTGTGGAGAAGAGCTCCGATCAACTGCAGAGCAGA